>NW_026644607.1:0-672891 GCF_030020395.1 Manis pentadactyla | reverse complement strand
TGTGACAGTTTGTGTGTCTGTGTTTATGGAGGTGTGTGTCTGTGTGAGTGGGTGTGATACTGAATATGAGATAGTGTGAGTTTCTTTGAGTGTGAGTGTGTAAGTGTGCAAGGTGCAGTGTCTCAGTGTGTGAATGTGAAATAAGGTCTTATGTGATTGTGTTTTATTTACTGTGAGGAGCGTTTTACTCTTCAGGTGAGTGTGTAAATGTGAGAGACCATTTGTGTGAGTGGGAGTGTTACTCTGCATGTATGAGGGACAGTGTGTGTTTATGTTTGAACGGGAGTACATGTGAGTCTTAGATTTTATGTGTGCAGTTGTGGGAGTGTGTGCGAGAGGAGAGTGGGACTGAGTGGGTGCGACTGTGTATCTCTGGTAGAGTATGTGTATGTGTGACTGAATGTATCTGTTTGAGAGAGTGTGTGTGCACGTGTGTGTTAGTGTATAAGTGTTGATATGCCTGTGTGTTTCAGTGAGGGTGAGTGTAAGTGTGTGTTAGTGTGTGCGTGAGTGTGTGTGTGTATGTGTGATTGACTGAATGTTTTCGAGATTATTGGAGATACTTTGAGTGTGTGTGAGTGTGTGACTTTGTGTGTGAATGTGTGTGTGAGGGTGCACACGTGTGAGGGACTTGGTGTGAGTGTGAAACTGTGCATGTGTCAGCATGCATATGTGTGTGTGATGGTGGGTGTATGAGTGTGAATGACTGAGTGTGTAGGGCCATGAATGGGACTGAGTGTTTGTGAGTGTGTATACAAGTCTGTTGCGTGATTGTGTGTGATTGTGTTATTCTGTGTGTGTGTGGTTCGGTGGTTTTCTGTGTGTGTGGGCCTGTGCATGTGTGTGTGTGTGTGCGACTGAGTGAGAGAGTGCTTGCTTGTGCGTGTGTCTTTGTGTTGTGTCAGTGTGAGTGTTTGAGGGGAATGGGGTGAAATATGATGCCTCCAATGTTGCGATGGTTTGTGACATTTTGTGTGAGTGGGAGTGTTGGAGTGCGAGAGAGTGCGTGATTGCGTGTGAGCCTGTGAGTGTGTGTATGTGTTTGTGAGTGTGTGTGATGGTGACATTGCGTGAGGGTGCATTTGTGTCTGCATACGTGTAAGTGTGCTTTGGACATGTGTGAATGTATGTAGGTCTATGTGTGAGTGTGTGTGTTTGTGGATATGTGATGGTGTGGGTCACTGTGAGTGTGCAGGTGAGCAAGGTGCTGTGCGAGCGTGTGTCAGAGTGTGAAGGGCGTTCGTGTGTGACTGTGTGAGATAGTATGAGCAGGTGTGTTTTAGTGTTATGTGTGTGTGTTTGTGAGAGATTAGCTGTGTGAGTGGGAGTGTTACTCTGAGTGTATGTGTGACTGTGTGTTTGGGTATGTAAGAATGCGTGTGAGTGTGTTTTAGTTTGTGAGTGTGCAGGTTTAGGAGCGTGTGTGCATGAGATGTGCGACTGTATGATTGTGCGTCATTCTGCATATGTATGTGCCTGGTTGTGAATGTGTGAGCATGTGTGAGTGAATGTGTGATTTTGGGTGTGTGTTCAAGGGCATGTTAGTGTCAGAGTTCAGGAGTGCTTATGTCTGTGTGTATATCAGTGTGTGTGAGTATATGTGGGAGATGTAGGTGCATGAGTGTGAGTGTTTCTATGTGTGTCTGTGTGCGTAATGGGGTGTGACTCTATGTGTTAAGGTCTCTGTGAGTGACTGTGTGTTTGAGTGTGTGTCAGTGTGTGTGAGTTTGTGTATGACTGTGTGAGTGTGAGTTTGCACATGTGTGAGGGACTTTATTTGAGTGTGTGTCAATGTGTTTGTGTGAGAGTGTATATGTGTATGGGCGTGAGTGTGTGTGAGAGGTTTTGTGAATTTGTGTGGGAGTGCAGATGTGTGAATGTGTGGGAGTGGGTGTTTGTGGGTGTGTATAAGAACTGTTGCGAGATTGTGTGATATTGAGTGTGTGTTTGGGTGTCTATGTGGTTTCATGCATGTGTGTGGGACTGAACGTGCGGGTCTGGGCGTGTGTCTGTGTGAGTGTGTGAGTGGAATGGGGTGAAATATGATGCAACAAAGGTTCCTGAGAGGTTTGAAAGCGATATTGGCCTTCTCTGATGGAACGGAAAGCCATAGAACGTGGTGGGAGGCTACAGATAGAAGAGCAATGTTGTGGAACGGACTGTAATGCAGTGTATTGTGATGCAATAGATGGTTCCTGTGTGTTATGGAAAAGAATGGATCCTTCTTTGATGGAATGAAACGCAGTAGAACGTGGTGGATTGTTGCGGAATGGAGTGGAATGCAGTGCATTGTGACGCAAGGGAGGGAAACTGAGCGGTTTGGACACGAAGGGAGCCTTCTTTCCAGGAATGGAAGGCAGTAAAAGGTGAAAGATTGTCAGGTACTGGAGTAGAATATTGTGGAGTGGAGTCGAACGGGGTGCCATTTGATGCAATAGACGGTTTCTCATTGTGTTTTAAGCGAATGGATTTATGTGCACGTGATTGTGCAGCTGTGTGTGTTTGTGTGTCTATTTTTGATAGGGATTGAGTGTGTGCATTTGTCACTGTGTGTACGGTTTTGAGAGAGGTTGCTGTGTCAGCGTGCAGGTGTGTGAGTGGCTGAGCAAGAGTGTCTGTATATGCGACGGTGTGACCATGTTTATAAGAGGGTGATTATATAAGTGTTTAAGTGTGTGTGTGAGAGTTTGACAGCATTTGAATGTATGAGTGCGTGTGAGCATGTTACTGTGTGAGTGTCTCTGTGTAGTTTTGTAAGTGTATGTGACATTTTGTCTGAGTGCGTGAGTCTGTAAGTGTGTTGGTGTGAGTGATTGTGTGCGTGATATTGTGCGCACGTCTGTCTCTGTGCGTTTGTCAGCATTCGTGTGTGTGTCTGTGTGTGACAGTTTGTGTGTCTGTGTTTATGGAGGTGTGTGTCTGTGTGAGTGGGTGTGATACTGAATATGAGATAGTGTGAGTTTCTTTGAGTGTGAGTGTGTAAGTGTGCAAGGTGCAGTGTCTCAGTGTGTGAATGTGAAATAAGGTCTTATGTGATTGTGTTTTATTTATTGTGAGGAGCGTTTTACTCTACAGGTGAGTGTGTAAATGTGAGAGACCATTTGTGTGAGTGGGAGTGTTACTCTGCATGTATGAGGGACAGTGTGTGTTTATGTTTGAACGGGAGTACATGTGAGTCTTAGATTTTATGTGTGCAGTTGTGGGAGTGTGTGCGAGAGGAGAGTGGGACTGAGTGGGTGCGACTGTGTATCTCTGGTAGAGTATGTGTATGTGTGACTGAATGTATCTGTTTGAGAGAGTGTGTGTGCACGTGTGTGTTAGTGTATAAGTGTTGATATGCCTGTGTGTTTCAGTGAGGGTGAGTGTAAGTGTGTGTTAGTGTGTGCGTGAGTGTGTGTGTGTATGTGTGATTGACTGAATGTTTTCGAGATTATTGGAGATACTTTGAGTGTGTGTGAGTGTGTGACTTTGTGTGTGAATGTGTGTGTGAGGGTGCACACGTGTGAGGGACTTGGTGTGAGTGTGAAACTGTGCATGTGTCAGCATGCATATGTGTGTGTGATGGTGGGTGTATGAGTGTGAATGACTGAGTGTGTAGGGCCATGAATGGGACTGAGTGTTTGTGAGTGTGTATACAAGTCTGTTGCGTGATTGTGTGTGATTGTGTTATTCTGTGTGTGTGTGTTGTTCGGTGGTTTTCTGTGTGTGTGGGCCTGTGCATGTGCGTGTGTGTGTGCGACTGAGTGAGAGAGTGCTTGCTTGTGCGTGTGTCTTTGTGTTGTGTCAGTGTGAGTGTTTGAGGGGAATGGGGTGAAATATGATGCCTCCAATGTTGCGATGGTTTGTGACATTTTGTGTGAGTGGGAGTGTTGGAGTGCGAGAGAGTGCGTGATTGCGTGTGAGCCTGTGAGTGTGTGTATGTGTTTGTGAGTGTGTGTGATGGTGACATTGCGTGAGGGTGCATTTGTGTCTGCATACGTGTAAGTGTGCTTTGGACATGTGTGAATGTATGTAGGTCTATGTGTGAGTGTGTGTGTTTGTGGATATGTGATGGTGTGGGTCACTGTGAGTGTGCAGGTGAGCAAGGTGCTGTGCGAGCGTGTGTCAGAGTGTGAAGGGCGTTCGTGTGTGACTGTGTGAGATAGTATGAGCAGGTGTGTTTTAGTGTTATGTGTGTGTGTTTGTGAGAGATTAGCTGTGTGAGTGGGAGTGTTACTCTGAGTGTATGTGTGACTGTGTGTTTGGGTATGTAAGAATGCGTGTGAGTGTGTTTTAGTTTGTGAGTGTGCAGGTTTAGGAGCGTGTGTGCATGAGATGTGCGACTGTATGATTGTGCGTCATTCTGCATATGTATGTGCCTGGTTGTGAATGTGTGAGCATGTGTGAGTGAATGTGTGATTTTGGGTGTGTGTTCAAGGGCATGTTAGTGTCAGAGTTCAGGAGTGCTTATGTCTGTGTGTATATCAGTGTGTGTGAGTATATGTGGGAGATGTAGGTGCATGAGTGTGAGTGTTTCTATGTGTGTCTGTGTGCGTAATGGGGTGTGACTCTATGTGTTAAGGTCTCTGTGAGTGACTGTGTGTTTGAGTGTGTGTCAGTGTGTGTGAGTTTGTGTATGACTGTGTGAGTGTGAGTTTGCACATGTGTGAGGGACTTTATTTGAGTGTGTGTCAATGTGTTTGTGTGAGAGTGTATATGTGTATGGGCGTGAGTGTGTGTGAGAGGTTTTGTGAATTTGTGTGGGAGTGCAGATGTGTGAATGTGTGGGAGTGGGTGTTTGTGGGTGTGTATAAGAACTGTTGCGAGATTGTGTGATATTGAGTGTGTGTTTGGGTGTCTATGTGGTTTCATGCATGTGTGTGGGACTGAACGTGCGGGTCTGGGCGTGTGTCTGTGTGAGTGTGTGAGTGGAATGGGGTGAAATATGATGCAACAAAGGTTCCTGAGAGGTTTGAAAGCGATATTGGCCTTCTCTGATGGAACGGAAAGCCATAGAACGTGGTGGGAGGCTACAGATAGAAGAGCAATGTTGTGGAACGGACTGTAATGCAGTGTATTGTGATGCAATAGATGGTTCCTGTGTGTTATGGAAAAGAATGGATCGTTCTTTGATGGAATGAAACGCAGTAGAACGTGGTGGATTGTTGCGGAATGGAGTGGAATGCAGTGCATTGTGACGCAAGGGAGGGAAACTGAGCGGTTTGGACACGAAGGGAGCCTTCTTTCCAGGAATGGAAGGCAGTAAAAGGTGAAAGATTGTCAGGTACTGGAGTAGAATATTGTGGAGTGGAGTCGAACGGGGTGCCATTTGATGCAATAGACGGTTTCTCATTGTGTTTTAAGCGAATGGATTTATGTGCACGTGATTGTGCAGCTGTGTGTGTTTGTGTGTCTATTTTTGATAGGGATTGAGTGTGTGCATTTGTCACTGTGTGTACGGTTTTGAGAGAGGTTGCTGTGTCAGCGTGCAGGTGTGTGAGTGGCTGAGCAAGAGTGTCTGTATATGCGACGGTGTGACCATGTTTATAAGAGGGTGATTATATAAGTGTTTAAGTGTGTGTGTGAGAGTTTGACAGCATTTGAATGTATGAGTGCGTGTGAGCATGTTACTGTGTGAGTGTCTCTGTGTAGTTTTGTAAGTGTATGTGACATTTTGTCTGAGTGCGTGAGTCTGTAAGTGTGTTGGTGTGAGTGATTGTGTGCGTGATATTGTGCGCACGTCTGTGTCTGTGCGTTTGTCAGCATTCGTGTGTGTGTCTGTGTGTGACAGTTTGTGTGTCTGTGTTTATGGAGGTGTGTGTCTGTGTGAGTGGGTGTGATACTGAATATGAGATAGTGTGAGTTTCTTTGAGTGTGAGTGTGTAACTGTGCAAGGTGCAGTGTCTCAGTGTGTGAATGTGAAATAAGGTCTTATGTGATTGTGTTTTATTTACTGTGAGGAGCGTTTTACTCTACAGGTGAGTGTGTAAATGTGAGAGACCATTTGTGTGAGTGGGAGTGTTACTCTGCATGTATGAGGGACAGTGTGTGTTTATGTTTGAACGGGAGTACATGTGAGTCTTAGATTTTATGTGTGCAGTTGTGGGAGTGTGTGCGAGAGGAGAGTGGGACTGAGTGGGTGCGACTGTGTATCTCTGGTAGAGTATGTGTATGTGTGACTGAATGTATCTGTTTGAGAGAGTGTGTGTGCACGTGTGTGTTAGTGTATAAGTGTTGATATGCCTGTGTGTTTCAGTGAGGGTGAGTGTAAGTGTGTGTTAGTGTGTGCGTGAGTGTGTGTGTGTATGTGTGATTGACTGAATGTTTTCGAGATTATTGGAGATACTTTGAGTGTGTGTGAGTGTGTGACTTTGTGTGTGAATGTGTGTGTGAGGGTGCACACGTGTGAGGGACTTGGTGTGAGTGTGAAACTGTGCATGTGTCAGCATGCATATGTGTGTGTGATGGTGGGTGTATGAGTGTGAATGACTGAGTGTGTAGGGCCATGAATGGGACTGAGTGTTTGTGAGTGTGTATACAAGTCTGTTGCGTGATTGTGTGTGATTGTGTTATTCTGTGTGTGTGTGTTGTTCGGTGGTTTTCTGTGTGTGTGGGCCTGTGCATGTGCGTGTGTGTGTGCGACTGAGTGAGAGAGTGCTTGCTTGTGCGTGTGTCTTTGTGTTGTGTCAGTGTGAGTGTTTGAGGGGAATGGGGTGAAATATGATGCCTCCAATGTTGCGATGGTTTGTGACATTTTGTGTGAGTGGGAGTGTTGGAGTGCGAGAGAGTGCGTGATTGCGTGTGAGCCTGTGAGTGTGTGTATGTGTTTGTGAGTGTGTGTGATGGTGACATTGCGTGAGGGTGCATTTGTGTCTGCATACGTGTAAGTGTGCTTTGGACATGTGTGAATGTATGTAGGTCTATGTGTGAGTGTGTGTGTTTGTGGATATGTGATGGTGTGGGTCACTGTGAGTGTGCAGGTGAGCAAGGTGCTGTGCGAGCGTGTGTCAGAGTGTGAAGGGCGTTCGTGTGTGACTGTGTGAGATAGTATGAGCAGGTGTGTTTTAGTGTTATGTGTGTGTGTTTGTGAGAGATTAGCTGTGTGAGTGGGAGTGTTACTCTGAGTGTATGTGTGACTGTGTGTTTGGGTATGTAAGAATGCGTGTGAGTGTGTTTTAGTTTGTGAGTGTGCAGGTTTAGGAGCGTGTGTGCATGAGATGTGCGACTGTATGATTGTGCGTCATTCTGCATATGTATGTGCCTGGTTGTGAATGTGTGAGCATGTGTGAGTGAATGTGTGATTTTGGGTGTGTGTTCAAGGGCATGTTAGTGTCAGAGTTCAGGAGTGCTTATGTCTGTGTGTATATCAGTGTGTGTGAGTATATGTGGGAGATGTAGGTGCATGAGTGTGAGTGTTTCTATGTGTGTCTGTGTGCGTAATGGGGTGTGACTCTATGTGTTAAGGTCTCTGTGAGTGACTGTGTGTTTGAGTGTGTGTCAGTGTGTGTGAGTTTGTGTATGACTGTGTGAGTGTGAGTTTGCACATGTGTGAGGGACTTTATTTGAGTGTGTGTCAATGTGTTTGTGTGAGAGTGTATATGTGTATGGGCGTGAGTGTGTGTGAGAGGTTTTGTGAATTTGTGTGGGAGTGCAGATGTGTGAATGTGTGGGAGTGGGTGTTTGTGGGTGTGTATAAGAACTGTTGCGAGATTGTGTGATATTGAGTGTGTGTTTGGGTGTCTATGTGGTTTCATGCATGTGTGTGGGACTGAACGTGTGGGTCTGGGCGTGTGTCTGTGTGAGTGTGTGAGTGGAATGGGGTGAAATATGATGCAACAAAGGTTCCTGAGAGGTTTGAAAGCGATATTGGCCTTCTCTGATGGAACGGAAAGCCATAGAACGTGGTGGGAGGCTACAGATAGAAGAGCAATGTTGTGGAACGGACTGTAATGCAGTGTATTGTGATGCAATAGATGGTTCCTGTGTGTTATGGAAAAGAATGGATCGTTCTTTGATGGAATGAAACGCAGTAGAACGTGGTGGATTGTTGCGGAATGGAGTGGAATGCAGTGCATTGTGACGCAAGGGAGGGAAACTGAGCGGTTTGGACACGAAGGGAGCCTTCTTTCCAGGAATGGAAGGCAGTAAAAGGTGAAAGATTGTCAGGTACTGGAGTAGAATATTGTGGAGTGGAGTCGAACGGGGTGCCATTTGATGCAATAGACGGTTTCTCATTGTGTTTTAAGCGAATGGATTTATGTGCACGTGATTGTGCAGCTGTGTGTGTTTGTGTGTCTATTTTTGATAGGGATTGAGTGTGTGCATTTGTCACTGTGTGTACGGTTTTGAGAGAGGTTGCTGTGTCAGCGTGCAGGTGTGTGAGTGGCTGAGCAAGAGTGTCTGTATATGCGACGGTGTGACCATGTTTATAAGAGGGTGATTATATAAGTGTTTAAGTGTGTGTGTGAGAGTTTGACAGCATTTGAATGTATGAGTGCGTGTGAGCATGTTACTGTGTGAGTGTCTCTGTGTAGTTTTGTAAGTGTATGTGACATTTTGTCTGAGTGCGTGAGTCTGTAAGTGTGTTGGTGTGAGTGATTGTGTGCGTGATATTGTGCGCACGTCTGTGTCTGTGCGTTTGTCAGCATTCGTGTGTGTGTCTGTGTGTGACAGTTTGTGTGTCTGTGTTTATGGAGGTGTGTGTCTGTGTGAGTGGGTGTGATACTGAATATGAGATAGTGTGAGTTTCTTTGAGTGTGAGTGTGTAAGTGTGCAAGGTGCAGTGTCTCAGTGTGTGAATGTGAAATAAGGTCTTATGTGATTGTGTTTTATTTACTGTGAGGAGCGTTTTACTCTACAGGTGAGTGTGTAAATGTGAGAGACCATTTGTGTGAGTGGGAGTGTTACTCTGCATGTATGAGGGACAGTGTGTGTTTATGTTTGAACGGGAGTACATGTGAGTCTTAGATTTTATGTGTGCAGTTGTGGGAGTGTGTGCGAGAGGAGAGTGGGACTGAGTGGGTGCGACTGTGTATCTCTGGTAGAGTATGTGTATGTGTGACTGAATGTATCTGTTTGAGAGAGTGTGTGTGCACGTGTGTGTTAGTGTATAAGTGTTGATATGCCTGTGTGTTTCAGTGAGGGTGAGTGTAAGTGTGTGTTAGTGTGTGCGTGAGTGTGTGTGTGTATGTGTGATTGACTGAATGTTTTCGAGATTATTGGAGATACTTTGAGTGTGTGTGAGTGTGTGACTTTGTGTGTGAATGTGTGTGTGAGGGTGCACACGTGTGAGGGACTTGGTGTGAGTGTGAAACTGTGCATGTGTCAGCATGCATATGTGTGTGTGATGGTGGGTGTATGAGTGTGAATGACTGAGTGTGTAGGGCCATGAATGGGACTGAGTGTTTGTGAGTGTGTATACAAGTCTGTTGCGTGATTGTGTGTGATTGTGTTATTCTGTGTGTGTGTGTTGTTCGGTGGTTTTCTGTGTGTGTGGGCCTGTGCATGTGCGTGTGTGTGTGCGACTGAGTGAGAGAGTGCTTGCTTGTGCGTGTGTCTTTGTGTTGTGTCAGTGTGAGTGTTTGAGGGGAATGGGGTGAAATATGATGCCTCCAATGTTGCGATGGTTTGTGACATTTTGTGTGAGTGGGAGTGTTGGAGTGCGAGAGAGTGCGTGATTGCGTGTGAGCCTGTGAGTGTGTGTATGTGTTTGTGAGTGTGTGTGATGGTGACATTGCGTGAGGGTGCATTTGTGTCTGCATACGTGTAAGTGTGCTTTGGACATGTGTGAATGTATGTAGGTCTATGTGTGAGTGTGTGTGTTTGTGGATATGTGATGGTGTGGGTCACTGTGAGTGTGCAGGTGAGCAAGGTGCTGTGCGAGCGTGTGTCAGAGTGTGAAGGGCGTTCGTGTGTGACTGTGTGAGATAGTATGAGCAGGTGTGTTTTAGTGTTATGTGTGTGTGTTTGTGAGAGATTAGCTGTGTGAGTGGGAGTGTTACTCTGAGTGTATGTGTGACTGTGTGTTTGGGTATGTAAGAATGCGTGTGAGTGTGTTTTAGTTTGTGAGTGTGCAGGTTTAGGAGCGTGTGTGCATGAGATGTGCGACTGTATGATTGTGCGTCATTCTGCATATGTATGTGCCTGGTTGTGAATGTGTGAGCATGTGTGAGTGAATGTGTGATTTTGGGTGTGTGTTCAAGGGCATGTTAGTGTCAGAGTTCAGGAGTGCTTATGTCTGTGTGTATATCAGTGTGTGTGAGTATATGTGGGAGATGTAGGTGCATGAGTGTGAGTGTTTCTATGTGTGTCTGTGTGCGTAATGGGGTGTGACTCTATGTGTTAAGGTCTCTGTGAGTGACTGTGTGTTTGAGTGTGTGTCAGTGTGTGTGAGTTTGTGTATGACTGTGTGAGTGTGAGTTTGCACATGTGTGAGGGACTTTATTTGAGTGTGTGTCAATGTGTTTGTGTGAGAGTGTATATGTGTATGGGCGTGAGTGTGTGTGAGAGGTTTTGTGAATTTGTGTGGGAGTGCAGATGTGTGAATGTGTGGGAGTGGGTGTTTGTGGGTGTGTATAAGAACTGTTGCGAGATTGTGTGATATTGAGTGTGTGTTTGGGTGTCTATGTGGTTTCATGCATGTGTGTGGGACTGAACGTGTGGGTCTGGGCGTGTGTCTGTGTGAGTGTGTGAGTGGAATGGGGTGAAATATGATGCAACAAAGGTTCCTGAGAGGTTTGAAAGCGATATTGGCCTTCTCTGATGGAACGGAAAGCCATAGAACGTGGTGGGAGGCTACAGATAGAAGAGCAATGTTGTGGAACGGACTGTAATGCAGTGTATTGTGATGCAATAGATGGTTCCTGTGTGTTATGGAAAAGAATGGATCGTTCTTTGATGGAATGAAACGCAGTAGAACGTGGTGGATTGTTGCGGAATGGAGTGGAATGCAGTGCATTGTGACGCAAGGGAGGGAAACTGAGCGGTTTGGACACGAAGGGAGCCTTCTTTCCAGGAATGGAAGGCAGTAAAAGGTGAAAGATTGTCAGGTACTGGAGTAGAATATTGTGGAGTGGAGTCGAACGGGGTGCCATTTGATGCAATAGACGGTTTCTCATTGTGTTTTAAGCGAATGGATTTATGTGCACGTGATTGTGCAGCTGTGTGTGTTTGTGTGTCTATTTTTGATAGGGATTGAGTGTGTGCATTTGTCACTGTGTGTACGGTTTTGAGAGAGGTTGCTGTGTCAGCGTGCAGGTGTGTGAGTGGCTGAGCAAGAGTGTCTGTATATGCGACGGTGTGACCATGTTTATAAGAGGGTGATTATATAAGTGTTTAAGTGTGTGTGTGAGAGTTTGACAGCATTTGAATGTATGAGTGCGTGTGAGCATGTTACTGTGTGAGTGTCTCTGTGTAGTTTTGTAAGTGTATGTGACATTTTGTCTGAGTGCGTGAGTCTGTAAGTGTGTTGGTGTGAGTGATTGTGTGCGTGATATTGTGCGCACGTCTGTGTCTGTGCGTTTGTCAGCATTCGTGTGTGTGTCTGTGTGTGACAGTTTGTGTGTCTGTGTTTATGGAGGTGTGTGTCTGTGTGAGTGGGTGTGATACTGAATATGAGATAGTGTGAGTTTCTTTGAGTGTGAGTGTGTAAGTGTGCAAGGTGCAGTGTCTCAGTGTGTGAATGTGAAATAAGGTCTTATGTGATTGTGTTTTATTTATTGTGAGGAGCGTTTTACTCTAGAGGTGAGTGTGTAAATGTGAGAGACCATTTGTGTGAGTGGGAGTGTTACTCTGCATGTATGAGGGACAGTGTGTGTTTATGTTTGAACGGGAGTACATGTGAGTCTTAGATTTTATGTGTGCAGTTGTGGGAGTGTGTGCGAGAGGAGAGTGGGACTGAGTGGGTGCGACTGTGTATCTCTGGTAGAGTATGTGTATGTGTGACTGAATGTATCTGTTTGAGAGAGTGTGTGTGCACGTGTGTGTTAGTGTATAAGTGTTGATATGCCTGTGTGTTTCAGTGAGGGTGAGTGTAAGTGTGTGTTAGTGTGTGCGTGAGTGTGTGTGTGTATGTGTGATTGACTGAATGTTTTCGAGATTATTGGAGATACTTTGAGTGTGTGTGAGTGTGTGACTTTGTGTGTGAATGTGTGTGTGAGGGTGCACACGTGTGAGGGACTTGGTGTGAGTGTGAAACTGTGCATGTGTCAGCATGCATATGTGTGTGTGATGGTGGGTGTATGAGTGTGAATGACTGAGTGTGTAGGGCCATGAATGGGACTGAGTGTTTGTGAGTGTGTATACAAGTCTGTTGCGTGATTGTGTGTGATTGTGTTATTCTGTGTGTGTGTGTTGTTCGGTGGTTTTCTGTGTGTGTGGGCCTGTGCATGTGCGTGTGTGTGTGCGACTGAGTGAGAGAGTGCTTGCTTGTGCGTGTGTCTTTGTGTTGTGTCAGTGTGAGTGTTTGAGGGGAATGGGGTGAAATATGATGCCTCCAATGTTGCGATGGTTTGTGACATTTTGTGTGAGTGGGAGTGTTGGAGTGCGAGAGAGTGCGTGATTGCGTGTGAGCCTGTGAGTGTGTGTATGTGTTTGTGAGTGTGTGTGATGGTGACATTGCGTGAGGGTGCATTTGTGTCTGCATACGTGTAAGTGTGCTTTGGACATGTGTGAATGTATGTAGGTCTATGTGTGAGTGTGTGTGTTTGTGGATATGTGATGGTGTGGGTCACTGTGAGTGTGCAGGTGAGCAAGGTGCTGTGCGAGCGTGTGTCAGAGTGTGAAGGGCGTTCGTGTGTGACTGTGTGAGATAGTATGAGCAGGTGTGTTTTAGTGTTATGTGTGTGTGTTTGTGAGAGATTAGCTGTGTGAGTGGGAGTGTTACTCTGAGTGTATGTGTGACTGTGTGTTTGGGTATGTAAGAATGCGTGTGAGTGTGTTTTAGTTTGTGAGTGTGCAGGTTTAGGAGCGTGTGTGCATGAGATGTGCGACTGTATGATTGTGCGTCATTCTGCATATGTATGTGCCTGGTTGTGAATGTGTGAGCATGTGTGAGTGAATGTGTGATTTTGGGTGTGTGTTCAAGGGCATGTTAGTGTCAGAGTTCAGGAGTGCTTATGTCTGTGTGTATATCAGTGTGTGTGAGTATATGTGGGAGATGTAGGTGCATGAGTGTGAGTGTTTCTATGTGTGTCTGTGTGCGTAATGGGGTGTGACTCTATGTGTTAAGGTCTCTGTGAGTGACTGTGTGTTTGAGTGTGTGTCAGTGTGTGTGAGTTTGTGTATGACTGTGTGAGTGTGAGTTTGCACATGTGTGAGGGACTTTATTTGAGTGTGTGTCAATGTGTTTGTGTGAGAGTGTATATGTGTATGGGCGTGAGTGTGTGTGAGAGGTTTTGTGAATTTGTGTGGGAGTGCAGATGTGTGAATGTGTGGGAGTGGGTGTTTGTGGGTGTGTATAAGAACTGTTGCGAGATTGTGTGATATTGAGTGTGTGTTTGGGTGTCTATGTGGTTTCATGCATGTGTGTGGGACTGAACGTGCGGGTCTGGGCGTGTGTCTGTGTGAGTGTGTGAGTGGAATGGGGTGAAATATGATGCAACAAAGGTTCCTGAGAGGTTTGAAAGCGATATTGGCCTTCTCTGATGGAACGGAAAGCCATAGAACGTGGTGGGAGGCTACAGATAGAAGAGCAATGTTGTGGAACGGACTGTAATGCAGTGTATTGTGATGCAATAGATGGTTCCTGTGTGTTATGGAAAAGAATGGATCGTTCTTTGATGGAATGAAACGCAGTAGAACGTGGTGGATTGTTGCGGAATGGAGTGGAATGCAGTGCATTGTGACGCAAGGGAGGGAAACTGAGCGGTTTGGACACGAAGGGAGCCTTCTTTCCAGGAATGGAAGGCAGTAAAAGGTGAAAGATTGTCAGGTACTGGAGTAGAATATTGTGGAGTGGAGTCGAACGGGGTGCCATTTGATGCAATAGACGGTTTCTCATTGTGTTTTAAGCGAATGGATTTATGTGCACGTGATTGTGCAGCTGTGTGTGTTTGTGTGTCTATTTTTGATAGGGATTGAGTGTGTGCATTTGTCACTGTGTGTACGGTTTTGAGAGAGGTTGCTGTGTCAGCGTGCAGGTGTGTGAGTGGCTGAGCAAGAGTGTCTGTATATGCGACGGTGTGACCATGTTTATAAGAGGGTGATTATATAAGTGTTTAAGTGTGTGTGTGAGAGTTTGACAGCATTTGAATGTATGAGTGCGTGTGAGCATGTTACTGTGTGAGTGTCTCTGTGTAGTTTTGTAAGTGTATGTGACATTTTGTCTGAGTGCGTGAGTCTGTAAGTGTGTTGGTGTGAGTGATTGTGTGCGTGATATTGTGCGCACGTCTGTGTCTGTGCGTTTGTCAGCATTCGTGTGTGTGTCTGTGTGTGACAGTTTGTGTGTCTGTGTTTATGGAGGTGTGTGTCTGTGTGAGTGGGTGTGATACTGAATATGAGATAGTGTGAGTTTCTTTGAGTGTGAGTGTGTAAGTGTGCAAGGTGCAGTGTCTCAGTGTGTGAATGTGAAATAAGGTCTTATGTGATTGTGTTTTATTTATTGTGAGGAGCGTTTTACTCTACAGGTGAGTGTGTAAATGTGAGAGACCATTTGTGTGAGTGGGAGTGTTACTCTGCATGTATGAGGGACAGTGTGTGTTTATGTTTGAACGGGAGTACATGTGAGTCTTAGATTTTATGTGTGCAGTTGTGGGAGTGTGTGCGAGAGGAGAGTGGGACTGAGTGGGTGCGACTGTGTATCTCTGGTAGAGTATGTGTATGTGTGACTGAATGTATCTGTTTGAGAGAGTGTGTGTGCACGTGTGTGTTAGTGTATAAGTGTTGATATGCCTGTGTGTTTCAGTGAGGGTGAGTGTAAGTGTGTGTTAGTGTGTGCGTGAGTGTGTGTGTGTATGTGTGATTGACTGAATGTTTTCGAGATTATTGGAGATACTTTGAGTGTGTGTGAGTGTGTGACTTTGTGTGTGAATGTGTGTGTGAGGGTGCACACGTGTGAGGGACTTGGTGTGAGTGTGAAACTGTGCATGTGTCAGCATGCATATGTGTGTGTGATGGTGGGTGTATGAGTGTGAATGACTGAGTGTGTAGGGCCATGAATGGGACTGAGTGTTTGTGAGTGTGTATACAAGTCTGTTGCGTGATTGTGTGTGATTGTGTTATTCTGTGTGTGTGTGTTGTTCGGTGGTTTTCTGTGTGTGTGGGCCTGTGCATGTGCGTGTGTGTGTGCGACTGAGTGAGAGAGTGCTTGCTTGTGCGTGTGTCTTTGTGTTGTGTCAGTGTGAGTGTTTGAGGGGAATGGGGTGAAATATGATGCCTCCAATGTTGCGATGGTTTGTGACATTTTGTGTGAGTGGGAGTGTTGGAGTGCGAGAGAGTGCGTGATTGCGTGTGAGCCTGTGAGTGTGTGTATGTGTTTGTGAGTGTGTGTGATGGTGACATTGCGTGAGGGTGCATTTGTGTCTGCATACGTGTAAGTGTGCTTTGGACATGTGTGAATGTATGTAGGTCTATGTGTGAGTGTGTGTGTTTGTGGATATGTGATGGTGTGGGTCACTGTGAGTGTGCAGGTGAGCAAGGTGCTGTGCGAGCGTGTGTCAGAGTGTGAAGGGCGTTCGTGTGTGACTGTGTGAGATAGTATGAGCAGGTGTGTTTTAGTGTTATGTGTGTGTGTTTGTGAGAGATTAGCTGTGTGAGTGGGAGTGTTACTCTGAGTGTATGTGTGACTGTGTGTTTGGGTATGTAAGAATGCGTGTGAGTGTGTTTTAGTTTGTGAGTGTGCAGGTTTAGGAGCGTGTGTGCATGAGATGTGCGACTGTATGATTGTGCGTCATTCTGCATATGTATGTGCCTGGTTGTGAATGTGTGAGCATGTGTGAGTGAATGTGTGATTTTGGGTGTGTGTTCAAGGGCATGTTAGTGTCAGAGTTCAGGAGTGCTTATGTCTGTGTGTATATCAGTGTGTGTGAGTATATGTGGGAGATGTAGGTGCATGAGTGTGAGTGTTTCTATGTGTGTCTGTGTGCGTAATGGGGTGTGACTCTATGTGTTAAGGTCTCTGTGAGTGACTGTGTGTTTGAGTGTGTGTCAGTGTGTGTGAGTTTGTGTATGACTGTGTGAGTGTGAGTTTGCACATGTGTGAGGGACTTTATTTGAGTGTGTGTCAATGTGTTTGTGTGAGAGTGTATATGTGTATGGGCGTGAGTGTGTGTGAGAGGTTTTGTGAATTTGTGTGGGAGTGCAGATGTGTGAATGTGTGGGAGTGGGTGTTTGTGGGTGTGTATAAGAACTGTTGCGAGATTGTGTGATATTGAGTGTGTGTTTGGGTGTCTATGTGGTTTCATGCATGTGTGTGGGACTGAACGTGCGGGTCTGGGCGTGTGTCTGTGTGAGTGTGTGAGTGGAATGGGGTGAAATATGATGCAACAAAGGTTCCTGAGAGGTTTGAAAGCGATATTGGCCTTCTCTGATGGAACGGAAAGCCATAGAACGTGGTGGGAGGCTACAGATAGAAGAGCAATGTTGTGGAACGGACTGTAATGCAGTGTATTGTGATGCAATAGATGGTTCCTGTGTGTTATGGAAAAGAATGGATCCTTCTTTGATGGAATGAAACGCAGTAGAACGTGGTGGATTGTTGCGGAATGGAGTGGAATGCAGTGCATTGTGACGCAAGGGAGGGAAACTGAGCGGTTTGGACACGAAGGGAGCCTTCTTTCCAGGAATGGAAGGCAGTAAAAGGTGAAAGATTGTCAGGTACTGGAGTAGAATATTGTGGAGTGGAGTCGAACGGGGTGCCATTTGATGCAATAGACGGTTTCTCATTGTGTTTTAAGCGAATGGATTTATGTGCACGTGATTGTGCAGCTGTGTGTGTTTGTGTGTCTATTTTTGATAGGGATTGAGTGTGTGCATTTGTCACTGTGTGTACGGTTTTGAGAGAGGTTGCTGTGTCAGCGTGCAGGTGTGTGAGTGGCTGAGCAAGAGTGTCTGTATATGCGACGGTGTGACCATGTTTATAAGAGGGTGATTATATAAGTGTTTAAGTGTGTGTGTGAGAGTTTGACAGCATTTGAATGTATGAGTGCGTGTGAGCATGTTACTGTGTGAGTGTCTCTGTGTAGTTTTGTAAGTGTATGTGACATTTTGTCTGAGTGCGTGAGTCTGTAAGTGTGTTGGTGTGAGTGATTGTGTGCGTGATATTGTGCGCACGTCTGTGTCTGTGCGTTTGTCAGCATTCGTGTGTGTGTCTGTGTGTGACAGTTTGTGTGTCTGTGTTTATGGAGGTGTGTGTCTGTGTGAGTGGGTGTGATACTGAATATGAGATAGTGTGAGTTTCTTTGAGTGTGAGTGTGTAAGTGTGCAAGGTGCAGTGTCTCAGTGTGTGAATGTGAAATAAGGTCTTATGTGATTGTGTTTTATTTATTGTGAGGAGCGTTTTACTCTACAGGTGAGTGTGTAAATGTGAGAGACCATTTGTGTGAGTGGGAGTGTTACTCTGCATGTATGAGGGACAGTGTGTGTTTATGTTTGAACGGGAGTACATGGGAGTCTTAGATTTTATGTGTGCAGTTGTGGGAGTGTGTGCGAGAGGAGAGTGGGACTGAGTGGGTGCGACTGTGTATCTCTGGTAGAGTATGTGTATGTGTGACTGAATGTATCTGTTTGAGAGAGTGTGTGTGCACGTGTGTGTTAGTGTATAAGTGTTGATATGCCTGTGTGTTTCAGTGAGGGTGAGTGTAAGTGTGTGTTAGTGTGTGCGTGAGTGTGTGTGTGTATGTGTGATTGACTGAATGTTTTCGAGATTATTGGAGATACTTTGAGTGTGTGTGAGTGTGTGACTTTGTGTGTGAATGTGTGTGTGAGGGTGCACACGTGTGAGGGACTTGGTGTGAGTGTGAAACTGTGCATGTGTCAGCATGCATATGTGTGTGTGATGGTGGGTGTATGAGTGTGAATGACTGAGTGTGTAGGGCCATGAATGGGACTGAGTGTTTGTGAGTGTGTATACAAGTCTGTTGCGTGATTGTGTGTGATTGTGTTATTCTGTGTGTGTGTGTTGTTCGGTGGTTTTCTGTGTGTGTGGGCCTGTGCATGTGCGTGTGTGTGTGCGACTGAGTGAGAGAGTGCTTGCTTGTGCGTGTGTCTTTGTGTTGTGTCAGTGTGAGTGTTTGAGGGGAATGGGGTGAAATATGATGCCTCCAATGTTGCGATGGTTTGTGACATTTTGTGTGAGTGGGAGTGTTGGAGTGCGAGAGAGTGCGTGATTGCGTGTGAGCCTGTGAGTGTGTGTATGTGTTTGTGAGTGTGTGTGATGGTGACATTGCGTGAGGGTGCATTTGTGTCTGCATACGTGTAAGTGTGCTTTGGACATGTGTGAATGTATGTAGGTCTATGTGTGAGTGTGTGTGTTTGTGGATATGTGATGGTGTGGGTCACTGTGAGTGTGCAGGTGAGCAAGGTGCTGTGCGAGCGTGTGTCAGAGTGTGAAGGGCGTTCGTGTGTGACTGTGTGAGATAGTATGAGCAGGTGTGTTTTAGTGTTATGTGTGTGTGTTTGTGAGAGATTAGCTGTGTGAGTGGGAGTGTTACTCTGAGTGTATGTGTGACTGTGTGTTTGGGTATGTAAGAATGCGTGTGAGTGTGTTTTAGTTTGTGAGTGTGCAGGTTTAGGAGCGTGTGTGCATGAGATGTGCGACTGTATGATTGTGCGTCATTCTGCATATGTATGTGCCTGGTTGTGAATGTGTGAGCATGTGTGAGTGAATGTGTGATTTTGGGTGTGTGTTCAAGGGCATGTTAGTGTCAGAGTTCAGGAGTGCTTATGTCTGTGTGTATATCAGTGTGTGTGAGTATATGTGGGAGATGTAGGTGCATGAGTGTGAGTGTTTCTATGTGTGTCTGTGTGCGTAATGGGGTGTGACTCTATGTGTTAAGGTCTCTGTGAGTGACTGTGTGTTTGAGTGTGTGTCAGTGTGTGTGAGTTTGTGTATGACTGTGTGAGTGTGAGTTTGCACATGT
Organism: Manis pentadactyla; assembly: GCF_030020395.1. Taxonomy (NCBI): domain Eukaryota; kingdom Metazoa; phylum Chordata; class Mammalia; order Pholidota; family Manidae; genus Manis; species Manis pentadactyla. The sequence continues at coordinate 653,836 of NW_026644607.1, read as the reverse complement.
GTGAGGGACTTTATTTGAGTGTGTGTCAATGTGTTTGTGTGAGAGTGTATATGTGTATGGGCGTGAGTGTGTGTGAGAGGTTTTGTGAATTTGTGTGGGAGTGCAGATGTGTGAATGTGTGGGAGTGGGTGTTTGTGGGTGTGTATAAGAACTGTTGCGAGATTGTGTGATATTGAGTGTGTGTTTGGGTGTCTATGTGGTTTCATGCATGTGTGTGGGACTGAACGTGCGGGTCTGGGCGTGTGTCTGTGTGAGTGTGTGAGTGGAATGGGGTGAAATATGATGCAACAAAGGTTCCTGAGAGGTTTGAAAGCGATATTGGCCTTCTCTGATGGAACGGAAAGCCATAGAACGTGGTGGGAGGCTACAGATAGAAGAGCAATGTTGTGGAACGGACTGTAATGCAGTGTATTGTGATGCAATAGATGGTTCCTGTGTGTTATGGAAAAGAATGGATCGTTCTTTGATGGAATGAAACGCAGTAGAACGTGGTGGATTGTTGCGGAATGGAGTGGAATGCAGTGCATTGTGACGCAAGGGAGGGAAACTGAGCGGTTTGGACACGAAGGGAGCCTTCTTTCCAGGAATGGAAGGCAGTAAAAGGTGAAAGATTGTCAGGTACTGGAGTAGAATATTGTGGAGTGGAGTCGAACGGGGTGCCATTTGATGCAATAGACGGTTTCTCATTGTGTTTTAAGCGAATGGATTTATGTGCACGTGATTGTGCAGCTGTGTGTGTTTGTGTGTCTATTTTTGATAGGGATTGAGTGTGTGCATTTGTCACTGTGTGTACGGTTTTGAGAGAGGTTGCTGTGTCAGCGTGCAGGTGTGTGAGTGGCTGAGCAAGAGTGTCTGTATATGCGACGGTGTGACCATGTTTATAAGAGGGTGATTATATAAGTGTTTAAGTGTGTGTGTGAGAGTTTGACAGCATTTGAATGTATGAGTGCGTGTGAGCATGTTACTGTGTGAGTGTCTCTGTGTAGTTTTGTAAGTGTATGTGACATTTTGTCTGAGTGCGTGAGTCTGTAAGTGTGTTGGTGTGAGTGATTGTGTGCGTGATATTGTGCGCACGTCTGTGTCTGTGCGTTTGTCAGCATTCGTGTGTGTGTCTGTGTGTGACAGTTTGTGTGTCTGTGTTTATGGAGGTGTGTGTCTGTGTGAGTGGGTGTGATACTGAATATGAGATAGTGTGAGTTTCTTTGAGTGTGAGTGTGTAAGTGTGCAAGGTGCAGTGTCTCAGTGTGTGAATGTGAAATAAGGTCTTATGTGATTGTGTTTTATTTATTGTGAGGAGCGTTTTACTCTACAGGTGAGTGTGTAAATGTGAGAGACCATTTGTGTGAGTGGGAGTGTTACTCTGCATGTATGAGGGACAGTGTGTGTTTATGTTTGAACGGGAGTACATGTGAGTCTTAGATTTTATGTGTGCAGTTGTGGGAGTGTGTGCGAGAGGAGAGTGGGACTGAGTGGGTGCGACTGTGTATCTCTGGTAGAGTATGTGTATGTGTGACTGAATGTATCTGTTTGAGAGAGTGTGTGTGCACGTGTGTGTTAGTGTATAAGTGTTGATATGCCTGTGTGTTTCAGTGAGGGTGAGTGTAAGTGTGTGTTAGTGTGTGCGTGAGTGTGTGTGTGTATGTGTGATTGACTGAATGTTTTCGAGATTATTGGAGATACTTTGAGTGTGTGTGAGTGTGTGACTTTGTGTGTGAATGTGTGTGTGAGGGTGCACACGTGTGAGGGACTTGGTGTGAGTGTGAAACTGTGCATGTGTCAGCATGCATATGTGTGTGTGATGGTGGGTGTATGAGTGTGAATGACTGAGTGTGTAGGGCCATGAATGGGACTGAGTGTTTGTGAGTGTGTATACAAGTCTGTTGCGTGATTGTGTGTGATTGTGTTATTCTGTGTGTGTGTGTTGTTCGGTGGTTTTCTGTGTGTGTGGGCCTGTGCATGTGCGTGTGTGTGTGCGACTGAGTGAGAGAGTGCTTGCTTGTGCGTGTGTCTTTGTGTTGTGTCAGTGTGAGTGTTTGAGGGGAATGGGGTGAAATATGATGCCTCCAATGTTGCGATGGTTTGTGACATTTTGTGTGAGTGGGAGTGTTGGAGTGCGAGAGAGTGCGTGATTGCGTGTGAGCCTGTGAGTGTGTGTATGTGTTTGTGAGTGTGTGTGATGGTGACATTGCGTGAGGGTGCATTTGTGTCTGCATACGTGTAAGTGTGCTTTGGACATGTGTGAATGTATGTAGGTCTATGTGTGAGTGTGTGTGTTTGTGGATATGTGATGGTGTGGGTCACTGTGAGTGTGCAGGTGAGCAAGGTGCTGTGCGAGCGTGTGTCAGAGTGTGAAGGGCGTTCGTGTGTGACTGTGTGAGATAGTATGAGCAGGTGTGTTTTAGTGTTATGTGTGTGTGTTTGTGAGAGATTAGCTGTGTGAGTGGGAGTGTTACTCTGAGTGTATGTGTGACTGTGTGTTTGGGTATGTAAGAATGCGTGTGAGTGTGTTTTAGTTTGTGAGTGTGCAGGTTTAGGAGCGTGTGTGCATGAGATGTGCGACTGTATGATTGTGCGTCATTCTGCATATGTATGTGCCTGGTTGTGAATGTGTGAGCATGTGTGAGTGAATGTGTGATTTTGGGTGTGTGTTCAAGGGCATGTTAGTGTCAGAGTTCAGGAGTGCTTATGTCTGTGTGTATATCAGTGTGTGTGAGTATATGTGGGAGATGTAGGTGCATGAGTGTGAGTGTTTCTATGTGTGTCTGTGTGCGTAATGGGGTGTGACTCTATGTGTTAAGGTCTCTGTGAGTGACTGTGTGTTTGAGTGTGTGTCAGTGTGTGTGAGTTTGTGTATGACTGTGTGAGTGTGAGTTTGCACATGTGTGAGGGACTTTATTTGAGTGTGTGTCAATGTGTTTGTGTGAGAGTGTATATGTGTATGGGCGTGAGTGTGTGTGAGAGGTTTTGTGAATTTGTGTGGGAGTGCAGATGTGTGAATGTGTGGGAGTGGGTGTTTGTGGGTGTGTATAAGAACTGTTGCGAGATTGTGTGATATTGAGTGTGTGTTTGGGTGTCTATGTGGTTTCATGCATGTGTGTGGGACTGAACGTGCGGGTCTGGGCGTGTGTCTGTGTGAGTGTGTGAGTGGAATGGGGTGAAATATGATGCAACAAAGGTTCCTGAGAGGTTTGAAAGCGATATTGGCCTTCTCTGATGGAACGGAAAGCCATAGAACGTGGTGGGAGGCTACAGATAGAAGAGCAATGTTGTGGAACGGACTGTAATGCAGTGTATTGTGATGCAATAGATGGTTCCTGTGTGTTATGGAAAAGAATGGATCGTTCTTTGATGGAATGAAACGCAGTAGAACGTGGTGGATTGTTGCGGAATGGAGTGGAATGCAGTGCATTGTGACGCAAGGGAGGGAAACTGAGCGGTTTGGACACGAAGGGAGCCTTCTTTCCAGGAATGGAAGGCAGTAAAAGGTGAAAGATTGTCAGGTACTGGAGTAGAATATTGTGGAGTGGAGTCGAACGGGGTGCCATTTGATGCAATAGACGGTTTCTCATTGTGTTTTAAGCGAATGGATTTATGTGCACGTGATTGTGCAGCTGTGTGTGTTTGTGTGTCTATTTTTGATAGGGATTGAGTGTGTGCATTTGTCACTGTGTGTACGGTTTTGAGAGAGGTTGCTGTGTCAGCGTGCAGGTGTGTGAGTGGCTGAGCAAGAGTGTCTGTATATGCGACGGTGTGACCATGTTTATAAGAGGGTGATTATATAAGTGTTTAAGTGTGTGTGTGAGAGTTTGACAGCATTTGAATGTATGAGTGCGTGTGAGCATGTTACTGTGTGAGGGTCTCTGTGTAGTTTTGTAAGTGTATGTGACATTTTGTCTGAGTGCGTGAGTCTGTAAGTGTGTTGGTGTGAGTGATTGTGTGCGTGATATTGTGCGCACGTCTGTGTCTGTGCGTTTGTCAGCATTCGTGTGTGTGTCTGTGTGTGACAGTTTGTGTGTCTGTGTTTATGGAGGTGTGTGTCTGTGTGAGTGGGTGTGATACTGAATATGAGATAGTGTGAGTTTCTTTGAGTGTGAGTGTGTAAGTGTGCAAGGTGCAGTGTCTCAGTGTGTGAATGTGAAATAAGGTCTTATGTGATTGTGTTTTATTTATTGTGAGGAGCGTTTTACTCTACAGGTGAGTGTGTAAATGTGAGAGACCATTTGTGTGAGTGGGAGTGTTACTCTGCATGTATGAGGGACAGTGTGTGTTTATGTTTGAACGGGAGTACATGTGAGTCTTAGATTTTATGTGTGCAGTTGTGGGAGTGTGTGCGAGAGGAGAGTGGGACTGAGTGGGTGCGACTGTGTATCTCTGGTAGAGTATGTGTATGTGTGACTGAATGTATCTGTTTGAGAGAGTGTGTGTGCACGTGTGTGTTAGTGTATAAGTGTTGATATGCCTGTGTGTTTCAGTGAGGGTGAGTGTAAGTGTGTGTTAGTGTGTGCGTGAGTGTGTGTGTGTATGTGTGATTGACTGAATGTTTTCGAGATTATTGGAGATACTTTGAGTGTGTGTGAGTGTGTGACTTTGTGTGTGAATGTGTGTGTGAGGGTGCACACGTGTGAGGGACTTGGTGTGAGTGTGAAACTGTGCATGTGTCAGCATGCATATGTGTGTGTGATGGTGGGTGTATGAGTGTGAATGACTGAGTGTGTAGGGCCATGAATGGGACTGAGTGTTTGTGAGTGTGTATACAAGTCTGTTGCGTGATTGTGTGTGATTGTGTTATTCTGTGTGTGTGTGTTGTTCGGTGGTTTTCTGTGTGTGTGGGCCTGTGCATGTGCGTGTGTGTGTGCGACTGAGTGAGAGAGTGCTTGCTTGTGCGTGTGTCTTTGTGTTGTGTCAGTGTGAGTGTTTGAGGGGAATGGGGTGAAATATGATGCCTCCAATGTTGCGATGGTTTGTGACATTTTGTGTGAGTGGGAGTGTTGGAGTGCGAGAGAGTGCGTGATTGCGTGTGAGCCTGTGAGTGTGTGTATGTGTTTGTGAGTGTGTGTGATGGTGACATTGCGTGAGGGTGCATTTGTGTCTGCATACGTGTAAGTGTGCTTTGGACATGTGTGAATGTATGTAGGTCTATGTGTGAGTGTGTGTGTTTGTGGATATGTGATGGTGTGGGTCACTGTGAGTGTGCAGGTGAGCAAGGTGCTGTGCGAGCGTGTGTCAGAGTGTGAAGGGCGTTCGTGTGTGACTGTGTGAGATAGTATGAGCAGGTGTGTTTTAGTGTTATGTGTGTGTGTTTGTGAGAGATTAGCTGTGTGAGTGGGAGTGTTACTCTGAGTGTATGTGTGACTGTGTGTTTGGGTATGTAAGAATGCGTGTGAGTGTGTTTTAGTTTGTGAGTGTGCAGGTTTAGGAGCGTGTGTGCATGAGATGTGCGACTGTATGATTGTGCGTCATTATGCATATGTATGTGCCTGGTTGTGAATGTGTGAGCATGTGTGAGTGAATGTGTGATTTTGGGTGTGTGTTCAAGGGCATGTTAGTGTCAGAGTTCAGGAGTGCTTATGTCTGTGTGTATATCAGTGTGTGTGAGTATATGTGGGAGATGTAGGTGCATGAGTGTGAGTGTTTCTATGTGTGTCTGTGTGCGTAATGGGGTGTGACTCTATGTGTTAAGGTCTCTGTGAGTGACTGTGTGTTTGAGTGTGTGTCAGTGTGTGTGAGTTTGTGTATGACTGTGTGAGTGTGAGTTTGCACATGTGTGAGGGACTTTATTTGAGTGTGTGTCAATGTGTTTGTGTGAGAGTGTATATGTGTATGGGCGTGAGTGTGTGTGAGAGGTTTTGTGAATTTGTGTGGGAGTGCAGATGTGTGAATGTGTGGGAGTGGGTGTTTGTGGGTGTGTATAAGAACTGTTGCGAGATTGTGTGATATTGAGTGTGTGTTTGGGTGTCTATGTGGTTTCATGCATGTGTGTGGGACTGAACGTGCGGGTCTGGGCGTGTGTCTGTGTGAGTGTGTGAGTGGAATGGGGTGAAATATGATGCAACAAAGGTTCCTGAGAGGTTTGAAAGCGATATTGGCCTTCTCTGATGGAACGGAAAGCCATAGAACGTGGTGGGAGGCTACAGATAGAAGAGCAATGTTGTGGAACGGACTGTAATGCAGTGTATTGTGATGCAATAGATGGTTCCTGTGTGTTATGGAAAAGAATGGATCGTTCTTTGATGGAATGAAACGCAGTAGAACGTGGTGGATTGTTGCGGAATGGAGTGGAATGCAGTGCATTGTGACGCAAGGGAGGGAAACTGAGCGGTTTGGACACGAAGGGAGCCTTCTTTCCAGGAATGGAAGGCAGTAAAAGGTGAAAGATTGTCAGGTACTGGAGTAGAATATTGTGGAGTGGAGTCGAACGGGGTGCCATTTGATGCAATAGACGGTTTCTCATTGTGTTTTAAGCGAATGGATTTATGTGCACGTGATTGTGCAGCTGTGTGTGTTTGTGTGTCTATTTTTGATAGGGATTGAGTGTGTGCATTTGTCACTGTGTGTACGGTTTTGAGAGAGGTTGCTGTGTCAGCGTGCAGGTGTGTGAGTGGCTGAGCAAGAGTGTCTGTATATGCGACGGTGTGACCATGTTTATAAGAGGGTGATTATATAAGTGTTTAAGTGTGTGTGTGAGAGTTTGACAGCATTTGAATGTATGAGTGCGTGTGAGCATGTTACTGTGTGAGTGTCTCTGTGTAGTTTTGTAAGTGTATGTGACATTTTGTCTGAGTGCGTGAGTCTGTAAGTGTGTTGGTGTGAGTGATTGTGTGCGTGATATTGTGCGCACGTCTGTGTCTGTGCGTTTGTCAGCATTCGTGTGTGTGTCTGTGTGTGACAGTTTGTGTGTCTGTGTTTATGGAGGTGTGTGTCTGTGTGAGTGGGTGTGATACTGAATATGAGATAGTGTGAGTTTCTTTGAGTGTGAGTGTGTAAGTGTGCAAGGTGCAGTGTCTCAGTGTGTGAATGTGAAATAAGGTCTTATGTGATTGTGTTTTATTTATTGTGAGGAGCGTTTTACTCTACAGGTGAGTGTGTAAATGTGAGAGACCATTTGTGTGAGTGGGAGTGTTACTCTGCATGTATGAGGGACAGTGTGTGTTTATGTTTGAACGGGAGTACATGTGAGTCTTAGATTTTATGTGTGCAGTTGTGGGAGTGTGTGCGAGAGGAGAGTGGGACTGAGTGGGTGCGACTGTGTATCTCTGGTAGAGTATGTGTATGTGTGACTGAATGTATCTGTTTGAGAGAGTGTGTGTGCACGTGTGTGTTAGTGTATAAGTGTTGATATGCCTGTGTGTTTCAGTGAGGGTGAGTGTAAGTGTGTGTTAGTGTGTGCGTGAGTGTGTGTGTGTATGTGTGATTGACTGAATGTTTTCGAGATTATTGGAGATACTTTGAGTGTGTGTGAGTGTGTGACTTTGTGTGTGAATGTGTGTGTGAGGGTGCACACGTGTGAGGGACTTGGTGTGAGTGTGAAACTGTGCATGTGTCAGCATGCATATGTGTGTGTGATGGTGGGTGTATGAGTGTGAATGACTGAGTGTGTAGGGCCATGAATGGGACTGAGTGTTTGTGAGTGTGTATACAAGTCTGTTGCGTGATTGTGTGTGATTGTGTTATTCTGTGTGTGTGTGTTGTTCGGTGGTTTTCTGTGTGTGTGGGCCTGTGCATGTGCGTGTGTGTGTGCGACTGAGTGAGAGAGTGCTTGCTTGTGCGTGTGTCTTTGTGTTGTGTCAGTGTGAGTGTTTGAGGGGAATGGGGTGAAATATGATGCCTCCAATGTTGCGATGGTTTGTGACATTTTGTGTGAGTGGGAGTGTTGGAGTGCGAGAGAGTGCGTGATTGCGTGTGAGCCTGTGAGTGTGTGTATGTGTTTGTGAGTGTGTGTGATGGTGACATTGCGTGAGGGTGCATTTGTGTCTGCATACGTGTAAGTGTGCTTTGGACATGTGTGAATGTATGTAGGTCTATGTGTGAGTGTGTGTGTTTGTGGATATGTGATGGTGTGGGTCACTGTGAGTGTGCAGGTGAGCAAGGTGCTGTGCGAGCGTGTGTCAGAGTGTGAAGGGCGTTCGTGTGTGACTGTGTGAGATAGTATGAGCAGGTGTGTTTTAGTGTTATGTGTGTGTGTTTGTGAGAGATTAGCTGTGTGAGTGGGAGTGTTACTCTGAGTGTATGTGTGACTGTGTGTTTGGGTATGTAAGAATGCGTGTGAGTGTGTTTTAGTTTGTGAGTGTGCAGGTTTAGGAGCGTGTGTGCATGAGATGTGCGACTGTATGATTGTGCGTCATTCTGCATATGTATGTGCCTGGTTGTGAATGTGTGAGCATGTGTGAGTGAATGTGTGATTTTGGGTGTGTGTTCAAGGGCATGTTAGTGTCAGAGTTCAGGAGTGCTTATGTCTGTGTGTATATCAGTGTGTGTGAGTATATGTGGGAGATGTAGGTGCATGAGTGTGAGTGTTTCTATGTGTGTCTGTGTGCGTAATGGGGTGTGACTCTATGTGTTAAGGTCTCTGTGAGTGACTGTGTGTTTGAGTGTGTGTCAGTGTGTGTGAGTTTGTGTATGACTGTGTGAGTGTGAGTTTGCACATGTGTGAGGGACTTTATTTGAGTGTGTGTCAATGTGTTTGTGTGAGAGTGTATATGTGTATGGGCGTGAGTGTGTGTGAGAGGTTTTGTGAATTTGTGTGGGAGTGCAGATGTGTGAATGTGTGGGAGTGGGTGTTTGTGGGTGTGTATAAGAACTGTTGCGAGATTGTGTGATATTGAGTGTGTGTTTGGGTGTCTATGTGGTTTCATGCATGTGTGTGGGACTGAACGTGCGGGTCTGGGCGTGTGTCTGTGTGAGTGTGTGAGTGGAATGGGGTGAAATATGATGCAACAAAGGTTCCTGAGAGGTTTGAAAGCGATATTGGCCTTCTCTGATGGAACGGAAAGCCATAGAACGTGGTGGGAGGCTACAGATAGAAGAGCAATGTTGTGGAACGGACTGTAATGTAGTGTATTGTGATGCAATAGATGGTTCCTGTGTGTTATGGAAAAGAATGGATCATTCTTTGATGGAATGAAACGCAGTAGAACGTGGTGGATTGTTGCGGAATGGAGTGGAATGCAGTGCATTGTGACGCAAGGGAGGGAAACTGAGCGGTTTGGACACGAAGGGAGCCTTCTTTCCAGGAATGGAAGGCAGTAAAAGGTGAAAGATTGTCAGGTACTGGAGTAGAATATTGTGGAGTGGAGTCGAACGGGGTGCCATTTGATGCAATAGACGGTTTCTCATTGTGTTTTAAGCGAATGGATTTATGTGCACGTGATTGTGCAGCTGTGTGTGTTTGTGTGTCTATTTTTGATAGGGATTGAGTGTGTGCATTTGTCACTGTGTGTACGGTTTTGAGAGAGGGTGCTGTGTCAGCGTGCAGGTGTGTGAGTGGCTGAGCAAGAGTGTGTGTATATGCGACGGTGTGACCATGTTTATAAGAGGGTGATTATATAAGTGTTTAAGTGTGTGTGTGAGAGTTTGACAGCATTTGAATGTATGAGTGCGTGTGAGCATGTTACTGTGTGAGTGTCTCTGTGTAGTTTTGTAAGTGTATGTGACATTTTGTCTGAGTGCGTGAGTCTGTAAGTGTGTTGGTGTGAGTGATTGTGTGCGTGATATTGTGCGCACGTCTGTGTCTGTGCGTTTGTCAGCATTCGTGTGTGTGTCTGTGTGTGACAGTTTGTGTGTCTGTGTTTATGGAGGTGTGTGTCTGTGTGAGTGGGTGTGATACTGAATATGAGATAGTGTGAGTTTCTTTGAGTGTGAGTGTGTAAGTGTGCAAGGTGCAGTGTCTCAGTGTGTGAATGTGAAATAAGGTCTTATGTGATTGTGTTTTATTTATTGTGAGGAGCGTTTTACTCTACAGGTGAGTGTGTAAATGTGAGAGACCATTTGTGTGAGTGGGAGTGTTACTCTGCATGTATGAGGGACAGTGTGTGTTTATGTTTGAACGGGAGTACATGTGAGTCTTAGATTTTATGTGTGCAGTTGTGGGAGTGTGTGCGAGAGGAGAGTGGGACTGAGTGGGTGCGACTGTGTATCTCTGGTAGAGTATGTGTATGTGTGACTGAATGTATCTGTTTGAGAGAGTGTGTGTGCACGTGTGTGTTAGTGTATAAGTGTTGATATGCCTGTGTGTTTCAGTGAGGGTGAGTGTAAGTGTGTGTTAGTGTGTGCGTGAGTGTGTGTGTGTATGTGTGATTGACTGAATGTTTTCGAGATTATTGGAGATACTTTGAGTGTGTGTGAGTGTGTGACTTTGTGTGTGAATGTGTGTGTGAGGGTGCACACGTGTGAGGGACTTGGTGTGAGTGTGAAACTGTGCATGTGTCAGCATGCATATGTGTGTGTGATGGTGGGTGTATGAGTGTGAATGACTGAGTGTGTAGGGCCATGAATGGGACTGAGTGTTTGTGAGTGTGTATACAAGTCTGTTGCGTGATTGTGTGTGATTGTGTTATTCTGTGTGTGTGTGTTGTTCGGTGGTTTTCTGTGTGTGTGGGCCTGTGCATGTGCGTGTGTGTGTGCGACTGAGTGAGAGAGTGCTTGCTTGTGCGTGTGTCTTTGTGTTGTGTCAGTGTGAGTGTTTGAGGGGAATGGGGTGAAATATGATGCCTCCAATGTTGCGATGGTTTGTGACATTTTGTGTGAGTGGGAGTGTTGGAGTGCGAGAGAGTGCGTGATTGCGTGTGAGCCTGTGAGTGTGTGTATGTGTTTGTGAGTGTGTGTGATGGTGACATTGCGTGAGGGTGCATTTGTGTCTGCATACGTGTAAGTGTGCTTTGGACATGTGTGAATGTATGTAGGTCTATGTGTGAGTGTGTGTGTTTGTGGATATGTGATGGTGTGGGTCACTGTGAGTGTGCAGGTGAGCAAGGTGCTGTGTGAGCGTGTGTCAGAGTGTGAAGGGCGTTCGTGTGTGACTGTGTGAGATAGTATGAGCAGGTGTGTTTTAGTGTTATGTGTGTGTGTTTGTGAGAGATTAGCTGTGTGAGTGGGAGTGTTACTCTGAGTGTATGTGTGACTGTGTGTTTGGGTATGTAAGAATGCGTGTGAGTGTGTTTTAGTTTGTGAGTGTGCAGGTTTAGGAGCGTGTGTGCATGAGATGTGCGACTGTATGATTGTGCGTCATTCTGCATATGTATGTGCCTGGTTGTGAATGTGTGAGCATGTGTGAGTGAATGTGTGATTTTGGGTGTGTGTTCAAGGGCATGTTAGTGTCAGAGTTCAGGAGTGCTTATGTCTGTGTGTATATCAGTGTGTGTGAGTATATGTGGGAGATGTAGGTGCATGAGTGTGAGTGTTTCTATGTGTGTCTGTGTGCGTAATGGGGTGTGACTCTATGTGTTAAGGTCTCTGTGAGTGACTGTGTGTTTGAGTGTGTGTCAGTGTGTGTGAGTTTGTGTATGACTGTGTGAGTGTGAGTTTGCACATGTGTGAGGGACTTTATTTGAGTGTGTGTCAATGTGTTTGTGTGAGAGTGTATATGTGTATGGGCGTGAGTGTGTGTGAGAGGTTTTGTGAATTTGTGTGGGAGTGAAGATGTGTGAATGTGTGGGAGTGGGTGTTTGTGGGTGTGTATAAGAACTGTTGCGAGATTGTGTGATATTGAGTGTGTGTTTGGGTGTCTATGTGGTTTCATGCATGTGTGTGGGACTGAACGTGCGGGTCTGGGCGTGTGTCTGTGTGAGTGTGTGAGTGGAATGGGGTGAAATATGATGCAACAAAGGTTCCTGAGAGGTTTGAAAGCGATATTGGCCTTCTCTGATGGAACGGAAAGCCATAGAACGTGGTGGGAGGCTACAGATAGAAGAGCAATGTTGTGGAACGGACTGTAATGCAGTGTATTGTGATGCAATAGATGGTTCCTGTGTGTTATGGAAAAGAATGGATCGTTCTTTGATGGAATGAAACGCAGTAGAACGTGGTGGATTGTTGCGGAATGGAGTGGAATGCAGTGCATTGTGACGCAAGGGAGGGAAACTGAGCGGTTTGGACACGAAGGGAGCCTTCTTTCCAGGAATGGAAGGCAGTAAAAGGTGAAAGATTGTCAGGTACTGGAGTAGAATATTGTGGAGTGGAGTCGAACGGGGTGCCATTTGATGCAATAGACGGTTTCTCATTGTGTTTTAAGCGAATGGATTTATGTGCACGTGATTGTGCAGCTGTGTGTGTTTGTGTGTCTATTTTTGATAGGGATTGAGTGTGTGCATTTGTCACTGTGTGTACGGTTTTGAGAGAGGTTGCTGTGTCAGCGTGCAGGTGTGTGAGTGGCTGAGCAAGAGTGTCTGTATATGCGACGGTGTGACCATGTTTATAAGAGGGTGATTATATAAGTGTTTAAGTGTGTGTGTGAGAGTTTGACAGCATTTGAATGTATGAGTGCGTGTGAGCATGTTACTGTGTGAGTGTCTCTGTGTAGTTTTGTAAGTGTATGTGACATTTTGTCTGAGTGCGTGAGTCTGTAAGTGTGTTGGTGTGAGTGATTGTGTGCGTGATATTGTGCGCACGTCTGTGTCTGTGCGTTTGTCAGCATTCGTGTGTGTGTCTGTGTGTGACAGTTTGTGTGTCTGTGTTTATGGAGGTGTGTGTCTGTGTGAGTGGGTGTGATACTGAATATGAGATAGTGTGAGTTTCTTTGAGTGTGAGTGTGTAAGTGTGCAAGGTGCAGTGTCTCAGTGTGTGAATGTGAAATAAGGTCTTATGTGATTGTGTTTTATTTATTGTGAGGAGCGTTTTACTCTACAGGTGAGTGTGTAAATGTGAGAGACCATTTGTGTGAGTGGGAGTGTTACTCTGCATGTATGAGGGACAGTGTGTGTTTATGTTTGAACGGGAGTACATGTGAGTCTTAGATTTTATGTGTGCAGTTGTGGGAGTGTGTGCGAGAGGAGAGTGGGACTGAGTGGGTGCGACTGTGTATCTCTGGTAGAGTATGTGTATGTGTGACTGAATGTATCTGTTTGAGAGAGTGTGTGTGCACGTGTGTGTTAGTGTATAAGTGTTGATATGCCTGTGTGTTTCAGTGAGGGTGAGTGTAAGTGTGTGTTAGTGTGTGCGTGAGTGTGTGTGTGTATGTGTGATTGACTGAATGTTTTCGAGATTATTGGAGATACTTTGAGTGTGTGTGAGTGTGTGACTTTGTGTGTGAATGTGTGTGTGAGGGTGCACACGTGTGAGGGACTTGGTGTGAGTGTGAAACTGTGCATGTGTCAGCATGCATATGTGTGTGTGATGGTGGGTGTATGAGTGTGAATGACTGAGTGTGTAGGGCCATGAATGGGACTGAGTGTTTGTGAGTGTGTATACAAGTCTGTTGCGTGATTGTGTGTGATTGTGTTATTCTGTGTGTGTGTGTTGTTCGGTGGTTTTCTGTGTGTGTGGGCCTGTGCATGTGCGTGTGTGTGTGCGACTGAGTGAGAGAGTGCTTGCTTGTGCGTGTGTCTTTGTGTTGTGTCAGTGTGAGTGTTTGAGGGGAATGGGGTGAAATATGATGCCTCCAATGTTGCGATGGTTTGTGACATTTTGTGTGAGTGGGAGTGTTGGAGTGCGAGAGAGTGCGTGATTGCGTGTGAGCCTGTGAGTGTGTGTATGTGTTTGTGAGTGTGTGTGATGGTGACATTGCGTGAGGGTGCATTTGTGTCTGCATACGTGTAAGTGTGCTTTGGACATGTGTGAATGTATGTAGGTCTATGTGTGAGTGTGTGTGTTTGTGGATATGTGATGGTGTGGGTCACTGTGAGTGTGCAGGTGAGCAAGGTGCTGTGCGAGCGTGTGTCAGAGTGTGAAGGGCGTTCGTGTGTGACTGTGTGAGATAGTATGAGCAGGTGTGTTTTAGTGTTATGTGTGTGTGTTTGTGAGAGATTAGCTGTGTGAGTGGGAGTGTTACTCTGAGTGTATGTGTGACTGTGTGTTTGGGTATGTAAGAATGCGTGTGAGTGTGTTTTAGTTTGTGAGTGTGCAGGTTTAGGAGCGTGTGTGCATGAGATGTGCGACTGTATGATTGTGCGTCATTCTGCATATGTATGTGCCTGGTTGTGAATGTGTGAGCATGTGTGAGTGAATGTGTGATTTTGGGTGTGTGTTCAAGGGCATGTTAGTGTCAGAGTTCAGGAGTGCTTATGTCTGTGTGTATATCAGTGTGTGTGAGTATATGTGGGAGATGTAGGTGCATGAGTGTGAGTGTTTCTATGTGTGTCTGTGTGCGTAATGGGGTGTGACTCTATGTGTTAAGGTCTCTGTGAGTGACTGTGTGTTTGAGTGTGTGTCAGTGTGTGTGAGTTTGTGTATGACTGTGTGAGTGTGAGTTTGCACATGTGTGAGGGACTTTATTTGAGTGTGTGTCAATGTGTTTGTGTGAGAGTGTATATGTGTATGGGCGTGAGTGTGTGTGAGAGGTTTTGTGAATTTGTGTGGGAGTGCAGATGTGTGAATGTGTGGGAGTGGGTGTTTGTGGGTGTGTATAAGAACTGTTGCGAGATTGTGTGATATTGAGTGTGTGTTTGGGTGTCTATGTGGTTTCATGCATGTGTGTGGGACTGAACGTGCGGGTCTGGGCGTGTGTCTGTGTGAGTGTGTGAGTGGAATGGGGTGAAATATGATGCAACAAAGGTTCCTGAGAGGTTTGAAAGCGATATTGGCCTTCTCTGATGGAACGGAAAGCCATAGAACGTGGTGGGAGGCTACAGATAGAAGAGCAATGTTGTGGAACGGACTGTAATGCAGTGTATTGTGATGCAATAGATGGTTCCTGTGTGTTATGGAAAAGAATGGATCGTTCTTTGATGGAATGAAACGCAGTAGAACGTGGTGGATTGTTGCGGAATGGAGTGGAATGCAGTGCATTGTGACGCAAGGGAGGGAAACTGAGCGGTTTGGACACGAAGGGAGCCTTCTTTCCAGGAATGGAAGGCAGTAAAAGGTGAAAGATTGTCAGGTACTGGAGTAGAATATTGTGGAGTGGAGTCGAACGGGGTGCCATTTGATGCAATAGACGGTTTCTCATTGTGTTTTAAGCGAATGGATTTATGTGCACGTGATTGTGCAGCTGTGTGTGTTTGTGTGTCTATTTTTGATAGGGATTGAGTGTGTGCATTTGTCACTGTGTGTACGGTTTTGAGAGAGGTTGCTGTGTCAGCGTGCAGGTGTGTGAGTGGCTGAGCAAGAGTGTCTGTATATGCGACGGTGTGACCATGTTTATAAGAGGGTGATTATATAAGTGTTTAAGTGTGTGTGTGAGAGTTTGACAGCATTTGAATGTATGAGTGCGTGTGAGCATGTTACTGTGTGAGTGTCTCTGTGTAGTTTTGTAAGTGTATGTGACATTTTGTCTGAGTGCGTGAGTCTGTAAGTGTGTTGGTGTGAGTGATTGTGTGCGTGATATTGTGCGCACGTCTGTGTCTGTGCGTTTGTCAGCATTCGTGTGTGTGTCTGTGTGTGACAGTTTGTGTGTCTGTGTTTATGGAGGTGTGTGTCTGTGTGAGTGGGTGTGATACTGAATATGAGATAGTGTGAGTTTCTTTGAGTGTGAGTGTGTAAGTGTGCAAGGTGCAGTGCCTCAGTGTGTGAATGTGAAATAAGGTCTTATGTGATTGTGTTTTATTTATTGTGAGGAGCGTTTTACTCTACAGGTGAGTGTGTAAATGTGAGAGACCATTGTGGGAGTGTTACTCTGCATGTATGAGGGACAGTGTGTGTTTATGTTTGAACGGGAGTACATGTGAGTCTTAGATTTTATGTGTGCAGTTGTGGGAGTGTGTGCGAGAGGAGAGTGGGACTGAGTGGGTGCGACTGTGTATCTCTGGTAGAGTATGTGTATGTGTGACTGAATGTATCTGTTTGAGAGAGTGTGTGTGCACGTGTGTGTTAGTGTATAAGTGTTGATATGCCTGTGTGTTTCAGTGAGGGTGAGTGTAAGTGTGTGTTAGTGTGTGCGTGAGTGTGTGTGTGTATGTGTGATTGACTGAATGTTTTCGAGATTATTGGAGATACTTTGAGTGTGTGTGAGTGTGTGACTTTGTGTGTGAATGTGTGTGTGAGGGTGCACACGTGTGAGGGACTTGGTGTGAGTGTGAAACTGTGCATGTGTCAGCATGCATATGTGTGTGTGATGGTGGGTGTATGAGTGTGAATGACTGAGTGTGTAGGGCCATGAATGGGACTGAGTGTTTGTGAGTGTGTATACAAGTCTGTTGCGTGATTGTGTGTGATTGTGTTATTCTGTGTGTGTGTGTTGTTCGGTGGTTTTCTGTGTGTGTGGGCCTGTGCATGTGCGTGTGTGTGTGCGACTGAGTGAGAGAGTGCTTGCTTGTGCGTGTGTCTTTGTGTTGTGTCAGTGTGAGTGTTTGAGGGGAATGGGGTGAAATATGATGCCTCCAATGTTGCGATGGTTTGTGACATTTTGTGTGAGTGGGAGTGTTGGAGTGCGAGAGAGTGCGTGATTGCGTGTGAGCCTGTGAGTGTGTGTATGTGTTTGTGAGTGTGTGTGATGGTGACATTGCGTGAGGGTGCATTTGTGTCTGCATACGTGTAAGTGTGCTTTGGACATGTGTGAATCTATGTAGGTCTATGTGTGAGTGTGTGTGTTTGTGGATATGTGATGGTGTGGGTCACTGTGAGTGTGCAGGTGAGCAAGGTGCTGTGCGAGCGTGTGTCAGAGTGTGAAGGGCGTTCGTGTGTGACTGTGTGAGATAGTATGAGCAGGTGTGTTTTAGTGTTATGTGTGTGTGTTTGTGAGAGATTAGCTGTGTGAGTGGGAGTGTTACTCTGAGTGTATGTGTGACTGTGTGTTTGGGTATGTAAGAATGCGTGTGAGTGTGTTTTAGTTTGTGAGTGTGCAGGTTTAGGAGCGTGTGTGCATGAGATGTGCGACTGTATGATTGTGCGTCATTCTGCATATGTATGTGCCTGGTTGTGAATGTGTGAGCATGTGTGAGTGAATGTGTGATTTTGGGTGTGTGTTCAAGGGCATGTTAGTGTCAGAGTTCAGGAGTGCTTATGTCTGTGTGTATATCAGTGTGTGTGAGTATATGTGGGAGATGTAGGTGCATGAGTGTGAATGTTTCTATGTGTGTCTGTGTGCGTAATGGGGTGTGACTCTATGTGTTAAGGTCTCTGTGAGTGACTGTGTGTTTGAGTGTGTGTCAGTGTGTGTGAGTTTGTGTATGACTGTGTGAGTGTGAGTTTGCACATGTGTGAGGGACTTTATTTGAGTGTGTGTCAATGTGTTTGTGTGAGAGTGTATATGTGTATGGGCGTGAGTGTGTGTGAGAGGTTTTGTGAATTTGTGTGGGAGTGCAGATGTGTGAATGTGTGGGAGTGGGTGTTTGTGGGTGTGTATAAGAACTGTTGCGAGATTGTGTGATATTGAGTGTGTGTTTGGGTGTCTATGTGGTTTCATGCATGTGTGTGGGACTGAACGTGCGGGTCTGGGCGTGTGTCTGTGTGAGTGTGTGAGTGGAATGGGGTGAAATATGATGCAACAAAGGTTCCTGAGAGGTTTGAAAGCGATATTGGCCTTCTCTGATGGAACGGAAAGCCATAGAACGTGGTGGGAGGCTACAGATAGAAGAGCAATGTTGTGGAACGGACTGTAATGTAGTGTATTGTGATGCAATAGATGGTTCCTGTGTGTTATGGAAAAGAATGGATCGTTCTTTGATGGAATGAAACGCAGTAGAACGTGGTGGATTGTTGCGGAATGGAGTGGAATGCAGTGCATTGTGACGCAAGGGAGGGAAACTGAGCGGTTTGGACACGAAGGGAGCCTTCTTTCCAGGAATGGAAGGCAGTAAAAGGTGAAAGATTGTCAGGTACTGGAGTAGAATATTGTGGAGTGGAGTCGAACGGGGTGCCATTTGATGCAATAGACGGTTTCTCATTGTGTTTTAAGCGAATGGATTTATGTGCACGTGATTGTGCAGCTGTGTGTGTTTGTGTGTCTATTTTTGATAGGGATTGAGTGTGTGCATTTGTCACTGTGTGTACGGTTTTGAGAGAGGGTGCTGTGTCAGCGTGCAGGTGTGTGAGTGGCTGAGCAAGAGTGTGTGTATATGCGACGGTGTGACCATGTTTATAAGAGGGTGATTATATAAGTGTTTAAGTGTGTGTGTGAGAGTTTGACAGCATTTGAATGTATGAGTGCGTGTGAGCATGTTACTGTGTGAGTGTCTCTGTGTAGTTTTGTAAGTGTATGTGACATTTTGTCTGAGTGCGTGAGTCTGTAAGTGTGTTGGTGTGAGTGATTGTGTGCGTGATATTGTGCGCACGTCTGTGTCTGTGCGTTTGTCAGCATTCGTGTGTGTGTCTGTGTGTGACAGTTTGTGTGTCTGTGTTTATGGAGGTGTGTGTCTGTGTGAGTGGGTGTGATACTGAATATGAGATAGTGTGAGTTTCTTTGAGTGTGAGTGTGTAAGTGTGCAAGGTGCAGTGTCTCAGTGTGTGAATGTGAAATAAGGTCTTATGTGATTGTGTTTTATTTATTGTGAGGAGCGTTTTACTCTACAGGTGAGTGTGTAAATGTGAGAGACCATTTGTGTGAGTGGGAGTGTTACTCTGCATGTATGAGGGACAGTGTGTGTTTATGTTTGAACGGGAGTACATGTGAGTCTTAGATTTTATGTGTGCAGTTGTGGGAGTGTGTGCGAGAGGAGAGTGGGACTGAGTGGGTGCGACTGTGTATCTCTGGTAGAGTATGTGTATGTGTGACTGAATGTATCTGTTTGAGAGAGTGTGTGTGCACGTGTGTGTTAGTGTATAAGTGTTGATATGCCTGTGTGTTTCAGTGAGGGTGAGTGTAAGTGTGTGTTAGTGTGTGCGTGAGTGTGTGTGTGTATGTGTGATTGACTGAATGTTTTCGAGATTATTGGAGATACTTTGAGTGTGTGTGAGTGTGTGACTTTGTGTGTGAATGTGTGTGTGAGGGTGCACACGTGTGAGGGACTTGGTGTGAGTGTGAAACTGTGCATGTGTCAGCATGCATATGTGTGTGTGATGGTGGGTGTATGAGTGTGAATGACTGAGTGTGTAGGGCCATGAATGGGACTGAGTGTTTGTGAGTGTGTATACAAGTCTGTTGCGTGATTGTGTGTGATTGTGTTATTCTGTGTGTGTGTGTTGTTCAGTGGTTTTCTGTGTGTGTGGGCCTGTGCATGTGCGTGTGTGTGTGCGACTGAGTGAGAGAGTGCTTGCTTGTGCGTGTGTCTTTGTGTTGTGTCAGTGTGAGTGTTTGAGGGGAATGGGGTGAAATATGATGCCTCCAATGTTGCGATGGTTTGTGACATTTTGTGTGAGTGGGAGTGTTGGAGTGCGAGAGAGTGCGTGATTGCGTGTGAGCCTGTGAGTGTGTGTATGTGTTTGTGAGTGTGTGTGATGGTGACATTGCGTGAGGGTGCATTTGTGTCTGCATACGTGTAAGTGTGCTTTGGACATGTGTGAATGTATGTAGGTCTATGTGTGAGTGTGTGTGTTTGTGGATATGTGATGGTGTGGGTCACTGTGAGTGTGCAGGTGAGCAAGGTGCTGTGCGAGCGTGTGTCAGAGTGTGAAGGGCGTTCGTGTGTGACTGTGTGAGATAGTATGAGCAGGTGTGTTTTAGTGTTATGTGTGTGTGTTTGTGAGAGATTAGCTGTGTGAGTGGGAGTGTTACTCTGAGTGTATGTGTGACTGTGTGTTTGGGTATGTAAGAATGCGTGTGAGTGTGTTTTAGTTTGTGAGTGTGCAGGTTTAGGAGCGTGTGTGCATGAGATGTGCGACTGTATGATTGTGCGTCATTCTGCATATGTATGTGCCTGGTTGTGAATGTGTGAGCATGTGTGAGTGAATGTGTGATTTTGGGTGTGTGTTCAAGGGCATGTTAGTGTCAGAGTTCAGGAGTGCTTATGTCTGTGTGTATATCAGTGTGTGTGAGTATATGTGGGAGATGTAGGTGCATGAGTGTGAGTGTTTCTATGTGTGTCTGTGTGCGTAATGGGGTGTGACTCTATGTGTTAAGGTCTCTGTGAGTGACTGTGTGTTTGAGTGTGTGTCAGTGTGTGTGTTTGTGTATGACTGTGTGAGTGTGAGTTTGCACATGTGTGAGGGACTTTATTTGAGTGTGTGTCAATGTGTTTGTGTGAGAGTGTATATGTGTATGGGCGTGAGTGTGTGTGAGAGGTTTTGTGAATTTGTGTGGGAGTGAAGATGTGTGAATGTGTGGGAGTGGGTGTTTGTGGGTGTGTATAAGAACTGTTGCGAGATTGTGTGATATTGAGTGTGTGTTTGGGTGTCTATGTGGTTTCATGCATGTGTGTGGGACTGAACGTGCGGGTCTGGGCGTGTGTCTGTGTGAGTGTTTGAGTGGAATGGGGTGAAATATGATGCAACAAAGGTTCCTGAGAGGTTTGAAAGCGATATTGGCCTTCTCTGATGGAACGGAAAGCCATAGAACGTGGTGGGAGGCTACAGATAGAAGAGCAATGTTGTGGAACGGACTGTAATGCAGTGTATTGTGATGCAATAGATGGTTCCTGTGTGTTATGGAAAAGAATGGATCGTTCTTTGATGGAATGAAACGCAGTAGAACGTGGTGGATTGTTGCAGAACGGAGTGGAATGTTGTGATGTGGAGTGCAATGCAGTGCATTGTGACGCAAGGGAGGGAAACCGAGCGGTTTGGACACGAAGGGAGCCTTCTTTCCAGGAATGGAAGGCAGTAAAAGGTGAAAGATTGTCAGGTACTGGAGTAGAATATTGTGGAGTGGAGTCGAACGGGGTGCCATTTGATGCAATAGACGGTTTCTCATTGTGTTTTAAGCGAATGGATTTATGTGCACGTGATTGTGCAGCTGTGTGTGTTTGTGTGTCTATTTTTGATAGGGATTGAGTGTGTGCATTTGTCACTGTGTGTACGGTTTTGAGAGAGGTTGCTGTGTCAGCGTGCAGGTGTGTGAGTGGCTGAGCAAGAGTGTCTGTATATGCGAGGGCGTGACCTTGTTTATAAGAGGGTGATTATATAAGTGTTTAAGTGTGTGTGTGAGAGTTTGACAGCATTTGAATGTATGAGTGCGTGTGAGCATGTTACTGTGTGAGTGTCTCTGTGTAGTTTTGTAAGTGTATGTGACATTTTGTCTGAGTGCGTGAGTCTGTAAGTGTGTTGGTGTGAGTGATTGTGTGCGTCATATTTTGCGCACGTTTGTGTCTGTGCGTTTGTCAGCATTCGTGTGTGTGTCTGTGTGTGACAGTTTGTGTGTCTGTGTTTATGGAGGTGTGTGTCTGTGTGAGTGGGTGTGAAACTGAATATGAGATAGCGTGAGTTTCTTCGAGTGTGAGTGTGTAAGTGTGCAAGGTGCAGTGTCTCAGTGTGTGAATGTGAAGTAAGGTCTTATGTGATTGTGTTTTATTTATTGTGAGGAGAGTTTTACTCTTCAGGTGAGTGTGTAAATGTGAGAGACCATTTGTGTGAGTGGGAGTGTTACTCTGCATGTATGAGGGACAGTGTGTGTTTGTGTTTGAACGGGAGTCCATGTGAGTCTTAGATTATATGTGTGCAGTTGTGGGAGTGTGTGCGAGAGGTGAGTGGGACTGAGTGGGTGCGACTGTGTATCTCTGGTAGAGTATGTGTATGTGTGACTGAATGTATCTGTTTGAGAGAGTGTGTGTGCACGTGTGTGTTAGTGTATAAGTGTTGATATGCCTGTGTGTTTCAGTGAGGGTGAGTGTAAGTGTGTGTTAGTGTGTGCGTGAGTGTGTGTGTGTATGTGTGATTGACTGAATGTTTTCGAGATTATTGGAGATACTTTGAGTGTGTGTGAGTGTGTGACTTTGTGTGTGAATGTGTGTGTGAGGGTGCACACGTGTGAGGGACTTGGTGTGAGTGTGAAACTGTGCATGTGTCAGCATGCATATGTGTGTGTGATGGTGGGTGTATGAGTGTGAATGACTGAGTGTGTAGGGCCATGAATGGGACTGAGTGTTTGTGAGTGTGTATACAAGTCTGTTGCGTGATTGTGTGTGATTGTGTTATTCTGTGTGTGTGTGGTTCGGTGGTTTTCTGTGTGTGTGGGCCTGTGCATGTGTGTGTGTGTGTGCGACTGAGTGAGAGAGTGCTTGCTTGTGCGTGTGTCTTTGTGTTGTGTCAGTGTGAGTGTTTGAGGGGAATGGGGTGAAATATGATGCCTCCAATGTTGCGATGGTTTGTGACATTTTGTGTGAGTGGGAGTGTTGGAGTGCGAGAGAGTGCGTGATTGCGTGTGAGCCTGTGAGTGTGTGTATGTGTTTGTGAGTGTGTGTGATGGTGACATTGCGTGAGGGTGCATTTGTGTCTGCATACGTGTAAGTGTGCTTTGGACATGTGTGAATGTATGTAGGTCTATGTGTGAGTGTGTGTGTTTGTGGATATGTGATGGTGTGGGTCACTGTGAGTGTGCAGGTGAGCAAGGTGCTGTGCGAGCGTGTGTCAGAGTGTGAAGGGCGTTCGTATGTGACTGTGTGATATAGTATGAGCAGGTGTGTTTTAGTGTTATGTGTGTGTGTTTGTGAGAGATTAGCTGTGTGAGTGGGAGTGTTACTCTGAGTGTATGTGTGACTGTGTGTTTGGGTATGTAAGAATGCGTGTGAGTGTGTTTTAGTTTGTGAGTGTGCAGGTTTAGGAGCGTGTGTGCATGAGATGTGCGACTGTATGATTGTGCGTCATTCTGCATATGTATGTGCCTGGTTGTGAATGTGTGAGCATGTGTGAGTGAATGTGTGATTTTGGGTGTGTGTTCAAGGGCATGTTAGTGTCAGAGTTCAGGAGTGCTTATGTCTGTGTGTATATCAGTGTGTGTGAGTATATGTGGGAGATGTAGGTGCATGAGTGTGAGTGTTTCTATGTGTGTCTGTGTGCGTAATGGGGTGTGACTCTATGTGTTAAGGTCTCTGTGAGTGACTGTGTGTTTGAGTGTGTGTCAGTGTGTGTGTTTGTGTATGACTGTGTGAGTGTGAGTTTGCACATGTGTGAGGGACTTTATTTGAGTGTGTGTCAATGTGTTTGTGTGAGAGTGTATATGTGTATGGGCGTGAGTGTGTGTGAGAGGTTTTGTGAATTTGTGTGGGAGTGAAGATGTGTGAATGTGTGGGAGTGGGTGTTTGTGGGTGTGTATAAGAACTGTTGCGAGATTGTGTGATATTGAGTGTGTGTTTGGGTGTCTATGTGGTTTCATGCATGTGTGTGGGACTGAACGTGCGGGTCTGGGCGTGTGTCTGTGTGAGTGTTTGAGTGGAATGGGGTGAAATATGATGCAACAAAGGTTCCTGAGAGGTTTGAAAGCGATATTGGCCTTCTCTGATGGAACGGAAAGCCATAGAACGTGGTGGGAGGCTACAGATAGAAGAGCAATGTTGTGGAACGGACTGTAATGCAGTGTATTGTGATGCAATAGATGGTTCCTGTGTGTTATGGAAAAGAATGGATCGTTCTTTGATGGAATGAAACGCAGTAGAACGTGGTGGATTGTTGCGGAACGGAGTGGAATGTTGTGATGTGGAGTGCAATGCAGTGCATTGTGACGCAAGGGAGGGAAACCGAGCGGTTTGGACACGAAGGGAGCCTTCTTTCCAGGAATGGAAGGCAGTAAAAGGTGAAAGATTGTCAGGTACTGGAGTAGAATATTGTGGAGTGGAGTCGAACGGGGTGCCATTTGATGCAATAGACGGTTTCTCATTGTGTTTTAAGCGAATGGATTTATGTGCACGTGATTGTGCAGCTGTGTGTGTTTGTGTGTCTATTTTTGATAGGGATTGAGTGTGTGCATTTGTCACTGTGTGTACGGTTTTGAGAGAGGTTGCTGTGTCAGCGTGCAGGTGTGTGAGTGGCTGAGCAAGAGTGTCTGTATATGCGAGGGCGTGACCTTGTTTATAAGAGGGTGATTATATAAGTGTTTAAGTGTGTGTGTGAGAGTTTGACAGCATTTGAATGTATGAGTGCGTGTGAGCATGTTACTGTGTGAGTGTCTCTGTGTAGTTTTGTAAGTGTATGTGACATTTTGTCTGAGTGCGTGAGTCTGTAAGTGTGTTGGTGTGAGTGATTGTGTGCGTCATATTTTGCGCACGTTTGTGTCTGTGCGTTTGTCAGCATTCGTGTGTGTGTCTGTGTGTGACAGTTTGTGTGTCTGTGTTTATGGAGGTGTGTGTCTGTGTGAGTGGGTGTGAAACTGAATATGAGATAGCGTGAGTTTCTTCGAGTGTGAGTGTGTAAGTGTGCAAGGTGCAGTGTCTCAGTGTGTGAATGTGAAGTAAGGTCTTATGTGATTGTGTTTTATTTATTGT
Source organism: Manis pentadactyla (assembly GCF_030020395.1). Classification (NCBI taxonomy): domain Eukaryota; kingdom Metazoa; phylum Chordata; class Mammalia; order Pholidota; family Manidae; genus Manis; species Manis pentadactyla. The sequence goes on along the minus strand of NW_026644607.1, from coordinate 629,462 downwards.
GAGGAGAGTTTTACTCTTCAGGTGAGTGTGTAAATGTGAGAGACCATTTGTGTGAGTGGGAGTGTTACTCTGCATGTATGAGGGACAGTGTGTGTTTGTGTTTGAACGGGAGTCCATGTGAGTCTTAGATTATATGTGTGCAGTTGTGGGAGTGTGTGCGAGAGGTGAGTGGGACTGAGTGGGTGCGACTGTGTATCTCTGGTAGAGTATGTGTATGTGTGACTGAATGTATCTGTTTGAGAGAGTGTGTGTGCACGTGTGTGTTAGTGTATAAGTGTTGATATGCCTGTGTGTTTCAGTGAGGGTGAGTGTAAGTGTGTGTTAGTGTGTGCGTGAGTGTGTGTGTGTATGTGTGATTGACTGAATGTTTTCGAGATTATTGGAGATACTTTGAGTGTGTGTGAGTGTGTGACTTTGTGTGTGAATGTGTGTGTGAGGGTGCACACGTGTGAGGGACTTGGTGTGAGTGTGAAACTGTGCATGTGTCAGCATGCATATGTGTGTGTGATGGTGGGTGTATGAGTGTGAATGACTGAGTGTGTAGGGCCATGAATGGGACTGAGTGTTTGTGAGTGTGTATACAAGTCTGTTGCGTGATTGTGTGTGATTGTGTTATTCTGTGTGTGTGTGGTTCGGTGGTTTTCTGTGTGTGTGGGCCTGTGCATGTGTGTGTGTGTGTGCGACTGAGTGAGAGAGTGCTTGCTTGTGCGTGTGTCTTTGTGTTGTGTCAGTGTGAGTGTTTGAGGGGAATGGGGTGAAATATGATGCCTCCAATGTTGCGATGGTTTGTGACATTTTGTGTGAGTGGGAGTGTTGGAGTGCGAGAGAGTGCGTGATTGCGTGTGAGCCTGTGAGTGTGTGTATGTGTTTGTGAGTGTGTGTGATGGTGACATTGCGTGAGGGTGCATTTGTGTCTGCATACGTGTAAGTGTGCTTTGGACATGTGTGAATGTATGTAGGTCTATGTGTGAGTGTGTGTGTTTGTGGATATGTGATGGTGTGGGTCACTGTGAGTGTGCAGGTGAGCAAGGTGCTGTGCGAGCGTGTGTCAGAGTGTGAAGGGCGTTCGTATGTGACTGTGTGATATAGTATGAGCAGGTGTGTTTTAGTGTTATGTGTGTGTGTTTGTGAGAGATTAGCTGTGTGAGTGGGAGTGTTACTCTGAGTGTATGTGTGACTGTGTGTTTGGGTATGTAAGAATGCGTGTGAGTGTGTTTTAGTTTGTGAGTGTGCAGGTTTAGGAGCGTGTGTGCATGAGATGTGCGACTGTATGATTGTGCGTCATTCTGCATATGTATGTGCCTGGTTGTGAATGTGTGAGCATGTGTGAGTGAATGTGTGATTTTGGGTGTGTGTTCAAGGGCATGTTAGTGTCAGAGTTCAGGAGTGCTTATGTCTGTGTGTATATCAGTGTGTGTGAGTATATGTGGGAGATGTAGGTGCATGAGTGTGAGTGTTTCTATGTGTGTCTGTGTGCGTAATGGGGTGTGACTCTATGTGTTAAGGTCTCTGTGACTGACTGTGTGTTTGAGTGTGTGTCAGTGTGTGTGTTTGTGTATGACTGTGTGAGTGTGAGTTTGCACATGTGTGAGGGACTTTATTTGAGTGTGTGTCAATGTGTTTGTGTGAGAGTGTATATGTGTATGGGCGTGAGTGTGTGTGAGAGGTTTTGTGAATTTGTGTGGGAGTGAAGATGTGTGAATGTGTTGGAGTGGGTGTTTGTGGGTGTGTATAAGAACTGTTGCGAGATTGTGTGATATTGAGTGTGTGTTTGGGTGTCTATGTGGTTTCATGCATGTGTGTGGGACTGAACGTGCGGGTCTGGGCGTGTGTCTGTGTGAGTGTTTGAGTGGAATGGGGTGAAATATGATGCAACAAAGGTCCTGAGAGGTTTGAAAGCGATATTGGCCTTCTCTGATGGAACGGAAAGCCATAGAACGTGGTGGGAGGCTACAGATAGAAGAGCAATGTTGTGGAACGGACTGTAATGCAGTGTATTGTGATGCAATAGATGGTTCCTGTGTGTTATGGAAAAGAATGGATCGTTCTTTGATGGAATGAAACGCAGTAGAACGTGGTGGATTGTTGCGGAACGGAGTGGTATGTTGTGATGTGGAGTGCAATGCAGTGCATTGTGACGCAAGGGAGGGAAACCGAGCGGTTTGGACACGAAGGGAGCCTTCTTTCCAGGAATGGAAGGCAGTAAAAGGTGAAAGATTGTCAGGTACTGGAGTAGAATATTGTGGAGTGGAGTCGAACGGGGTGCCATTTGATGCAATAGACGGTTTCTCATTGTGTTTTAAGCGAATGGATTTATGTGCACGTGATTGTGCAGCTGTGTGTGTTTGTGTGTCTATTTTTGATAGGGATTGAGTGTGTGCATTTGTCACTGTGTGTACGGTTTTGAGAGAGGTTGCTGTGTCAGCGTGCAGGTGTGTGAGTGGCTGAGCAAGAGTGTCTGTATATGCGAGGGCGTGACCTTGTTTATAAGAGGGTGATTATATAAGTGTTTAAGTGTGTGTGTGAGAGTTTGACAGCATTTGAATGTATGAGTGCGTGTGAGCATGTTACTGTGTGAGTGTCTCTGTGTAGTTTTGTAAGTGTATGTGACATTTTGTCTGAGTGCGTGAGTCTGTAAGTGTGTTGGTGTGAGTGATTGTGTGCGTCATATTTTGCGCACGTTTGTGTCTGTGCGTTTGTCAGCATTCGTGTGTGTGTCTGTGTGTGACAGTTTGTGTGTCTGTGTTTATGGAGGTGTGTGTCTGTGTGAGTGGGTGTGAAACTGAATATGAGATAGCGTGAGTTTCTTCGAGTGTGAGTGTGTAAGTGTGCAAGGTGCAGTGTCTCAGTGTGTGAATGTGAAGTAAGGTCTTATGTGATTGTGTTTTATTTATTGTGAGGAGAGTTTTACTCTTCAGGTGAGTGTGTAAATGTGAGAGACCATTTGTGTGAGTGGGAGTGTTACTCTGCATGTATGAGGGACAGTGTGTGTTTGTGTTTGAACGGGAGTCCATGTGAGTCTTAGATTATATGTGTGCAGTTGTGGGAGTGGGTGCGAGAGGTGAGTGGGACTGAGTGGGTGCGACTGTGTATCTCTGGTAGAGTATGTGTATGTGTGACTGAATGTATCTGTTTGAGAGAGTGTGTGTGCACGTGTGTGTTAGTGTATAAGTGTTGATATGCCTGTGTGTTTCAGTGAGGGTGAGTGTAAGTGTGTGTTAGTGTGTGCGTGAGTGTGTGTGTGTATGTGTGATTGACTGAATGTTTTCGAGATTATTGGAGATACTTTGAGTGTGTGTGAGTGTGTGACTTTGTGTGTGAATGTGTGTGTGAGGGTGCACACGTGTGAGGGACTTGGTGTGAGTGTGAAACTGTGCATGTGTCAGCATGCATATGTGTGTGTGATGGTGGGTGTATGAGTGTGAATGACTGAGTGTGTAGGGCCATGAATGGGACTGAGTGTTTGTGAGTGTGTATACAAGTCTGTTGCGTGATTGTGTGTGATTGTGTTATTCTGTGTGTGTGTGGTTCGGTGGTTTTCTGTGTGTGTGGGCCTGTGCATGTGTGTGTGTGTGTGCGACTGAGTGAGAGAGTGCTTGCTTGTGCGTGTGTCTTTGTGTTGTGTCAGTGTGAGTGTTTGAGGGGAATGGGGTGAAATATGATGCCTCCAATGTTGCGATGGTTTGTGACATTTTGTGTGAGTGGGAGTGTTGGAGTGCGAGAGAGTGCGTGATTGCGTGTGAGCCTGTGAGTGTGTGTATGTGTTTGTGAGTGTGTGTGATGGTGACATTGCGTGAGGGTGCATTTGTGTCTGCATACGTGTAAGTGTGCTTTGGACATGTGTGAATGTATGTAGGTCTATGTGTGAGTGTGTGTGTTTGTGGATATGTGATGGTGTGGGTCACTGTGAGTGTGCAGGTGAGCAAGGTGCTGTGCGAGCGTGTGTCAGAGTGTGAAGGGCGTTCGTATGTGACTGTGTGATATAGTATGAGCAGGTGTGTTTTAGTGTTATGTGTGTGTGTTTGTGAGAGATTAGCTGTGTGAGTGGGAGTGTTACTCTGAGTGTATGTGTGACTGTGTGTTTGGGTATGTAAGAATGCGTGTGAGTGTGTTTTAGTTTGTGAGTGTGCAGGTTTAGGAGCGTGTGTGCATGAGATGTGCGACTGTATGATTGTGCGTCATTCTGCATATGTATGTGCCTGGTTGTGAATGTGTGAGCATGTGTGAGTGAATGTGTGATTTTGGGTGTGTGTTCAAGGGCATGTTAGTGTCAGAGTTCAGGAGTGCTTATGTCTGTGTGTATATCAGTGTGTGTGAGTATATGTGGGAGATGTAGGTGCATGAGTGTGAGTGTTTCTATGTGTGTCTGTGTGCGTAATGGGGTGTGACTATATGTGTTAAGGTCTCTGTGAGTGACTGTGTGTTTGAGTGTGTGTCAGTGTGTGTGAGTTTGTGTATGACTGTGTGAGTGTGAGTTTGCACATGTGTGAGGGACTTTATTTGAGTGTGTGTCAATGTGTTTGTGTGAGAGTGTATATGTGTATGGGCGTGAGTGTGTGTGAGAGGTTTTGTGAATTTGTGTGGGAGAGAAGATGTGTGAATGTGTGGGAGTGGGTGTTTGTGGGTGTGTATAAGAACTGTTGCGAGATTGTGTGATATTGAGTGTGTGTTTGGGTGTCTATGTGGTTTCATGCATGTGTGTGGGACTGAACGTGCGGGTCTGGGCGTGTGTCTGTGTGAGTGTGTGAGTGGAATGGGGTGAAATATGATGCAACAAAGGTTCCTGAGAGGTTTGAAAGCGATATTGGCCTTCTCTGATGGAACGGAAAGCCATAGAACGTGGTGGGAGGCTACAGATAGAAGAGCAATGTTGTGGAACGGACTGTAATGCAGTGTATTGTGATGCAATAGATGGTTCCTGTGTGTTATGGAAAAGAATGGATCGTTCTTTGATGGAATGAAACGCAGTAGAACGTGGTGGATTGTTGCGGAATGGAGTGGAATGTTGTGATGTGGAGTGCAATGCAGTGCATTGTGACGCAAGGGAGGGAAACCGAGCGGTTTGGACACGAAGGGAGCCTTCTTTCCAGGAATGGAAGGCAGTAAAAGGTGAAAGATTGTCAGGTACTGGAGTAGAATATTGTGGAGTGGAGTCGAACGGGGTGCCATTTGATGCAATAGACGGTTTCTCATTGTGTTTTAAGCGAATGGATTTATGTGCACGTGATTGTGCAGCTGTGTGTGTTTGTGTGTCTATTTTTGATAGGGATTGAGTGTGTGCATTTGTCACTGTGTGTACGGTTTTGAGAGAGGTTGCTGTGTCAGCGTGCAGGTGTGTGAGTGGCTGAGCAAGAGTGTCTGTATATGCGAGGGCGTGACCATGTTTATAAGAGGGTGATTATATAAGTGTTTAAGTGTGTGTGTGAGAGTTTGACAGCATTTGAATGTATGAGTGCGTGTGAGCATGTTACTGTGTGAGGGTCTCTGTGTAGTTTTGTAAGTGTATGTGACATTTTGTCTGAGTGCGTGAGTCTGTAAGTGTGTTGGTGTGAGTGATTGTGTGCGTGATATTGTGCGCACGTCTGTGTCTGTGCGTTTGTCAGCATTCGTGTGTGTGTCTGTGTGTGAGTTTGTGTGTCTGTGTTTATGGAGGTGTGGGTCTGTGTGAGTGGGTGTGATACTGAATATGAGATAGTGTGAGTTTCTTCGAGTGTGAGTGTGTAAGTGTGCAAGGTGCAGTGTCTCAGTGTGTGAATGTGAAGTAAGGTCTTATGTGATTGTGTTTTATTTATTGTGAGGAGAGTTTTACTCTCCAGGTGAGTGTGTAAATGTGAGAGATAATTTGTGTGAGTGGGAGTGTTACTCTGCATGTATGAGGGACAGTGTGTGTTTGTGTTTGAACGGGAGTCCATGTGAGTCTTAGATTATATGTGTGCAGTTGTGGGAGTGTGTGCGAGAGGTGAGTGGGACTGAGTGGGTGCGACTGTGTATCTCTGGTAGAGTATGTGTATGTGTGACTGAATGTATCTGTTTGAGAGAGTGTGTGTGCACGTGTGTGTTAGTGTATAAGTGTTGATATGCCTGTGTGTTTCAGTGAGGGTGAGTGTAAGTGTGTGTTAGTGTGTGCGTGAGTGTGTGTGTGTATGTGTGATTGACTGAATGTTTTCGAGATTATTGGAGATACTTTGAGTGTGTGTGAGTGTGTGACTTTGTGTGTGAATGTGTGTGTGAGGGTGCACACGTGTGAGGGACTTGGTGTGAGTGTGAAACTGTGCATGTGTCAGCATGCATATGTGTGTGTGATGGTGGGTGTATGAGTGTGAATGACTGAGTGTGTAGGGCCATGAATGGGACTGAGTGTTTGTGAGTGTGTATACAAGTCTGTTGCGTGATTGTGTGTGATTGTGTTATTCTGTGTGTGTGTGGTTCGGTGGTTTTCTGTGTGTGTGGGCCTGTGCATGTGTGTGTGTGTGTGCGACTGAGTGAGAGAGTGCTTGCTTGTGCGTGTGTCTTTGTGTTGTGTCAGTGTGAGTGTTTGAGGGGAATGGGGTGAAATATGATGCCTCCAATGTTGCGATGGTTTGTGACATTTTGTGTGAGTGGGAGTGTTGGAGTGCGAGAGAGTGCGTGATTGCGTGTGAGCCTGTGAGTGTGTGTATGTGTTTGTGAGTGTGTGTGATGGTGACATTGCGTGAGGGTGCATTTGTGTCTGCATACGTGTAAGTGTGCTTTGGACATGTGTGAATGTATGTAGGTCTATGTGTGAGTGTGTGTGTTTGTGGATATGTGATGGTGTGGGTCACTGTGAGTGTGCAGGTGAGCAAGGTGCTGTGCGAGCGTGTGTCAGAGTGTGAAGGGCGTTCGTGTGTGACTGTGTGAGATAGTATGAGCAGGTGTGTTTTAGTGTTATGTGTGTGTGTTTGTGAGAGATTAGCTGTGTGAGTGGGAGTGTTACTCTGAGTGTATGTGTGACTGTGTGTTTGGGTATGTAAGAATGCGTGTGAGTGTGTTTTAGTTTGTGAGTGTGCAGGTTTAGGAGCGTGTGTGCATGAGATGTGCGACTGTATGATTGTGCGTCATTCTGCATATGTATGTGCCTGGTTGTGAATGTGTGAGCATGTGTGAGTGAATGTGTGATTTTGGGTGTGTGTTCAAGGGCATGTTAGTGTCAGAGTTCAGGAGTGCTTATGTCTGTGTGTATATCAGTGTGTGTGAGTATATGTGGGAGATGTAGGTGCATGAGTGTGAGTGTTTCTATGTGTGTCTGTGTGCGTAATGGGGTGTGACTCTATGTGTTAAGGTCTCTGTGAGTGACTGTGTGTTTGAGTGTGTGTCAGTGTGTGTGAGTTTGTGTATGACTGTGTGAGTGTGAGTTTGCACATGTGTGAGGGACTTTATTTGAGTGTGTGTCAATATGTTTGTGTGAGAGTGTATATGTGTATGGGCGTGAGTGTGTGTGAGAGGTTTTGTGAGTTTGTGTGGGAGTGCAGATGTGTGAATGTGTGGGAGTGGGTGTTTGTGGGTGTGTATAAGAACTGTTGCGAGATTGTGTGATATTGAGTGTGTGTTTGGGTGTCTATGTGGTTTCATGCATGTGTGTGGGACTGAACGTGCGGGTCTGGGCGTGTGTCTGTGTGAGTGTGTGAGTGGAATGGGGTGAAATATGATGCAACAAAGGTTCCTGAGAGGTTTGAAAGCGATATTGGCCTTCTCTGATGGAACGGAAAGCCATAGAACGTGGTGGGAGGCTACAGATAGAAGAGCAATGTTGTGGAACGGACTGTAATGCAGTGTATTGTGATGCAATAGATGGTTCCTGTGTGTTATGGAAAAGAATGGATCGTTCTTTGATGGAATGAAACGCAGTAGAACGTGGTGGATTGTTGCGGAATGGAGTGGAATGTTGTGATGTGGAGTGCAATGCAGTGCATTGTGATGCAAGGGAGGGAAACCGAGCGGTTTGGACACGAAGGGAGCCTTCTTTCCAGGAATGGAAGGCAGTAAAAGGTGAAAGATTGTCAGGTACTGGAGTAGAATATTGTGGAGTGGAGTCGAACGGGGTGCCATTTGATGCAATAGACGGTTTCTCATTGTGTTTTAAGCGAATGGATTTATGTGCACGTGATTGTGCAGCTGTGTGTGTTTGTGTGTCTATTTTTGATAGGGATTGAGTGTGTGCATTTGTCACTGCGTGTACGGTTTTGAGAGAGGTTGCTGTGTCAGCGTGCAGGTGTGTGAGTGGCTGAGCAAGAGTGTCTGTATATGCGAGGGCGTGACCATGTTTATAAGAGGGTGATTATATAAGTGTTTAAGTGTGTGTGTGAGAGTTTGACAGCATTTGAATGTATGAGTGCGTGTGAGCATGTTACTGTGTGAGTGTCTCTGTGTAGTTTTGTAAGTGTATGTGACATTTTGTCTGAGTGCGTGAGTCTGTAAGTGTGTTGGTGTGAGTGATTGTGTGCGTGATATTGTGTGCACGTCTGTGTCTGTGCGTTTGTCAGCATTCGTGTGTGTGTCTGTGTGTGACAGTTTGTGTGTCTGTGTTTATGGAGGTGTGTGTCTGTGTGAGTGGGTGTGATACTGAATATGAGATAGTGTGAGTTTCTTCGAGTGTGAGTGTGTAAGTGTGCAAGGTGCAGTGTCTCAGTGTGTGAATGTGAAGTAAGGTCTTATGTGATTGTGTTTTATTTATTGTGAGGAGAGTTTTACTCTTCAGGTGAGTGTGTAAATGTGAGAGACCATTTGTGTGAGTGGGAGTGTTACTCTGCATGTATGAGGGACAGTGTGTGTTTGTGTTTGAACGGGAGTCCATGTGAGTCTTAGATTTTATGTGTGCAGTTGTGGGAGTGTGTGCGAGAGGTGAGTGGGACTGAGTGGGTGCGACTGTGTATCTCTGGTAGAGTATGTGTATGTGTGACTGAATGTATCTGTTTGAGAGAGTGTGTGTGCACGTGTGTGTTAGTGTATAAGTGTTGATATGCCTGTGTGTTTCAGTGAGGGTGAGTGTAAGTGTGTGTTAGTGTGTGCGTGAGTGTGTGTGTGTATGTGTGATTGACTGAATGTTTTCGAGATTAATGGAGATACTTTGAGTGTGTGTGAGGGTGTGACTTTGTGTGTGAATGTGTGTGTGAGGGTGCACACGTGTGAGGGACTTGGTGTGAGTGTGAAACTGTGCATGTGTCAGCATGCATATGTGTGTGTGATGGTGTGTGTATGAGTGTGAATGACTGAGTGTGTAGGGCCATGAATGGGACTGAGTGTTTGTGAGTGTGTATACAAGTCTGTTGCGTGATTGTGTGTGATTGTGTTATTCTGTGTGTGTGTGGTTCGGTGGTTTTCTGTGTGTGTGGGCCTGTGCATGTGTGTGTGTGTGTGCGACTGAGTGAGAGAGTGCTTGCTTGTGCGTGTGTCTTTGTGTTGTGTCAGTGTGAGTGTTTGAGGGGAATGGGGTGAAATATGATGCCTCCAATGTTGCGATGGTTTGTGACATTTTGTGTGAGTGGGAGTGTTGGAGTGCGAGAGAGTGCGTGATTGCGTGTGAGCCTGTGAGTGTGTGTATGTGTTTGTGAGTGTGTGTGATGGTGACATTGCGTGAGGGTGCATTTGTGTCTGCATACGTGTAAGTGTGCTTTGGACATGTGTGAATGTATGTAGGTCTATGTGTGAGTGTGTGTGTTTGTGGATATGTGATGGTGTGGGTGACTGTGAGTGTGCAGGTGAGCAAGGTGCTGTGCGAGCGTGTGTCAGAGTGTGAAGGGCGTTCGTATGTGACTGTGTGAGATAGTATGAGCAGGTGAGTTTTAGTGTGATGTGTGTGTTTTTGTGAGAGATTAGCTGTGTGAGTGGGAGTGTTACTCTGAGTGTATGTGTGACTGTGTGTTTGGGTATGTAAGAATGCGTGTGAGTGTGTTTTAGTTTGTGAGTGTGCAGGTTTAGGAGCGTGTGTGCATGAGATGTGCGACTGTATGATTGTGCGTCATTCTGCATATGTATGTGCCTGGTTGTGAATGTGTGAGCATGTGTGAGTGAATGTGTGATTTTGAGTGTGTGTTCAAGGGCATGTTAGTGTCAGAGTTCAGGAGTGCTTATGTCTGTGTGTATATCAGTGTGTGTGAGTATATGTGGGAGATGTAGGTGCATGAGTGTGAGTGTTTCTATGTGTGTCTGTGTGCGTAATGGGGTGTGACTCTATGTGTTAAGGTCTCTGTGAGTGACTGTGTGTTTGAGTGTGTGTCAGTGTTTGTGAGTTTGTGTATGACTGTGTGAGTGTGAGTTTGCACATGTGTGAGGGACTTTATTTGAGTGTGTGTCAATGTGTTTGTGTGAGAGTGTATATGTGTATGGGCGTGAGTGTGTGTGAGAGGTTTTGTGAATTTGTCTGGGAGTGAAGATGTGTGAATGTGTGGGAGTGGGTGTTTGTGGGTGTGTATAAGAACTGTTGCGAGATTGTGTGATATTGAGTGTGTGTTTGGGTGTCTATGTGGTTTCATGCATGTGTGTGGGACTGAACGTGCGGGTCTGGGCGTGTGTCTGTGTGAGTGTGTGAGTGGAATGGGGTGAAATATGATGCAACAAAGGTTCCTGAGAGGTTTGAAAGCGATATTGGCCTTCTCTGATGGAACGGAAAGCCATAGAACGTGGTGGGAGGCTACAGATAGAAGAGCAATGTTGTGGAACGGACTGTAATGCAGTGTATTGTGATGCAATAGATGGTTCCTGTGTGTTATGGAAAAGAATGGATCGTTCTTTGATGGAATGAAACGCAGTAGAACGTGGTGGATTGTTGCGGAATGGAGTGGAATGTTGTGATGTGGAGTGCAATGCAGTGCATTGTGACGCAAGGGAGGGAAACCGAGCGGTTTGGACACGAAGGGAGCCTTCTTTCCAGGAATGGAAGGCTGTAAAAGGTGAAAGATTGTCAGGTACTGGAGTAGAATATTGTGGAGTGGAGTCGAACGGGGTGCCATTTGATGCAATAGACGGTTTCTCATTGTGTTTTAAGCGAATGGATTTATGTGCACGTGATTGTGCAGCTGTGTGTGTTTGTGTGTCTATTTTTGATAGGGATTGAGTGTGTGCATTTGTCACTGTGTGTACGGTTTTGAGAGAGGTTGCTGTGTCAGCGTACAGGTGTGTGAGTGGCTGAGCAAGAGTGTCTGTATATGCGAGGGCGTGACCATGTTTATAAGAGGGTGATTATATAAGTGTTTAAGTGTGTGTGTGAGAGTTTGACAGCATTTGAATGTATGAGTGCGTGTGAGCATGTTACTGTGTGAGGGTCTCTGTGTAGTTTTGTAAGTGTATGTGACATTTTGTCTGAGTGCGTGAGTCTGTAAGTGTGTTGGTGTGAGTGATTGTGTGCGTGATATTGTGCGCACGTCTGTGTCTGTGCGTTTGTCAGCATTCGTGTGTGTGTCTGTGTGTGACAGTTTGTGTGTCTGTGTTTATGGAGGTGTGTGTCTGTGTGAGTGGGTGTGATACTGAATATGAGATAGTGTGAGTTTCTTCGAGTGTGAGTGTGTAAGTGTGCAAGGTGCAGTGTCTCCGTGTGTGAATGTGAAGTAAGGTCTTATGTGATTGTGTTTTATTTATTGTGAGGAGAGTTTTACTCTTCAGGTGAATGTGTAAATGTGAGAGACCATTTGTGTGAGTGGGAGTGTTACTCTGCATGTATGAGGGACAGTGTGTGTTTGTGTTTGAACGGGAGTCCATGTGAGTCTTAGATTATATGTGTGCAGTTGTGGGAGTGGGTGCGAGAGGTGAGTGGGACTGAGTGGGTGCGACTGTGTATCTCTGGTAGAGTATGTGTATGTGTGACTGAATGTATCTGTTTGAGAGAGTGTGTGTGCACGTGTGTGTTAGTGTATAAGTGTTGATATGCCTGTGTGTTTCAGTGAGGGTGAGTGTAAGTGTGTGTTAGTGTGTGCGTGAGTGTGTGTGTGTATGTGTGATTGACTGAATGTTTTCGAGATTATTGGAGATACTTTGAGTGTGTGTGAGTGTGTGACTTTGTGTGTGAATGTGTGTGTGAGGGTGCACACGTGTGAGGGACTTGGTGTGAGTGTGAAACTGTGCATGTGTCAGCATGCATATGTGTGTGTGATGGTGTGTGTATGAGTGGGAATGACTGAGTGTGTAGGGCCATGAATGGGACTGAGTGTTTGTGAGTGTGTATACAAGTCTGTTGCGTGATTGTGTGTGATTGTGTTATTCTGTGTGTGTGTGGTTTGGTGGTTTTCTGTGTGTGTGGGCCTGTGCATGTGTGTGTGTGTGTGCGACTGAGTGAGAGAGTGCTTGCTTGTGCGTGTGTCTTTGTGTTGTGTCAGTGTGAGTGTTTGAGGGGAATGGGGTGAAATATGATGCCTCCAATGTTGCGATGGTTTGTGACATTTTGTGTGAGTGGGAGTGTTGGAGTGCGAGAGAGTGCGTGATTGCGTGTGAGCCTGTGAGTGTGTGTATGTGTTTGTGAGTGTGTGTGATGGTGACATTGCGTGAGGGTGCATTTGTGTCTGCATACGTGTAAGTGTGCTTTGGACATGTGTGAATGTATGTAGGTCTATGTGTGAGTGTGTGTGTTTGTGGATAGGTGATGGTGTGGGTCACTGTGAGTGTGCAGGTGAGCAAGGTGCTGTGCGAGCGTGTGTCAGAGTGTGAAGGGCGTTCGTATGTGACTGTGTGAGATAGTATGAGCAGGTGTGTTTTAGTGTTATGTGTGTGTGTTTGTGAGAGATTAGCTGTGTGAGTGGGAGTGTTACTCTGAGTGTATGTGTGACTGTGTGTTTGGGTATGTAAGAATGCGTGTGAGTGTGTTTTAGTTTGTGAGTGTGCAGGTTTAGGAGCGTGTGTGCATGAGATGTGCGACTGTATGATTGTGCGTCATTCTGCATATGTATGTGCCTGGTTGTGAATGTGTGAGCATGTGTGAGTGAATGTGTGATTTTGGGTGTGTGTTCAAGGGCATGTTAGTGTCAGAGTTCAGGAGTGCTTATGTCTGTGTGTATATCAGTGTGTGTGAGTATATGTGGGAGATGTAGGTGCATGAGAGTGAGTGTTTCTATGTGTGTCTGTGTGCGTAATGGGGTGTGACTCTATGTGTTAAGGTCTCTGTGAGTGACTGTGTGTTTGAGTGTGTGTCAGTGTGTGTGAGTTTGTGTATGACTGTGTGAGTGTGAGTTTGCACATGTGTGAGGGACTTTATTTGAGTGTGTGTCAATATGTTTGTGTGAGAGTGTATATGTGTATGGGCGTGAGTGTGTGTGAGAGGTTTTGTGAGTTTGTGTGGGAGTGCAGATGTGTGAATGTGTGGGAGTGGGTGTTTGTGGGTGTGTATAAGAACTGTTGCGAGATTGTGTGATATTGAGTGTGTGTTTGGGTGTCTATGTGGTTTCATGCATGTGTGTGGGACTGAACGTGCGGGTCTGGGCGTGTGTCTGTGTGAGTGTGTGAGTGGAATGGGGTGAAATATGATGCAACAAAGGTTCCTGAGAGGTTTGAAAGCGATATTGGCCTTCTCTGATGGAACGGAAAGCCATAGAACGTGGTGGGAGGCTACAGATAGAAGAGCAATGTTGTGGAACGGACTGTAATGCAGTGTATTGTGATGCAATAGATGGTTCCTGTGTGTTATGGAAAAGAATGGATCGTTCTTTGATGGAATGAAACGCAGTAGAACGTGGTGGATTGTTGCGGAATGGAGTGGAATGTTGTGATGTGGAGTGCAATGCAGTGCATTGTGATGCAAGGGAGGGAAACCGAGCGGTTTGGACACGAAGGGAGCCTTCTTTCCAGGAATGGAAGGCAGTAAAAGGTGAAAGATTGTCAGGTACTGGAGTAGAATATTGTGGAGTGGAGTCGAACGGGGTGCCATTTGATGCAATAGACGGTTTCTCATTGTGTTTTAAGCGAATGGATTTATGAGCACGTGATTGTGTAGCTGTGTGTGTTTGTGTGTCTATTTTTGATAGGGATTGAGTGTGTGCATTTGTCACTGTGTGTACGGTTTAGAGAGAGGTTGCTGTGTCAGCGTGCAGGTGTGTGAGTGGCTGAGCAAGAGTGTCTGTATATGCGAGGGCGTGACCATGTTTATAAGAGGGTGATTATATAAGTGTTTAAGTGTGTGTGTGAGAGTTTGACAGCATTTGAATGTATGAGTGCGTGTGAGCATGTTACTGTGTGAGGGTCTCTGTGTAGTTTTGTAAGTGTATGTGACATTTTGTCTGAGTGCGTGAGTCTGTAAGTGTGTTGGTGTGAGTGATTGTGTGCGTGATATTGTGTGCACGTCTGTGTCTGTGAGTTTGTCAGCATTCGTGTGTGTGTCTGTGTGTGACAGTTTGTGTGTCTGTGTTTATGGAGGTGTGTGTCTGTGTGAGTGGGTGTGATACTGAATATGAGATAGTGTGAGTTTCTTCGAGTGTGAGTGTGTAAGTGTGCAAGGTGCAGTGTCTCAGTGTGTGAATGTGAAGTAAGGTCTTATGTGATTGTGTTTTATTTATTGTGAGGAGAGTTTTACTCTTCAGGTGAGTGTGTAAATGTGAGAGACCATTTGTGTGAGTGGGAGTGTTACTCTGCATGTATGAGGGACAGTGTGTGTTTGTGTTGAACGGGAGTCCATGTGAGTCTTAGATTTTATGTGTGCAGTTGTGGGAGTGTGTGCGAGAGGTGAGTGGGACTGAGTGGGTGCGACTGTGTATCTCTGGTAGAGTATGTGTATGTGTGACTGAATGTATCTGTTTGAGAGAGTGTGTGTGCACGTGTGTGTTAGTGTATAAGTGTTGATATGCCTGTGTGTTTCAGTGAGGGTGAGTGTAAGTGTGTGTTAGTGTGTGCGTGAGTGTGTGTGTGTATGTGTGATTGACTGAATGTTTTCGAGATTAATGGAGATACTTTGAGTGTGTGTGAGGGTGTGACTTTGTGTGTGAATGTGTGTGTGAGGGTGCACACGTGTGAGGGACTTGGTGTGAGTGTGAAACTGTGCATGTGTCAGCATGCATATGTGTGTGTGATGGTGGGTGTATGAGTGTGAATGACTGAGTGTGTAGGGCCATGAATGGGACTGAGTGTTTGTGAGTGTGTATACAAGTCTGTTGCGTGATTGTGTGTGATTGTGTTATTCTGTGTGTGTGTGGTTCGGTGGTTTTCTGTGTGTGTGGGCCTGTGCATGTGTGTGTGTGTGTGCGACTGAGTGAGAGAGTGCTTGCTTGTGCGTGTGTCTTTGTGTTGTGTCAGTGTGAGTGTTTGAGGGGAATGGGGTGAAATATGATGCCTCCAATGTTGCGATGGTTTGTGACATTTTGTGTGAGTGGGAGTGTTGGAGTGCGAGAGAGTGCGTGATTGCGTGTGAGCCTGTGAGTGTGTGTATGTGTTTGTGAGTGTGTGTGATGGTGACATTGCGTGAGGGTGCATTTGTGTCTGCATACGTGTAAGTGTGCTTTGGACATGTGTGAATGTATGTAGGTCTATGTGTGAGTGTGTGTGTTTGTGGATATGTGATGGTGTGGGTGACTGTGAGTGTGCAGGTGAGCAAGGTGCTGTGCGAGCGTGTGTCAGAGTGTGAAGGGCGTTCGTATGAGACTGTGTGAGATAGTATGAGCAGGTGAGTTTTAGTGTGATGTGTGTGTTTTTGTGAGAGATTAGCTGTGTGAGTGGGAGTGTTACTCTGAGTGTATGTGTGACTGTGTGTTTGGGTATGTAAGAATGCGTGTGAGTGTGTTTTAGTTTGTGAGTGTGCAGGTTTAGGAGCGTGTGTGCATGAGATGTGCGACTGTATGATTGTGCGTCATTCTGCATATGTATGTGCCTGGTTGTGAATGTGTGAGCATGTGTGAGTGAATGTGTGATTTTGGGTGTGTGTTCAAGGGCATGTTAGTGTCAGAGTTCAGGAGTGCTTATGTCTGTGTGTATATCAGTGTGTGTGAGTATATGTGGGAGATGTAGGTGCATGAGTGTGAGTGTTTCTATGTGTGTCTGTGTGCGTAATGGGGTGTGACTCTATGTGTTAAGGTCTCTGTGAGTGACTGTGTGTTTGAGTGTGTGTCAGTGTGTGTGAGTTTGTGTATGACTGTGTGAGTGTGAGTTTGCACATGTGTGAGGGACTTTATTTGAGTGTGTGTCAATATGTTTGTGTGAGAGTGTATATGTGTATGGGCGTGAGTGTGTGTGAGAGGTTTTGTGAGTTTGTGTGGGAGTGCAGATGTGTGAATGTGTGGGAGTGGGTGTTTGTGGGTGTGTATAAGAACTGTTGCGAGATTGTGTGATATTGAGTGTGTGTTTGGGTGTCTATGTGGTTTCATGCATGTGTGTGGGACTGAACGTGCGGGTCTGGGCGTGTGTCTGTGTGAGTGTGTGAGTGGAATGGGGTGAAATATGATGCAACAAAGGTTCCTGAGAGGTTTGAAAGCGATATTGGCCTTCTCTGATGGAACGGAAAGCCATAGAACGTGGTGGGAGGCTACAGATAGAAGAGCAATGTTGTGGAACGGACTGTAATGCAGTGTATTGTGATGCAATAGATGGTTCCTGTGTGTTATGGAAAAGAATGGATCGTTCTTTGATGGAATGAAACGCAGTAGAACGTGGTGGATTGTTGCGGAATGGAGTGGAATGTTGTGATGTGGAGTGCAATGCAGTGCATTGTGATGCAAGGGAGGGAAACCGAGCGGTTTGGACACGAAGGGAGCCTTCTTTCCAGGAATGGAAGGCAGTAAAAGGTGAAAGATTGTCAGGTACTGGAGTAGAATATTGTGGAGTGGAGTCGAACGGGGTGCCATTTGATGCAATAGACGGTTTCTCATTGTGTTTTAAGCGAATGGATTTATGTGCACGTGATTGTGCAGCTGTGTGTGTTTGTGTGTCTATTTTTGATAGGGATTGAGTGTGTGCATTTGTCACTGCGTGTACGGTTTTGAGAGAGGTTGCTGTGTCAGCGTGCAGGTGTGTGAGTGGCTGAGCAAGAGTGTCTGTATATGCGAGGGCGTGACCATGTTTATAAGAGGGTGATTATATAAGTGTTTAAGTGTGTGTGTGAGAGTTTGACAGCATTTGAATGTATGAGTGCGTGTGAGCATGTTACTGTGTGAGTGTCTCTGTGTAGTTTTGTAAGTGTATGTGACATTTTGTCTGAGTGCGTGAGTCTGTAAGTGTGTTGGTGTGAGTGATTGTGTGCGTGATATTGTGTGCACGTCTGTGTCTGTGCGTTTGTCAGCATTCGTGTGTGTGTCTGTGTGTGACAGTTTGTGTGTCTGTGTTTATGGAGGTGTGTGTCTGTGTGAGTGGGTGTGATACTGAATATGAGATAGTGTGAGTTTCTTCGAGTGTGAGTGTGTAAGTGTGCAAGGTGCAGTGTCTCAGTGTGTGAATGTGAAGTAAGGTCTTATGTGATTGTGTTTTATTTATTGTGAGGAGAGTTTTACTCTTCAGGTGAGTGTGTAAATGTGAGAGACCATTTGTGTGAGTGGGAGTGTTACTCTGCATGTATGAGGGACAGTGTGTGTTTGTGTTTGAACGGGAGTCCATGTGAGTCTTAGATTTTATGTGTGCAGTTGTGGGAGTGTGTGCGAGAGGTGAGTGGGACTGAGTGGGTGCGACTGTGTATCTCTGGTAGAGTATGTGTATGTGTGACTGAATGTATCTGTTTGAGAGAGTGTGTGTGCACGTGTGTGTTAGTGTATAAGTGTTGATATGCCTGTGTGTTTCAGTGAGGGTGAGTGTAAGTGTGTGTTAGTGTGTGCGTGAGTGTGTGTGTGTATGTGTGATTGACTGAATGTTTTCGAGATTAATGGAGATACTTTGAGTGTGTGTGAGGGTGTGACTTTGTGTGTGAATGTGTGTGTGAGGGTGCACACGTGTGAGGGACTTGGTGTGAGTGTGAAACTGTGCATGTGTCAGCATGCATATGTGTGTGTGATGGTGTGTGTATGAGTGTGAATGACTGAGTGTGTAGGGCCATGAATGGGACTGAGTGTTTGTGAGTGTGTATACAAGTCTGTTGCGTGATTGTGTGTGATTGTGTTATTCTGTGTGTGTGTGGTTCGGTGGTTTTCTGTGTGTGTGGGCCTGTGCATGTGTGTGTGTGTGTGCGACTGAGTGAGAGAGTGCTTGCTTGTGCGTGTGTCTTTGTGTTGTGTCAGTGTGAGTGTTTGAGGGGAATGGGGTGAAATATGATGCCTCCAATGTTGCGATGGTTTGTGACATTTTGTGTGAGTGGGAGTGTTGGAGTGCGAGAGAGTGCGTGATTGCGTGTGAGCCTGTGAGTGTGTGTATGTGTTTGTGAGTGTGTGTGATGGTGACATTGCGTGAGGGTGCATTTGTGTCTGCATACGTGTAAGTGTGCTTTGGACATGTGTGAATGTATGTAGGTCTATGTGTGAGTGTGTGTGTTTGTGGATATGTGATGGTGTGGGTGACTGTGAGTGTGCAGGTGAGCAAGGTGCTGTGCGAGCGTGTGTCAGAGTGTGAAGGGCGTTCGTATGTGACTGTGTGAGATAGTATGAGCAGGTGAGTTTTAGTGTGATGTGTGTGTTTTTGTGAGAGATTAGCTGTGTGAGTGGGAGTGTTACTCTGAGTGTATGTGTGACTGTGTGTTTGGGTATGTAAGAATGCGTGTGAGTGTGTTTTAGTTTGTGAGTGTGCAGGTTTAGGAGCGTGTGTGCATGAGATGTGCGACTGTATGATTGTGCGTCATTCTGCATATGTATGTGCCTGGTTGTGAATGTGTGAGCATGTGTGAGTGAATGTGTGATTTTGAGTGTGTGTTCAAGGGCATGTTAGTGTCAGAGTTCAGGAGTGCTTATGTCTGTGTGTATATCAGTGTGTGTGAGTATATGTGGGAGATGTAGGTGCATGAGTGTGAGTGTTTCTATGTGTGTCTGTGTGCGTAATGGGGTGTGACTCTATGTGTTAAGGTCTCTGTGAGTGACTGTGTGTTTGAGTGTGTGTCAGTGTTTGTGAGTTTGTGTATGACTGTGTGAGTGTGAGTTTGCACATGTGTGAGGGACTTTATTTGAGTGTGTGTCAATGTGTTTGTGTGAGAGTGTATATGTGTATGGGCGTGAGTGTGTGTGAGAGGTTTTGTGAATTTGTCTGGGAGTGAAGATGTGTGAATGTGTGGGAGTGGGTGTTTGTGGGTGTGTATAAGAACTGTTGCGAGATTGTGTGATATTGAGTGTGTGTTTGGGTGTCTATGTGGTTTCATGCATGTGTGTGGGACTGAACGTGCGGGTCTGGGCGTGTGTCTGTGTGAGTGTGTGAGTGGAATGGGGTGAAATATGATGCAACAAAGGTTCCTGAGAGGTTTGAAAGCGATATTGGCCTTCTCTGATGGAACGGAAAGCCATAGAACGTGGTGGGAGGCTACAGATAGAAGAGCAATGTTGTGGAACGGACTGTAATGCAGTGTATTGTGATGCAATAGATGGTTCCTGTGTGTTATGGAAAAGAATGGATCGTTCTTTGATGGAATGAAACGCAGTAGAACGTGGTGGATTGTTGCGGAATGGAGTGGAATGTTGTGATGTGGAGTGCAATGCAGTGCATTGTGACGCAAGGGAGGGAAACCGAGCGGTTTGGACACGAAGGGAGCCTTCTTTCCAGGAATGGAAGGCTGTAAAAGGTGAAAGATTGTCAGGTACTGGAGTAGAATATTGTGGAGTGGAGTCGAACGGGGTGCCATTTGATGCAATAGACGGTTTCTCATTGTGTTTTAAGCGAATGGATTTATGTGCACGTGATTGTGCAGCTGTGTGTGTTTGTGTGTCTATTTTTGATAGGGATTGAGTGTGTGCATTTGTCACTGTGTGTACGGTTTTGAGAGAGGTTGCTGTGTCAGCGTACAGGTGTGTGAGTGGCTGAGCAAGAGTGTCTGTATATGCGAGGGCGTGACCATGTTTATAAGAGGGTGATTATATAAGTGTTTAAGTGTGTGTGTGAGAGTTTGACAGCATTTGAATGTATGAGTGCGTGTGAGCATGTTACTGTGTGAGGGTCTCTGTGTAGTTTTGTAAGTGTATGTGACATTTTGTCTGAGTGCGTGAGTCTGTAAGTGTGTTGGTGTGAGTGATTGTGTGCGTGATATTGTGCGCACGTCTGTGTCTGTGCGTTTGTCAGCATTCGTGTGTGTGTCTGTGTGTGACAGTTTGTGTGTCTGTGTTTATGGAGGTGTGTGTCTGTGTGAGTGGGTGTGATACTGAATATGAGATAGTGTGAGTTTCTTCGAGTGTGAGTGTGTAAGTGTGCAAGGTGCAGTGTCTCCGTGTGTGAATGTGAAGTAAGGTCTTATGTGATTGTGTTTTATTTATTGTGAGGAGAGTTTTACTCTTCAGGTGAATGTGTAAATGTGAGAGACCATTTGTGTGAGTGGGAGTGTTACTCTGCATGTATGAGGGACAGTGTGTGTTTGTGTTTGAACGGGAGTCCATGTGAGTCTTAGATTATATGTGTGCAGTTGTGGGAGTGGGTGCGAGAGGTGAGTGGGACTGAGTGGGTGCGACTGTGTATCTCTGGTAGAGTATGTGTATGTGTGACTGAATGTATCTGTTTGAGAGAGTGTGTGTGCACGTGTGTGTTAGTGTATAAGTGTTGATATGCCTGTGTGTTTCAGTGAGGGTGAGTGTAAGTGTGTGTTAGTGTGTGCGTGAGTGTGTGTGTGTATGTGTGATTGACTGAATGTTTTCGAGATTATTGGAGATACTTTGAGTGTGTGTGAGTGTGTGACTTTGTGTGTGAATGTGTGTGTGAGGGTGCACACGTGTGAGGGACTTGGTGTGAGTGTGAAACTGTGCATGTGTCAGCATGCATATGTGTGTGTGATGGTGTGTGTATGAGTGGGAATGACTGAGTGTGTAGGGCCATGAATGGGACTGAGTGTTTGTGAGTGTGTATACAAGTCTGTTGCGTGATTGTGTGTGATTGTGTTATTCTGTGTGTGTGTGGTTTGGTGGTTTTCTGTGTGTGTGGGCCTGTGCATGTGTGTGTGTGTGTGCGACTGAGTGAGAGAGTGCTTGCTTGTGCGTGTGTCTTTGTGTTGTGTCAGTGTGAGTGTTTGAGGGGAATGGGGTGAAATATGATGCCTCCAATGTTGCGATGGTTTGTGACATTTTGTGTGAGTGGGAGTGTTGGAGTGCGAGAGAGTGCGTGATTGCGTGTGAGCCTGTGAGTGTGTGTATGTGTTTGTGAGTGTGTGTGATGGTGACATTGCGTGAGGGTGCATTTGTGTCTGCATACGTGTAAGTGTGCTTTGGACATGTGTGAATGTATGTAGGTCTATGTGTGAGTGTGTGTGTTTGTGGATATGTGATGGTGTGGGTCACTGTGAGTGTGCAGGTGAGCAAGGTGCTGTGCGAGCGTGTGTCAGAGTGTGAAGGGCGTTCGTATGTGACTGTGTGAGATAGTATGAGCAGGTGTGTTTTAGTGTTATGTGTGTGTGTTTGTGAGAGATTAGCTGTGTGAGTGGGAGTGTTACTCTGAGTGTATGTGTGACTGTGTGTTTGGGTATGTAAGAATGCGTGTGAGTGTGTTTTAGTTTGTGAGTGTGCAGGTTTAGGAGCGTGTGTGCATGAGATGTGCGACTGTATGATTGTGCGTCATTCTGCATATGTATGTGCCTGGTTGTGAATGTGTGAGCATGTGTGAGTGAATGTGTGATTTTGGGTGTGTGTTCAAGGGCATGTTAGTGTCAGAGTTCAGGAGTGCTTATGTCTGTGTGTATATCAGTGTGTGTGAGTATATGTGGGAGATGTAGGTGCATGAGAGTGAGTGTTTCTATGTGTGTCTGTGTGCGTAATGGGGTGTGACTCTATGTGTTAAGGTCTCTGTGAGTGACTGTGTGTTTGAGTGTGTGTCAGTGTGTGTGAGTTTGTGTATGACTGTGTGAGTGTGAGTTTGCACATGTGTGAGGGACTTTATTTGAGTGTGTGTCAATATGTTTGTGTGAGAGTGTATATGTGTATGGGCGTGAGTGTGTGTGAGAGGTTTTGTGAGTTTGTGTGGGAGTGCAGATGTGTGAATGTGTGGGAGTGGGTGTTTGTGGGTGTGTATAAGAACTGTTGCGAGATTGTGTGATATTGAGTGTGTGTTTGGGTGTCTATGTGGTTTCATGCATGTGTGTGGGACTGAACGTGCGGGTCTGGGCGTGTGTCTGTGTGAGTGTGTGAGTGGAATGGGGTGAAATATGATGCAACAAAGGTTCCTGAGAGGTTTGAAAGCGATATTGGCCTTCTCTGATGGAACGGAAAGCCATAGAACGTGGTGGGAGGCTACAGATAGAAGAGCAATGTTGTGGAACGGACTGTAATGCAGTGTATTGTGATGCAATAGATGGTTCCTGTGTGTTATGGAAAAGAATGGATCGTTCTTTGATGGAATGAAACGCAGTAGAACGTGGTGGATTGTTGCGGAATGGAGTGGAATGTTGTGATGTGGAGTGCAATGCAGTGCATTGTGATGCAAGGGAGGGAAACCGAGCGGTTTGGACACGAAGGGAGCCTTCTTTCCAGGAATGGAAGGCAGTAAAAGGTGAAAGATTGTCAGGTACTGGAGTAGAATATTGTGGAGTGGAGTCGAACGGGGTGCCATTTGATGCAATAGACGGTTTCTCATTGTGTTTTAAGCGAATGGATTTATGAGCACGTGATTGTGTAGCTGTGTGTGTTTGTGTGTCTATTTTTGATAGGGATTGAGTGTGTGCATTTGTCACTGTGTGTACGGTTTAGAGAGAGGTTGCTGTGTCAGCGTGCAGGTGTGTGAGTGGCTGAGCAAGAGTGTCTGTATATGCGAGGGCGTGACCATGTTTATAAGAGGGTGATTATATAAGTGTTTAAGTGTGTGTGTGAGAGTTTGACAGCATTTGAATGTATGAGTGCGTGTGAGCATGTTACTGTGTGAGGGTCTCTGTGTAGTTTTGTAAGTGTATGTGACATTTTGTCTGAGTGCGTGAGTCTGTAAGTGTGTTGGTGTGAGTGATTGTGTGCGTGATATTGTGTGCACGTCTGTGTCTGTGAGTTTGTCAGCATTCGTGTGTGTGTCTGTGTGTGACAGTTTGTGTGTCTGTGTTTATGGAGGTGTGTGTCTGTGTGAGTGGGTGTGATACTGAATATGAGATAGTGTGAGTTTCTTCGAGTGTGAGTGTGTAAGTGTGCAAGGTGCAGTGTCTCAGTGTGTGAATGTGAAGTAAGGTCTTATGTGATTGTGTTTTATTTATTGTGAGGAGAGTTTTACTCTTCAGGTGAGTGTGTAAATGTGAGAGACCATTTGTGTGAGTGGGAGTGTTACTCTGCATGTATGAGGGACAGTGTGTGTTTGTGTTGAACGGGAGTCCATGTGAGTCTTAGATTTTATGTGTGCAGTTGTGGGAGTGTGTGCGAGAGGTGAGTGGGACTGAGTGGGTGCGACTGTGTATCTCTGGTAGAGTATGTGTATGTGTGACTGAATGTATCTGTTTGAGAGAGTGTGTGTGCACGTGTGTGTTAGTGTATAAGTGTTGATATGCCTGTGTGTTTCAGTGAGGGTGAGTGTAAGTGTGTGTTAGTGTGTGCGTGAGTGTGTGTGTGTATGTGTGATTGACTGAATGTTTTCGAGATTAATGGAGATACTTTGAGTGTGTGTGAGGGTGTGACTTTGTGTGTGAATGTGTGTGTGAGGGTGCACACGTGTGAGGGACTTGGTGTGAGTGTGAAACTGTGCATGTGTCAGCATGCATATGTGTGTGTGATGGTGGGTGTATGAGTGTGAATGACTGAGTGTGTAGGGCCATGAATGGGACTGAGTGTTTGTGAGTGTGTATACAAGTCTGTTGCGTGATTGTGTGTGATTGTGTTATTCTGTGTGTGTGTGGTTCGGTGGTTTTCTGTGTGTGTGGGCCTGTGCATGTGTGTGTGTGTGTGTGCGACTGAGTGAGAGAGTGCTTGCTTGTGCGTGTGTCTTTGTGTTGTGTCAGTGTGAGTGTTTGAGGGGAATGGGGTGAAATATGATGCCTCCAATGTTGCGATGGTTTGTGACATTTTGTGTGAGTGGGAGTGTTGGAGTGCGAGAGAGTGCGTGATTGCGTGTGAGCCTGTGAGTGTGTGTATGTGTTTGTGAGTGTGTGTGATGGTGACATTGCGTGAGGGTGCATTTGTGTCTGCATACGTGTAAGTGTGCTTTGGACATGTGTGAATGTATGTAGGTCTATGTGTGAGTGTGTGTGTTTGTGGATATGTGATGGTGTGGGTGACTGTGAGTGTGCAGGTGAGCAAGGTGCTGTGCGAGCGTGTGTCAGAGTGTGAAGGGCGTTCGTATGAGACTGTGTGAGATAGTATGAGCAGGTGAGTTTTAGTGTGATGTGTGTGTTTTTGTGAGAGATTAGCTGTGTGAGTGGGAGTGTTACTCTGAGTGTATGTGTGACTGTGTGTTTGGGTATGTAAGAATGCGTGTGAGTGTGTTTTAGTTTGTGAGTGTGCAGGTTTAGGAGCGTGTGTGCATGAGATGTGCGACTGTATGATTGTGCGTCATTCTGCATATGTATGTGCCTGGTTGTGAATGTGTGAGCATGTGTGAGTGAATGTGTGATTTTGGGTGTGTGTTCAAGGGCATGTTAGTGTCAGAGTTCAGGAGTGCTTATGTCTGTGTGTATATCAGTGTGTGTGAGTATATGTGGGAGATGTAGGTGCATGAGTGTGAGTGTTTCTATGTGTGTCTGTGTGCGTAATGGGGTGTGACTCTATGTGTTAAGGTCTCTGTGAGTGACTGTGTGTTTGAGTGTGTGTCAGTGTGTGTGAGTTTGTGTATGACTGTGTGAGTGTGAGTTTGCACATGTGTGAGGGACTTTATTTGAGTGTGTGTCAATATGTTTGTGTGAGAGTGTATATGTGTATGGGCGTGAGTGTGTGTGAGAGGTTTTGTGAGTTTGTGTGGGAGTGCAGATGTGTGAATGTGTGGGAGTGGGTGTTTGTGGGTGTGTATAAGAACTGTTGCGAGATTGTGTGATATTGAGTGTGTGTTTGGGTGTCTATGTGGTTTCATGCATGTGTGTGGGACTGAACGTGCGGGTCTGGGCGTGTGTCTGTGTGAGTGTGTGAGTGGAATGGGGTGAAATATGATGCAACAAAGGTTCCTGAGAGGTTTGAAAGCGATATTGGCCTTCTCTGATGGAACGGAAAGCCATAGAACGTGGTGGGAGGCTACAGATAGAAGAGCAATGTTGTGGAACGGACTGTAATGCAGTGTATTGTGATGCAATAGATGGTTCCTGTGTGTTATGGAAAAGAATGGATCGTTCTTTGATGGAATGAAACGCAGTAGAACGTGGTGGATTGTTGCGGAATGGAGTGGAATGTTGTGATGTGGAGTGCAATGCAGTGCATTGTGATGCAAGGGAGGGAAACCGAGCGGTTTGGACACGAAGGGAGCCTTCTTTCCAGGAATGGAAGGCAGTAAAAGGTGAAAGATTGTCAGGTACTGGAGTAGAATATTGTGGAGTGGAGTCGAACGGGGTGCCATTTGATGCAATAGACGGTTTCTCATTGTGTTTTAAGCGAATGGATTTATGTGCACGTGATTGTGCAGCTGTGTGTGTTTGTGTGTCTATTTTTGATAGGGATTGAGTGTGTGCATTTGTCACTGTGTGTACGGTTTAGAGAGAGGTTGCTGTGTCAGCGTGCAGGTGTGTGAGTGGCTGAGCAAGAGTGTCTGTATATGCGAGGGCGTGACCATGTTTATAAGAGGGTGATTATATAAGTGTTTAAGTGTGTGTGTGAGAGTTTGACAGCATTTGAATGTATGAGTGCGTGTGAGCATGTTACTGTGTGAGGGTCTCTGTGTAGTTTTGTAAGTGTATGTGACATTTTGTCTGAGTGCGTGAGTCTGTAAGTGTGTTGGTGTGAGTGATTGTGTGCGTGATATTGTGTGCACGTCTGTGTCTGTGAGTTTGTCAGCATTCGTGTGTGTGTCTGTGTGTGACAGTTTGTGTGTCTGTGTTTATGGAGGTGTGTGTCTGTGTGAGTGGGTGTGATACTGAATATGAGATAGTGTGAGTTTCTTCGAGTGTGAGTGTGTAAGTGTGCAAGGTGCAGTGTCTCAGTGTGTGAATGTGAAGTAAGGTCTTATGTGATTGTGTTTTATTTATTGTGAGGAGAGTTTTACTCTTCAGGTGAGTGTGTAAATGTGAGAGACCATTTGTGTGAGTGGGAGTGTTACTCTGCATGTATGAGGGACAGTGTGTGTTTGTGTTGAACGGGAGTCCATGTGAGTCTTAGATTTTATGTGTGCAGTTGTGGGAGTGTGTGCGAGAGGTGAGTGGGACTGAGTGGGTGCGACTGTGTATCTCTGGTAGAGTATGTGTATGTGTGACTGAATGTATCTGTTTGAGAGAGTGTGTGTGCACGTGTGTGTTAGTGTATAAGTGTTGATATGCCTGTGTGTTTCAGTGAGGGTGAGTGTAAGTGTGTGTTAGTGTGTGCGTGAGTGTGTGTGTGTATGTGTGATTGACTGAATGTTTTCGAGATTAATGGAGATACTTTGAGTGTGTGTGAGGGTGTGACTTTGTGTGTGAATGTGTGTGTGAGGGTGCACACGTGTGAGGGACTTGGTGTGAGTGTGAAACTGTGCATGTGTCAGCATGCATATGTGTGTGTGATGGTGGGTGTATGAGTGTGAATGACTGAGTGTGTAGGGCCATGAATGGGACTGAGTGTTTGTGAGTGTGTATACAAGTCTGTTGCGTGATTGTGTGTGATTGTGTTATTCTGTGTGTGTGTGGTTCGGTGGTTTTCTGTGTGTGTGGGCCTGTGCATGTGTGTGTGTGTGTGTGCGACTGAGTGAGAGAGTGCTTGCTTGTGCGTGTGTCTTTGTGTTGTGTCAGTGTGAGTGTTTGAGGGGAATGGGGTGAAATATGATGCCTCCAATGTTGCGATGGTTTGTGACATTTTGTGTGAGTGGGAGTGTTGGAGTGCGAGAGAGTGCGTGATTGCGTGTGAGCCTGTGAGTGTGTGTATGTGTTTGTGAGTGTGTGTGATGGTGACATTGCGTGAGGGTGCATTTGTGTCTGCATACGTGTAAGTGTGCTTTGGACATGTGTGAATGTATGTAGGTCTATGTGTGAGTGTGTGTGTTTGTGGATATGTGATGGTGTGGGTGACTGTGAGTGTGCAGGTGAGCAAGGTGCTGTGCGAGCGTGTGTCAGAGTGTGAAGGGCGTTCGTATGAGACTGTGTGAGATAGTATGAGCAGGTGAGTTTTAGTGTGATGTGTGTGTTTTTGTGAGAGATTAGCTGTGTGAGTGGGAGTGTTACTCTGAGTGTATGTGTGACTGTGTGTTTGGGTATGTAAGAATGCGTGTGAGTGTGTTTTAGTTTGTGAGTGTGCAGGTTTAGGAGCGTGTGTGCATGAGATGTGCGACTGTATGATTGTGCGTCATTCTGCATATGTATGTGCCTGGTTGTGAATGTGTGAGCATGTGTGAGTGAATGTGTGATTTTGGGTGTGTGTTCAAGGGCATGTTAGTGTCAGAGTTCAGGAGTGCTTATGTCTGTGTGTATATCAGTGTGTGTGAGTATATGTGGGAGATGTAGGTGCATGAGTGTGAGTGTTTCTATGTGTGTCTGTGTGCGTAATGGGGTGTGACTCTATGTGTTAAGGTCTCTGTGAGTGACTGTGTGTTTGAGTGTGTGTCAGTGTGTGTGAGTTTGTGTATGACTGTGTGAGTGTGAGTTTGCACATGTGTGAGGGACTTTATTTGAGTGTGTGTCAATATGTTTGTGTGAGAGTGTATATGTGTATGGGCGTGAGTGTGTGTGAGAGGTTTTGTGAGTTTGTGTGGGAGTGCAGATGTGTGAATGTGTGGGAGTGGGTGTTTGTGGGTGTGTATAAGAACTGTTGCGAGATTGTGTGATATTGAGTGTGTGTTTGGGTGTCTATGTGGTTTCATGCATGTGTGTGGGACTGAACGTGCGGGTCTGGGCGTGTGTCTGTGTGAGTGTGTGAGTGGAATGGGGTGAAATATGATGCAACAAAGGTTCCTGAGAGGTTTGAAAGCGATATTGGCCTTCTCTGATGGAACGGAAAGCCATAGAACGTGGTGGGAGGCTACAGATAGAAGAGCAATGTTGTGGAACGGACTGTAATGCAGTGTATTGTGATGCAATAGATGGTTCCTGTGTGTTATGGAAAAGAATGGATCGTTCTTTGATGGAATGAAACGCAGTAGAACGTGGTGGATTGTTGCGGAATGGAGTGGAATGTTGTGATGTGGAGTGCAATGCAGTGCATTGTGACGCAAGGGAGGGAAACCGAGCGGTTTGGACACGAAGGGAGCCTTCTTTCCAGGAATGGAAGGCAGTAAATGGTGAAAGATTGTCAGGTACTGGAGTAGAATATTGTGGAGTGGAGTCGAACGGAGTGCCATTTGATGCAATAGACGGTTTCTCATTGTGTTTTAAGCGAATGGATTTATGTGCACGTGATTGTGCAGCTGTGTGTGTTTGTGTGTCTATTTTTGATAGGGATTGAGTGTGTGCATTTGTCACTGTGTGTACGGTTTTGAGAGAGGTTGCTGTGTCAGCGTGCAGGTGTGTGAGTGGCTGAGCAAGAGTGTCTGTATATGCGAGGGTGTGACCATGTTTATAAGAGGGTGATTATATAAGTGTTTAAGTGTGTGTGTGAGAGTTTGACAGCATTTGAATGTATGAGTGCGTGTGAGCATGTTACTGTGTGAGTGTCTCTGTGTAGTTTTGTAAGTGTATGTGACATTTTGTCTGAGTGCGTGAGTCTGTAAGTGTGTTGGTGTGAGTGATTGTGTGCGTGATATTGTGTGCACGTCTGTGTCTGTGCGTTTGTCAGCATTCGTGTGTGTGTCTGTGTGTGACAGTTTGTGTGTCTGTGTTTATGGAGGTGTGTGTCTGTGAGAGTGGGTGTGATACTGAATATGAGATAGTGTGAGTTTCTTCGAGTGTGAGTGTGTAAGTGTGCAAGGTGCAGTGTCTCAGTGTGTGAATGTGAAGTAAGGTCTTATGTGATTGTGTTTTATTTATTGTGAGGAGAGTTTTACTCTTCAGGTGAGTGTGTAAATGTGAGAGACCATTTGTGTGAGTGGGAGTGTTACTCTGCATGTATGAGGGACAGTGTGTGTTTGTGTTTGAACGGGAGTCCATGTGAGTCTTAGATTTTATGTGTGCAGTTGTGGGAGTGGGTGCGAGAGGTGAGTGGGACTGAGTGGGTGCGACTGTGTATCTCTGGTAGAGTATGTGTATGTGTGACTGAATGTATCTGTTTGAGAGAGTGTGTGTGCACGTGTGTGTTAGTGTATAAGTGTTGATATGCCTGTGTGTTTCAGTGAGGGTGAGTGTAAGTGTGTGTTAGTGTGTGCGTGAGTGTGTGTGTGTATGTGTGATTGACTGAATGTTTTCGAGATTAATGGAGATACTTTGAGTGTGTGTGAGGGTGTGACTTTGTGTGTGAATGTGTGTGTGAGGGTGCACACGTGTGAGGGACTTGGTGTGAGTGTGAAACTGTGCATGTGTCAGCATGCATATGTGTGTGTGATGGTGGGTGTATGAGTGTGAATGACTGAGTGTGTAGGGCCATGAATGGGACTGAGTGTTTGTGAGTGTGTATACAAGTCTGTTGCGTGATTGTGTGTGATTGTGTTATTCTGTGTGTGTGTGGTTCGGTGGTTTTCTGTGTGTGTGGGCCTGTGCATGTGTGTGTGTGTGTGCGACTGAGTGAGAGAGTGCTTGCTTGTGCGTGTGTCTTTGTGTTGTGTCAGTGTGAGTGTTTGAGGGGAATGGGGTGAAATATGATGCCTCCAATGTTGCGATGGTTTGTGACATTTTGTGTGAGTGGGAGTGTTGGAGTGCGAGAGAGTGCGTGATTGCGTGTGAGCCTGTGAGTGTGTGTATGTGTTTGTGAGTGTGTGTGATGGTGACATTGCGTGAGGGTGCATTTGTGTCTGCATACGTGTAAGTGTGCTTTGGACATGTGTGAATGTATGTAGGTCTATGTGTGAGTGTGTGTGTTTGTGGATATGTGATGGTGTGGGTCACTGTGAGTGTGCAGGTGAGCAAGGTGCTGTGCGAGCGTGTGTCAGAGTGTGAAGGGCGTTCGTATGTGACTGTGTGAGACAGTATGAGCAGGTGAGTTTTAGTGTGATGTGTGTGTTTTTGTGAGAGATTAGCTGTGTGAGTGGGAGTGTTACTCTGAGTGTATGTGTGACTGTGTGTTTGGGTATGTAAGAATGCGTGTGAGTGTGTTTTAGTTTGTGAGTGTGCAGGTTTAGGAGCGTGTGTGCATGAGATGTGCGACTGTATGATTGTGCGTCATTCTGCATATGTATGTGCCTGGTTGTGAATGTGTGAGCATGTGTGAGTGAATGTGTGATTTTGGGTGTGTGTTCAAGGGCATGTTAGTGTCAGAGTTCAGGAGTGCTTATGTCTGTGTGTATATCAGTGTGTGTGAGTATATGTGGGAGATGTAGGTGCATGAGTGTGAGTGTTTCTATGTGTGTCTGTGTGCGTAATGGGGTGTGACTCTATGTGTTAAGGTCTCTGTGAGTGACTGTGTGTTTGAGTGTGTGTCAGTGTTTGTGAGTTTGTGTATGACTGTGTGAGTGTGAGTTTGCACATGTGTGAGGGACTTTATTTGAGTGTGTGTCAATGTGTTTGTGTGAGAGTGTATATGTATATGGGCGTGAGTGTGTGTGAGAGGTTTTGTGAATTTGTGTGGGAGTGCAGATGTGTGAATGTGTGGGAGTGGGTGTTTGTGGGTGTGTATAAGAACTGTTGCGAGATTGTGTGATATTGAGTGTGTGTTTGGGTGTCTATGTGGTTTCATGCATGTGTGTGGGACTGAACGTGCGGGTCTGGGCGTGTGTCTGTGTGAGTGTGTGAGTGGAATGGGGTGAAATATGATGCAACAAAGGTTCCTGAGAGGTTTGAAAGCGATATTGGCCTTCTCTGATGGAACGGAAAGCCATAGAACGTGGTGGGAGGCTACAGATAGAAGAGCAATGTTGTGGAACGGACTGTAATGCAGTGTATTGTGATGCAATAGATGGTTCCTGTGTGTTATGGAAAAGAATGGATCGTTCTTTGATGGAATGAAACGCAGTAGAACGTGGTGGATTGTTGCGGAATGGAGTGGAATGTTGTGATGTGGAGTGCAATGCAGTGCATTGTGACGCAAGGGAGGGAAACCGAGCGGTTTGGACACGAAGGGAGCCTTCTTTCCAGGAATGGAAGGCTGTAAAAGGTGAAAGATTGTCAGGTACTGGAGTAGAATATTGTGGAGTGGAGTCGAACGGGGTGCCATTTGATGCAATAGACGGTTTCTCATTGTGTTTTAAGCGAATGGATTTATGTGCACGTGATTGTGCAGCTGTGTGTGTTTGTGTGTCTATTTTTGATAGGGATTGAGTGTGTGCATTTGTCACTGTGTGTACGGTTTTGAGAGAGGTTGCTGTGTCAGCGTACAGGTGTGTGAGTGGCTGAGCAAGAGTGTCTGTATATGCGAGGGCGTGACCATGTTTATAAGAGGGTGATTATATAAGTGTTTAAGTGTGTGTGTGAGAGTTTGACAGCATTTGAATGTATGAGTGCGTGTGAGCATGTTACTGTGTGAGGGTCTCTGTGTAGTTTTGTAAGTGTATGTGACATTTTGTCTGAGTGCGTGAGTCTGTAAGTGTGTTGGTGTGAGTGATTGTGTGCGTGATATTGTGCGCACGTCTGTGTCTGTGCGTTTGTCTGCATTCGTGTGTGTGTCTGTGTGTGACAGTTTGTGTGTCTGTGTTTATGGAGGTGTGTGTCTGTGTGAGTGGGTGTGATACTGAATATGAGATAGTGTGAGTTTCTTCGAGTGTGAGTGTGTAAGTGTGCAAGGTGCAGTGTCTCAGTGTGTGAATGTGAAGTAAGGTCTTATGTGATTGTGTTTTATTTATTGTGAGGAGTGTTTTACTCTTCAGGTGAATGTGTAAATGTGAGAGACCATTTGTGTGAGTGGGAGTGTTACTCTGCATGTATGAGGGACAGTGTGTGTTTGTGTTTGAACGGGAGTCCATGTGAGTCTTAGATTTTATGTGTGCAGTTGTGGGAGTGTGTGCGAGAGGAGAGTGGGACTGAGTGGGTGCGACTGTGTATCTCTGGTAGAGTATGTGTATGTGTGACTGAATGTATCTGTTTGAGAGAGTGTGTGTGCACGTGTGTGTTAGTGTATAAGTGTTGATATGCCTGTGTGTTTCAGTGAGGGTGAGTGTAAGTGTGTGTTAGTGTGTGCGTGAGTGTGTGTGTGTATGTGTGATTGACTGAATGTTTTCGAGATTATTGGAGATACTTTGAGTGTGTGTGAGTGTGTGACTTTGTGTGTGAATGTGTGTGTGAGGGTGCACACGTGTGAGGGACTTGGTGTGAGTGTGAAACTGTGCATGTGTCAGCATGCATATGTGTGTGTGATGGTGGGTGTATGAGTGTGAATGACTGAGTGTGTAGGGCCATGAATGGGACTGAGTGTTTGTGAGTGTGTATACAAGTCTGTTGCGTGATTGTGTGTGATTGTGTTATTCTGTGTGTGTGTGTTGTTCGGTGGTTTTCTGTGTGTGTGGGCCTGTGCATGTGCGTGTGTGTGTGCGACTGAGTGAGAGAGTGCTTGCTTGTGCGTGTGTCTTTGTGTTGTGTCAGTGTGAGTGTTTGAGGGGAATGGGGTGAAATATGATGCCTCCAATGTTGCGATGGTTTGTGACATTTTGTGTGAGTGGGAGTGTTGGAGTGCGAGAGAGTGCGTGATTGCGTGTGAGCCTGTGAGTGTGTGTATGTGTTTGTGAGTGTGTGTGATGGTGACATTGCGTGAGGGTGCATTTGTGTCTGCATACGTGTAAGTGTGCTTTGGACATGTGTGAATGTATGTAAGTCTATGTGTGAGTGTGTGTGTTTGTGGATATGTGATGGTGTGGGTGACTGTGAGTGTGCAGGTGAGCAAGGTGCTGTGAGAGCGTGTGTCAGAGTGTGAAGGGCGTTCGTATGTGACTGTGT
Organism: Manis pentadactyla; assembly: GCF_030020395.1. NCBI lineage: Eukaryota > Metazoa > Chordata > Mammalia > Pholidota > Manidae > Manis > Manis pentadactyla. The sequence continues at coordinate 596,482 of NW_026644607.1, read as the reverse complement.
GAGATAGTATGAGCAGGTGAGTTTTAGTGTGATGTGTGTGTTTTTGTGAGAGATTAGCTGTGTGAGTGGGAGTGTTACTCTGAGTGTATGTGTGACTGTGTGTTTGGGTATGTAAGAATGCGTGTGAGTGTGTTTTAGTTTGTGAGTGTGCAGGTTTAGGAGCGTGTGTGCATGAGATGTGCGACTGTATGATTGTGCGTCATTCTGCATATGTATGTGCCTGGTTGTGAATGTGTGAGCATGTGTGAGTGAATGTGTGATTTTGGGTGTGTGTTCAAGGGCATGTTAGTGTCAGAGTTCAGGAGTGCTTATGTCTGTGTGTATATCAGTGTGTGTGAGTATATGTGGGAGATGTAGGTGCATGAGTGTGAGTGTTTCTATGTGTGTCTGTGTGTGTAATGGGGTGTGACTCTATGTGTTAAGGTCTCTGTGAGTGACTGTGTGTTTGAGTGTGTGTCAGTGTTTGTGAGTTTGTGTATGACTGTGTGAGTGTGAGTTTGCACATGTGTGAGGGACTTTATTTGAGTGTGTGTCAATGTGTTTGTGTGAGAGTGTATATGTATATGGGCGTGAGTGTGTGTGAGAGGTTTTGTGAATTTGTGTGGGAGTGCAGATGTGTGAATGTGTGGGAGTGGGTGTTTGTGGGTGTGTATAAGAACTGTTGCGAGATTGTGTGATATTGAGTGTGTGTTTGGGTGTCTATGTGGTTTCATGCATGTGTGTGGGACTGAACGTGCGGGTCTGGGCGTGTGTCTGTGTGAGTGTGTGAGTGGAATGGGGTGAAATATGATGCAACAAAGGTTCCTGAGAGGTTTGAAAGCGATATTGGCCTTCTCTGATGGAACGGAAAGCCATAGAACGTGGTGGGAGGCTACAGATAGAAGAGCAATGTTGTGGAACGGACTGTAATGCAGTGTATTGTGATGCAATAGATGGTTCCTGTGTGTTATGGAAAAGAATGGATCGTTCTTTGATGGAATGAAACGCAGTAGAACGTGGTGGATTGTTGCGGAATGGAGTGGAATGTTGTGATGTGGAGTGCAATGCAGTGCATTGTGACGCAAGGGAGGGAAACCGAGCGGTTTGGACACGAAGGGAGCCTTCTTTCCAGGAATGGAAGGCTGTAAAAGGTGAAAGATTGTCAGGTACTGGAGTAGAATATTGTGGAGTGGAGTCGAACGGGGTGCCATTTGATGCAATAGACGGTTTCTCATTGTGTTTTAAGCGAATGGATTTATGTGCACGTGATTGTGCAGCTGTGTGTGTTTGTGTGTCTATTTTTGATAGGGATTGAGTGTGTGCATTTGTCACTGTGTGTACGGTTTTGAGAGAGGTTGCTGTGTCAGCGTACAGGTGTGTGAGTGGCTGAGCAAGAGTGTCTGTATATGCGAGGGCGTGACCATGTTTATAAGAGGGTGATTATATAAGTGTTTAAGTGTGTGTGTGAGAGTTTGACAGCATTTGAATGTATGAGTGCGTGTGAGCATGTTACTGTGTGAGGGTCTCTGTGTAGTTTTGTAAGTGTATGTGACATTTTGTCTGAGTGCGTGAGTCTGTAAGTGTGTTGGTGTGAGTGATTGTGTGCGTGATATTGTGCGCACGTCTGTGTCTGTGCGTTTGTCTGCATTCGTGTGTGTGTCTGTGTGTGACAGTTTGTGTGTCTGTGTTTATGGAGGTGTGTGTCTGTGTGAGTGGGTGTGATACTGAATATGAGATAGTGTGAGTTTCTTCGAGTGTGAGTGTGTAAGTGTGCAAGGTGCAGTGTCTCCGTGTGTGAATGTGAAGTAAGGTCTTATGTGATTGTGTTTTATTTATTTTGAGGAGAGTTTTACTCTTCAGGTGAGTGTGTAAATGTGAGAGACCATTTGTGTGAGTGGGAGTGTTACTCTGCATGTATGAGGGACAGTGTGTGTTTGTGTTTGAACGGGAGTCCATGTGAGTCTTAGATTTTATGTGTGCAGTTGTGGGAGTGTGTGCGAGAGGTGAGTGGGACTGAGTGGGTGCGACTGTGTATCTCTGGTAGAGTATGTGTATGTGTGACTGAATGTATCTGTTTGAGAGAGTGTGTGTGCACGTGTGTGTTAGTGTATAAGTGTTGATATGCCTGTGTGTTTCAGTGAGGGTGAGTGTAAGTGTGTGTTAGTGTGTGCGTGAGTGTGTGTGTGTATGTGTGATTGACTGAATGTTTTCGAGATTAATGGAGATACTTTGAGTGTGTGTGAGGGTGTGACTTTGTGTGTGAATGTGTGTGTGAGGGTGCACACGTGTGAGGGACTTGGTGTGAGTGTGAAACTGTGCATGTGTCAGCATGCATATGTGTGTGTGATGGTGGGTGTATGAGTGTGAATGACTGAGTGTGTAGGGCCATGAATGGGACTGAGTGTTTGTGAGTGTGTATACAAGTCTGTTGCGTGATTGTGTGTGATTGTGTTATTCTGTGTGTGTGTGGTTCGGTGGTTTTCTGTGTGTGTGGGCCTGTGCATGTGTGTGTGTGTGTGCGACTGAGTGAGAGAGTGCTTGCTTGTGCGTGTGTCTTTGTGTTGTGTCAGTGTGAGTGTTTGAGGGGAATGGGGTGAAATATGATGCCTCCAATGTTGCGATGGTTTGTGACATTTTGTGTGAGTGGGAGTGTTGGAGTGCGAGAGAGTGCGTGATTGCGTGTGAGCCTGTGAGTGTGTGTATGTGTTTGTGAGTGTGTGTGATGGTGACATTGCGTGAGGGTGCATTTGTGTCTGCATACGTGTAAGTGTGCTTTGGACATGTGTGAATGTATGTAGGTCTATGTGTGAGTGTGTGTGTTTGTGGATATGTGATGGTGTGGGTGACTGTGAGTGTGCAGGTGAGCAAGGTGCTGTGAGAGCGTGTGTCAGAGTGTGAAGGGCGTTCGTATGTGACTGTGTGAGATAGTATGAGCAGGTGAGTTTTAGTGTGATGTGTGTGTTTTTGTGAGAGATTAGCTGTGTGAGTGGGAGTGTTACTCTGAGTGTATGTGTGACTGTGTGTTTGGGTATGTAAGAATGCGTGTGAGTGTGTTTTAGTTTGTGAGTGTGCAGGTTTAGGAGCGTGTGTGCATGAGATGTGCGACTGTATGATTGTGCGTCATTCTGCATATGTATGTGCCTGGTTGTGAATGTGTGAGCATGTGTGAGTGAATGTGTGATTTTGGGTGTGTGTTCAAGGGCATGTTAGTGTCAGAGTTCAGGAGTGCTTATGTCTGTGTGTATATCAGTGTGTGTGAGTATATGTGGGAGATGTAGGTGCATGAGTGTGAGTGTTTCTATGTGTGTCTGTGTGCGTAATGGGGTGTGACTCTATGTGTTAAGGTCTCTGTGAGTGACTGTGTGTTTGAGTGTGTGTCAGTGTTTGTGAGTTTGTGTATGACTGTGTGAGTGTGAGTTTGCACATGTGTGAGGGACTTTATTTGAGTGTGTGTCAATGTGTTTGTGTGAGAGTGTATATGTGTATGGGCGTGAGTGTGTGTGAGAGGTTTTGTGAATTTGTCTGGGAGTGAAGATGTGTGAATGTGTGGGAGTGGGTGTTTGTGGGTGTGTATAAGAACTGTTGCGAGATTGTGTGATATTGAGTGTGTGTTTGGGTGTCTATGTGGTTTCATGCATGTGTGTGGGACTGAACGTGCGGGTCTGGGCGTGTGTCTGTGTGAGTGTGTGAGTGGAATGGGGTGAAATATGATGCAACAAAGGTTCCTGAGAGGTTTGAAAGCGATATTGGCCTTCTCTGATGGAACGGAAAGCCATAGAACGTGGTGGGAGCATACAGATAGAAGAGCAATGTTGTGGAACGGACTGTAATGCAGTGTATTGTGATGCAATAGATGGTTCCTGTGTGTTATGGAAAAGAATGGATCGTTCTTTGATGGAATGAAACGCAGTAGAACGTGGTGGATTGTTGCGGAATGGAGTGGAATGTTGTGATGTGGAGTGCAATGCAGTGCATTGTGACGCAAGGGAGGGAAACCGAGCGGTTTGGACACGAAGGGAGCCTTCTTTCCAGTAATGGAAGGCTGTAAAAGGTGAAAGATTGTCAGGTACTGGAGTAGAATATTGTGGAGTGGAGTCGAACGGGGTGCCATTTGATGCAATAGACGGTTTCTCATTGTGTTTTAAGCGAATGGATTTATGTGCACGTGATTGTGCAGCTGTGTGTGTTTGTGTGTCTATTTTTGATAGGGATTGAGTGTGTGCATTTGTCACTGTGTGTACGGTTTTGAGAGAGGTTGCTGTGTCAGCGTACAGGTGTGTGAGTGGCTGAGCAAGAGTGTCTGTATATGCGAGGGCGTGACCATGTTTATAAGAGGGTGATTATATAAGTGTTTAAGTGTGTGTGTGAGAGTTTGACAGCATTTGAATGTATGAGTGCGTGTGAGCATGTTACTGTGTGAGGGTCTCTGTGTAGTTTTGTAAGTGTATGTGACATTTTGTCTGAGTGCGTGAGTCTGTAAGTGTGTTGGTGTGAGTGATTGTGTGCGTGATATTGTGCGCACGTCTGTGTCTGTGCGTTTGTCAGCATTCGTGTGTGTGTCTGTGTGTGACAGTTTGTGTGTCTGTGTTTATGGAGGTGTGTGTCTGTGTGAGTGGGTGTGATACTGAATATGAGATAGTGTGAGTTTCTTCGAGTGTGAGTGTGTAAGTGTGCAAGGTGCAGTGTCTCAGTGTGTGAATGTGAAGTAAGGTCTTATGTGATTGTGTTTTATTTATTGTGAGGAGAGTTTTACTCTTCAGGTGAATGTGTAAATGTGAGAGACCATTTGTGTGAGTGGGAGTGTTACTCTGCATGTATGAGGGACAGTGTGTGTTTGTGTTTGAACGGGAGTCCATGTGAGTCATAGATTATATGTGTGCAGTTGTGGGAGTGGGTGCGAGAGGTGAGTGGGACTGAGTGGGTGCGACTGTGTATCTCTGGTAGAGTATGTGTATGTGTGACTGAATGTATCTGTTTGAGAGAGTGTGTGTGCACGTGTGTGTTAGTGTATAAGTGTTGATATGCCTGTGTGTTTCAGTGAGGGTGAGTGTAAGTGTGTGTTAGTGTGTGCGTGAGTGTGTGTGTGTATGTGTGATTGACTGAATGTTTTCGAGATTATTGGAGATACTTTGAGTGTGTGTGAGTGTGTGACTTTGTGTGTGAATGTGTGTGTGAGGGTGCACACGTGTGAGGGAGTTGGTGTGAGTGTGAAACTGTGCATGTGTCAGCATGCATATGTGTGTGTGATGGTGTGTGTATGAGTGGGAATGACTGAGTGTGTAGGGCCATGAATGGGACTGAGTGTTTGTGAGTGTGTATACAAGTCTGTTGCGTGATTGTGTGTGATTGTGTTATTCTGTGTGTGTGTGGTTTGGTGGTTTTCTTTGTGTGTGGGCCTGTGCATGTGTGTGTGTGTGTGCGACTGAGTGAGAGAGTGCTTGCTTGTGCGTGTGTCTTTGTGTTGTGTCAGTGTGAGTGTTTGAGGGGAATGGGGTGAAATATGATGCCTCCAATGTTGCGATGGTTTGTGACATTTTGTGTGAGTGGGAGTGTTGGAGTGCGAGAGAGTGCGTGATTGCGTGTGAGCCTGTGAGTGTGTGTATGTGTTTGTGAGTGTGTGTGATGGTGACATTGCGTGAGGGTGCATTTGTGTCTGCATACGTGTAAGTGTGCTTTGGACATGTGTGAATGTATGTAGGTCTATGTGTGAGTGTGTGTGTTTGTGGATATGTGATGGTGTGGGTCACTGTGAGTGTGCAGGTGAGCAAGGTGCTGTGCGAGCGTGTGTCAGAGTGTGAAGGGCGTTCGTATGTGACTGTGTGAGATAGTATGAGCAGGTGTGTTTTAGTGTTATGTGTGTGTGTTTGTGAGAGATTAGCTGTGTGAGTGGGAGTGTTACTCTGAGTGTATGTGTGACTGTGTGTTTGGGTATGTAAGAATGCGTGTGAGTGTGTTTTAGTTTGTGAGTGTGCAGGTTTAGGAGCGTGTGTGCATGAGATGTGCGACTGTATGATTGTGCGTCATTCTGCATATGTATGTGCCTGGTTGTGAATGTGTGAGCATGTGTGAGTGAATGTGTGATTTTGGGTGTGTGTTCAAGGGCATGTTAGTGTCAGAGTTCAGGAGTGCTTATGTCTGTGTGTATATCAGTGTGTGTGAGTATATGTGGGAGATGTAGGTGCATGAGTGTGAGTGTTTCTATGTGTGTCTGTGTGCGTAATGGGGTGTGACTCTATGTGTTAAGGTCTCTGTGAGTGACTGTGTGTTTGAGTGTGTGTCAGTGTGTGTGAGTTTGTGTATGACTGTGTGAGTGTGAGTTTGCACATGTGTGAGGGACTTTATTTGAGTGTGTGTCAATATGTTTGTGTGAGAGTGTATATGTGTATGGGCGTGAGTGTGTGTGAGAGGTTTTGTGAGTTTGTGTGGGAGTGCAGATGTGTGAATGTGTGGGAGTGGGTGTTTGTGGGTGTGTATAAGAACTGTTGCGAGATTGTGTGATATTGAGTGTGTGTTTGGGTGTCTATGTGGTTTCATGCATGTGTGTGGGACTGAACGTGCGGGTCTGGGCGTGTGTCTGTGTGAGTGTGTGAGTGGAATGGGGTGAAATATGATGCAACAAAGGTTCCTGAGAGGTTTGAAAGCGATATTGGCCTTCTCTGATGGAACGGAAAGCCATAGAACGTGGTGGGAGGCTACAGATAGAAGAGCAATGTTGTGGAACGGACTGTAATGCAGTGTATTGTGATGCAATAGATGGTTCCTGTGTGTTATGGAAAAGAATGGATCGTTCTTTGATGGAATGAAACGCAGTAGAACGTGGTGGATTGTTGCGGAATGGAGTGGAATGTTGTGATGTGGAGTGCAATGCAGTGCATTGTGACGCAAGGGAGGGAAACCGAGCGGTTTGGACACGAAGGGAGCCTTCTTTCCAGGAATGGAAGGCAGTAAAAGGTGAAAGATTGTCAGGTACTGGAGTAGAATATTGTGGAGTGGAGTCGAACGGGGTGCCATTTGATGCAATAGACGGTTTCTCATTGTGTTTTAAGCGAATGGATTTATGTGCACGTGATTGTGCAGCTGTGTGTGTTTGTGTGTCTATTTTTGATAGGGATTGAGTGTGTGCATTTGTCACTGTGTGTACGGTTTTGAGAGAGGTTGCTGTGTCAGCGTGCAGGTGTGTGAGTGGCTGAGCAAGAGTGTCTGTATATGCGAGGGCGTGACCATGTTTATAAGAGGGTGATTATATAAGTGTTTAAGTGTGTGTGTGAGAGTTTGACAGCATTTGAATGTATGAGTGCGTGTGAGCATGTTACTGTGTGAGGGTCTCTGTGTAGTTTTGTAAGTGTATGTGACATTTTGTCTGAGTGCGTGAGTCTGTAAGTGTGTTGGTGTGAGTGATTGTGTGCGTGATATTCTGTGCACGTCTGTGTCTGTGAGTTTGTCAGCATTCGTGTGTGTGTCTGTGTGTGACAGTTTGTGTGTCTGTGTTTATGGAGGTGTGTGTCTGTGTGAGTGGGTGTGAAACTGAATATGAGATAGCGTGAGTTTCTTCGAGTGTGAGTGTGTAAGTGTGCAAGGTGCAGTGTCTCAGTGTGTGAATGTGAAGTAAGGTCTTATGTGATTGTGTTTTATTTATTGTGAGGAGAGTTTTACTCTTCAGGTGAGTGTGTAAATGTGAGAGACCATTTGTGTGAGTGGGAGTGTTACTCTGCATGTATGAGGGACAGTGTGTGTTTGTGTTTGAACGGGAGTCCATGTGAGTCTTAGATTATATGTGTGCAGTTGTGGGAGTGTGTGCGAGAGGTGAGTGGGACTGAGTGGGTGCGACTGTGTATCTCTGGTAGAGTATGTGTATGTGTGACTGAATGTATCTGTTTGAGAGAGTGTGTGTGCACGTGTGTGTTAGTGTATAAGTGTTGATATGCCTGTGTGTTTCAGTGAGGGTGAGTGTAAGTGTGTGTTAGTGTGTGCGTGAGTGTGTGTGTGTATGTGTGATTGACTGAATGTTTTCGAGATTAATGGAGACACTTTGAGTGTGTGTGAGGGTGTGACTTTGTGTGTGAATGTGTGTGTGAGGGTGCACACGTGTGAGGGACTTGGTGTGAGTGTGAAACTGTGCATGTGTCAGCATGCATATGTGTGTGTGATGGTGGGTGTATGAGTGTGAATGACTGAGTGTGTAGGGCCATGAATGGGACTGAGTGTTTGTGAGTGTGTATACAAGTCTGTTGCGTGATTGTGTGTGATTGTGTTATTCTGTGTGTGTGTGGTTCGGTGGTTTTCTGTGTGTGTGGGCCTGTGCATGTGTGTGTGTGTGTGCGACTGAGTGAGAGAGTGCTTGCTTGTGCGTGTGTCTTTGTGTTGTGTCAGTGTGAGTGTTTGAGGGGAATGGGGTGAAATATGATGCCTCCAATGTTGCGATGGTTTGTGACATTTTGTGTGAGTGGGAGTGTTGGAGTGCGAGAGAGTGCGTGATTGCGTGTGAGCCTGTGAGTGTGTGTATGTGTTTGTGAGTGTGTGTGATGGTGACATTGCGTGAGGGTGCATTTGTGTCTGCATACGTGTAAGTGTGCTTTGGACATGTGTGAATGTATGTAGGTCTATGTGTGAGTGTGTGTGTTTGTGGATATGTGATGGTGTGGGTGACTGTGAGTGTGCAGGTGAGCAAGGTGCTGTGCGAGCGTGTGTCAGAGTGTGAAGGGCGTTCGTATGTGACTGTGTGAGATAGTATGAGCAGGTGAGTTTTAGTGTGATGTGTGTGTTTTTGTGAGAGATTAGCTGTGTGAGTGGGAGTGTTACTCTGAGTGTATGTGTGACTGTGTGTTTGGGTATGTAAGAATGCGTGTGAGTGTGTTTTAGTTTGTGAGTGTGCAGGTTTAGGAGCGTGTGTGCATGAGATGTGCGACTGTATGATTGTGCGTCATTCTGCATATGTATGTGCCTGGTTGTGAATGTGTGAGCATGTGTGAGTGAATGTGTGATTTTGGGTGTGTGTTCAAGGGCATGTTAGTGTCAGAGTTCAGGAGTGCTTATGTCTGTGTGTATATCAGTGTGTGTGAGTATATGTGGGAGATGTAGGTGCATGAGTGTGAGTGTTTCTATGTGTGTCTGTGTGCGTAATGGGGTGTGACTCTATGTGTTAAGGTCTCTGTGAGTGACTGTGTGTTTGAGTGTGTGTCAGTGTGTGTGAGTTTGTGTATGACTGTGTGAGTGTGAGTTTGCACATGTGTGAGGGACTTTATTTGAGTGTGTGTCAATGTGTTTGTGTGAGAGTGTATATGTGTATGGGCGTGAGTGTGTGTGAGAGGTTTTGTGAATTTGTCTGGGAGTGAAGATGTGTGAATGTGTGGGAGTGGGTGTTTGTGGGTGTGTATAAGAACTGTTGCGAGATTGTGTGATATTGAGTGTGTGTTTGGGTGTCTATGTGGTTTCATGCATGTGTGTGGGACTGAACGTGCGGGTCTGGGCGTGTGTCTGTGTGAGTGTGTGAGTGGAATGGGGTGAAATATGATGCAACAAAGGTTCCTGAGAGGTTTGAAAGCGATATTGGCCTTCTCTGATGGAACGGAAAGCCATAGAACGTGGTGGGAGCATACAGATAGAAGAGCAATGTTGTGGAACGGACTGTAATGCAGTGTATTGTGATGCAATAGATGGTTCCTGTGTGTTATGGAAAAGAATGGATCGTTCTTTGATGGAATGAAACGCAGTAGAACGTGGTGGATTGTTGCGGAATGGAGTGGAATGTTGTGATGTGGAGTGCAATGCAGTGCATTGTGACGCAAGGGAGGGAAACCGAGCGGTTTGGACACGAAGGGAGCCTTCTTTCCAGTAATGGAAGGCTGTAAAAGGTGAAAGATTGTCAGGTACTGGAGTAGAATATTGTGGAGTGGAGTCGAACGGGGTGCCATTTGATGCAATAGACGGTTTCTCATTGTGTTTTAAGCGAATGGATTTATGTGCACGTGATTGTGCAGCTGTGTGTGTTTGTGTGTCTATTTTTGATAGGGATTGAGTGTGTGCATTTGTCACTGTGTGTACGGTTTTGAGAGAGGTTGCTGTGTCAGCGTACAGGTGTGTGAGTGGCTGAGCAAGAGTGTCTGTATATGCGAGGGCGTGACCATGTTTATAAGAGGGTGATTATATAAGTGTTTAAGTGTGTGTGTGAGAGTTTGACAGCATTTGAATGTATGAGTGCGTGTGAGCATGTTACTGTGTGAGGGTCTCTGTGTAGTTTTGTAAGTGTATGTGACATTTTGTCTGAGTGCGTGAGTCTGTAAGTGTGTTGGTGTGAGTGATTGTGTGCGTGATATTGTGCGCACGTCTGTGTCTGTGCGTTTGTCAGCATTCGTGTGTGTGTCTGTGTGTGACAGTTTGTGTGTCTGTGTTTATGGAGGTGTGTGTCTGTGTGAGTGGGTGTGATACTGAATATGAGATAGTGTGAGTTTCTTCGAGTGTGAGTGTGTAAGTGTGCAAGGTGCAGTGTCTCAGTGTGTGAATGTGAAGTAAGGTCTTATGTGATTGTGTTTTATTTATGGTGAGGAGAGTTTTACTCTTCAGGTGAATGTGTAAATGTGAGAGACCATTTGTGTGAGTGGGAGTGTTACTCTGCATGTATGAGGGACAGTGTGTGTTTGTGTTTGAACGGGAGTCCATGTGAGTCATAGATTATATGTGTGCAGTTGTGGGAGTGGGTGCGAGAGGTGAGTGGGACTGAGTGGGTGCGACTGTGTATCTCTGGTAGAGTATGTGTATGTGTGACTGAATGTATCTGTTTGAGAGAGTGTGTGTGCACGTGTGTGTTAGTGTATAAGTGTTGATATGCCTGTGTGTTTCAGTGAGGGTGAGTGTAAGTGTGTGTTAGTGTGTGCGTGAGTGTGTGTGTGTATGTGTGATTGACTGAATGTTTTCGAGATTATTGGAGATACTTTGAGTGTGTGTGAGTGTGTGACTTTGTGTGTGAATGTGTGTGTGAGGGTGCACACGTGTGAGGGACTTGGTGTGAGTGTGAAACTGTGCATGTGTCAGCATGCATATGTGTGTGTGATGGTGTGTGTATGAGTGGGAATGACTGAGTGTGTAGGGCCATGAATGGGACTGAGTGTTTGTGAGTGTGTATACAAGTCTGTTGCGTGATTGTGTGTGATTGTGTTATTCTGTGTGTGTGTGGTTTGGTGGTTTTCTTTGTGTGTGGGCCTGTGCATGTGTGTGTGTGTGTGCGACTGAGTGAGAGAGTGCTTGCTTGTGCGTGTGTCTTTGTGTTGTGTCAGTGTGAGTGTTTGAGGGGAATGGGGTGAAATATGATGCCTCCAATGTTGCGATGGTTTGTGACATTTTGTGTGAGTGGGAGTGTTGGAGTGCGAGAGAGTGCGTGATTGCGTGTGAGCCTGTGAGTGTGTGTATGTGTTTGTGAGTGTGTGTGATGGTGACATTGCGTGAGGGTGCATTTGTGTCTGCATACGTGTAAGTGTGCTTTGGACATGTGTGAATGTATGTAGGTCTATGTGTGAGTGTGTGTGTTTGTGGATATGTGATGGTGTGGGTCACTGTGAGTGTGCAGGTGAGCAAGGTGCTGTGCGAGCGTGTGTCAGAGTGTGAAGGGCGTTCGTATGTGACTGTGTGAGATAGTATGAGCAGGTGTGTTTTAGTGTTATGTGTGTGTGTTTGTGAGAGATTAGCTGTGTGAGTGGGAGTGTTACTCTGAGTGTATGTGTGACTGTGTGTTTGGGTATGTAAGAATGCGTGTGAGTGTGTTTTAGTTTGTGAGTGTGCAGGTTTAGGAGCGTGTGTGCATGAGATGTGCGACTGTATGATTGTGCGTCATTCTGCATATGTATGTGCCTGGTTGTGAATGTGTGAGCATGTGTGAGTGAATGTGTGATTTTGGGTGTGTGTTCAAGGGCATGTTAGTGTCAGAGTTCAGGAGTGCTTATGTCTGTGTGTATATCAGTGTGTGTGAGTATATGTGGGAGATGTAGGTGCATGAGTGTGAGTGTTTCTATGTGTGTCTGTGTGCGTAATGGGGTGTGACTCTATGTGTTAAGGTCTCTGTGAGTGACTGTGTGTTTGAGTGTGTGTCAGTGTGTGTGAGTTTGTGTATGACTGTGTGAGTGTGAGTTTGCACATGTGTGAGGGACTTTATTTGAGTGTGTGTCAATATGTTTGTGTGAGAGTGTATATGTGTATGGGCGTGAGTGTGTGTGAGAGGTTTTGTGAGTTTGTGTGGGAGTGCAGATGTGTGAATGTGTGGGAGTGGGTGTTTGTGGGTGTGTATAAGAACTGTTGCGAGATTGTGTGATATTGAGTGTGTGTTTGGGTGTCTATGTGGTTTCATGCATGTGTGTGGGACTGAACGTGCGGGTCTGGGCGTGTGTCTGTGTGAGTGTGTGAGTGGAATGGGGTGAAATATGATGCAACAAAGGTTCCTGAGAGGTTTGAAAGCGATATTGGCCTTCTCTGATGGAACGGAAAGCCATAGAACGTGGTGGGAGGCTACAGATAGAAGAGCAATGTTGTGGAACGGACTGTAATGCAGTGTATTGTGATGCAATAGATGGTTCCTGTGTGTTATGGAAAAGAATGGATCGTTCTTTGATGGAATGAAACGCAGTAGAACGTGGTGGATTGTTGCGGAATGGAGTGGAATGTTGTGATGTGGAGTGCAATGCAGTGCATTGTGATGCAAGGGAGGGAAACCGAGCGGTTTGGACACGAAGGGAGCCTTCTTTCCAGGAATGGAAGGCAGTAAAAGGTGAAAGATTGTCAGGTACTGGAGTAGAATATTGTGGAGTGGAGTCGAACGGGGTGCCATTTGATGCAATAGACGGTTTCTCATTGTGTTTTAAGCGAATGGATTTATGTGCACGTGATTGTGCAGCTGTGTGTGTTTGTGTGTCTATTTTTGATAGGGATTGAGTGTGTGCATTTGTCACTGTGTGTACGGTTTTGAGAGAGGTTGCTGTGTCAGCGTGCAGGTGTGTGAGTGGCTGAGCAAGAGTGTCTGTATATGCGAGGGCGTGACCATGTTTATAAGAGGGTGATTATATAAGTGTTTAAGTGTGTGTGTGAGAGTTTGACAGCATTTGAATGTATGAGTGCGTGTGAGCATGTTACTGTGTGAGGGTCTCTGTAGTTTTGTAAGTGTATGTGACATTTTGTCTGAGTGCGTGAGTCTGTAAGTGTGTTGGTGTGAGTGATTGTGTGCGTGATATTCTGTGCACGTCTGTGTCTGTGAGTTTGTCAGCATTCGTGTGTGTGTCTGTGTGTGACAGTTTGTGTGTCTGTGTTTATGGAGGTGTGTGTCTGTGTGAGTGGGTGTGAAACTGAATATGAGATAGCGTGAGTTTCTTCGAGTGTGAGTGTGTAAGTGTGCAAGGTGCAGTGTCTCAGTGTGTGAATGTGAAGTAAGGTCTTATGTGATTGTGTTTTATTTATTGTGAGGAGAGTTTTACTCTTCAGGTGAGTGTGTAAATGTGAGAGACCATTTGTGTGAGTGGGAGTGTTACTCTGCATGTATGAGGGACAGTGTGTGTTTGTGTTTGAACGGGAGTCCATGTGAGTCTTAGATTATATGTGTGCAGTTGTGGGAGTGTGTGCGAGAGGTGAGTGGGACTGAGTGGGTGCGACTGTGTATCTCTGGTAGAGTATGTGTATGTGTGACTGAATGTATCTGTTTGAGAGAGTGTGTGTGCACGTGTGTGTTAGTGTATAAGTGTTGATATGCCTGTGTGTTTCAGTGAGGGTGAGTGTAAGTGTGTGTTAGTGTGTGCGTGAGTGTGTGTGTGTATGTGTGATTGACTGAATGTTTTCGAGATTAATGGAGACACTTTGAGTGTGTGTGAGGGTGTGACTTTGTGTGTGAATGTGTGTGTGAGGGTGCACACGTGTGAGGGACTTGGTGTGAGTGTGAAACTGTGCATGTGTCAGCATGCATATGTGTGTGTGATGGTGGGTGTATGAGTGTGAATGACTGAGTGTGTAGGGCCATGAATGGGACTGAGTGTTTGTGAGTGTGTATACAAGTCTGTTGCGTGATTGTGTGTGATTGTGTTATTCTGTGTGTGTGTGGTTCGGTGGTTTTCTGTGTGTGTGGGCCTGTGCATGTGTGTGTGTGTGTGTGCGACTGAGTGAGAGAGTGCTTGCTTGTGCGTGTGTCTTTGTGTTGTGTCAGTGTGAGTGTTTGAGGGGAATGGGGTGAAATATGATGCCTCCAATGTTGCGATGGTTTGTGACATTTTGTGTGAGTGGGAGTGTTGGAGTGCGAGAGAGTGCGTGATTGCGTGTGAGCCTGTGAGTGTGTGTATGTGTTTGTGAGTGTGTGTGATGGTGACATTGCGTGAGGGTGCATTTGTGTCTGCATACGTGTAAGTGTGCTTTGGACATGTGTGAATGTATGTAGGTCTATGTGTGACTGTGTGTGTTTGTGGATATGTGATGGTGTGGGTCACTGTGAGTGTGCAGGTGAGCAAGGTGCTGTGCGAGCGTGTGTCAGAGTGTGAAGGGCGTTCGTATGTGACTGTGTGAGATAGTATGAGCAGGTGTGTTTTAGTGTTATGTGTGTGTTTTTGTGAGAGATTAGCTGTGTGAGTGGGAGTGTTACTCTGAGTGTATGTGTGACTGTGTGTTTGGGTATGTAAGAATGCGTGTGAGTGTGTTTTAGTTTGTGAGTGTGCAGGTTTAGGAGCGTGTGTGCATGAGATGTGCGACTGTATGATTGTGCGTCATTCTGCATATGTATGTGCCTGGTTGTGAATGTGTGAGCATGTGTGAGTGAATGTGTGATTTTGGGTGTGTGTTCAAGGGCATGTTAGTGTCAGAGTTCAGGAGTGCTTATGTCTGTGTGTATATCAGTGTGTGTGAGTATATGTGGGAGATGTAGGTGCATGAGTGTGAGTGTTTCTATGTGTGTCTGTGTGCGTAATGGGGTGTGACTCTATGTGTTAAGGTCTCTGTGAGTGACTGTGTGTTTGAGTGTGGGTCAGTGTGTGTGAGTTTGTGTATGACTGTGTGAGTGTGAGTTTGCACATGTGTGAGGGACTTTATTTGAGTGTGTGTCAATGTGTTTGTGTGAGAGTGTATATGTGTATGGGCGTGAGTGTGTGTGAGAGGTTTTGTGAATTTGTGTGGGAGTGAAGATGTGTGAATGTGTGGGAGTGGGTGTTTGTGGGTGTGTATAAGAACTGTTGCGAGATTGTGTGATATTGAGTGTGTGTTTGGGTGTCTATGTGGTTTCATGCATGTGTGTGGGACTGAACGTGCGGGTCTGGGCGTGTGTCTGTGTGAGTGTTTGAGTGGAATGGGGTGAAATATGATGCAACAAAGGTTCCTGAGAGGTTTGAAAGCGATATTGGCCTTCTCTGATGGAACGGAAAGCCATAGAACGTGGTGGGAGGCTACAGATAGAAGAGCAATGTTGTGGAACGGACTGTAATGCAGTGTATTGTGATGCAATAGATGGTTCCTGTGTGTTATGGAAAAGAATGGATCGTTCTTTGATGGAATGAAACGCAGTAGAAAGTGGTGGATTGTTGCGGAATGGAGTGGAATGTTGTGATGTGGAGTGCAATGCAGTGCATTGTGACGCAAGGGAGGGAAACCGAGCGGTTTGGACACGAAGGGAGCCTTCTTTACAGGAATGGAAGGCTGTAAAAGGTGAAAGATTGTCAGGTACTGGAGTAGAATATTGTGGAGTGGAGTCGAACGGGGTGCCATTTGATGCAATAGACGGTTTCTCATTGTGTTTTAAGCGAATGGATTTATGTGCACGTGATTGTGCAGCTGTGTGTGTTTGTGTGTCTATTTTTGATAGGGATTGAGTGTGTGCATTTGTCACTGTGTGTACGGTTTTGAGAGAGGTTGCTGTGTCAGCGTGCAGGTGTGTGAGTGGCTGAGCAAGAGTGTCTGTATATGCGAGGGCGTGACCATGTTTATAAGAGGGTGATTATATAAGTGTTTAAGTGTGTGTGTGAGAGTTTGACAGCATTTGAATGTATGAGTGCGTGTGAGCATGTTACTGTGTGAGGGTCTCTGTGTAGTTTTGTAAGTGTATGTGACATTTTGTCTGAGTGTGTGAGTCTGTAAGTGTGTTGGTGTGAGTGATTGTGTGCGTGATATTGTGCGCACGTCTGTGTCTGTGCGTTTGTCAGCATTCGTGTGTGTGTCTGTGTGTGACAGTTTGTGTGTCTGTGTTTATGGAGGTGTGTGTCTGTGTGAGTGGGTGTGATACTGAATATGAGATAGTGTGAGTTTCTTCGAGTGTGAGTGTGTAAGTGTGCAAGGTGCAGTGTCTCAGTGTGTGAATGTGAAGTAAGGTCTTATGTGATTGTGTTTTATTTATTGTGAGGAGAGTTTTACTCTTCAGGTGAGTGTGTAAATGTGAGAGACCATTTGTGTGAGTGGGAGTGTTACTCTGCATGTATGAGGGACAGTGTGTGTTTGTGTTTGAACGGGAGTCCATGTGAGTCTTAGATTATATGTGTGCAGTTGTGGGAGTGGGTGCGAGAGGTGAGTGGGACTGAGTGGGTGCGACTGTGTATCTCTGGTAGAGTATGTGTATGTGTGACTGAATGTATCTGTTTGAGAGAGTGTGTGTGCACGTGTGTGTTAGTGTATAAGTGTTGATATGCCTGTGTGTTTCAGTGAGGGTGAGTGTAAGTGTGTGTTAGTGTGTGCGTGAGTGTGTGTGTGTATGTGTGATTGACTGAATGTTTTCGAGATTATTGGAGATACTTTGAGTGTGTGTGAGTGTGTGACTTTGTGTGTGAATGTGTGTGTGAGGGTGCACACGTGTGAGGGACTTGGTGTGAGTGTGAAACTGTGCATGTGTCAGCATGCATATGTGTGTGTGATGGTGTGTGTATGAGTGTGAATGACTGAGTGTGTAGGGCCATGAATTGGACTGAGTGTTTGTGAGTGTGTATACAAGTCTGTTGCGTGATTGTGTGTGATTGTGTTATTCTGTGTGTGTGTGGTTTGGTGGTTTTCTGTGTGTGTGGGCCTGTGCATGTGTGTGTGTGTGTGCGACTGAGTGAGAGAGTGCTTGCTTGTGCGTGTGTCTTTGTGTTGTGTCAGTGTGAGTGTTTGAGGGGAATGGGGTGAAATATGATGCCTCCAATGTTGCGATGGTTTGTGACATTTTGTGTGAGTGGGAGTGTTGGAGTGCGAGAGAGTGCGTGATTGCGTGTGAGCCTGTGAGTGTGTGTATGTGTTTGTGAGTGTGTGTGATGGTGACATTGCGTGAGGGTGCATTTGTGTCTGCATACGTGTAAGTGTGCTTTGGACATGTGTGAATGTATGTAGGTCTATGTGTGAGTGTGTGTGTTTGTGGATATGTGATGGTGTGGGTCACTGTGAGTGTGCAGGTGAGCAAGGTGCTGTACGAGCGTGTGTCAGAGTGTGAAGGGCGTTCGTATGTGACTGTGTGAGATAGTATGAGCAGGTGTGTTTTAGTGTTATGTGTGTGTGTTTGTGAGAGATTAGCTGTGTGGGTGGGAGTGTTACTCTGAGTGTATGTGTGACTGTGTGTTTGGGTATGTAAGAATGCGTGTGAGTGTGTTTTAGTTTGTGAGTGTGCAGGTTTAGGAGCGTGTGTGCATGAGATGTGCGACTGTATGATTGTGCGTCATTCTGCATATGTATGTGCCTGGTTGTGAATGTGTGAGCATGTGTGAGTGAATGTGTGATTTTGGGTGTGTGTTCAAGGGCATGTTAGTGTCAGAGTTCAGGAGTGCTTATGTCTGTGTGTATATCAGTGTGTGTGAGTATATGTGGGAGATGTAGGTGCATGAGTGTGAGTGTTTCTATGTGTGTCTGTGTGCGTAATGGGGTGTGACTCTATGTGTTAAGGTCTCTGTGAGTGACTGTGTGTTTGAGTGTGTGTCAGTGTGTGTGAGTTTGTGTATGACTGTGTGAGTGTGAGTTTGCACATGTGTGAGGGACTTTATTTGAGTGTGTGTCAATATGTTTGTGTGAGAGTGTATATGTGTATGGGCGTGAGTGTGTGTGAGAGGTTTTGTGAGTTTGTGTGGGAGTGCAGATGTGTGAATGTGTGGGAGTGGGTGTTTGTGGGTGTGTATAAGAACTGTTGCGAGATTGTGTGATATTGAGTGTGTGTTTGGGTGTCTATGTGGTTTCATGCATGTGTGTGGGACTGAACGTGCGGGTCTGGGCGTGTGTCTGTGTGAGTGTGTGAGTGGAATGGGGTGAAATATGATGCAACAAAGGTTCCTGAGAGGTTTGAAAGCGATATTGGCCTTCTCTGATGGAACGGAAAGCCATAGAACGTGGTGGGAGGCTACAGATAGAAGAGCAATGTTGTGGAACGGACTGTAATGCAGTGTATTGTGATGCAATAGATGGTTCCTGTGTGTTATGGAAAAGAATGGATCGTTCTTTGATGGAATGAAACGCAGTAGAACGTGGTGGATTGTTGCGGAATGGAGTGGAATGTTGTGATGTGGAGTGCAATGCAGTGCATTGTGACGCAAGGGAGGGAAACCGAGCGGTTTGGACACGAAGGGAGCCTTCTTTCCAGGAATGGAAGGCTGTAAAAGGTGAAAGATTGTCAGGTACTGGAGTAGAATATTGTGGAGTGGAGTCGAACGGGGTGCCATTTGATGCAATAGACGGTTTCTCATTGTGTTTTAAGCGAATGGATTTATGTGCACGTGATTGTGCAGCTGTGTGTGTTTGTGTGTCTATTTTTGATAGGGATTGAGTGTGTGCATTTGTCACTGTGTGTACGGTTTTGAGAGAGGTTGCTGTGTCAGCGTACAGGTGTGTGAGTGGCTGAGCAAGAGTGTCTGTATATGCGAGGGCGTGACCATGTTTATAAGAGTTTGATTATATAAGTGTTTAAGTGTGTGTGTGAGAGTTTGACAGCATTTGAATGTATGAGTGCGTGTGAGCATGTTACTGTGTGAGGGTCTCTGTGTAGTTTTGTAAGTGTATGTGACATTTTGTCTGAGTGCGTGAGTCTGTAAGTGTGTTGGTGTGAGTGATTGTGTGCGTGATATTGTGCGCACGTCTGTGTCTGTGCGTTTGTCAGCATTCGTGTGTGTGTCTGTGTGTGACAGTTTGTGTGTCTGTGTTTATGGAGGTGTGTGTCTGTGTGAGTGGGTGTGATACTGAATATGAGATAGTGTGAGTTTCTTCGAGTGTGAGTGTGTAAGTGTGCAAGGTGCAGTGTCTCAGTGTGTGAATGTGAAGTAAGGTCTTATGTGATTGTGTTTTATTTATTGTGAGGAGAGTTTTACTCTTCAGGTGAGTGTGTAAATGTGAGAGACCATTTGTGTGAGTGGGAGTGTTACTCTGCATGTATGAGGGACAGTGTGTGTTTGTGTTTGAACGGGAGTCCATGTGAGTCTTAGATTATATGTGTGCAGTTGTGGGAGTGGGTGCGAGAGGTGAGTGGGACTGAGTGGGTGCGACTGTGTATCTCTGGTAGAGTATGTGTATGTGTGACTGAATGTATCTGTTTGAGAGAGTGTGTGTGCACGTGTGTGTTAGTGTATAAGTGTTGATATGCCTGTGTGTTTCAGTGAGGGTGAGTGTAAGTGTGTGTTAGTGTGTGCGTGAGTGTGTGTGTGTATGTGTGATTGACTGAATGTTTTCGAGATTATTGGAGATACTTTGAGTGTGTGTGAGTGTGTGACTTTGTGTGTGAATGTGTGTGTGAGGGTGCACACGTGTGAGGGACTTGGTGTGAGTGTGAAACTGTGCATGTGTCAGCATGCATATGTGTGTGTGATGGTGTGTGTATGAGTGTGAATGACTGAGTGTGTAGGGCCATGAATTGGACTGAGTGTTTGTGAGTGTGTATACAAGTCTGTTGCGTGATTGTGTGTGATTGTGTTATTCTGTGTGTGTGTGGTTTGGTGGTTTTCTGTGTGTGTGGGCCTGTGCATGTGTGTGTGTGTGTGCGACTGAGTGAGAGAGTGCTTGCTTGTGCGTGTGTCTTTGTGTTGTGTCAGTGTGAGTGTTTGAGGGGAATGGGGTGAAATATGATGCCTCCAATGTTGCGATGGTTTGTGACATTTTGTGTGAGTGGGAGTGTTGGAGTGCGAGAGAGTGCGTGATTGCGTGTGAGCCTGTGAGTGTGTGTATGTGTTTGTGAGTGTGTGTGATGGTGACATTGCGTGAGGGTGCATTTGTGTCTGCATACGTGTAAGTGTGCTTTGGACATGTGTGAATGTATGTAGGTCTATGTGTGAGTGTGTGTGTTTGTGGATATGTGATGGTGTGGGTCACTGTGAGTGTGCAGGTGAGCAAGGTGCTGTACGAGCGTGTGTCAGAGTGTGAAGGGCGTTCGTATGTGACTGTGTGAGATAGTATGAGCAGGTGTGTTTTAGTGTTATGTGTGTGTGTTTGTGAGAGATTAGCTGTGTGGGTGGGAGTGTTACTCTGAGTGTATGTGTGACTGTGTGTTTGGGTATGTAAGAATGCGTGTGAGTGTGTTTTAGTTTGTGAGTGTGCAGGTTTAGGAGCGTGTGTGCATGAGATGTGCGACTGTATGATTGTGCGTCATTCTGCATATGTATGTGCCTGGTTGTGAATGTGTGAGCATGTGTGAGTGAATGTGTGATTTTGGGTGTGTGTTCAAGGGCATGTTAGTGTCAGAGTTCAGGAGTGCTTATGTCTGTGTGTATATCAGTGTGTGTGAGTATATGTGGGAGATGTAGGTGCATGAGTGTGAGTGTTTCTATGTGTGTCTGTGTGCGTAATGGGGTGTGACTCTATGTGTTAAGGTCTCTGTGAGTGACTGTGTGTTTGAGTGTGTGTCAGTGTGTGTGAGTTTGTGTATGACTGTGTGAGTGTGAGTTTGCACATGTGTGAGGGACTTTATTTGAGTGTGTGTCAATATGTTTGTGTGAGAGTGTATATGTGTATGGGCGTGAGTGTGTGTGAGAGGTTTTGTGAGTTTGTGTGGGAGTGCAGATGTGTGAATGTGTGGGAGTGGGTGTTTGTGGGTGTGTATAAGAACTGTTGCGAGATTGTGTGATATTGAGTGTGTGTTTGGGTGTCTATGTGGTTTCATGCATGTGTGTGGGACTGAACGTGCGGGTCTGGGCGTGTGTCTGTGTGAGTGTGTGAGTGGAATGGGGTGAAATATGATGCAACAAAGGTTCCTGAGAGGTTTGAAAGCGATATTGGCCTTCTCTGATGGAACGGAAAGCCATAGAACGTGGTGGGAGGCTACAGATAGAAGAGCAATGTTGTGGAACGGACTGTAATGCAGTGTATTGTGATGCAATAGATGGTTCCTGTGTGTTATGGAAAAGAATGGATCGTTCTTTGATGGAATGAAACGCAGTAGAACGTGGTGGATTGTTGCGGAATGGAGTGGAATGTTGTGATGTGGAGTGCAATGCAGTGCATTGTGACGCAAGGGAGGGAAACCGAGCGGTTTGGACACGAAGGGAGCCTTCTTTCCAGGAATGGAAGGCTGTAAAAGGTGAAAGATTGTCAGGTACTGGAGTAGAATATTGTGGAGTGGAGTCGAACGGGGTGCCATTTGATGCAATAGACGGTTTCTCATTGTGTTTTAAGCGAATGGATTTATGTGCACGTGATTGTGCAGCTGTGTGTGTTTGTGTGTCTATTTTTGATAGGGATTGAGTGTGTGCATTTGTCACTGTGTGTACGGTTTTGAGAGAGGTTGCTGTGTCAGCGTACAGGTGTGTGAGTGGCTGAGCAAGAGTGTCTGTATATGCGAGGGCGTGACCATGTTTATAAGAGTTTGATTATATAAGTGTTTAAGTGTGTGTGTGAGAGTTTGACAGCATTTGAATGTATGAGTGCGTGTGAGCATGTTACTGTGTGAGGGTCTCTGTGTAGTTTTGTAAGTGTATGTGACATTTTGTCTGAGTGCGTGAGTCTGTAAGTGTGTTGGTGTGAGTGATTGTGTGCGTGATATTGTGCGCACGTCTGTGTCTGTGCGTTTGTCAGCATTCGTGTGTGTGTCTGTGTGTGACAGTTTGTGTGTCTGTGTTTATGGAGGTGTGTGTCTGTGTGAGTGGGTGTGATACTGAATATGAGATAGTGTGAGTTTCTTCGAGTGTGAGTGTGTAAGTGTGCAAGGTGCAGTGTCTCAGTGTGTGAATGTGAAGTAAGGTCTTATGTGATTGTGTTTTATTTATTGTGAGGAGAGTTTTACTCTTCAGGTGAGTGTGTAAATGTGAGAGACCATTTGTGTGAGTGGGAGTGTTACTCTGCATGTATGAGGGACAGTGTGTGTTTGTGTTTGAACGGGAGTCCATGTGAGTCTTAGATTATATGTGTGCAGTTGTGGGAGTGGGTGCGAGAGGTGAGTGGGACTGAGTGGGTGCGACTGTGTATCTCTGGTAGAGTATGTGTATGTGTGACTGAATGTATCTGTTTGAGAGAGTGTGTGTGCACGTGTGTGTTAGTGTATAAGTGTTGATATGCCTGTGTGTTTCAGTGAGGGTGAGTGTAAGTGTGTGTTAGTGTGTGCGTGAGTGTGTGTGTGTATGTGTGATTGACTGAATGTTTTCGAGATTATTGGAGATACTTTGAGTGTGTGTGAGTGTGTGACTTTGTGTGTGAATGTGTGTGTGAGGGTGCACACGTGTGAGGGACTTGGTGTGAGTGTGAAACTGTGCATGTGTCAGCATGCATATGTGTGTGTGATGGTGTGTGTATGAGTGTGAATGACTGAGTGTGTAGGGCCATGAATTGGACTGAGTGTTTGTGAGTGTGTATACAAGTCTGTTGCGTGATTGTGTGTGATTGTGTTATTCTGTGTGTGTGTGGTTTGGTGGTTTTCTGTGTGTGTGGGCCTGTGCATGTGTGTGTGTGTGTGCGACTGAGTGAGAGAGTGCTTGCTTGTGCGTGTGTCTTTGTGTTGTGTCAGTGTGAGTGTTTGAGGGGAATGGGGTGAAATATGATGCCTCCAATGTTGCGATGGTTTGT
The DNA here is from genome assembly GCF_030020395.1 of Manis pentadactyla. Taxonomy (NCBI): domain Eukaryota; kingdom Metazoa; phylum Chordata; class Mammalia; order Pholidota; family Manidae; genus Manis; species Manis pentadactyla. Next base: position 573,574 of record NW_026644607.1, on the reverse strand, counting down.
GACATTTTGTGTGAGTGGGAGTGTTGGAGTGCGAGAGAGTGCGTGATTGCGTGTGAGCCTGTGAGTGTGTGTATGTGTTTGTGAGTGTGTGTGATGGTGACATTGCGTGAGGGTGCATTTGTGTCTGCATACGTGTAAGTGTGCTTTGGACATGTGTGAATGTATGTAGGTCTATGTGTGAGTGTGTGTGTTTGTGGATATGTGATGGTGTGGGTCACTGTGAGTGTGCAGGTGAGCAAGGTGCTGTACGAGCGTGTGTCAGAGTGTGAAGGGCGTTCGTATGTGACTGTGTGAGATAGTATGAGCAGGTGTGTTTTAGTGTTATGTGTGTGTGTTTGTGAGAGATTAGCTGTGTGGGTGGGAGTGTTACTCTGAGTGTATGTGTGACTGTGTGTTTGGGTATGTAAGAATGCGTGTGAGTGTGTTTTAGTTTGTGAGTGTGCAGGTTTAGGAGCGTGTGTGCATGAGATGTGCGACTGTATGATTGTGCGTCATTCTGCATATGTATGTGCCTGGTTGTGAATGTGTGAGCATGTGTGAGTGAATGTGTGATTTTGGGTGTGTGTTCAAGGGCATGTTAGTGTCAGAGTTCAGGAGTGCTTATGTCTGTGTGTATATCAGTGTGTGTGAGTATATGTGGGAGATGTAGGTGCATGAGTGTGAGTGTTTCTATGTGTGTCTGTGTGCGTAATGGGGTGTGACTCTATGTGTTAAGGTCTCTGTGAGTGACTGTGTGTTTGAGTGTGTGTCAGTGTGTGTGAGTTTGTGTATGACTGTGTGAGTGTGAGTTTGCACATGTGTGAGGGACTTTATTTGAGTGTGTGTCAATATGTTTGTGTGAGAGTGTATATGTGTATGGGCGTGAGTGTGTGTGAGAGGTTTTGTGAGTTTGTGTGGGAGTGCAGATGTGTGAATGTGTGGGAGTGGGTGTTTGTGGGTGTGTATAAGAACTGTTGCGAGATTGTGTGATATTGAGTGTGTGTTTGGGTGTCTATGTGGTTTCATGCATGTGTGTGGGACTGAACGTGCGGGTCTGGGCGTGTGTCTGTGTGAGTGTGTGAGTGGAATGGGGTGAAATATGATGCAACAAAGGTTCCTGAGAGGTTTGAAAGCGATATTGGCCTTCTCTGATGGAACGGAAAGCCATAGAACGTGGTGGGAGGCTACAGATAGAAGAGCAATGTTGTGGAACGGACTGTAATGCAGTGTATTGTGATGCAATAGATGGTTCCTGTGTGTTATGGAAAAGAATGGATCGTTCTTTGATGGAATGAAACGCAGTAGAACGTGGTGGATTGTTGCGGAATGGAGTGGAATGTTGTGATGTGGAGTGCAATGCAGTGCATTGTGATGCAAGGGAGGGAAACCGAGCGGTTTGGACACGAAGGGAGCCTTCTTTCCAGGAATGGAAGGCAGTAAAAGGTGAAAGATTGTCAGGTACTGGAGTAGAATATTGTGGAGTGGAGTCGAACGGGGTGCCATTTGATGCAATAGACGGTTTCTCATTGTGTTTTAAGCGAATGGATTTATGTGCACGTGATTGTGCAGCTGTGTGTGTTTGTGTGTCTATTTTTGATAGGGATTGAGTGTGTGCATTTGTCACTGTGTGTACGGTTTTGAGAGAGGTTGCTGTGTCAGCGTGCAGGTGTGTGAGTGGCTGAGCAAGAGTGTCTGTATATGCGAGGGCGTGACCATGTTTATAAGAGGGTGATTATATAAGTGTTTAAGTGTGTGTGTGAGAGTTTGACAGCATTTGAATGTATGAGTGCGTGTGAGCATGTTACTGTGTGAGGGTCTCTGTGTAGTTTTGTAAGTGTATGTGACATTTTGTCTGAGTGCGTGAGTCTGTAAGTGTGTTGGTGTGAGTGATTGTGTGCGTGATATTGTGCGCACGTCTGTGTCTGTGCGTTTGTCAGCATTCGTGTGTGTGTCTGTGTGTGACAGTTTGTGTGTCTGTGTTTATGGAGGTGTGTGTCTGTGTGAGTGGGTGTGATACTGAATATGAGATAGTGTGAGTTTCTTCGAGTGTGAGTGTGTAAGTGTGCAAGGTGCAGTGTCTCAGTGTGTGAATGTGAAGTAAGGTCTTATGTGATTGTGTTTTATTTATTGTGAGGAGAGTTTTACTCTTCAGGTGAGTGTGTAAATGTGAGAGACCATTTGTGTGAGTGGGAGTGTTACTCTGCATGTATGAGGGACAGTGTGTGTTTGTGTTTGAACGGGAGTCCATGTGAGTCTTAGATTATATGTGTGCAGTTGTGGGAGTGGGTGCGAGAGGTGAGTGGGACTGAGTGGGTGCGACTGTGTATCTCTGGTAGAGTATGTGTATGTGTGACTGAATGTATCTGTTTGAGAGAGTGTGTGTGCACGTGTGTGTTAGTGTATAAGTGTTGATATGCCTGTGTGTTTCAGTGAGGGTGAGTGTAAGTGTGTGTTAGTGTGTGCGTGAGTGTGTGTGTGTATGTGTGATTGACTGAATGTTTTCGAGATTATTGGAGATACTTTGAGTGTGTGTGAGTGTGTGACTTTGTGTGTGAATGTGTGTGTGAGGGTGCACACGTGTGAGGGACTTGGTGTGAGTGTGAAACTGTGCATGTGTCAGCATGCATATGTGTGTGTGATGGTGTGTGTATGAGTGTGAATGACTGAGTGTGTAGGGCCATGAATTGGACTGAGTGTTTGTGAGTGTGTATACAAGTCTGTTGCGTGATTGTGTGTGATTGTGTTATTCTGTGTGTGTGTGGTTTGGTGGTTTTCTGTGTGTGTGGGCCTGTGCATGTGTGTGTGTGTGTGCGACTGAGTGAGAGAGTGCTTGCTTGTGCGTGTGTCTTTGTGTTGTGTCAGTGTGAGTGTTTGAGGGGAATGGGGTGAAATATGATGCCTCCAATGTTGCGATGGTTTGTGACATTTTGTGTGAGTGGGAGTGTTGGAGTGCGAGAGAGTGCGTGATTGCGTGTGAGCCTGTGAGTGTGTGTATGTGTTTGTGAGTGTGTGTGATGGTGACATTGCGTGAGGGTGCATTTGTGTCTGCATACGTGTAAGTGTGCTTTGGACATGTGTGAATGTATGTAGGTCTATGTGTGACTGTGTGTGTTTGTGGATATGTGATGGTGTGGGTCACTGTGAGTGTGCAGGTGAGCAAGGTGCTGTACGAGCGTGTGTCAGAGTGTGAAGGGCGTTCGTATGTGACTGTGTGAGATAGTATGAGCAGGTGTGTTTTAGTGTTATGTGTGTGTGTTTGTGAGAGATTAGCTGTGTGGGTGGGAGTGTTACTCTGAGTGTATGTGTGACTGTGTGTTTGGGTATGTAAGAATGCGTGTGAGTGTGTTTTAGTTTGTGAGTGTGCAGGTTTAGGAGCGTGTGTGCATGAGATGTGCGACTGTATGATTGTGCGTCATTCTGCATATGTATGTGCCTGGTTGTGAATGTGTGAGCATGTGTGAGTGAATGTGTGATTTTGGGTGTGTGTTCAAGGGCATGTTAGTGTCAGAGTTCAGGAGTGCTTATGTCTGTGTGTATATCAGTGTGTGTGAGTATATGTGGGAGATGTAGGTGCATGAGTGTGAGTGTTTCTATGTGTGTCTGTGTGCGTAATGGGGTGTGACTCTATGTGTTAAGGTCTCTGTGAGTGACTGTGTGTTTGAGTGTGTGTCAGTGTGTGTGAGTTTGTGTATGACTGTGTGAGTGTGAGTTTGCACATGTGTGAGGGACTTTATTTGAGTGTGTGTCAATATGTTTGTGTGAGAGTGTATATGTGTATGGGCGTGAGTGTGTGTGAGAGGTTTTGTGAGTTTGTGTGGGAGTGCAGATGTGTGAATGTGTGGGCGTGGGTGTTTGTGGGTGTGTATAAGAACTGTTGCGAGATTGTGTGATATTGAGTGTGTGTTTGGGTGTCTATGTGGTTTCATGCATGTGTGTGGGACTGAACGTGCGGGTCTGGGCGTGTGTCTGTGTGAGTGTGTGAGTGGAATGGGGTGAAATATGATGCAACAAAGGTTCCTGAGAGGTTTGAAAGCGATATTGGCCTTCTCTGATGGAACGGAAAGCCATAGAACGTGGTGGGAGGCTACAGATAGAAGAGCAATGTTGTGGAACGGACTGTAATGCAGTGTATTGTGATGCAATAGATGGTTCCTGTGTGTTATGGAAAAGAATGGATCGTTCTTTGATGGAATGAAACGCAGTAGAACGTGGTGGATTGTTGCGGAATGGAGTGGAATGTTGTGATGTGGAGTGCAATGCAGTGCATTGTGATGCAAGGGAGGGAAACCGAGCGGTTTGGACACGAAGGGAGCCTTCTTTCCAGGAATGGAAGGCAGTAAAAGGTGAAAGATTGTCAGGTACTGGAGTAGAATATTGTGGAGTGGAGTCGAACGGGGTGCCATTTGATGCAATAGACGGTTTCTCATTGTGTTTTAAGCGAATGGATTTATGTGCACGTGATTGTGCAGCTGTGTGTGTTTGTGTGTCTATTTTTGATAGGGATTGAGTGTGTGCATTTGTCACTGCGTGTACGGTTTTGAGAGAGGTTGCTGTGTCAGCGTGCAGGTGTGTGAGTGGCTGAGCAAGAGTGTCTGTATATGCGAGGGCGTGACCATGTTTATAAGAGGGTGATTATATAAGTGTTTAAGTGTGTGTGTGAGAGTTTGACAGCATTTGAATGTATGAGTGCGTGTGAGCATGTTACTGTGTGAGGGTCTCTGTGTAGTTTTGTAAGTGTATGTGACATTTTGTCTGAGTGCGTGAGTCTGTAAGTGTGTTGGTGTGAGTGATTGTGTGCGTGATATTGTGCGCACGTCTGTGTCTGTGCGTTTGTCAGCATTCGTGTGTGTGTCTGTGTGTGACAGTTTGTGTGTCTGTGTTTATGGAGGTGTGTGTCTGTGTGAGTGGGTGTGATACTGAATATGAGATAGTGTGAGTTTCTTCGAGTGTGAGTGTGTAAGTGTGCAAGGTGCAGTGTCTCAGTGTGTGAATGTGAAGTAAGGTCTTATGTGATTGTGTTTTATTTATTGTGAGGAGAGTTTTACTCTTCAGGTGAGTGTGTAAATGTGAGAGACCATTTGTGTGAGTGGGAGTGTTACTCTGCATGTATGAGGGACAGTGTGTGTTTGTGTTTGAACGGGAGTCCATGTGAGTCTTAGATTATATGTGTGCAGTTGTGGGAGTGTGTGCGAGAGGTGAGTGGGACTGAGTGGGTGCGACTGTGTATCTCTGGTAGAGTATGTGTATGTGTGACTGAATGTATCTGTTTGAGAGAGTGTGTGTGCACGTGTGTGTTAGTGTATAAGTGTTGATATGCCTGTGTGTTTCAGTGAGGGTGAGTGTAAGTGTGTGTTAGTGTGTGCGTGAGTGTGTGTGTGTATGTGTGATTGACTGAATGTTTTCGAGAATATTGGAGATACTTTGAGTGTGTGTGAGTGTGTGACTTTGTGTGTGAATGTGTGTGTGAGGGTGCACACGTGTGAGGGACTTGGTGTGAGTGTGAAACTGTGCATGTGTCAGCATGCATATGTGTGTGTGATGGTGTGTGTATGAGTGTGAATGACTGAGTGTGTAGGGCCATGAATGGGACTGAGTGTTTGTGAGTGTGTATACAAGTCTGTTGCGTGATTGTGTGTGATTGTGTTATTCTGTGTGTGTGTGGTTCGGTGGTTTTCTGTTTGTGTGGGCCTGTGCATGTGTGTGTGTGTGTGCGACTGAGTGAGAGAGTGCTTGCTTGTGCGTGTGTCTTTGTGTTGTGTCAGTGTGAGTGTTTGAGGGGAATGGGGTGAAATATGATGCCTCCAATGTTGCGATGGTTTGTGACATTTTGTGTGAGTGGGAGTGTTGGAGTGCGAGAGAGTGCGTGATTGCGTGTGAGCCTGTGAGTGTGTGTATGTGTTTGTGAGTGTGTGTGATGGTGACATTGCGTGAGTGTGCATTTGTGTCTGCATACGTGTAAGTGTGCTTTGGACATGTGTGAATGTATGTAGGTCTATGTGTGAGTGTGTGTGTTTGTGGATATGTGATGGTGTGGGTCACTGTGAGTGTGCAGGTGAGCAAGGTGCTGTGCGAGCGTGTGTCAGCGTGTGAAGGGCGTTCGTATGTGACTGTGTGAGATAGTATGAGCAGGTGTGTTTTAGTGTTATGTGTGTGTGTTTGTGAGAGATTAGCTGTGTGAGTGGGAGTGTTACTCTGAGTGTATGTGTGACTGTGTGTTTGGGTATGTAAGAATGCGTGTGAGTGTGTTTTAGTTTGTGAGTGTGCAGGTTTAGGAGCGTGTGTGCATGAGATGTGCGACTGTATGATTGTGCGTCATTCTGCATATGTATGTGCCTGGTTGTGAATGTGTGAGCATGTGTGAGTGAATGTGTGATTTTGGGTGTGTGTTCAAGGGCATGTTAGTGTCAGAGTTCAGGAGTGCTTATGTCTGTGTGTATATCAGTGTGTGTGAGTATATGTGGGAGATGTAGGTGCATGAGTGTGAGTGTTTCTATGTGTGTCTGTGTGCGTAATGGGGTGTGACTCTATGTGTTAAGGTCTCTGTGAGTGACTGTGTGTTTGAGTGTGTGTCAGTGTGTGTGAGTTTGTGTATGACTGTGTGAGTGTGAGTTTGCACATGTGTGAGGGACTTTATTTGAGTGTGTGTCAATGTGTTTGTGTGAGAGTGTATATGTGTATGGGCGTGAGTGTGTGTGAGAGGTTTTGTGAATTTGTGTGGGAGTGAAGATGTGTGAATGTGTGGGAGTGGGTGTTTGTGGGTGTGTATAAGAACTGTTGCGAGATTGTGTGATATTGAGTGTGTGTTTGGGTGTCTATGTGGTTTCATGCATGTGTGTGGGACTGAACGTGCGGGTCTGGGCGTGTGTCTGTGTGAGTGTTTGAGTGGAATGGGGTGAAATATGATGCAACAAAGGTTCCTGAGAGGTTTGAAAGCGATATTGGCCTTCTCTGATGGAACGGAAAGCCATAGAACGTGGTGGGAGGCTACAGATAGAAGAGCAATGTTGTGGAACGGACTGTAATGCAGTGTATTGTGATGGAATAGATGGTTCCTGTGTGTTATGGAAAAGAATGGATCGTTCTTTGATGGAATGAAACGCAGTAGAAAGTGGTGGATTGTTGCGGAATGGAGTGGAATGTTGCGATGTGGAGTGCAATGCAGTGCATTGTGACGCAAGGGAGGGAAACCGAGCGGTTTGGACACGAAGGGAGCCTTCTTTCCAGGAATGGAAGGCAGTAAAAGGTGAAAGATTGTCAGGTACTGGAGTAGAATATTGTGGAGTGGAGTCGAACGGGGTGCCATTTGATGCAATAGACGGTTTCTCATTGTGTTTTAAGCGAATGGATTTATGTGCACGTGATTGTGCAGCTGTGTGTGTTTGTGTGTCTATTTTTGATAGGGATTGAGTGTGTGCATTTGTCACTGTGTGTACGGTTTTGAGAGAGGTTGCTGTGTCAGCGTGCAGGTGTGTGAGTGGCTGAGCAAGAGTGTCTGTATATGCGAGGGCGTGACCATGTTTATAAGAGGGTGATTATATAAGTGTTTAAGTGTGTGTGTGAGAGTTTGACAGCATTTGAATGTATGAGTGCGTGTGAGCATGTTACTGTGTGAGGGTCTCTGTGTAGTTTTGTAAGTGTATGTGACATTTTGTCTGAGTGCGTGAGTCTGTAAGTGTGTTGGTGTGAGTGATTGTGTGCGTGATATTGTGCGCACGTCTGTGTCTGTGCGTTTGTCAGCATTCGTGTGTGTGTCTGTGTGTGACAGTTTGTGTGTCTGTGTTTATGGAGGTGTGTGTCTGTGTGAGTGGGTGTGATACTGAATATGAGATAGTGTGAGTTTCTTCGAGTGTGAGTGTGTAAGTGTGCAAGGTGCAGTGTCTCAGTGTGTGAATGTGAAGTAAGGTCTTATGTGATTGTGTTTTATTTATTGTGAGGAGAGTTTTACTCTTCAGGTGAGTGTGTAAATGTGAGAGACCATTTGTGTGAGTGGGAGTGTTACTCTGCATGTATGAGGGACAGTGTGTGTTTGTGTTTGAACGGGAGTCCATGTGAGTCTTAGATTTTATGTGTGCAGTTGTGGGAGTGTGTGCGAGAGGTGAGTGGGACTGAGTGGGTGCGACTGTGTATCTCTGGTAGAGTATGTGTATGTGTGACTGAATGTATCTGTTTGAGAGAGTGTGTGTGCACGTGTGTGTTAGTGTATAAGTGTTGATATGCCTGTGTGTTTCAGTGAGGGTGAGTGTAAGTGTGTGTTAGTGTGTGCGTGAGTGTGTGTGTGTATGTGTGATTGACTGAATGTTTTCGAGAATATTGGAGATACTTTGAGTGTGTGTGAGTGTGTGACTTTGTGTGTGAATGTGTGTGTGAGGGTGCACACGTGTGAGGGACTTGGTGTGAGTGTGAAACTGTGCATGTGTCAGCATGCATATGTGTGTGTGATGGTGTGTGTATGAGTGTGAATGACTGAGTGTGTAGGGCCATGAATGGGACTGAGTGTTTGTGAGTGTGTATACAAGTCTGTTGCGTGATTGTGTGTGATTGTGTTATTCTGTGTGTGTGTGGTTCGGTGGTTTTCTGTTTGTGTGGGCCTGTGCATGTGTGTGTGTGTGTGCGACTGAGTGAGAGAGTGCTTGCTTGTGCGTGTGTCTTTGTGTTGTGTCAGTGTGAGTGTTTGAGGGGAATGGGGTGAAATATGATGCCTCCAATGTTGCGATGGTTTGTGACATTTTGTGTGAGTGGGAGTGTTGGAGTGCGAGAGAGTGCGTGATTGCGTGTGAGCCTGTGAGTGTGTGTATGTGTTTGTGAGTGTGTGTGATGGTGACATTGCGTGAGTGTGCATTTGTGTCTGCATACGTGTAAGTGTGCTTTGGACATGTGTGAATGTATGTAGGTCTATGTGTGAGTGTGTGTGTTTGTGGATATGTGATGGTGTGGGTCACTGTGAGTGTGCAGGTGAGCAAGGTGCTGTGCGAGCGTGTGTCAGCGTGTGAAGGGCGTTCGTATGTGACTGTGTGAGATAGTATGAGCAGGTGTGTTTTAGTGTTATGTGTGTGTGTTTGTGAGAGATTAGCTGTGTGAGTGGGAGTGTTACTCTGAGTGTATGTGTGACTGTGTGTTTGGGTATGTAAGAATGCGTGTGAGTGTGTTTTAGTTTGTGAGTGTGCAGGTTTAGGAGCGTGTGTGCATGAGATGTGCGACTGTATGATTGTGCGTCATTCTGCATATGTATGTGCCTGGTTGTGAATGTGTGAGCATGTGTGAGTGAATGTGTGATTTTGGGTGTGTGTTCAAGGGCATGTTAGTGTCAGAGTTCAGGAGTGCTTATGTCTGTGTGTATATCAGTGTGTGTGAGTATATGTGGGAGATGTAGGTGCATGAGTGTGAGTGTTTCTATGTGTGTCTGTGTGCGTAATGGGGTGTGACTCTATGTGTTAAGGTCTCTGTGAGTGACTGTGTGTTTGAGTGTGTGTCAGTGTGTGTGAGTTTGTGTATGACTGTGTGAGTGTGAGTTTGCACATGTGTGAGGGACTTTATTTGAGTGTGTGTCAATGTGTTTGTGTGAGAGTGTATATGTGTATGGGCGTGAGTGTGTGTGAGAGGTTTTGTGAATTTGTGTGGGAGTGAAGATGTGTGAATGTGTGGGAGTGGGTGTTTGTGGGTGTGTATAAGAACTGTTGCGAGATTGTGTGATATTGAGTGTGTGTTTGGGTGTCTATGTGGTTTCATGCATGTGTGTGGGACTGAACGTGCGGGTCTGGGCGTGTGTCTGTGTGAGTGTTTGAGTGGAATGGGGTGAAATATGATGCAACAAAGGTTCCTGAGAGGTTTGAAAGCGATATTGGCCTTCTCTGATGGAACGGAAAGCCATAGAACGTGGTGGGAGGCTACAGATAGAAGAGCAATGTTGTGGAACGGACTGTAATGCAGTGTATTGTGATGGAATAGATGGTTCCTGTGTGTTATGGAAAAGAATGGATCGTTCTTTGATGGAATGAAACGCAGTAGAAAGTGGTGGATTGTTGCGGAATGGAGTGGAATGTTGCGATGTGGAGTGCAATGCAGTGCATTGTGACGCAAGGGAGGGAAACCGAGCGGTTTGGACACGAAGGGAGCCTTCTTTCCAGGAATGGAAGGCAGTAAAAGGTGAAAGATTGTCAGGTACTGGAGTAGAATATTGTGGAGTGGAGTCGAACGGGGTGCCATTTGATGCAATAGACGGTTTCTCATTGTGTTTTAAGCGAATGGATTTATGTGCACGTGATTGTGCAGCTGTGTGTGTTTGTGTGTCTATTTTTGATAGGGATTGAGTGTGTGCATTTGTCACTGTGTGTACGGTTTTGAGAGAGGTTGCTGTGTCAGCGTGCAGGTGTGTGAGTGGCTGAGCAAGAGTGTCTGTATATGCGAGGGCGTGACCATGTTTATAAGAGGGTGATTATATAAGTGTTTAAGTGTGTGTGTGAGAGTTTGACAGCATTTGAATGTATGAGTGCGTGTGAGCATGTTACTGTGTGAGGGTCTCTGTGTAGTTTTGTAAGTGTATGTGACATTTTGTCTGAGTGCGTGAGTCTGTAAGTGTGTTGGTGTGAGTGATTGTGTGCGTGATATTGTGCGCACGTCTGTGTCTGTGCGTTTGTCAGCATTCGTGTGTGTGTCTGTGTGTGACAGTTTGTGTGTCTGTGTTTATGGAGGTGTGTGTCTGTGTGAGTGGGTGTGATACTGAATATGAGATAGTGTGAGTTTCTTCGAGTGTGAGTGTGTAAGTGTGCAAGGTGCAGTGTCTCAGTGTGTGAATGTGAAGTAAGGTCTTATGTGATTGTGTTTTATTTATTGTGAGGAGAGTTTTACTCTTCAGGTGAGTGTGTAAATGTGAGAGACCATTTGTGTGAGTGGGAGTGTTACTCTGCATGTATGAGGGACAGTGTGTGTTTGTGTTTGAACGGGAGTCCATGTGAGTCTTAGATTTTATGTGTGCAGTTGTGGGAGTGTGTGCGAGAGGTGAGTGGGACTGAGTGGGTGCGACTGTGTATCTCTGGTAGAGTATGTGTATGTGTGACTGAATGTATCTGTTTGAGAGAGTGTGTGTGCACGTGTGTGTTAGTGTATAAGTGTTGATATGCCTGTGTGTTTCAGTGAGGGTGAGTGTAAGTGTGTGTTAGTGTGTGCGTGAGTGTGTGTGTGTATGTGTGATTGACTGAATGTTTTCGAGATTAATGGAGATACATTGAGTGTGTGTGAGGGTGTGACTTTGTGTGTGAATGTGTGTGTGAGGGTGCACACGTGTGAGGTACTTGGTGTGAGTGTGAAACTGTGCATGTGTCAGCATGCATATGTGTGTGTGATGGTGTGTGTATGAGTGTGAATGACTGAGTGTGTAGGGCCATGAATGGGACTGAGTGTTTGTGAGTGTGTATACAAGTCTGTTGCGTGATTGTGTGTGATTGTGTTATTCTGTGTGTGTGTGGTTCGGTGGTTTTCTGTGTGTGTGGGCCTGTGCATGTGTGTGTGTGTGTGCGACTGAGTGAGAGAGTGCTTGCTTGTGCGTGTGTCTTTGTGTTGTGTCAGTGTGAGTGTTTGAGGGGAATGGGGTGAAATATGATGCCTCCAATGTTGCGATGGTTTGTGACATTTTGTGTGAGTGGGAGTGTTGGAGTGCGAGAGAGTGCGTGATTGCGTGTGAGCCTGTGAGTGTGTGTATGTGTTTGTGAGTGTGTGTGATGCTGACATTGCGTGAGGGTGCATTTGTGTCTGCATACGTGTAAGTGTGCTTTGGACATGTGTGAATGTATGTAGGTCTATGTGTGAGTGTGTGTGTTTGTGGATATGTGATGGTGTGGGTCACTGTGAGTGTGCAGGTGAGCAAGGTGCTGTGCGAGCGTGTGTCAGAGTGTGAAGGGCGTTCGTATGTGACTGTGTGAGACAGTATGAGCAGGTGAGTTTTAGTGTTATGTGTGTGTTTTTGTGAGAGATTAGCTGTGTGAGTGGGAGTGTTACTCTGAGTGTATGTGTGACTGTGTGTTTGGGTATGTAAGAATGCGTGTGAGTGTGTTTTAGTTTGTGAGTGTGCAGGTTTAGGAGCGTGTGTGCATGAGATGTGCGACTGTATGATTGTGCGTCATTCTGCATATGTATGTGCCTGGTTGTGAATGTGTGAGCATGTGTGAGTGAATGTGTGATTTTGGGTGCGTGTTCAAGGGCATGTTAGTGTCAGAGTTCAGGAGTGCTTATGTCTGTGTGTATATCAGTGTGTGTGAGTATATGTGGGAGATGTAGGTGCATGAGTGTGAGTGTTTCTATGTGTGTCTGTGTGCGTAATGGGGTGTGACTCTATGTGTTAAGGTCTCTGTGAGTGACTGTGTGTTTGAGTGTGTGTCAGTGTGTGTGAGTTTGTGTATGACTGTGTGAGTGTGAGTTTGCACATGTGTGAGGGACTTTATTTGAGTGTGTGTCAATGTGTTTGTGTGAGAGTGTATATGTGTATGGGCGTGAGTGTGTGTGAGAGGTTTTGTGAATTTGTCTGGGAGTGAAGATGTGTGAATGTGTGGGAGTGGGTGTTTGTGGGTGTGTATAAGAACTGTTGCGAGATTGTGTGATATTGAGTGTGTGTTTGGGTGTCTATGTGGTTTCATGCATGTGTGTGGGACTGAACGTGCGGGTCTGGGCGTGTGTCTGTGTGAGTGTGTGAGTGGAATGGGGTGAAATATGATGCAACAAAGGTTCCTGAGAGGTTTGAAAGCGATATTGGCCTTCTCTGATGGAACGGAAAGCCATAGAACGTGGTGGGAGGCTACAGATAGAAGAGCAATGTTGTGGAACGGACTGTAATGCAGTGTATTGTGATGCAATAGATGGTTCCTGTGTGTTATGGAAAAGAATGGATCGTTCTTTGATGGAATGAAACGCAGTAGAACGTGGTGGATTGTTGCGGAATGGAGTGGAATGTTGCGATGTGGAGTGCAATGCAGTGCATTGTGACGCAAGGGAGGGAAACCGAGCGGTTTGGACACGAAGGGAGCCTTCTTTCCAGGAATGGAAGGCTGTAAAAGGTGAAAGATTGTCAGGTACTGGAGTAGAATATTGTGGAGTGGAGTCGAACGGGGTGCCATTTGATGCAATAGACGGTTTCTCATTGTGTTTTAAGCGAATGGATTTATGTGCACGTGATTGTGCAGCTGTGTGTGTTTGTGTGTCTATTTTTGATAGGGATTGAGTGTGTGCATTTGTCACTGTGTGTACGGTTTTGAGAGAGGTTGCTGTGTCAGCGTGCAGGTGTGTGAGTGGCTGAGCAAGAGTGTCTGTATATGCGAGGGCGTGACCATGTTTATAAGAGGGTGATTATATAAGTGTTTAAGTGTGTGTGTGAGAGTTTGACAGCATTTGAATGTATGAGTGCGTGTGAGCATGTTACTGTGTGAGGGTCTCTGTGTAGTTTTGTAAGTGTATGTGACATTTTGTCTGAGTGCGTGAGTCTGTAAGTGTGTTGGTGTGAGTGATTGTGTGCGTGATATTGTGCGCACGTCTGTGTCTGTGCGTTTGTCAGCATTCGTGTGTGTGTCTGTGTGTGACAGTTTGTGTGTCTGTGTTTATGGAGGTGTGTGTCTGTGTGAGTGGGTGTGATACTGAATATGAGATAGTGTGAGTTTCTTCGAGTGTGAGTGTGTAAGTGTGCAAGGTGCAGTGTCTCAGTGTGTGAATGTGAAGTAAGGTCTTATGTGATTGTGTTTTATTTATTGTGAGGAGAGTTTTACTCTTCAGGTGAGTGTGTAAATGTGAGAGACCATTTGTGTGAGTGGGAGTGTTACTCTGCATGTATGAGGGACAGTGTGTGTTTGTGTTTGAACGGGAGTCCATGTGAGTCTTAGATTTTATGTGTGCAGTTGTGGGAGTGTGTGCGAGAGGTGAGTGGGACTGAGTGGGTGCGACTGTGTATCTCTGGTAGAGTATGTGTATGTGTGACTGAATGTATCTGTTTGAGAGAGTGTGTGTGCACGTGTGTGTTAGTGTATAAGTGTTGATATGCCTGTGTGTTTCAGTGAGGGTGAGTGTAAGTGTGTGTTAGTGTGTGCGTGAGTGTGTGTGTGTATGTGTGATTGACTGAATGTTTTCGAGATTAATGGAGATACATTGAGTGTGTGTGAGGGTGTGACTTTGTGTGTGAATGTGTGTGTGAGGGTGCACACGTGTGAGGTACTTGGTGTGAGTGTGAAACTGTGCATGTGTCAGCATGCATATGTGTGTGTGATGGTGTGTGTATGAGTGTGAATGACTGAGTGTGTAGGGCCATGAATGGGACTGAGTGTTTGTGAGTGTGTATACAAGTCTGTTGCGTGATTGTGTGTGATTGTGTTATTCTGTGTGTGTGTGGTTCGGTGGTTTTCTGTGTGTGTGGGCCTGTGCATGTGTGTGTGTGTGTGCGACTGAGTGAGAGAGTGCTTGCTTGTGCGTGTGTCTTTGTGTTGTGTCAGTGTGAGTGTTTGAGGGGAATGGGGTGAAATATGATGCCTCCAATGTTGCGATGGTTTGTGACATTTTGTGTGAGTGGGAGTGTTGGAGTGCGAGAGAGTGCGTGATTGCGTGTGAGCCTGTGAGTGTGTGTATGTGTTTGTGAGTGTGTGTGATGCTGACATTGCGTGAGGGTGCATTTGTGTCTGCATACGTGTAAGTGTGCTTTGGACATGTGTGAATGTATGTAGGTCTATGTGTGAGTGTGTGTGTTTGTGGATATGTGATGGTGTGGGTCACTGTGAGTGTGCAGGTGAGCAAGGTGCTGTGCGAGCGTGTGTCAGAGTGTGAAGGGCGTTCGTATGTGACTGTGTGAGACAGTATGAGCAGGTGAGTTTTAGTGTTATGTGTGTGTTTTTGTGAGAGATTAGCTGTGTGAGTGGGAGTGTTACTCTGAGTGTATGTGTGACTGTGTGTTTGGGTATGTAAGAATGCGTGTGAGTGTGTTTTAGTTTGTGAGTGTGCAGGTTTAGGAGCGTGTGTGCATGAGATGTGCGACTGTATGATTGTGCGTCATTCTGCATATGTATGTGCCTGGTTGTGAATGTGTGAGCATGTGTGAGTGAATGTGTGATTTTGGGTGCGTGTTCAAGGGCATGTTAGTGTCAGAGTTCAGGAGTGCTTATGTCTGTGTGTATATCAGTGTGTGTGAGTATATGTGGGAGATGTAGGTGCATGAGTGTGAGTGTTTCTATGTGTGTCTGTGTGCGTAATGGGGTGTGACTCTATGTGTTAAGGTCTCTGTGAGTGACTGTGTGTTTGAGTGTGTGTCAGTGTGTGTGAGTTTGTGTATGACTGTGTGAGTGTGAGTTTGCACATGTGTGAGGGACTTTATTTGAGTGTGTGTCAATGTGTTTGTGTGAGAGTGTATATGTGTATGGGCGTGAGTGTGTGTGAGAGGTTTTGTGAATTTGTCTGGGAGTGAAGATGTGTGAATGTGTGGGAGTGGGTGTTTGTGGGTGTGTATAAGAACTGTTGCGAGATTGTGTGATATTGAGTGTGTGTTTGGGTGTCTATGTGGTTTCATGCATGTGTGTGGGACTGAACGTGCGGGTCTGGGCGTGTGTCTGTGTGAGTGTGTGAGTGGAATGGGGTGAAATATGATGCAACAAAGGTTCCTGAGAGGTTTGAAAGCGATATTGGCCTTCTCTGATGGAACGGAAAGCCATAGAACGTGGTGGGAGGCTACAGATAGAAGAGCAATGTTGTGGAACGGACTGTAATGCAGTGTATTGTGATGCAATAGATGGTTCCTGTGTGTTATGGAAAAGAATGGATCCTTCTTTGATGGAATGAAACGCAGTAGAACGTGGTGGATTGTTGCGGAATGGAGTGGAATGTTGTGATGTGGAGTGCAATGCAGTGCATTGTGACGCAAGGGAGGGAAACCGAGCGGTTTGGACACGAAGGGAGCCTTCTTTCCAGGAATGGAAGGCTGTAAAAGGTGAAAGATTGTCAGGTACTGGAGTAGAATATTGTGGAGTGGAGTCGAACGGGGTGCCATTTGATGCAATAGACGGTTTCTCATTGTGTTTTAAGCGAATGGATTTATGTGCACGTGATTGTGCAGCTGTGTGTGTTTGTGTGTCTATTTTTGATAGGGATTGAGTGTGTGCATTTGTCACTGTGTGTACGGTTTTGAGAGAGGTTGCTGTGTCAGCGTACAGGTGTGTGAGTGGCTGAGCAAGAGTGTCTGTATATGCGAGGGCGTGACCATGTTTATAAGAGTTTGATTATATAAGTGTTTAAGTGTGTGTGTGAGAGTTTGACAGCATTTGAATGTATGAGTGCGTGTGAGCATGTTACTGTGTGAGGGTCTCTGTGTAGTTTTGTAAGTGTATGTGACATTTTGTCTGAGTGCGTGAGTCTGTAAGTGTGTTGGTGTGAGTGATTGTGTGCGTGATATTGTGCGCACGTCTGTGTCTGTGCGTTTGTCAGCATTCGTGTGTGTGTCTGTGTGTGACAGTTTGTGTGTCTGTGTTTATGGAGGTGTGTGTCTGTGTGAGTGGGTGTGATACTGAATATGAGATAGTGTGAGTTTCTTCGAGTGTGAGTGTGTAAGTGTGCAAGGTGCAGTGTCTCAGTGTGTGAATGTGAAGTAAGGTCTTATGTGATTGTGTTTTATTTATTGTGAGGAGAGTTTTACTCTTCAGGTGAGTGTGTAAATGTGAGAGACCATTTGTGTGAGTGGGAGTGTTACTCTGCATGTATGAGGGACAGTGTGTGTTTGTGTTTGAACGGGAGTCCATGTGAGTCTTAGATTATATGTGTGCAGTTGTGGGAGTGGGTGCGAGGGGTGAGTTGGACTGAGTGGGTGCGACTGTGTATCTCTGGTAGAGTATGTGTATGTGTGACTGAATGTATCTGTTTGAGAGAGTGTGTGTGCACGTGTGTGTTAGTGTATAAGTGTTGATATGCCTGTGTGTTTCAGTGAGGGTGAGTGTAAGTGTGTGTTAGTGTGTGCGTGAGTGTGTGTGTGTATGTGTGATTGACTGAATGTTTTCGAGATTAATGGAGATACTTTGAGTGTGTGTGAGGGTGTGACTTTGTGTGTGAATGTGTGTGTGAGGGTGCACACGTGTGAGGGACTTGGTGTGAGTGTGAAACTGTGCATGTGTCAGCATGCATATGTGTGTGTGATGGTGTGTGTATGAGTGTGAATGACTGAGTGTGTAGGGCCATGAATGGGACTGAGTGTTTGTGAGTGTGTATACAAGTCTGTTGCGTGATTGTGTGTGATTGTGTTATTCTGTGTGTGTGTGGTTCGGTGGTTTTCTGTGTGTGTGGGCCTGTGCATGTGTGTGTGTGTGTGCGACTGAGTGAGAGAGTGCTTGCTTGTGCGTGTGTCTTTGTGTTGTGTCAGTGTGAGTGTTTGAGGGGAATGGGGTGAAATATGATGCCTCCAATGTTGCGATGGTTTGTGACATTTTGTGTGAGTGGGAGTGTTGGAGTGCGAGAGAGTGCGTGATTGCGTGTGAGCCTGTGAGTGTGTGTATGTGTTTGTGAGTGTGTGTGATGGTGACATTGCGTGAGGGTGCATTTGTGTCTGCATACGTGTAAGTGTGCTTTGGACATGTGTGAATGTATGTAGGTCTATGTGTGAGTGTGTGTGTTTGTGGATATGTGATGGTGTGGGTCACTGTGAGTGTGCAGGTGAGCAAGGTGCTGTGCGAGCGTGTGTCAGAGTGTGAAGGGCGTTCGTATGTGACTGTGTGAGACAGTATGAGCAGGTGAGTTTTAGTGTTATGTGTGTGTTTTTGTGAGAGATTAGCTGTGTGAGTGGGAGTGTTACTCTGAGTGTATGTGTGACTGTGTGTTTGGGTATGTAAGAATGCGTGTGAGTGTGTTTTAGTTTGTGAGTGTGCAGGTTTAGGAGCGTGTGTGCATGAGATGTGCGACTGTATGATTGTGCGTCATTCTGCATATGTATGTGCCTGGTTGTGAATGTGTGAGCATGTGTGAGTGAATGTGTGATTTTGGGTGTGTGTTCAAGGGCATGTTAGTGTCAGAGTTCAGGAGTGCTTATGTCTGTGTGTATATCAGTGTGTGTGAGTATATGTGGGAGATGTAGGTGCATGAGTGTGAGTGTTTCTATGTGTGTCTGTGTGCGTAATGGGGTGTGACTCTATGTGTTAAGGTCTCTGTGAGTGACTGTGTGTTTGAGTGTGTGTCAGTGTGTGTGAGTTTGTGTATGACTGTGTGAGTGTGAGTTTGCACATGTGTGAGGGACTTTATTTGAGTGTGTGTCAATGTGTTTGTGTGAGAGTGTATATGTGTATGGGCGTGAGTGTGTGTGAGAGGTTTTGTGAATTTGTGTGGGAGTGAAGATGTGTGAATGTGTGGGAGTGGGTGTTTGTGGGTGTGTATAAGAACTGTTGCGAGATTGTGTGATATTGAGTGTGTGTTTGGGTGTCTATGTGGTTTCATGCATGTGTGTGGGACTGAACGTGCGGGTCTGGGCGTGTGTCTGTGTGAGTGTGTGAGTGGAATGGGGTGAAATATGATGCAACAAAGGTTCCTGAGAGGTTTGAAAGCGATATTGGCCTTCTCTGATGGAACGGAAAGCCATAGAACGTGGTGGGAGGCTACAGATAGAAGAGCAATGTTGTGGAACGGACTGTAATGCAGTGTATTGTGATGCAATAGATGGTTCCTGTGTGTTATGGAAAAGAATGGATCGTTCTTTGATGGAATGAAACGCAGTAGAACGTGGTGGATTGTTGCGGAATGGAGTGGAATGTTGTGATGTGGAGTGCAATGCAGTGCATTGTGACGCAAGGGAGGGAAACCGAGCGGTTTGGACACGAAGGGAGCCTTCTTTCCAGGAATGGAAGGCTGTAAAAGGTGAAAGATTGTCAGGTACTGGAGTAGAATATTGTGGAGTGGAGTCGAACGGGGTGCCATTTGATGCAATAGACGGTTTCTCATTGTGTTTTAAGCGAATGGATTTATGTGCACGTGATTGTGCAGCTGTGTGTGTTTGTGTGTCTATTTTTGATAGGGATTGAGTGTGTGCATTTGTCACTGTGTGTACGGTTTTGAGAGAGGTTGCTGTGTCAGCGTACAGGTGTGTGAGTGGCTGAGCAAGAGTGTCTGTATATGAGAGGGCGTGACCATGTTTATAAGAGTTTGATTATATAAGTGTTTAAGTGTGTGTGTGAGAGTTTGACAGCATTTGAATGTATGAGTGCGTGTGAGCATGTTACTGTGTGAGGGTCTCTGTGTAGTTTTGTAAGTGTATGTGACATATTGTCTGAGTGCGTGAGTCTGTAAGTGTGTTGGTGTGAGTGATTGTGTGCGTGATATTGTGCGCACGTCTGTGTCTGTGCGTTTGTCAGCATTCGTGTGTGTGTCTGTGTGACAGTTTGTGTGTCTGTGTTTATGGAGGTGTGTGTCTGTGTGAGTGGGTGTGATACTGAATATGAGATAGTGTGAGTTTCTTCGAGTGTGAGTGTGTAAGTGTGCAAGGTGCAGTGTCTCAGTGTGTGAATGTGAAGTAAGGTCTTATGTGATTGTGTTTTATTTATTGTGAGGAGAGTTTTACTCTTCAGGTGAGTGTGTAAATGTGAGAGACCATTTGTGTGAGTGGGAGTGTTACTCTGCATGTATGAGGGACAGTGTGTGTTTGTGTTTGAACGGGAGTCCATGTGAGTCTTAGATTATATGTGTGCAGTTGTGGGAGTGGGTGCGAGAGGTGAGTTGGACTGAGTGGGTGCGACTGTGTATCTCTGGTAGAGTATGTGTATGTGTGACTGAATGTATCTGTTTGAGAGAGTGTGTGTGCACGTGTGTGTTAGTGTATAAGTGTTGATATGCCTGTGTGTTTCAGTGAGGGTGAGTGTAAGTGTGTGTTAGTGTGTGCGTGAGTGTGTGTGTGTATGTGTGATTGACTGAATGTTTTCGAGATTATTGGAGATACTTTGAGTGTGTGTGAGTGTGTGACTTTGTGTGTGAATGTGTGTGTGAGGGTGCACACGTGTGAGGGACTTGGTGTGAGTGTGAAACTGTGCATGTGTCAGCATGCATATGTGTGTGTGATGGTGTGTGTATGAGTGTGAATGACTGAGTGTGTAGGGCCATGAATTGGACTGAGTGTTTGTGAGTGTGTATACAAGTCTGTTGCGTGATTGTGTGTGATTGTGTTATTCTGTGTGTGTGTGGTTTGGTGGTTTTCTGTGTGTGTGGGCCTGTGCATGTGTGTGTGTGTGTGCGACTGAGTGAGAGAGTGCTTGCTTGTGCGTGTGTCTTTGTGTTGTGTCAGTGTGAGTGTTTGAGGGGAATGGGGTGAAATATGATGCCTCCAATGTTGCGATGGTTTGTGACATTTTGTGTGAGTGGGAGTGTTGGAGTGCGAGAGAGTGCGTGATTGCGTGTGAGCCTGTGAGTGTGTGTATGTGTTTGTGAGTGTGTGTGATGGTGACATTGCGTGAGGGTGCATTTGTGTCTGCATACGTGTAAGTGTGCTTTGGACATGTGTGAATGTATGTAGGTCTATGTGTGTGTGTGTTTGTGGATATGTGATGGTGTGGGTCACTGTGAGTGTGCAGGTGAGCAAGGTGCTGTGCGAGCGTGTGTCAGAGTGTGAAGGGCGTTCGTATGTGACTGTGTGAGATAGTATGAGCAGGTGTGTTTTAGTGTTATGTGTGTGTGTTTGTGAGAGATTAGCTGTGTGAGTGGGAGTGTTACTCTGAGTGTATGTGTGACTGTGTGTTTGGGTATGTAAGAATGCGTGTGAGTGTGTTTTAGTTTGTGAGTGTGCAGGTTTAGGAGCGTGTGTGCATGAGATGTGCGACTGTATGATTGTGCGTCATTCTGCATATGTATGTGCCTGGTTGTGAATGTGTGAGCATGTGTGAGTGAATGTGTGATTTTGGGTGTGTGTTCAAGGGCATGTTAGTGTCAGAGTTCAGGAGTGCTTATGTCTGTGTGTATATCAGTGTGTGTGAGTATATGTGGGAGATGTAGGTGCATGAGTGTGAGTGTTTCTATGTGTGTCTGTGTGCGTAATGGGGTGTGACTCTATGTGTTAAGGTCTCTGTGAGTGACTGTGTGTTTGAGTGTGTGTCAGTGTGTGTGAGTTTGTGTATGACTGTGTGAGTGTGAGTTTGCACATGTGTGAGGGACTTTATTTGAGTGTGTGTCAATATGTTTGTGTGAGAGTGTATATGTGTATGGGCGTGAGTGTGTGTGAGAGGTTTTGTGAGTTTGTGTGGGAGTGCAGATGTGTGAATGTGTGGGAGTGGGTGTTTGTGGGTGTGTATAAGAACTGTTGCGAGATTGTGTGATATTGAGTGTGTGTTTGGGTGTCTATGTGGTTTCATGCATGTGTGTGGGACTGAACGTGCGGGTCTGGGCGTGTGTCTGTGTGAGTGTGTGAGTGGAATGGGGTGAAATATGATGCAACAAAGGTTCCTGAGAGGTTTGAAAGCGATATTGGCCTTCTCTGATGGAACGGAAAGCCATAGAACGTGGTGGGAGGCTACAGATAGAAGAGCAATGTTGTGGAACGGACTGTAATGCAGTGTATTGTGATGCAATAGATGGTTCCTGTGTGTTATGGAAAAGAATGGATCGTTCTTTGATGGAATGAAACGCAGTAGAACGTGGTGGATTGTTGCGGAATGGAGTGGAATGTTGTGATGTGGAGTGCAATGCAGTGCATTGTGACGCAAGGGAGGGAAACCGAGCGGTTTGGACACGAAGGGAGCCTTCTTTCCAGGAATGGAAGGCTGTAAAAGGTGAAAGATTGTCAGGTACTGGAGTAGAATATTGTGGAGTGGAGTCGAACGGGGTGCCATTTGATGCAATAGACGGTTTCTCATTGTGTTTTAAGCGAATGGATTTATGTGCACGTGATTGTGCAGCTGTGTGTGTTTGTGTGTCTATTTTTGATAGGGATTGAGTGTGTGCATTTGTCACTGTGTGTACGGTTTTGAGAGAGGTTGCTGTGTCAGCGTACAGGTGTGTGAGTGGCTGAGCAAGAGTGTCTGTATATGCGAGGGCGTGACCATGTTTATAAGAGTTTGATTATATAAGTGTTTAAGTGTGTGTGTGAGAGTTTGACAGCATTTGAATGTATGAGTGCGTGTGAGCATGTTACTGTGTGAGGGTCTCTGTGTAGTTTTGTAAGTGTATGTGACATTTTGTCTGAGTGCGTGAGTCTGTAAGTGTGTTGGTGTGAGTGATTGTGTGCGTGATATTGTGCGCACGTCTGTGTCTGTGCGTTTGTCAGCATTCGTGTGTGTGTCTGTGTGTGACAGTTTGTGTGTCTGTGTTTATGGAGGTGTGTGTCTGTGTGAGTGGGTGTGATACTGAATATGAGATAGTGTGAGTTTCTTCGAGTGTGAGTGTGTAAGTGTGCAAGGTGCAGTGTCTCAGTGTGTGAATGTGAAGTAAGGTCTTATGTGATTGTGTTTTATTTATTGTGAGGAGAGTTTTACTCTTCAGGTGAGTGTGTAAATGTGAGAGACCATTTGTGTGAGTGGGAGTGTTACTCTGCATGTATGAGGGACAGTGTGTGTTTGTGTTTGAACGGGAGTCCATGTGAGTCTTAGATTATATGTGTGCAGTTGTGGGAGTGGGTGCGAGAGGTGAGTGGGACTGAGTGGGTGCGACTGTGTATCTCTGGTAGAGTATGTGTATGTGTGACTGAATGTATCTGTTTGAGAGAGTGTGTGTGCACGTGTGTGTTAGTGTATAAGTGTTGATATGCCTGTGTGTTTCAGTGAGGGTGAGTGTAAGTGTGTGTTAGTGTGTGCGTGAGTGTGTGTGTGTATGTGTGATTGACTGAATGTTTTCGAGATTATTGGAGATACTTTGAGTGTGTGTGAGTGTGTGACTTTGTGTGTGAATGTGTGTGTGAGGGTGCACACGTGTGAGGGACTTGGTGTGAGTGTGAAACTGTGCATGTGTCAGCATGCATATGTGTGTGTGATGGTGTGTGTATGAGTGTGAATGACTGAGTGTGTAGGGCCATGAATTGGACTGAGTGTTTGTGAGTGTGTATACAAGTCTGTTGCGTGATTGTGTGTGATTGTGTTATTCTGTGTGTGTGTGGTTCGGTGGTTTTCTGTGTGTGTGGGCCTGTGCATGTGTGTGTGTGTGTGCGACTGAGTGAGAGAGTGCTTGCTTGTGCGTGTGTCTTTGTGTTGTGTCAGTGTGAGTGTTTGAGGGGAATGGGGTGAAATATGATGCCTCCAATGTTGCGATGGTTTGTGACATTTTGTGTGAGTGGGAGTGTTGGAGTGCGAGAGAGTGCGTGATTGCGTGTGAGCCTGTGAGTGTGTGTATGTGTTTGTGAGTGTGTGTGATGGTGACATTGCGTGAGGGTGCATTTGTGTCTGCATACGTGTAAGTGTGCTTTGGACATGTGTGAATGTATGTAGGTCTATGTGTGAGTGTGTGTGTTTGTGGATATGTGATGGTGTGGGTCACTGTGAGTGTGCAGGTGAGCAAGGTGCTGTGCGAGCGTGTGTCAGAGTGTGAAGGGCGTTCGTATGTGACTGTGTGAGACAGTATGAGCAGGTGAGTTTTAGTGTTATGTGTGTGTTTTTGTGAGAGATTAGCTGTGTGAGTGGGAGTGTTACTCTGAGTGTATGTGTGACTGTGTGTTTGGGTATGTAAGAATGCGTGTGAGTGTGTTTTAGTTTGTGAGTGTGCAGGTTTAGGAGCGTGTGTGCATGAGATGTGCGACTGTATGATTGTGCGTCATTCTGCATATGTATGTGCCTGGTTGTGAATGTGTGAGCATGTGTGAGTGAATGTGTGATTTTGGGTGTGTGTTCAAGGGCATGTTAGTGTCAGAGTTCAGGAGTGCTTATGTCTGTGTGTATATCAGTGTGTGTGAGTATATGTGGGAGATGTAGGTGCATGAGTGTGAGTGTTTCTATGTGTGTCTGTGTGCGTAATGGGGTGTGACTCTATGTGTTAAGGTCTCTGTGAGTGACTGTGTGTTTGAGTGTGTGTCAGTGTGTGTGAGTTTGTGTATGACTGTGTGAGTGTGAGTTTGCACATGTGTGAGGGACTTTATTTGAGTGTGTGTCAATGTGTTTGTGTGAGAGTGTATATGTGTATGGGCGTGAGTGTGTGTGAGAGGTTTTGTGAATTTGTCTGGGAGTGAAGATGTGTGAATGTGTGGGAGTGGGTGTTTGTGGGTGTGTATAAGAACTGTTGCGAGATTGTGTGATATTGAGTGTGTGTTTGGGTGTCTATGTGGTTTCATGCATGTGTGTGGGACTGAACGTGCGGGTCTGGGCGTGTGTCTGTGTGAGTGTGTGAGTGGAATGGGGTGAAATATGATGCAACAAAGGTTCCTGAGAGGTTTGAAAGCGATATTGGCCTTCTCTGATGGAACGGAAAGCCATAGAACGTGGTGGGAGGCTACAGATAGAAGAGCAATGTTGTGGAACGGACTGTAATGCAGTGTATTGTGATGCAATAGATGGTTCCTGTGTGTTATGGAAAAGAATGGATCGTTCTTTGATGGAATGAAACGCAGTAGAACGTGGTGGATTGTTGCGGAATGGAGTGGAATGTTGTGATGTGGAGTGCAATGCAGTGCATTGTGACGCAAGGGAGGGAAACCGAGCGGTTTGGACACGAAGGGAGCCTTCTTTCCAGGAATGGAAGGCTGTAAAAGGTGAAAGATTGTCAGGTACTGGAGTAGAATATTGTGGAGTGGAGTCGAACGGGGTGCCATTTGATGCAATAGACGGTTTCTCATTGTGTTTTAAGCGAATGGATTTATGTGCACGTGATTGTGCAGCTGTGTGTGTTTGTGTGTCTATTTTTGATAGGGATTGAGTGTGTGCATTTGTCACTGTGTGTACCGTTTTGAGAGAGGTTGCTGTGTCAGCGTACAGGTGTGTGAGTGGCTGAGCAAGAGTGTCTGTATATGCGAGGGCGTGACCATGTTTATAAGAGTTTGATTATATAAGTGTTTAAGTGTGTGTGTGAGAGTTTGACAGCATTTGAATGTATGAGTGCGTGTGAGCATGTTACTGTGTGAGGGTCTCTGTGTAGTTTTGTAAGTGTATGTGACATTTTGTCTGAGTGCGTGAGTCTGTAAGTGTGTTGGTGTGAGTGATTGTGTGCGTGATATTGTGCGCACGTCTGTGTCTGTGCGTTTGTCAGCATTCGTGTGTGTGTCTGTGTGTGACAGTTTGTGTGTCTGTGTTTATGGAGGTGTGTGTCTGTGTGAGTGGGTGTGATAATGAATATGAGATAGTGTGAGTTTCTTCGAGTGTGAGTGTGTAAGTGTGCAAGGTGCAGTGTCTCAGTGTGTGAATGTGAAGTAAGGTCTTATGTGATTGTGTTTTATTTATTGTGAGGAGAGTTTTACTCTTCAGGTGAGTGTGTAAATGTGAGAGACCATTTGTGTGAGTGGGAGTGTTACTCTGCATGTATGAGGGACAGTGTGTGTTTGTGTTTGAACGGGAGTCCATGTGAGTCTTAGATTATATGTGTGCAGTTGTGGGAGTGGGTGCGAGAGGTGAGTTGGACTGAGTGGGTGCGACTGTGTATCTCTGGTAGAGTATGTGTATGTGTGACTGAATGTATCTGTTTGAGAGAGTGTGTGTGCACGTGTGTGTTAGTGTATAAGTGTTGATATGCCTGTGTGTTTCAGTGAGGGTGAGTGTAAGTGTGTGTTAGTGTGTGCGTGAGTGTGTGTGTGTATGTGTGATTGACTGAATGTTTTCGAGATTATTGGAGATACTTTGAGTGTGTGTGAGTGTGTGACTTTGTGTGTGAATGTGTGTGTGAGGGTGCACACGTGTGAGGGACTTGGTGTGAGTGTGAAACTGTGCATGTGTCAGCATGCATATGTGTGTGTGATGGTGTGTGTATGAGTGTGAATGACTGAGTGTGTAGGGCCATGAATTGGACTGAGTGTTTGTGAGTGTGTATACAAGTCTGTTGCGTGATTGTGTGTGATTGTGTTATTCTGTGTGTGTGTGGTTTGGTGGTTTTCTGTGTGTGTGGGCCTGTGCATGTGTGTGTGTGTGTGCGACTGAGTGAGAGAGTGCTTGCTTGTGCGTGTGTCTTTGTGTTGTGTCAGTGTGAGTGTTTGAGGGGAATGGGGTGAAATATGATGCCTCCAATGTTGCGATGGTTTGTGACATTTTGTGTGAGTGGGAGTGTTGGAGTGCGAGAGAGTGCGTGATTGCGTGTGAGCCTGTGAGTGTGTGTATGTGTTTGTGAGTGTGTGTGATGGTGACATTGCGTGAGGGTGCATTTGTGTCTGCATACGTGTAAGTGTGCTTTGGACATGTGTGAATGTATGTAGGTCTATGTGTGAGTGTGTGTGTTTGTGGATATGTGATGGTGTGGGTCACTGTGAGTGTGCAGGTGAGCAAGGTGCTGTGCGAGCGTGTGTCAGAGTGTGAAGGGCGTTCGTATGTGACTGTGTGAGATAGTATGAGCAGGTGTGTTTTAGTGTTATGTGTGTGTGTTTGTGAGAGATTAGCTGTGTGGGTGGGAGTGTTACTCTGAGTGTATGTGTGACTGTGTGTTTGGGTATGTAAGAATGCGTGTGAGTGTGTTTTAGTTTGTGAGTGTGCAGGTTTAGGAGCGTGTGTGCATGAGATGTGCGACTGTATGATTGTGCGTCATTCTGCATATGTATGTGCCTGGTTGTGAATGTGTGAGCATGTGTGAGTGAATGTGTGATTTTGGGTGTGTGTTCAAGGGCATGTTAGTGTCAGAGTTCAGGAGTGCTTATGTCTGTGTGTATATCAGTGTGTGTGAGTATATGTGGGAGATGTAGGTGCATGAGTGTGAGTGTTTCTATGTGTGTCTGTGTGCGTAATGGGGTGTGACTCTATGTGTTAAGGTCTCTGTGAGTGACTGTGTGTTTGAGTGTGTGTCAGTGTGTGTGAGTTTGTGTATGACTGTGTGAGTGTGAGTTTGCACATGTGTGAGGGACTTTATTTGAGTGTGTGTCAATATGTTTGTGTGAGAGTGTATATGTGTATGGGCGTGAGTGTGTGTGAGAGGTTTTGTGAGTTTGTGTGGGAGTGCAGATGTGTGAATGTGTGGGAGTGGGTGTTTGTGGGTGTGTATAAGAACTGTTGCGAGATTGTGTGATATTGAGTGTGTGTTTGGGTGTCTATGTGGTTTCATGCATGTGTGTGGGACTGAACGTGCGGGTCTGGGCGTGTGTCTGTGTGAGTGTGTGAGTGGAATGGGGTGAAATATGATGCAACAAAGGTTCCTGAGAGGTTTGAAAGCGATATTGGCCTTCTCTGATGGAACGGAAAGCCATAGAACGTGGTGGGAGGCTACAGATAGAAGAGCAATGTTGTGGAACGGACTGTAATGCAGTGTATTGTGATGCAATAGATGGTTCCTGTGTGTTATGGAAAAGAATGGATCGTTCTTTGATGGAATGAAACGCAGTAGAACGTGGTGGATTGTTGCGGAATGGAGTGGAATGTTGTGATGTGGAGTGCAATGCAGTGCATTGTGACGCAAGGGAGGGAAACCGAGCGGTTTGGACACGAAGGGAGCCTTCTTTCCAGGAATGGAAGGCTGTAAAAGGTGAAAGATTGTCAGGTACTGGAGTAGAATATTGTGGAGTGGAGTCGAACGGGGTGCCATTTGATGCAATAGACGGTTTCTCATTGTGTTTTAAGCGAATGGATTTATGTGCACGTGATTGTGCAGCTGTGTGTGTTTGTGTGTCTATTTTTGATAGGGATTGAGTGTGTGCATTTGTCACTGTGTGTACGGTTTTGAGAGAGGTTGCTGTGTCAGCGTACAGGTGTGTGAGTGGCTGAGCAAGAGTGTCTGTATATGCGAGGGCGTGACCATGTTTATAAGAGTTTGATTATATAAGTGTTTAAGTGTGTGTGTGAGAGTTTGACAGCATTTGAATGTATGAGTGCGTGTGAGCATGTTACTGTGTGAGGGTCTCTGTGTAGTTTTGTAAGTGTATGTGACATTTTGTCTGAGTGCGTGAGTCTGTAAGTGTGTTGGTGTGAGTGATTGTGTGCGTGATATTGTGCGCACGTCTGTGTCTGTGCGTTTGTCAGCATTCGTGTGTGTGTCTGTGTGTGACAGTTTGTGTGTCTGTGTTTATGGAGGTGTGTGTCTGTGTGAGTGGGTGTGATACTGAATATGAGATAGTGTGAGTTTCTTCGAGTGTGAGTGTGTAAGTGTGCAAGGTGCAGTGTCTCAGTGTGTGAATGTGAAGTAAGGTCTTATGTGATTGTGTTTTATTTATTGTGAGGAGAGTTTTACTCTTCAGGTGAGTGTGTAAATGTGAGAGACCATTTGTGTGAGTGGGAGTGTTACTCTGCATGTATGAGGGACAGTGTGTGTTTGTGTTTGAACGGGAGTCCATGTGAGTCTTAGATTATATGTGTGCAGTTGTGGGAGTGTGTGCGAGAGGTGAGTGGGACTGAGTGGGTGCGACTGTGTATCTCTGGTAGAGTATGTGTATGTGTGACTGAATGTATCTGTTTGAGAGAGTGTGTGTGCACGTGTGTGTTAGTGTATAAGTGTTGATATGCCTGTGTGTTTCAGTGAGGGTGAGTGTAAGTGTGTGTTAGTGTGTGCGTGAGTGTGTGTGTGTATGTGTGATTGACTGAATGTTTTCGAGATTATTGGAGATACTTTGAGTGTGTGTGAGTGTGTGACTTTGTGTGTGAATGTGTGTGTGAGGGTGCACACGTGTGAGGGACTTGGTGTGAGTGTGAAACTGTGCATGTGTCAGCATGCATATGTGTGTGTGATGGTGTGTGTATGAGTGTGAATGACTGAGTGTGTAGGGCCATGAATTGGACTGAGTGTTTGTGAGTGTGTATACAAGTCTGTTGCGTGATTGTGTGTGATTGTGTTATTCTGTGTGTGTGTGGTTTGGTGGTTTTCTGTGTGTGTGGGCCTGTGCATGTGTGTGTGTGTGTGCGACTGAGTGAGAGAGTGCTTGCTTGTGCGTGTGTCTTTGTGTTGTGTCAGTGTGAGTGTTTGAGGGGAATGGGGTGAAATATGATGCCTCCAATGTTGCGATGGTTTGTGACATTTTGTGTGAGTGGGAGTGTTGGAGTGCGAGAGAGTGCGTGATTGCGTGTGAGCCTGTGAGTGTGTGTATGTGTTTGTGAGTGTGTGTGATGGTGACATTGCGTGAGGGTGCATTTGTGTCTGCATACGTGTAAGTGTGCTTTGGACATGTGTGAATGTATGTAGGTCTATGTGTGAGTGTGTGTGTTTGTGGATATGTGATGGTGTGGGTCACTGTGAGTGTGCAGGTGAGCAAGGTGCTGTGCGAGCGTGTGTCAGAGTGTGAAGGGCGTTCGTATGTGACTGTGTGAGATAGTATGAGCAGGTGTGTTTTAGTGTTATGTGTGTGTGTTTGTGAGAGATTAGCTGTGTGGGTGGGAGTGTTACTCTGAGTGTATGTGTGACTGTGTGTTTGGGTATGTAAGAATGCGTGTGAGTGTGTTTTAGTTTGTGAGTGTGCAGGTTTAGGAGCGTGTGTGCATGAGATGTGCGACTGTATGATTGTGCGTCATTCTGCATATGTATGTGCCTGGTTGTGAATGTGTGAGCATGTGTGAGTGAATGTGTGATTTTGGGTGTGTGTTCAAGGGCATGTTAGTGTCAGAGTTCAGGAGTGCTTATGTCTGTGTGTATATCAGTGTGTGTGAGTATATGTGGGAGATGTAGGTGCATGAGTGTGAGTGTTTCTATGTGTGTCTGTGTGCGTAATGGGGTGTGACTCTATGTGTTAAGGTCTCTGTGAGTGACTGTGTGTTTGAGTGTGTGTCAGTGTGTGTGAGTTTGTGTATGACTGTGTGAGTGTGAGTTTGCACATGTGTGAGGGACTTTATTTGAGTGTGTGTCAATATGTTTGTGTGAGAGTGTATATGTGTATGGGCGTGAGTGTGTGTGAGAGGTTTTGTGAGTTTGTGTGGGAGTGCAGATGTGTGAATGTGTGGGAGTGGGTGTTTGTGGGTGTGTATAAGAACTGTTGCGAGATTGTGTGATATTGAGTGTGTGTTTGGGTGTCTATGTGGTTTCATGCATGTGTGTGGGACTGAACGTGCGGGTCTGGGCGTGTGTCTGTGTGAGTGTGTGAGTGGAATGGGGTGAAATATGATGCAACAAAGGTTCCTGAGAGGTTTGAAAGCGATATTGGCCTTCTCTGATGGAACGGAAAGCCATAGAACGTGGTGGGAGGCTACAGATAGAAGAGCAATGTTGTGGAACGGACTGTAATGCAGTGTATTGTGATGCAATAGATGGTTCCTGTGTGTTATGGAAAAGAATGGATCGTTCTTTGATGGAATGAAACGCAGTAGAACGTGGTGGATTGTTGCGGAATGGAGTGGAATGTTGTGATGTGGAGTGCAATGCAGTGCATTGTGATGCAAGGGAGGGAAACCGAGCGGTTTGGACACGAAGGGAGCCTTCTTTCCAGGAATGGAAGGCAGTAAAAGGTGAAAGATTGTCAGGTACTGGAGTAGAATATTGTGGAGTGGAGTCGAACGGGGTGCCATTTGATGCAATAGACGGTTTCTCATTGTGTTTTAAGCGAATGGATTTATGTGCACGTGATTGTGCAGCTGTGTGTGTTTGTGTGTCTATTTTTGATAGGGATTGAGTGTGTGCATTTGTCACTGTGTGTACGGTTTTGAGAGAGGTTGCTGTGTCAGCGTGCAGGTGTGTGAGTGGCTGAGCAAGAGTGTCTGTATATGCGAGGGCGTGACCATGTTTATAAGAGGGTGATTATATAAGTGTTTAAGTGTGTGTGTGAGAGTTTGACAGCATTTGAATGTATGAGTGCGTGTGAGCATGTTACTGTGTGAGGGTCTCTGTGTAGTTTTGTAAGTGTATGTGACATTTTGTCTGAGTGCGTGAGTCTGTAAGTGTGTTGGTGTGAGTGATTGTGTGCGTGATATTGTGTGCACGTCTGTGTCTGTGCGTTTGTCAGCATTCGTGTGTGTGTCTGTGTGTGACAGTTTGTGTGTCTGTGTTTATGGAGGTGTGTGTCTGTGTGAGTGGGTGTGATACTGAATATGAGATAGTGTGAGTTTCTTCGAGTGTGAGTGTGTAAGTGTGCAAGGTGCAGTGTCTCAGTGTGTGAATGTGAAGTAAGGTCTTATGTGATTGTGTTTTATTTATTGTGAGGAGAGTTTTACTCTTCAGGTGAGTGTGTAAATGTGAGAGACCATTTGTGTGAGTGGGAGTGTTACTCTGCATGTATGAGGGACAGTGTGTGTTTGTGTTTGAACGGGAGTCCATGTGAGTCTTAGATTTTATGTGTGCAGTTGTGGGAGTGTGTGCAAGAGGTGAGTGGGACTGAGTGGGTGCGACTGTGTATCTCTGGTAGAGTATGTGTATGTGTGACTGAATGTATCTGTTTGAGAGAGTGTGTGTGCACGTGTGTGTTAGTGTATAAGTGTTGATATGCCTGTGTGTTTCAGTGAGGGTGAGTGTAAGTGTGTGTTAGTGTGTGCGTGAGTGTGTGTGTGTATGTGTGATTGACTGAATGTTTTCGAGATTATTGGAGATACTTTGAGTGTGTGTGAGTGTGTGACTTTGTGTGTGAATGTGTGTGTGAGGGTGCACACGTGTGAGGGACTTGGTGTGAGTGTGAAACTGTGCATGTGTCAGCATGCATATGTGTGTGTGATGGTGTGTGTATGAGTGTGAATGACTGAGTGTGTAGGGCCATGAATGGGACTGAGTGTTTGTGAGTGTGTATACAAGTCTGTTGCGTGATTGTGTGTGATTGTGTTATTCTGTGTGTGTGTGGTTCGGTGGTTTTCTGTGTGTGTGGGCCTGTGCATGTGTGTGTGTGTGTGCGACTGAGTGAGAGAGTGCTTGCTTGTGCGTGTGTCTTTGTGTTGTGTCAGTGTGAGTGTTTGAGGGGAATGGGGTGAAATATGATGCCTCCAATGTTGCGATGGTTTGTGACATTTTGTGTGAGTGGGAGTGTTGGAGTGCGAGAGAGTGCGTGATTGCGTGTGAGCCTGTGAGTGTGTGTATGTGTTTGTGAGTGTGTGTGATGGTGACATTGCGTGAGGGTGCATTTGTGTCTGCATACGTGTAAGTGTGCTTTGGACATGTGCGAATGTATGTAGGTCTATGTGTGAGTGTGTGTGTTTGTGGATATGTGATGGTGTGGGTGACTGTGAGTGTGCAGGTGAGCAAGGTGCTGTGCGAGCGTGTGTCAGAGTGTGAAGGGCGTTCGTATGTGACTGTGTGAGATAGTATGAGCAGGTGTGTTTTAGTGTTATGTGTGTGTGTTTGTGAGAGATTAGCTGTGTGAGTGGGAGTGTTACTCTGAGTGTATGTGTGACTGTGTGTTTGGGTATGTAAGAATGCGTGTGAGTGTGTTTTAGTTTGTGAGTGTGCAGGTTTAGGAGCGTGTGTGCATGAGATGTGCGACTGTATGATTGTGCGTCATTCTGCATATGTGTGTGCCTGGTTGTGAATGTGTGAACATGTGTGAGTGAATGTGTGATTTTGGGTGTGTGTTCAAGGGCATGTTAGTGTCAGAGTTCAGGAGTGCTTATGTCTGTGTGTATATCAGTGTGTGTGAGTATATGTGGGAGATGTAGGTGCATGAGTGTGAGTGTTTCTATGTGTGTCTGTGTGCATAATGGGGTGTGACTCTATGTGTTAAGGTCTCTGTGAGTGACTGTGTGTTTGAGTGTGTGTCAGTGTGTGTGAGTTTGTGTATGACTGTGTGAGTGTGAGTTTGCACATGTGTGAGGGACTTTATTTGAGTGTGTGTCAATGTGTTTGTGTGAGAGTGTATATGTGTATGGGCGTGAGTGTGTGTGAGAGGTTTTGTGAATTTGTGTGGGAGTGAAGATGTGTGAATGTGTGGGAGTGGGTGTTTGTGGGTGTGTATAAGAACTGTTGCGAGATTGTGTGATATTGAGTGTGTGTTTGGGTGTCTATGTGGTTTCATGCATGTGTGTGGGACTGAACGTGCGGGTCTGGGCGTGTGTCTGTGTGAGTGTTTGAGTGGAATGGGGTGAAATATGATGCAACAAAGGTTCCTGAGAGGTTTGAAAGCGATATTGGCCTTCTCTGATGGAACGGAAAGCCATAGAACGTGGTGGGAGGCTACAGATAGAAGAGCAATGTTGTGGAACGGACTGTAATGCAGTGTATTGTGATGCAATAGATGGTTCCTGTGTGTTATGGAAAAGAATGGATCGTTCTTTGATGGAATGAAACGCAGTAGAAAGTGGTGGATTGTTGCGGAATGGAGTGGAATGTTGTGATGTGGAGTGCAATGCAGTGCATTGTGACGCAAGGGAGGGAAACCGAGCGGTTTGGACACGAAGGGAGCCTTCTTTCCAGGAATGGAAGGCAGTAAAAGGTGAAAGATTGTCAGGTACTGGAGTAGAATATTGTGGAGTGGAGTCGAACGGGGTGCCATTTGATGCAATAGATGGTTTCTCATTGTGTTTTAAGCGAATGGATTTATGTGCACGTGATTGTGCAGCTGTGTGTGTTTGTGTGTCTATTTTTGATAGGGATTGAGTGTGTGCATTTGTCACTGTGTGTACGGTTTTGAGAGAGGTTGCTGTGTCAGCGTGCAGGTGTGTGAGTGGCTGAGCAAGAGTGTCTGTATATGCGAGGGCGTGACCATGTTTATAAGAGGGTGATTATATAAGTGTTTAAGTGTGTGTGTGAGAGTTTGACAGCATTTGAATGTATGAGTGCGTGTGAGCATGTTACTGTGTGAGGGTCTCTGTGTAGTTTTGTAAGTGTATGTGACATTTTGTCTGAGTGCGTGAGTCTGTAAGTGTGTTGGTGTGAGTGATTGTGTGCGTGATATTGTGCGCACGTCTGTGTCTGTGCGTTTGTCAGCATTCGTGTGTGTGTCTGTGTGTGACAGTTTGTGTGTCTGTGTTTATGGAGGTGTGTGTCTGTGTGAGTGGGTGTGATACTGAATATGAGATAGTGTGAGTTTCTTCGAGTGTGAGTGTGTAAGTGTGCAAGGTGCAGTGTCTCAGTGTGTGAATGTGAAGTAAGGTCTTATGTGATTGTGTTTTATTTATTGTGAGGAGAGTTTTACTCTTCAGGTGAGTGTGTAAATGTGAGAGACCATTTGTGTGAGTGGGAGTGTTACTCTGCATGTATGAGGGACAGTGTGTGTTTGTGTTTGAACGGGAGTCCATGTGAGTCTTAGATTATATGTGTGCAGTTGTGGGAGTGGGTGCGAGAGGTGAGTGGGACTGAGTGGGTGCGACTGTGTATCTCTGGTAGAGTATGTGTATGTGTGACTGAATGTATCTGTTTGAGAGAGTGTGTGTGCACGTGTGTGTTAGTGTATAAGTGTTGATATGCCTGTGTGTTTCAGTGAGGGTGAGTGTAAGTGTGTGTTAGTGTGTGCGTGAGTGTGTGTGTGTATGTGTGATTGACTGAATGTTTTCGAGAATATTGGAGATACTTTGAGTGTGTGTGAGTGTGTGACTTTGTGTGTGAATGTGTGTGTGAGGGTGCACACGTGTGAGGGACTTGGTGTGAGTGTGAAACTGTGCATGTGTCAGCATGCATATGTGTGTGTGATGGTGTGTGTATGAGTGTGAATGACTGAGTGTGTAGGGCCATGAATGGGACTGAGTGTTTGTGAGTGTGTATACAAGTCTGTTGCGTGATTGTGTGTGATTGTGTTATTCTGTGTGTGTGTGGTTCGGTGGTTTTCTGTGTGTGTGGGCCTGTGCATGTGTGTGTGTGTGTGCGACTGAGTGAGAGAGTGCTTGCTTGTGCGTGTGTCTTTGTGTTGTGTCAGTGTGAGTGTTTGAGGGGAATGGGGTGAAATATGATGCCTCCAATGTTGCGATGGTTTGTGACATTTTGTGTGAGTGGGAGTGTTGGAGTGCGAGAGAGTGCGTGATTGCGTGTGAGCCTGTGAGTGTGTGTATGTGTTTGTGAGTGTGTGTGATGGTGACATTGCGTGAGGGTGCATTTGTGTCTGCATACGTGTAAGTGTGCTTTGGACATGTGTGAATGTATGTAGGTCTATGTGTGAGTGTGTGTGTTTGTGGATATGTGATGGTGTGGGTCACTGTGAGTGTGCAGGTGAGCAAGGTGCTGTGCGAGCGTGTGTCAGCGTGTGAAGGGCGTTCGTATGTGACTGTGTGAGATAGTATGAGCAGGTGTGTTTTAGTGTTATGTGTGTGTGTTTGTGAGAGATTAGCTGTGTGAGTGGGAGTGTTACTCAGAGTTTATGTGTGACTGTGTGTTTGGGTATGTAAGAATGCGTGTGAGTGTGTTTTAGTTTGTGAGTGTGCAGGTTTAGGAGCGTGTGTGCATGAGATGTGCGACTGTATGATTGTGCGTCATTCTGCATATGTATGTGCCTGGTTGTGAATGTGTGAGCATGTGTGAGTGAATGTGTGATTTTGGGTGTGTGTTCAAGGGCATGTTAGTGTCAGAGTTCAGGAGTGCTTATGTCTGTGTGTATATCAGTGTGTGTGAGTATATGTGGGAGATGTAGGTGCATGAGTGTGAGTGTTTCTATGTGTGTCTGTGTGCGTAATGGGGTGTGACTCTATGTGTTAAGGTCTCTGTGAGTGACTGTGTGTTTGAGTGTGTGTCAGTGTGTGTGAGTTTGTGTATGACTGTGTGAGTGTGAGTTTGCACATGTGTGAGGGACTTTATTTGAGTGTGTGTCAATGTGTTTGTGTGAGAGTGTATATGTGTATGGGCGTGAGTGTGTGTGAGAGGTTTTGTGAATTTGTGTGGGAGTGAAGATGTGTGAATGTGTGGGAGTGGGTGTTTGTGGGTGTGTATAAGAACTGTTGCGAGATTGTGTGATATTGAGTGTGTGTTTGGGTGTCTATGTGGTTTCATGCATGTGTGTGGGACTGAACGTGCGGGTCTGGGCGTGTGTCTGTGTGAGTGTTTGAGTGGAATGGGGTGAAATATGATGCAACAAAGGTTCCTGAGAGGTTTGAAAGCGATATTGGCCTTCTCTGATGGAACGGAAAGCCATAGAACGTGGTGGGAGGCTACAGATAGAAGAGCAATGTTGTGGAACGGACTGTAATGCAGTGTATTGTGATGCAATAGATGGTTCCTGTGTGTTATGGAAAAGAATGGATCGTTCTTTGATGGAATGAAACGCAGTAGAAAGTGGTGGATTGTTGCGGAATGGAGTGGAATGTTGTGATGTGGAGTGCAATGCAGTGCATTGTGACGCAAGGGAGGGAAACCGAGCGGTTTGGACACGAAGGGAGCCTTCTTTCCAGGAATGGAAGGCAGTAAAAGGTGAAAGATTGTCAGGTACTGGAGTAGAATATTGTGGAGTGGAGTCGAACGGGGTGCCATTTGATGCAATAGACGGTTTCTCATTGTGTTTTAAGCGAATGGATTTATGTGCACGTGATTGTGCAGCTGTGTGTGTTTGTGTGTCTATTTTTGATAGGGATTGAGTGTGTGCATTTGTCACTGTGTGTACGGTTTTGAGAGAGGTTGCTGTGTCAGCGTGCAGGTGTGTGAGTGGCTGAGCAAGAGTGTCTGTATATGCGAGGGCGTGACCATGTTTATAAGAGGGTGATTATATAAGTGTTTAAGTGTGTGTGTGAGAGTTTGACAGCATTTGAATGTATGAGTGCGTGTGAGCATGTTACTGTGTGAGGGTCTCTGTGTAGTTTTGTAAGTGTATGTGACATTTTGTCTGAGTGCGTGAGTCTGTAAGTGTGTTGGTGTGAGTGATTGTGTGCGTGATATTGTGCGCACGTCTGTGTCTGTGCGTTTGTCAGCATTCGTGTGTGTGTCTGTGTGTGACAGTTTGTGTGTCTGTGTTTATGGAGGTGTGTGTCTGTGTGAGTGGGTGTGATACTGAATATGAGATAGTGTGAGTTTCTTCGAGTGTGAGTGTGTAAGTGTGCAAGGTGCAGTGTCTCAGTGTGTGAATGTGAAGTAAGGTCTTATGTGATTGTGTTTTATTTATTGTGAGGAGAGTTTTACTCTTCAGGTGAGTGTGTAAATGTGAGAGACCATTTGTGTGAGTGGGAGTGTTACTCTGCATGTATGAGGGACAGTGTGTGTTTGTGTTTGAACGGGAGTCCATGTGAGTCTTAGATTATATGTGTGCAGTTGTGGGAGTGTGTGCGAGAGGTGAGTGGGACTGAGTGGGTGCGACTGTGTATCTCTGGTAGAGTATGTGTATGTGTGACTGAATGTATCTGTTTGAGAGAGTGTGTGTGCACGTGTGTGTTAGTGTATAAGTGTTGATATGCCTGTGTGTTTCAGTGAGGGTGAGTGTAAGTGTGTGTTAGTGTGTGCGTGAGTGTGTGTGTGTATGTGTGATTGACTGAATGTTTTCGAGATTATTGGAGATACTTTGAGTGTGTGTGAGTGTGTGACTTTGTGTGTGAATGTGTGTGTGAGGGTGCACACGTGTGAGGGACTTGGTGTGAGTGTGAAACTGTGCATGTGTCAGCATGCATATGTGTGTGTGATGGTGTGTGTATGAGTGTGAATGACTGAGTGTGTAGGGCCATGAATGGGACTGAGTGTTTGTGAGTGTGTATACAAGTCTGTTGCGTGATTGTGTGTGATTGTGTTATTCTGTGTGTGTGTGGTTCGGTGGTTTTCTGTGTGTGTGGGCCTGTGCATGTGTGTGTGTGTGTGCGACTGAGTGAGAGAGTGCTTGCTTGTGCGTGTGTCTTTGTGTTGTGTCAGTGTGAGTGTTTGAGGGGAATGGGGTGAAATATGATGCCTCCAATGTTGCGATGGTTTGTGACATTTTGTGTGAGTGGGAGTGTTGGAGTGCGAGAGAGTGCGTGATTGCGTGTGAGCCTGTGAGTGTGTGTATGTGTTTGTGAGTGTGTGTGATGGTGACATTGCGTGAGGGTGCATTTGTGTCTGCATACGTGTAAGTGTGCTTTGGACATGTGTGAATGTATGTAGGTCTATGTGTGAGTGTGTGTGTTTGTGGATATGTGATGGTGTGGGTCACTGTGAGTGTGCAGGTGAGCAAGGTGCTGTGCGAGCGTGTGTCAGAGTGTGAAGGGCGTTCGTGTGTGACTGTGTGAGATAGTATGAGCAGGTGTGTTTTAGTGTTATGTGTGTGTGTTTGTGAGAGATTAGCTGTGTGAGTGGGAGTGTTACTCTGAGTGTATGTGTGACTGTGTGTTTGGGTATGTAAGAATGCATGTGAGTGTGTTTTAGTTTGTGAGTGTGCAGGTTTAGGAGCGTGTGTGCATGAGATGTGCGACTGTATGATTGTGCGTCATTCTGCATATGTATGTGCCTGGTTGTGAATGTGTGAGCATGTGTGAGTGAATGTGTGATTTTGGGTGTGTGTTCAAGGGCATGTTAGTGTCAGAGTTCAGGAGTGCTTATGTCTGTGTGTATATCAGTGTGTGTGAGTATATGTGGGAGATGTAGGTGCATGAGTGTGAGTGTTTCTATGTGTGTCTGTGTGCGTAATGGGGTGTGACTCTATGTGTTAAGGTCTCTGTGAGTGACTGTGTGTTTGAGTGTGTGTCAGTGTGTGTGAGTTTGTGTATGACTGTGTGAGTGTGAGTTTGCACATGTGTGAGGGAATTTATTTGAGTGTGTGTCAATATGTTTGTGTGAGAGTGTATATGTGTATGGGCGTGAGTGTGTGTGAGAGGTTTTGTGAGTTTGTGTGGGAGTGCAGATGTGTGAATGTGTGGGAGTGGGTGTTTGTGGGTGTGTATAAGAACTGTTGCGAGATTGTGTGATATTGAGTGTGTGTTTGGGTGTCTATGTGGTTTCATGCATGTGTGTGGGACTGAACGTGCGGGTCTGGGCGTGTGTCTGTGTGAGTGTGTGAGTGGAATGGGGTGAAATATGATGCAACAAAGGTTCCTGAGAGGTTTGAAAGCGATATTGGCCTTCTCTGATGGAACGGAAAGCCATAGAACGTGGTGGGAGGCTACAGATAGAAGAGCAATGTTGTGGAACGGACTGTAATGCAGTGTATTGTGATGCAATAGATGGTTCCTGTGTGTTATGGAAAAGAATGGATCGTTCTTTGATGGAATGAAACGCAGTAGAACGTGGTGGATTGTTGCGGAATGGAGTGGAATGTTGTGATGTGGAGTGCAATGCAGTGCATTGTGACGCAAGGGAGGGAAACCGAGCGGTTTGGACACGAAGGGAGCCTTCTTTCCAGGAATGGAAGGCAGTAAAAGGTGAAAGATTGTCAGGTACTGGAGTAGAATATTGTGGAGTGGAGTCGAACGGGGTGCCATTTGATGCAATAGACGGTTTCTCATTGTGTTTTAAGCGAATGGATTTATGTGCACGTGATTGTGCAGCTGTGTGTGTTTGTGTGTCTATTTTTGATAGGGATTGAGTGTGTGCATTTGTCACTGTGTGTACGGTTTTGAGAGAGGTTGCTGTGTCAGCGTGCAGGTGTGTGAGTGGCTGAGCAAGAGTGTCTGTATATGCGAGGGCGTGACCATGCTTATAAGAGGGTGATTATATAAGTGTTTAAGTGTGTGTGTGAGAGTTTGACAGCATTTGAATGTATGAGTGCGTGTGAGCATGTTACTGTGTGAGTGTCTCTGTGTAGTTTTGTAAGTGTATGTGACATTTTGTCTGAGTGCGTGAGTCTGTAAGTGTTTTGGTGTGAGTGATTGTGTGCGTGATATTGTGCGCACGTCTGTGTCTGTGCGTTTGTCAGCATTCGTGTGTGTGTCTGTGTGTGACAGTTTGTGTGTCTGTGTTTATGGAGGTGTGTGTCTGTGTGAGTGGGTGTGATACTGAATATGAGATAGTGTGAGTTTCTTCGAGTGTGAGTGTGTAAGTGTGCAAGGTGCAGTGTCTCAGTGTGTGAATGTGAAGTAAGGTCTTATGTGATTGTGTTTTATTTATTGTGAGGAGAGTTTTACTCTTCAGGTGAGTGTGTAAATGTGAGAGACCATTTGTGTGAGTGGGAGTGTTACTCTGCATGTATGAGGGACAGTGTGTGTTTGTGTTTGAACGGGAGTACATGTGAGTCTTAGATTTTATGTGTGCAGTTGTGGGAGTGTGTGCGAGAGGAGAGTGGGACTGAGTGGGTGCGACTGTGTATCTCTGGTAGAGTATGTGTATGTGTGACTGAATGTATCTGTTTGAGAGAGTGTGTGTGCACGTGTGTGTTAGTGTATAAGTGTTGATATGCCTGTGTGTTTCAGTGAGGGTGAGTGTAAGTGTGTGTTAGTGTGTGCGTGAGTGTGTGTGTGTATGTGTGATTGACTGAATGTTTTCGAGATTATTGGAGATACTTTGAGTGTGTGTGAGTGTGTGACTTTGTGTGTGAATGTGTGTGTGAGGGTGAACACGTGTGAGGGACTTGGTGTGAGTGTGAAACTGTGCATGTGTCAGCATGCATATGTGTGTGTGATGGTGGGTGTATGAGTGTGAATGACTGAGTGTGTAGGGCCATGAATGGGACTGAGTGTTTGTGAGTGTGTATACAAGTCTGTTGCGTGATTGTGTGTGATTGTGTTATTCTGTGTGTGTGTGGTTCGGTGGTTTTCTGTGTGTGTGGGCCTGTGCATGTGTGTGTGTGTGTGCGACTGAGTGAGAGAGTGCTTGCTTGTGCGTGTGTCTTTGTGTTGTGTCAGTGTGAGTGTTTGAGGGGAATGGGGTGAAATATGATGCCTCCAATGTTGCGATGGTTTCTGACATTTTGTGTGAGTGGGAGTGTTGGAGTGCGAGAGAGTGCGTGATTGCGTGTGAGCCTGTGAGTGTGTGTATGTGTTTGTGAGTGTGTGTGATGGTGACATTGCGTGAGGGTGCATTTGTGTCTGCATACGTGTAAGTGTGCTTTGGACATGTGTGAATGTATGTAGGTCTATGTGTGAGTGTGTGTGTTTGTGGATATGTGATGGTGTGGGTCACTGTGAGTGTGCAGGTGAGCAAGGTGCTGTGCGAGCGTGTGTCAGAGTGTGAAGGGCGTTCGTGTGTGACTGTGTGAGATAGTATGAGCAGGTGTGTTTTAGTGTTATGTGTGTGTGTTTGTGAGAGATTAGCTGTGTGAGTGGGAGTGTTACTCTGAGTGTATGTGTGACTGTGTGTTTGGGTATGTAAGAATGCGTGTGAGTGTGTTTTAGTTTGTGAGTGTGCAGGTTTAGGAGCGTGTGTGCATGAGATGTGCGACTGTATGATTGTGCGT
Source organism: Manis pentadactyla (assembly GCF_030020395.1). NCBI lineage: Eukaryota > Metazoa > Chordata > Mammalia > Pholidota > Manidae > Manis > Manis pentadactyla. Next base: position 532,488 of record NW_026644607.1, on the reverse strand, counting down.
CATTCTGCATATGTATGTGCCTGGTTGTGAATGTGTGAGCATGTGTGAGTGAATGTGTGATTTTGGGTGTGTGTTCAAGGGCATGTTAGTGTCAGAGTTCAGGAGTGCTTATGTCTGTGTGTATATCAGTGTGTGTGAGTATATGTGGGAGATGTAGGTGCATGAGTGTGAGTGTTTCTATGTGTGTCTGTGTGCGTAATGGGGTGTGACTCTATGTGTTAAGGTCTCTGTGAGTGACTGTGTGTTTGAGTGTGTGTCAGTGTGTGTGAGTTTGTGTATGACTGTGTGAGTGTGAGTTTGCACATGTGTGAGGGAATTTATTTGAGTGTGTGTCAATATGTTTGTGTGAGAGTGTATATGTGTATGGGCGTGAGTGTGTGTGAGAGGTTTTGTGAGTTTGTGTGGGAGTGCAGATGTGTGAATGTGTGGGAGTGGGTGTTTGTGGGTGTGTATAAGAACTGTTGCGAGATTGTGTGATATTGAGTGTGTGTTTGGGTGTCTATGTGGTTTCATGCATGTGTGTGGGACTGAACGTGCGGGTCTGGGCGTGTGTCTGTGTGAGTGTGTGAGTGGAATGGGGTGAAATATGATGCAACAAAGGTTCCTGAGAGGTTTGAAAGCGATATTGGCCTTCTCTGATGGAACGGAAAGCCATAGAACGTGGTGGGAGGCTACAGATAGAAGAGCAATGTTGTGGAACGGACTGTAATGCAGTGTATTGTGATGCAATAGATGGTTCCTGTGTGTTATGGAAAAGAATGGATCGTTCTTTGATGGAATGAAACGCAGTAGAACGTGGTGGATTGTTGCGGAATGGAGTGGAATGTTGTGATGTGGAGTGCAATGCAGTGCATTGTGACGCAAGGGAGGGAAACCGAGCGGTTTGGACACGAAGGGAGCCTTCTTTCCAGGAATGGAAGGCTGTAAAAGGTGAAAGATTGTCAGGTACTGGAGTAGAATATTGTGGAGTGGAGTCGAACGGGGTGCCATTTGATGCAATAGACGGTTTCTCATTGTGTTTTAAGCGAATGGATTTATGTGCACGTGATTGTGCAGCTGTGTGTGTTTGTGTGTCTATTTTTGATAGGGATTGAGTGTGTGCATTTGTCACTGTGTGTACGGTTTTGAGAGAGGTTGCTGTGTCAGCGTGCAGGTGTGTGAGTGGCTGAGCAAGAGTGTCTGTATATGCGAGGGCGTGACCATGCTTATAAGAGGGTGATTATATAAGTGTTTAAGTGTGTGTGTGAGAGTTTGACAGCATTTGAATGTATGAGTGCGTGTGAGCATGTTACTGTGTGAGTGTCTCTGTGTAGTTTTGTAAGTGTATGTGACATTTTGTCTGAGTGCGTGAGTCTGTAAGTGTTTTGGTGTGAGTGATTGTGTGCGTGATATTGTGCGCACGTCTGTGTCTGTGCGTTTGTCAGCATTCGTGTGTGTGTCTGTGTGTGACAGTTTGTGTGTCTGTGTTTATGGAGGTGTGTGTCTGTGTGAGTGGGTGTGATACTGAATATGAGATAGTGTGAGTTTCTTCGAGTGTGAGTGTGTAAGTGTGCAAGGTGCAGTGTCTCAGTGTGTGAATGTGAAGTAAGGTCTTATGTGATTGTGTTTTATTTATTGTGAGGAGAGTTTTACTCTTCAGGTGAGTGTGTAAATGTGAGAGACCATTTGTGTGAGTGGGAGTGTTACTCTGCATGTATGAGGGACAGTGTGTGTTTGTGTTTGAACGGGAGTACATGTGAGTCTTAGATTTTATGTGTGCAGTTGTGGGAGTGTGTGCGAGAGGTGAGTGGGACTGAGTGGGTGCGACTGTGTATCTCTGGTAGAGTATGTGTATGTGTGACTGAATGTATCTGTTTGAGAGAGTGTGTGTGCACGTGTGTGTTAGTGTATAAGTGTTGATATGCCTGTGTGTTTCAGTGAGGGTGAGTGTAAGTGTGTGTTAGTGTGTGCGTGAGTGTGTGTGTGTATGTGTGATTGACTGAATGTTTTCGAGATTATTGGAGATACTTTGAGTGTGTGTGAGTGTGTGACTTTGTGTGTGAATGTGTGTGTGAGGGTGAACACGTGTGAGGGACTTGGTGTGAGTGTGAAACTGTGCATGTGTCAGCATGCATATGTGTGTGTGATGGTGGGTGTATGAGTGTGAATGACTGAGTGTGTAGGGCCATGAATGGGACTGAGTGTTTGTGAGTGTGTATACAAGTCTGTTGCGTGATTGTGTGTGATTGTGTTATTCTGTGTGTGTGTGGTTCGGTGGTTTTCTGTGTGTGTGGGCCTGTGCATGTGTGTGTGTGTGTGCGACTGAGTGAGAGAGTGCTTGCTTGTGCGTGTGTCTTTGTGTTGTGTCAGTGTGAGTGTTTGAGGGGAATGGGGTGAAATATGATGCCTCCAATGTTGCGATGGTTTCTGACATTTTGTGTGAGTGGGAGTGTTGGAGTGCGAGAGAGTGCGTGATTGCGTGTGAGCCTGTGAGTGTGTGTATGTGTTTGTGAGTGTGTGTGATGGTGACATTGCGTGAGGGTGCATTTGTGTCTGCATACGTGTAAGTGTGCTTTGGACATGTGTGAATGTATGTAGGTCTATGTGTGAGTGTGTGTGTTTGTGGATATGTGATGGTGTGGGTCACTGTGAGTGTGCAGGTGAGCAAGGTGCTGTGCGAGCGTGTGTCAGAGTGTGAAGGGCGTTCGTGTGTGACTGTGTGAGATAGTATGAGCAGGTGTGTTTTAGTGTTATGTGTGTGTGTTTGTGAGAGATTAGCTGTGTGAGTGGGAGTGTTACTCTGAGTGTATGTGTGACTGTGTGTTTGGGTATGTAAGAATGCGTGTGAGTGTGTTTTAGTTTGTGAGTGTGCAGGTTTAGGAGCGTGTGTGCATGAGATGTGCGACTGTATGATTGTGCGTCATTCTGCATATGTATGTGCCTGGTTGTGAATGTGTGAGCATGTGTGAGTGAATGTGTGATTTTGGGTGTGTGTTCAAGGGCATGTTAGTGTCAGAGTTCAGGAGTGCTTATGTCTGTGTGTATATCAGTGTGTGTGAGTATATGTGGGAGATGTAGGTGCATGAGTGTGAGTGTTTCTATGTGTGTCTGTGTGCGTAATGGGGTGTGACTCTATGTGTTAAGGTCTCTGTGAGTGACTGTGTGTTTGAGTGTGTGTCAGTGTGTGTGAGTTTGTGTATGACTGTGTGAGTGTGAGTTTGCACATGTGTGAGGGAATTTATTTGAGTGTGTGTCAATATGTTTGTGTGAGAGTGTATATGTGTATGGGCGTGAGTGTGTGTGAGAGGTTTTGTGAGTTTGTGTGGGAGTGCAGATGTGTGAATGTGTGGGAGTGGGTGTTTGTGGGTGTGTATAAGAACTGTTGCGAGATTGTGTGATATTGAGTGTGTGTTTGGGTGTCTATGTGGTTTCATGCATGTGTGTGGGACTGAACGTGCGGGTCTGGGCGTGTGTCTGTGTGAGTGTGTGAGTGGAATGGGGTGAAATATGATGCAACAAAGGTTCCTGAGAGGTTTGAAAGCGATATTGGCCTTCTCTGATGGAACGGAAAGCCATAGAACGTGGTGGGAGGCTACAGATAGAAGAGCAATGTTGTGGAACGGACTGTAATGCAGTGTATTGTGATGCAATAGATGGTTCCTGTGTGTTATGGAAAAGAATGGATCGTTCTTTGATGGAATGAAACGCAGTAGAACGTGGTGGATTGTTGCGGAATGGAGTGGAATGTTGTGATGTGGAGTGCAATGCAGTGCATTGTGACGCAAGGGAGGGAAACCGAGCGGTTTGGACACGAAGGGAGCCTTCTTTCCAGGAATGGAAGGCAGTAAAAGGTGAAAGATTGTCAGGTACTGGAGTAGAATATTGTGGAGTGGAGTCGAACGGGGTGCCATTTGATGCAATAGACGGTTTCTCATTGTGTTTTAAGCGAATGGATTTATGTGCACGTGATTGTGCAGCTGTGTGTGTTTGTGTGTCTATTTTTGATAGGGATTGAGTGTGTGCATTTGTCACTGTGTGTACGGTTTTGAGAGAGGTTGCTGTGTCAGCGTGCAGGTGTGTGAGTGGCTGAGCAAGAGTGTCTGTATATGCGAGGGCGTGACCATGCTTATAAGAGGGTGATTATATAAGTGTTTAAGTGTGTGTGTGAGAGTTTGACAGCATTTGAATGTATGAGTGCGTGTGAGCATGTTACTGTGTGAGTGTCTCTGTGTAGTTTTGTAAGTGTATGTGACATTTTGTCTGAGTGCGTGAGTCTGTAAGTGTTTTGGTGTGAGTGATTGTGTGCGTGATATTGTGCGCACGTCTGTGTCTGTGCGTTTGTCAGCATTCGTGTGTGTGTCTGTGTGTGACAGTTTGTGTGTCTGTGTTTATGGAGGTGTGTGTCTGTGTGAGTGGGTGTGATACTGAATATGAGATAGTGTGAGTTTCTTCGAGTGTGAGTGTGTAAGTGTGCAAGGTGCAGTGTCTCAGTGTGTGAATGTGAAGTAAGGTCTTATGTGATTGTGTTTTATTTATTGTGAGGAGAGTTTTACTCTTCAGGTGAGTGTGTAAATGTGAGAGACCATTTGTGTGAGTGGGAGTGTTACTCTGCATGTATGAGGGACAGTGTGTGTTTGTGTTTGAACGGGAGTACATGTGAGTCTTAGATTTTATGTGTGCAGTTGTGGGAGTGTGTGCGAGAGGTGAGTGGGACTGAGTGGGTGCGACTGTGTATCTCTGGTAGAGTATGTGTATGTGTGACTGAATGTATCTGTTTGAGAGAGTGTGTGTGCACGTGTGTGTTAGTGTATAAGTGTTGATATGCCTGTGTGTTTCAGTGAGGGTGAGTGTAAGTGTGTGTTAGTGTGTGCGTGAGTGTGTGTGTGTATGTGTGATTGACTGAATGTTTTCGAGATTATTGGAGATACTTTGAGTGTGTGTGAGTGTGTGACTTTGTGTGTGAATGTGTGTGTGAGGGTGAACACGTGTGAGGGACTTGGTGTGAGTGTGAAACTGTGCATGTGTCAGCATGCATATGTGTGTGTGATGGTGGGTGTATGAGTGTGAATGACTGAGTGTGTAGGGCCATGAATGGGACTGAGTGTTTGTGAGTGTGTATACAAGTCTGTTGCGTGATTGTGTGTGATTGTGTTATTCTGTGTGTGTGTGGTTCGGTGGTTTTCTGTGTGTGTGGGCCTGTGCATGTGTGTGTGTGTGTGCGACTGAGTGAGAGAGTGCTTGCTTGTGCGTGTGTCTTTGTGTTGTGTCAGTGTGAGTGTTTGAGGGGAATGGGGTGAAATATGATGCCTCCAATGTTGCGATGGTTTGTGACATTTTGTGTGAGTGGGAGTGTTGGAGTGCGAGAGAGTGCGTGATTGCGTGTGAGCCTGTGAGTGTGTGTATGTGTTTGTGAGTGTGTGTGATGGTGACATTGCGTGAGGGTGCATTTGTGTCTGCATACGTGTAAGTGTGCTTTGGACATGTGTGAATGTATGTAGGTCTATGTGTGAGTGTGTGTGTTTGTGGATATGTGATGGTGTGGGTCACTGTGAGTGTGCAGGTGAGCAAGGTGCTGTGCGAGCGTGTGTCAGAGTGTGAAGGGCGTTCGTGTGTGACTGTGTGAGATAGTATGAGCAGGTGTGTTTTAGTGTTATGTGTGTGTGTTTGTGAGAGATTAGCTGTGTGAGTGGGAGTGTTACTCTGAGTGTATGTGTGACTGTGTGTTTGGGTATGTAAGAATGCGTGTGAGTGTGTTTTAGTTTGTGAGTGTGCAGGTTTAGGAGCGTGTGTGCATGAGATGTGCGACTGTATGATTGTGCGTCATTCTGCATATGTATGTGCCTGGTTGTGAATGTGTGAGCATGTGTGAGTGAATGTGTGATTTTGGGTGTGTGTTCAAGGGCATGTTAGTGTCAGAGTTCAGGAGTGCTTATGTCTGTGTGTATATCAGTGTGTGTGAGTATATGTGGGAGATGTAGGTGCATGAGTGTGAGTGTTTCTATGTGTGTCTGTGTGCGTAATGGGGTGTGACTCTATGTGTTAAGGTCTCTGTGAGAGACTGTGTGTTTGAGTGTGGGTCAGTGTGTGTGAGTTTGTGTATGACTGTGTGAGTGTGAGTTTGCACATGTGTGAGGGACTTTATTTGAGTGTGTGTCAATGTGTTTGTGTGAGAGTGTATATGTGTATGGGCGTGAGTGTGTGTGAGAGGTTTTGTGAATTTGTGTGGGAGTGAAGATGTGTGAATGTGTGGGAGTGGGTGTTTGTGGGTGTGTATAAGAACTGTTGCGAGATTGTGTGATATTGAGTGTGTGTTTGGGTGTCTATGTGGTTTCATGCATGTGTGTGGGACTGAACGTGCGGGTCTGGGCGTGTGTCTGTGTGAGTGTTTGAGTGGAATGGGGTGAAATATGATGCAACAAAGGTTCCTGAGAGGTTTGAAAGCGATATTGGCCTTCTCTGATGGAACGGAAAGCCATAGAACGTGGTGGGAGGCTACAGATAGAAGAGCAATGTTGTGGAACGGACTGTAATGCAGTGTATTGTGATGCAATAGATGGTTCCTGTGTGTTATGGAAAAGAATGGATCGTTCTTTGATGGAATGAAACGCAGTAGAAAGTGGTGGATTGTTGCGGAATGGAGTGGAATGTTGTGATGTGGAGTGCAATGCAGTGCATTGTGACGCAAGGGAGGGAAACCGAGCGGTTTGGACACGAAGGGAGCCTTCTTTCCAGGAATGGAAGGCAGTAAAAGGTGAAAGATTGTCAGGTACTGGAGTAGAATATTGTGGAGTGGAGTCGAACGGGGTGCCATTTGATGCAATAGACGGTTTCTCATTGTGTTTTAAGCGAATGGATTTATGTGCACGTGATTGTGCAGCTGTGTGTGTTTGTGTGTCTATTTTTGATAGGGATTGAGTGTGTGCATTTGTCACTGTGTGTACGGTTTTGAGAGAGGTTGCTGTGTCAGCGTGCAGGTGTGTGAGTGGCTGAGCAAGAGTGTCTGTATATGCGAGGGCGTGACCATGCTTATAAGAGGGTGATTATATAAGTGTTTAAGTGTGTGTGTGAGAGTTTGACAGCATTTGAATGTATGAGTGCGTGTGAGCATGTTACTGTGTGAGTGTCTCTGTGTAGTTTTGTAAGTGTATGTGACATTTTGTCTGAGTGCGTGAGTCTGTAAGTGTTTTGGTGTGAGTGATTGTGTGCGTGATATTGTGCGCACGTCTGTGTCTGTGCGTTTGTCAGCATTCGTGTGTGTGTCTGTGTGTGACAGTTTGTGTGTCTGTGTTTATGGAGGTGTGTGTCTGTGTGAGTGGGTGTGATACTGAATATGAGATAGTGTGAGTTTCTTCGAGTGTGAGTGTGTAAGTGTGCAAGGTGCAGTGTCTCAGTGTGTGAATGTGAAGTAAGGTCTTATGTGATTGTGTTTTATTTATTGTGAGGAGAGTTTTACTCTTCAGGTGAGTGTGTAAATGTGAGAGACCATTTGTGTGAGTGGGAGTGTTACTCTGCATGTATGAGGGACAGTGTGTGTTTGTGTTTGAACGGGAGTACATGTGAGTCTTAGATTTTATGTGTGCAGTTGTGGGAGTGTGTGCGAGAGGTGAGTGGGACTGAGTGGGTGCGACTGTGTATCTCTGGTAGAGTATGTGTATGTGTGACTGAATGTATCTGTTTGAGAGAGTGTGTGTGCACGTGTGTGTTAGTGTATAAGTGTTGATATGCCTGTGTGTTTCAGTGAGGGTGAGTGTAAGTGTGTGTTAGTGTGTGCGTGAGTGTGTGTGTGTATGTGTGATTGACTGAATGTTTTCGAGATTATTGGAGATACTTTGAGTGTGTGTGAGTGTGTGACTTTGTGTGTGAATGTGTGTGTGAGGGTGAACACGTGTGAGGGACTTGGTGTGAGTGTGAAACTGTGCATGTGTCAGCATGCATATGTGTGTGTGATGGTGGGTGTATGAGTGTGAATGACTGAGTGTGTAGGGCCATGAATGGGACTGAGTGTTTGTGAGTGTGTATACAAGTCTGTTGCGTGATTGTGTGTGATTGTGTTATTCTGTGTGTGTGTGGTTCGGTGGTTTTCTGTGTGTGTGGGCCTGTGCATGTGTGTGTGTGTGTGCGACTGAGTGAGAGAGTGCTTGCTTGTGCGTGTGTCTTTGTGTTGTGTCAGTGTGAGTGTTTGAGGGGAATGGGGTGAAATATGATGCCTCCAATGTTGCGATGGTTTGTGACATTTTGTGTGAGTGGGAGTGTTGGAGTGCGAGAGAGTGCGTGATTGCGTGTGAGCCTGTGAGTGTGTGTATGTGTTTGTGAGTGTGTGTGATGGTGACATTGCGTGAGGGTGCATTTGTGTCTGCATACGTGTAAGTGTGCTTTGGACATGTGTGAATGTATGTAGGTCTATGTGTGAGTGTGTGTGTTTGTGGATATGTGATGGTGTGGGTCACTGTGAGTGTGCAGGTGAGCAAGGTGCTGTGCGAGCGTGTGTCAGAGTGTGAAGGGCGTTCGTGTGTGACTGTGTGAGATAGTATGAGCAGGTGTGTTTTAGTGTTATGTGTGTGTGTTTGTGAGAGATTAGCTGTGTGAGTGGGAGTGTTACTCTGAGTGTATGTGTGACTGTGTGTTTGGGTATGTAAGAATGCGTGTGAGTGTGTTTTAGTTTGTGAGTGTGCAGGTTTAGGAGCGTGTGTGCATGAGATGTGCGACTGTATGATTGTGCGTCATTCTGCATATGTATGTGCCTGGTTGTGAATGTGTGAGCATGTGTGAGTGAATGTGTGATTTTGGGTGTGTGTTCAAGGGCATGTTAGTGTCAGAGTTCAGGAGTGCTTATGTCTGTGTGTATATCAGTGTGTGTGAGTATATGTGGGAGATGTAGGTGCATGAGTGTGAGTGTTTCTATGTGTGTCTGTGTGCGTAATGGGGTGTGACTCTATGTGTTAAGGTCTCTGTGAGAGACTGTGTGTTTGAGTGTGGGTCAGTGTGTGTGAGTTTGTGTATGACTGTGTGAGTGTGAGTTTGCACATGTGTGAGGGACTTTATTTGAGTGTGTGTCAATGTGTTTGTGTGAGAGTGTATATGTGTATGGGCGTGAGTGTGTGTGAGAGGTTTTGTGAATTTGTGTGGGAGTGAAGATGTGTGAATGTGTGGGAGTGGGTGTTTGTGGGTGTGTATAAGAACTGTTGCGAGATTGTGTGATATTGAGTGTGTGTTTGGGTGTCTATGTGGTTTCATGCATGTGTGTGGGACTGAACGTGCGGGTCTGGGCGTGTGTCTGTGTGAGTGTTTGAGTGGAATGGGGTGAAATATGATGCAACAAAGGTTCCTGAGAGGTTTGAAAGCGATATTGGCCTTCTCTGATGGAACGGAAAGCCATAGAACGTGGTGGGAGGCTACAGATAGAAGAGCAATGTTGTGGAACGGACTGTAATGCAGTGTATTGTGATGCAATAGATGGTTCCTGTGTGTTATGGAAAAGAATGGATCGTTCTTTGATGGAATGAAACGCAGTAGAAAGTGGTGGATTGTTGCGGAATGGAGTGGAATGTTGTGATGTGGAGTGCAATGCAGTGCATTGTGACGCAAGGGAGGGAAACCGAGCGGTTTGGACACGAAGGGAGCCTTCTTTCCAGGAATGGAAGGCAGTAAAAGGTGAAAGATTGTCAGGTACTGGAGTAGAATATTGTGGAGTGGAGTCGAACGGGGTGCCATTTGATGCAATAGATGGTTTCTCATTGTGTTTTAAGCGAATGGATTTATGTGCACGTGATTGTGCAGCTGTGTGTGTTTGTGTGTCTATTTTTGATAGGGATTGAGTGTGTGCATTTGTCACTGTGTGTACGGTTTTGAGAGAGGTTGCTGTGTCAGCGTGCAGGTGTGTGAGTGGCTGAGCAAGAGTGTCTGTATATGCGAGGGCGTGACCATGTTTATAAGAGGGTGATTATATAAGTGTTTAAGTGTGTGTGTGAGAGTTTGACAGCATTTGAATGTATGAGTGCGTGTGAGCATGTTACTGTGTGAGGGTCTCTGTGTAGTTTTGTAAGTGTATGTGACATTTTGTCTGAGTGCGTGAGTCTGTAAGTGTGTTGGTGTGAGTGATTGTGTGCGTGATATTGTGCGCACGTCTGTGTCTGTGCGTTTGTCAGCATTCGTGTGTGTGTCTGTGTGTGACAGTTTGTGTGTCTGTGTTTATGGAGGTGTGTGTCTGTGTGAGTGGGTGTGATACTGAATATGAGATAGTGTGAGTTTCTTCGAGTGTGAGTGTGTAAGTGTGCAAGGTGCAGTGTCTCAGTGTGTGAATGTGAAGTAAGGTCTTATGTGATTGTGTTTTATTTATTGTGAGGAGAGTTTTACTCTTCAGGTGAGTGTGTAAATGTGAGAGACCATTTGTGTGAGTGGGAGTGTTACTCTGCATGTATGAGGGACAGTGTGTGTTTGTGTTTGAACGGGAGTCCATGTGAGTCTTAGATTATATGTGTGCAGTTGTGGGAGTGTGTGCGAGAGGTGAGTGGGACTGAGTGGGTGCGACTGTGTATCTCTGGTAGAGTATGTGTATGTGTGACTGAATGTATCTGTTTGAGAGAGTGTGTGTGCACGTGTGTGTTAGTGTATAAGTGTTGATATGCCTGTGTGTTTCAGTGAGGGTGAGTGTAAGTGTGTGTTAGTGTGTGCGTGAGTGTGTGTGTGTATGTGTGATTGACTGAATGTTTTCGAGATTATTGGAGATACTTTGAGTGTGTGTGAGTGTGTGACTTTGTGTGTGAATGTGTGTGTGAGGGTGCACACGTGTGAGGGACTTGGTGTGAGTGTGAAACTGTGCATGTGTCAGCATGCATATGTGTGTGTGATGGTGTGTGTATGAGTGTGAATGACTGAGTGTGTAGGGCCATGAATGGGACTGAGTGTTTGTGAGTGTGTATACAAGTCTGTTGCGTGATTGTGTGTGATTGTGGTATTCTGTGTGTGTGTGGTTCGGTGGTTTTCTGTGTGTGTGGGCCTGTGCATGTGTGTGTGTGTGTGCGACTGAGTGAGAGAGTGCTTGCTTGTGCGTGTGTCTTTGTGTTGTGTCAGTGTGAGTGTTTGAGGGGAATGGGGTGAAATATGATGCCTCCAATGTTGCGATGGTTTCTGACATTTTGTGTGAGTGGGAGTGTTGGAGTGCGAGAGAGTGCGTGATTGCGTGTGAGCCTGTGAGTGTGTGTATGTGTTTGTGAGTGTGTGTGATGGTGACATTGCGTGAGGGTGCATTTGTGTCTGCATACGTGTAAGTGTGCTTTGGACATGTGTGAATGTATGTAGGTCTATGTGTGAGTGTGTGTGTTTGTGGATATGTGATGGTGTGGGTCACTGTGAGTGTGCAGGTGAGCAAGGTGCTGTGCGAGCGTGTGTCAGCGTGTGAAGGGCGTTCGTATGTGACTGTGTGAGATAGTATGAGCAGGTGTGTTTTAGTGTTATGTGTGTGTGTTTGTGAGAGATTAGCTGTGTGAGTGGGAGTGTTACTCAGAGTGTATGTGTGACTGTGTGTTTGGGTATGTAAGAATGCGTGTGAGTGTGTTTTAGTTTGTGAGTGTGCAGGTTTAGGAGCGTGTGTGCATGAGATGTGCGACTGTATGATTGTGCGTCATTCTGCATATGTATGTGCCTGGTTGTGAATGTGTGAGCATGTGTGAGTGAATGTGTGATTTTGGGTGTGTGTTCAAGGGCATGTTAGTGTCAGAGTTCAGGAGTGCTTATGTCTGTGTGTATATCAGTGTGTGTGAGTATATGTGGGAGATGTAGGTGCATGAGTGTGAGTGTTTCTATGTGTGTCTGTGTGCGTAATGGGGTGTGACTCTATGTGTTAAGGTCTCTGTGAGTGACTGTGTGTTTGAGTGTGTGTCAGTGTGTGTGAGTTTGTGTATGACTGTGTGAGTGTGAGTTTGCACATGTGTGAGGGACTTTATTTGAGTGTGTGTCAATGTGTTTGTGTGAGAGTGTATATGTGTATGGGCGTGAGTGTGTGTGAGAGGTTTTGTGAATTTGTGTGGGAGTGAAGATGTGTGAATGTGTGGGAGTGGGTGTTTGTGGGTGTGTATAAGAACTGTTGCGAGATTGTGTGATATTGAGTGTGTGTTTGGGTGTCTATGTGGTTTCATGCATGTGTGTGGGACTGAACGTGCGGGTCTGGGCGTGTGTCTGTGTGAGTGTTTGAGTGGAATGGGGTGAAATATGATGCAACAAAGGTTCCTGAGAGGTTTGAAAGCGATATTGGCCTTCTCTGATGGAACGGAAAGCCATAGAACGTGGTGGGAGGCTACAGATAGAAGAGCAATGTTGTGGAACGGACTGTAATGCAGTGTATTGTGATGCAATAGATGGTTCCTGTGTGTTATGGAAAAGAATGGATCGTTCTTTGATGGAATGAAACGCAGTAGAAAGTGGTGGATTGTTGCGGAATGGAGTGGAATGTTGTGATGTGGAGTGCAATGCAGTGCATTGTGACGCAAGGGAGGGAAACCGAGCGGTTTGGACACGAAGGGAGCCTTCTTTCCAGGAATGGAAGGCAGTAAAAGGTGAAAGATTGTCAGGTACTGGAGTAGAATATTGTGGAGTGGAGTCGAACGGGGTGCCATTTGATGCAATAGACGGTTTCTCATTGTGTTTTAAGCGAATGGATTTATGTGCACGTGATTGTGCAGCTGTGTGTGTTTGTGTGTCTATTTTTGATAGGGATTGAGTGTGTGCATTTGTCACTGTGTGTACGGTTTTGAGAGAGGTTGCTGTGTCAGCGTGCAGGTGTGTGAGTGGCTGAGCAAGAGTGTCTGTATATGCGAGGGCGTGACCATGTTTATAAGAGGGTGATTATATAAGTGTTTAAGTGTGTGTGTGAGAGTTTGACAGCATTTGAATGTATGAGTGCGTGTGAGCATGTTACTGTGTGAGGGTCTCTGTGTAGTTTTGTAAGTGTATGTGACATTTTGTCTGAGTGCGTGAGTCTGTAAGTGTGTTGGTGTGAGTGATTGTGTGCGTGATATTGTGCGCACGTCTGTGTCTGTGCGTTTGTCAGCATTCGTGTGTGTGTCTGTGTGTGACAGTTTGTGTGTCTGTGTTTATGGAGGTGTGTGTCTGTGTGAGTGGGTGTGATACTGAATATGAGATAGTGTGAGTTTCTTCGAGTGTGAGTGTGTAAGTGTGCAAGGTGCAGTGTCTCAGTGTGTGAATGTGAAGTAAGGTCTTATGTGATTGTGTTTTATTTATTGTGAGGAGAGTTTTACTCTTCAGGTGAGTGTGTAAATGTGAGAGACCATTTGTGTGAGTGGGAGTGTTACTCTGCATGTATGAGGGACAGTGTGTGTTTGTGTTTGAACGGGAGTCCATGTGAGTCTTAGATTATATGTGTGCAGTTGTGGGAGTGTGTGCGAGAGGTGAGTGGGACTGAGTGGGTGCGACTGTGTATCTCTGGTAGAGTATGTGTATGTGTGACTGAATGTATCTGTTTGAGAGAGTGTGTGTGCACGTGTGTGTTAGTGTATAAGTGTTGATATGCCTGTGTGTTTCAGTGAGGGTGAGTGTAAGTGTGTGTTAGTGTGTGCGTGAGTGTGTGTGTGTATGTGTGATTGACTGAATGTTTTCGAGATTATTGGAGATACTTTGAGTGTGTGTGAGTGTGTGACTTTGTGTGTGAATGTGTGTGTGAGGGTGCACACGTGTGAGGGACTTGGTGTGAGTGTGAAACTGTGCATGTGTCAGCATGCATATGTGTGTGTGATGGTGGGTGTATGAGTGTGAATGACTGAGTGTGTAGGGCCATGAATGGGACTGAGTGTTTGTGAGTGTGTATACAAGTCTGTTGCGTGATTGTGTGTGATTGTGTTATTCTGTGTGTGTGTGGTTCGGTGGTTTTCTGTGTGTGTGGGCCTGTGCATGTGTGTGTGTGTGTGCGACTGAGTGAGAGAGTGCTTGCTTGTGCGTGTGTCTTTGTGTTGTGTCAGTGTGAGTGTTTGAGGGGAATGGGGTGAAATATGATGCCTCCAATGTTGCGATGGTTTCTGACATTTTGTGTGAGTGGGAGTGTTGGAGTGCGAGAGAGTGCGTGATTGCGTGTGAGCCTGTGAGTGTGTGTATGTGTTTGTGAGTGTGTGTGATGGTGACATTGCGTGAGGGTGCATTTGTGTCTGCATACGTGTAAGTGTGCTTTGGACATGTGTGAATGTATGTAGGTCTATGTGTGAGTGTGTGTGTTTGTGGATATGTGATGGTGTGGGTCACTGTGAGTGTGCAGGTGAGCAAGGTGCTGTGCGAGCGTGTGTCAGAGTGTGAAGGGCGTTCGTGTGTGACTGTGTGAGATAGTATGAGCAGGTGTGTTTTAGTGTTATGTGTGTGTGTTTGTGAGAGATTAGCTGTGTGAGTGGGAGTGTTACTCTGAGTGTATGTGTGACTGTGTGTTTGGGTATGTAAGAATGCGTGTGAGTGTGTTTTAGTTTGTGAGTGTGCAGGTTTAGGAGCGTGTGTGCATGAGATGTGCGACTGTATGATTGTGCGTCATTCTGCATATGTATGTGCCTGGTTGTGAATGTGTGAGCATGTGTGAGTGAATGTGTGATTTTGGGTGTGTGTTCAAGGGCATGTTAGTGTCAGAGTTCAGGAGTGCTTATGTCTGTGTGTATATCAGTGTGTGTGAGTATATGTGGGAGATGTAGGTGCATGAGTGTGAGTGTTTCTATGTGTGTCTGTGTGCGTAATGGGGTGTGACTCTATGTGTTAAGGTCTCTGTGAGTGACTGTGTGTTTGAGTGTGTGTCAGTGTGTGTGAGTTTGTGTATGACTGTGTGAGTGTGAGTTTGCACATGTGTGAGGGAATTTATTTGAGTGTGTGTCAATATGTTTGTGTGAGAGTGTATATGTGTATGGGCGTGAGTGTGTGTGAGAGGTTTTGTGAGTTTGTGTGGGAGTGCAGATGTGTGAATGTGTGGGAGTGGGTGTTTGTGGGTGTGTATAAGAACTGTTGCGAGATTGTGTGATATTGAGTGTGTGTTTGGGTGTCTATGTGGTTTCATGCATGTGTGTGGGACTGAACGTGCGGGTCTGGGCGTGTGTCTGTGTGAGTGTGTGAGTGGAATGGGGTGAAATATGATGCAACAAAGGTTCCTGAGAGGTTTGAAAGCGATATTGGCCTTCTCTGATGGAACGGAAAGCCATAGAACGTGGTGGGAGGCTACAGATAGAAGAGCAATGTTGTGGAACGGACTGTAATGCAGTGTATTGTGATGCAATAGATGGTTCCTGTGTGTTATGGAAAAGAATGGATCGTTCTTTGATGGAATGAAACGCAGTAGAACGTGGTGGATTGTTGCGGAATGGAGTGGAATGTTGTGATGTGGAGTGCAATGCAGTGCATTGTGACGCAAGGGAGGGAAACCGAGCGGTTTGGACACGAAGGGAGCCTTCTTTCCAGGAATGGAAGGCAGTAAAAGGTGAAAGATTGTCAGGTACTGGAGTAGAATATTGTGGAGTGGAGTCGAACGGGGTGCCATTTGATGCAATAGACGGTTTCTCATTGTGTTTTAAGCGAATGGATTTATGTGCACGTGATTGTGCAGCTGTGTGTGTTTGTGTGTCTATTTTTGATAGGGATTGAGTGTGTGCATTTGTCACTGTGTGTACGGTTTTGAGAGAGGTTGCTGTGTCAGCGTGCAGGTGTGTGAGTGGCTGAGCAAGAGTGTCTGTATATGCGAGGGCGTGACCATGCTTATAAGAGGGTGATTATATAAGTGTTTAAGTGTGTGTGTGAGAGTTTGACAGCATTTGAATGTATGAGTGCGTGTGAGCATGTTACTGTGTGAGTGTCTCTGTGTAGTTTTGTAAGTGTATGTGACATTTTGTCTGAGTGCGTGAGTCTGTAAGTGTTTTGGTGTGAGTGATTGTGTGCGTGATATTGTGCGCACGTCTGTGTCTGTGCGTTTGTCAGCATTCGTGTGTGTGTCTGTGTGTGACAGTTTGTGTGTCTGTGTTTATGGAGGTGTGTGTCTGTGTGAGTGGGTGTGATACTGAATATGAGATAGTGTGAGTTTCTTCGAGTGTGAGTGTGTAAGTGTGCAAGGTGCAGTGTCTCCGTGTGTGAATGTGAAGTAAGGTCTTATGTGATTGTGTTTTATTTATTGTGAGGAGAGTTTTACTCTTCAGGTGAGTGTGTAAATGTGAGAGACCATTTGTGTGAGTGGGAGTGTTACTCTGCATGTATGAGGGACAGTGTGTGTTTGTGTTTGAACGGGAGTCCATGTGAGTCTTAGATTTTATGTGTGCAGTTGTGGGAGTGTGTGCGAGAGGTGAGTGGGACTGAGTGGGTGCGACTGTGTATCTCTGGTAGAGTATGTGTATGTGTGACTGAATGTATCTGTTTGAGAGAGTGTGTGTGCACGTGTGTGTTAGTGTATAAGTGTTGATATGCCTGTGTGTTTCAGTGAGGGTGAGTGTAAGTGTGTGTTAGTGTGTGCGTGAGTGTGTGTGTGTATGTGTGATTGACTGAATGTTTTCGAGATTATTGGAGATACTTTGAGTGTGTGTGAGTGTGTGACTTTGTGTGTGAATGTGTGTGTGAGGGTGAACACGTGTGAGGGAATTGGTGTGAGTGTGAAACTGTGCATGTGTCAGCATGCATATGTGTGTGTGATGGTGGGTGTATGAGTGTGAATGACTGAGTGTGTAGGGCCATGAATGGGACTGAGTGTTTGTGAGTGTGTATACAAGTCTGTTGCGTGATTGTGTGTGATTGTGTTATTCTGTGTGTGTGTGGTTCGGTGGTTTTCTGTGTGTGTGGGCCTGTGCATGTGTGTGTGTGTGTGCGACTGAGTGAGAGAGTGCTTGCTTGTGCGTGTGTCTTTGTGTTGTGTCAGTGTGAGTGTTTGAGGGGAATGGGGTGAAATATGATGCCTCCAATGTTGCGATGGTTTGTGACATTTTGTGTGAGTGGGAGTGTTGGAGTGCGAGAGAGTGCGTGATTGCGTGTGAGCCTGTGAGTGTGTGTATGTGTTTGTGAGTGTGTGTGATGGTGACATTGCGTGAGGGTGCATTTGTGTCTGCATACGTGTAAGTGTGCTTTGGACATGTGTGAATGTATGTAGGTCTATGTGTGAGTGTGTGTGTTTGTGGATATGTGATGGTGTGGGTCACTGTGAGTGTGCAGGTGAGCAAGGTGCTGTGCGAGCGTGTGTCAGAGTGTGAAGGGCGTTCGTGTGTGACTGTGTGAGATAGTATGAGCAGGTGTGTTTTAGTGTTATGTGTGTGTGTTTGTGAGAGATTAGCTGTGTGAGTGGGAGTGTTACTCTGAGTGTATGTGTGACTGTGTGTTTGGGTATGTAAGAATGCGTGTGAGTGTGTTTTAGTTTGTGAGTGTGCAGGTTTAGGAGCGTGTGTGCATGAGATGTGCGACTGTATGATTGTGCGTCATTCTGCATATGTATGTGCCTGGTTGTGAATGTGTGAGCATGTGTGAGTGAATGTGTGATTTTGGGTGTGTGTTCAAGGGCATGTTAGTGTCAGAGTTCAGGAGTGCTTATGTCTGTGTGTATATCAGTGTGTGTGAGTATATGTGGGAGATGTAGGTGCATGAGTGTGAGTGTTTCTATGTGTGTCTGTGTGCGTAATGGGGTGTGACTCTATGTGTTAAGGTCTCTGTGAGAGACTGTGTGTTTGAGTGTGGGTCAGTGTGTGTGAGTTTGTGTATGACTGTGTGAGTGTGAGTTTGCACATGTGTGAGGGACTTTATTTGAGTGTGTGTCAATGTGTTTGTGTGAGAGTGTATATGTGTATGGGCGTGAGTGTGTGTGAGAGGTTTTGTGAATTTGTGTGGGAGTGAAGATGTGTGAATGTGTGGGAGTGGGTGTTTGTGGGTGTGTATAAGAACTGTTGCGAGATTGTGTGATATTGAGTGTGTGTTTGGGTGTCTATGTGGTTTCATGCATGTGTGTGGGACTGAACGTGCGGGTCTGGGCGTGTGTCTGTGTGAGTGTTTGAGTGGAATGGGGTGAAATATGATGCAACAAAGGTTCCTGAGAGGTTTGAAAGCGATATTGGCCTTCTCTGATGGAACGGAAAGCCATAGAACGTGGTGGGAGGCTACAGATAGAAGAGCAATGTTGTGGAACGGACTGTAATGCAGTGTATTGTGATGCAATAGATGGTTCCTGTGTGTTATGGAAAAGAATGGATCGTTCTTTGATGGAATGAAACGCAGTAGAAAGTGGTGGATTGTTGCGGAATGGAGTGGAATGTTGTGATGTGGAGTGCAATGCAGTGCATTGTGACGCAAGGGAGGGAAACCGAGCGGTTTGGACACGAAGGGAGCCTTCTTTCCAGGAATGGAAGGCAGTAAAAGGTGAAAGATTGTCAGGTACTGGAGTAGAATATTGTGGAGTGGAGTCGAACGGGGTGCCATTTGATGCAATAGATGGTTTCTCATTGTGTTTTAAGCGAATGGATTTATGTGCACGTGATTGTGCAGCTGTGTGTGTTTGTGTGTCTATTTTTGATAGGGATTGAGTGTGTGCATTTGTCACTGTGTGTACGGTTTTGAGAGAGGTTGCTGTGTCAGCGTGCAGGTGTGTGAGTGGCTGAGCAAGAGTGTCTGTATATGCGAGGGCGTGACCATGTTTATAAGAGGGTGATTATATAAGTGTTTAAGTGTGTGTGTGAGAGTTTGACAGCATTTGAATGTATGAGTGCGTGTGAGCATGTTACTGTGTGAGTGTCTCTGTGTAGTTTTGTAAGTGTATGTGACATTTTGTCTGAGTGCGTGAGTCTGTAAGTGTGTTGGTGTGAGTGATTGTGTGCGTGATATTGTGCGCACGTCTGTGTCTGTGCGTTTGTCAGCATTCGTGTGTGTGTCTGTGTGTGACAGTTTGTGTGTCTGTGTTTATGGAGGTGGGTGTCTGTGTGAGTGGGTGTGATACTGAATATGAGATAGTGTGAGTTTCTTCGAGTGTGAGTGTGTAAGTGTGCAAGGTGCAGTGTCTCAGTGTGTGAATGTGAAGTAAGGTCTTATGTGATTGTGTTTTATTTATTGTGAGGAGAGTTTTACTCTTCAGGTGAGTGTGTAAATGTGAGAGACCATTTGTGTGAGTGGGAGTGTTACTCTGCATGTATGAGGGACAGTGTGTGTTTGTGTTTGAACGGGAGTCCATGTGAGTCTTAGATTATATGTGTGCAGTTGTGGGAGTGTGTGCGAGAGGTGAGTGGGACTGAGTGGGTGCGACTGTGTATCTCTGGTAGAGTATGTGTATGTGTGACTGAATGTATCTGTTTGAGAGAGTGTGTGTGCACGTGTGTGTTAGTGTATAAGTGTTGATATGCCTGTGTGTTTCAGTGAGGGTGAGTGTAAGTGTGTGTTAGTGTGTGCGTGAGTGTGTGTGTGTATGTGTGATTGACTGAATGTTTTCGAGATTATTGGAGATACTTTGAGTGTGTGTGAGTGTGTGACTTTGTGTGTGAATGTGTGTGTGAGGGTGCACACGTGTGAGGGACTTGGTGTGAGTGTGAAACTGTGCATGTGTCAGCATGCATATGTGTGTGTGATGGTGTGTGTATGAGTGTGAATGACTGAGTGTGTAGGGCCATGAATGGGACTGAGTGTTTGTGAGTGTGTATACAAGTCTGTTGCGTGATTGTGTGTGATTGTGTTATTCTGTGTGTGTGTGGTTCGGTGGTTTTCTGTGTGTGTGGGCCTGTGCATGTGTGTGTGTGTGTGCGACTGAGTGAGAGAGTGCTTGCTTGTGCGTGTGTCTTTGTGTTGTGTCAGTGTGAGTGTTTGAGGGGAATGGGGTGAAATATGATGCCTCCAATGTTGCGATGGTTTGTGACATTTTGTGTGAGTGGGAGTGTTGGAGTGCGAGAGAGTGCGTGATTGCGTGTGAGCCTGTGAGTGTGTGTATGTGTTTGTGAGTGTGTGTGATGGTGACATTGCGTGAGGGTGCATTTGTGTCTGCATACGTGTAAGTGTGCTTTGGACATGTGTGAATGTATGTAGGTCTATGTGTGAGTGTGTGTGTTTGTGGATATGTGATGGTGTGGGTCACTGTGAGTGTGCAGGTGAGCAAGGTGCTGTGCGAGCGTGTGTCAGAGTGTGAAGGGCGTTCGTGTGTGACTGTGTGAGATAGTATGAGCAGGTGTGTTTTAGTGTTATGTGTGTGTGTTTGTGAGAGATTAGCTGTGTGAGTGGGAGTGTTACTCTGAGTGTATGTGTGACTGTGTGTTTGGGTATGTAAGAATGCGTGTGAGTGTGTTTTAGTTTGTGAGTGTGCAGGTTTAGGAGCGTGTGTGCATGAGATGTGCGACTGTATGATTGTGCGTCATTCTGCATATGTATGTGCCTGGTTGTGAATGTGTGAGCATGTGTGAGTGAATGTGTGATTTTGGGTGTGTGTTCAAGGGCATGTTAGTGTCAGAGTTCAGGAGTGCTTATGTCTGTGTGTATATCAGTGTGTGTGAGTATATGTGGGAGATGTAGGTGCATGAGTGTGAGTGTTTCTATGTGTGTCTGTGTGCGTAATGGGGTGTGACTCTATGTGTTAAGGTCTCTGTGAGAGACTGTGTGTTTGAGTGTGGGTCAGTGTGTGTGAGTTTGTGTATGACTGTGTGAGTGTGAGTTTGCACATGTGTGAGGGACTTTATTTGAGTGTGTGTCAATGTGTTTGTGTGAGAGTGTATATGTGTATGGGCGTGAGTGTGTGTGAGAGGTTTTGTGAATTTGTGTGGGAGTGAAGATGTGTGAATGTGTGGGAGTGGGTGTTTGTGGGTGTGTATAAGAACTGTTGCGAGATTGTGTGATATTGAGTGTGTGTTTGGGTGTCTATGTGGTTTCATGCATGTGTGTGGGACTGAACGTGCGGGTCTGGGCGTGTGTCTGTGTGAGTGTTTGAGTGGAATGGGGTGAAATATGATGCAACAAAGGTTCCTGAGAGGTTTGAAAGCGATATTGGCCTTCTCTGATGGAACGGAAAGCCATAGAACGTGGTGGGAGGCTACAGATAGAAGAGCAATGTTGTGGAACGGACTGTAATGCAGTGTATTGTGATGCAATAGATGGTTCCTGTGTGTTATGGAAAAGAATGGATCGTTCTTTGATGGAATGAAACGCAGTAGAACGTGGTGGATTGTTGCGGAATGGAGTGGAATGTTGTGATGTGGAGTGCAATGCAGTGCATTGTGACGCAAGGGAGGGAAACCGAGCGGTTTGGACACGAAGGGAGCCTTCTTTCCAGGAATGGAAGGCTGTAAAAGGTGAAAGATTGTCAGGTACTGGAGTAGAATATTGTGGAGTGGAGTCGAACGGGGTGCCATTTGATGCAATAGACGGTTTCTCATTGTGTTTTAAGCGAATGGATTTATGTGCACGTGATTGTGCAGCTGTGTGTGTTTGTGTGTCTATTTTTGATAGGGATTGAGTGTGTGCATTTGTCACTGTGTGTACGGTTTTGAGAGAGGTTGCTGTGTCAGCGTGCAGGTGTGTGAGTGGCTGAGCAAGAGTGTCTGTATATGCGAGGGCGTGACCATGTTTATAAGAGGGTGATTATATAAGTGTTTAAGTGTGTGTGTGAGAGTTTGACAGCATTTGAATGTATGAGTGCGTGTGAGCATGTTACTGTGTGAGTGTCTCTGTGTAGTTTTGTAAGTGTATGTGACATTTTGTCTGAGTGCGTGAGTCTGTGTTTTGGTGTGAGTGATTGTGTGCGTGATATTGTGCGCACGTTTGTGTCTGTGCGTTTGTCAGCATTCGTGTGTGTGTCTGTGTGTGACAGTTTGTGTGTCTGTGTTTATGGAGGTGTGTGTCTGTGTGAGTGGGTGTGATACTGAATATGAGATAGTGTGAGTTTCTTCGAGTGTGAGTGTGTAAGTGTGCAAGGTGCAGTGTCTCAGTGTGTGAATGTGAAGTAAGGTCTTATGTGATTGTGTTTTATTTATTGTGAGGAGAGTTTTACTCTTCAGGTGAGTGTGTAAATGTGAGAGACCATTTGTGTGAGTGGGAGTGTTACTCTGCATGTATGAGGGACAGTGTGTGTTTGTGTTTGAACGGGAGTCCATGTGAGTCTTAGATTTTATGTGTGCAGTTGTGGGAGTGTGTGCGAGAGGTGAGTGGGACTGAGTGGGTGCGACTGTGTATCTCTGGTAGAGTATGTGTATGTGTGACTGAATGTATCTGTTTGAGAGAGTGTGTGTGCACGTGTGTGTTAGTGTATAAGTGTTGATATGCCTGTGTGTTTCAGTGAGGGTGAGTGTAAGTGTGTGTTAGTGTGTGCGTGAGTGTGTGTGTGTATGTGTGATTGACTGAATGTTTTCGAGATTATTGGAGATACTTTGAGTGTGTGTGAGTGTGTGACTTTGTGTGTGAATGTGTGTGTGAGGGTGAACACGTGTGAGGGAATTGGTGTGAGTGTGAAACTGTGCATGTGTCAGCATGCATATGTGTGTGTGATGGTGGGTGTATGAGTGTGAATGACTGAGTGTGTAGGGCCATGAATGGGACTGAGTGTTTGTGAGTGTGTATACAAGTCTGTTGCGTGATTGTGTGTGATTGTGTTATTCTGTGTGTGTGTGGTTCGGTGGTTTTCTGTGTGTGTGGGCCTGTGCATGTGTGTGTGTGTGTGCGACTGAGTGAGAGAGTGCTTGCTTGTGCGTGTGTCTTTGTGTTGTGTCAGTGTGAGTGTTTGAGGGGAATGGGGTGAAATATGATGCCTCCAATGTTGCGATGGTTTGTGACATTTTGTGTGAGTGGGAGTGTTGGAGTGCGAGAGAGTGCGTGATTGCGTGTGAGCCTGTGAGTGTGTGTATGTGTTTGTGAGTGTGTGTGATGGTGACATTGCGTGAGGGTGCATTTGTGTCTGCATACGTGTAAGTGTGCTTTGGACATGTGTGAATGTATGTAGGTCTATGTGTGAGTGTGTGTGTTTGTGGATATGTGATGGTGTGGGTCACTGTGAGTGTGCAGGTGAGCAAGGTGCTGTGCGAGCGTGTGTCAGAGTGTGAAGGGCGTTCGTGTGTGACTGTGTGAGATAGTATGAGCAGGTGTGTTTTAGTGTTATGTGTGTGTGTTTGTGAGAGATTAGCTGTGTGAGTGGGAGTGTTACTCTGAGTGTATGTGTGACTGTGTGTTTGGGTATGTAAGAATGCGTGTGAGTGTGTTTTAGTTTGTGAGTGTGCAGGTTTAGGAGCGTGTGTGCATGAGATGTGCGACTGTATGATTGTGCGTCATTCTGCATATGTATGTGCCTGGTTGTGAATGTGTGAGCATGTGTGAGTGAATGTGTGATTTTGGGTGTGTGTTCAAGGGCATGTTAGTGTCAGAGTTCAGGAGTGCTTATGTCTGTGTGTATATCAGTGTGTGTGAGTATATGTGGGAGATGTAGGTGCATGAGTGTGAGTGTTTCTATGTGTGTCTGTGTGCGTAATGGGGTGTGACTCTATGTGTTAAGGTCTCTGTGAGAGACTGTGTGTTTGAGTGTGGGTCAGTGTGTGTGAGTTTGTGTATGACTGTGTGAGTGTGAGTTTGCACATGTGTGAGGGACTTTATTTGAGTGTGTGTCAATGTGTTTGTGTGAGAGTGTATATGTGTATGGGCGTGAGTGTGTGTGAGAGGTTTTGTGAATTTGTGTGGGAGTGAAGATGTGTGAATGTGTGGGAGTGGGTGTTTGTGGGTGTGTATAAGAACTGTTGCGAGATTGTGTGATATTGAGTGTGTGTTTGGGTGTCTATGTGGTTTCATGCATGTGTGTGGGACTGAACGTGCGGGTCTGGGCGTGTGTCTGTGTGAGTGTTTGAGTGGAATGGGGTGAAATATGATGCAACAAAGGTTCCTGAGAGGTTTGAAAGCGATATTGGCCTTCTCTGATGGAACGGAAAGCCATAGAACGTGGTGGGAGGCTACAGATAGAAGAGCAATGTTGTGGAACGGACTGTAATGCAGTGTATTGTGATGCAATAGATGGTTCCTGTGTGTTATGGAAAAGAATGGATCGTTCTTTGATGGAATGAAACGCAGTAGAAAGTGGTGGATTGTTGCGGAATGGAGTGGAATGTTGTGATGTGGAGTGCAATGCAGTGCATTGTGACGCAAGGGAGGGAAACCGAGCGGTTTGGACACGAAGGGAGCCTTCTTTCCAGGAATGGAAGGCAGTAAAAGGTGAAAGATTGTCAGGTACTGGAGTAGAATATTGTGGAGTGGAGTCGAACGGGGTGCCATTTGATGCAATAGATGGTTTCTCATTGTGTTTTAAGCGAATGGATTTATGTGCACGTGATTGTGCAGCTGTGTGTGTTTGTGTGTCTATTTTTGATAGGGATTGAGTGTGTGCATTTGTCACTGTGTGTACGGTTTTGAGAGAGGTTGCTGTGTCAGCGTGCAGGTGTGTGAGTGGCTGAGCAAGAGTGTCTGTATATGCGAGGGCGTGACCATGTTTATAAGAGGGTGATTATATAAGTGTTTAAGTGTGTGTGTGAGAGTTTGACAGCATTTGAATGTATGAGTGCGTGTGAGCATGTTACTGTGTGAGTGTCTCTGTGTAGTTTTGTAAGTGTATGTGACATTTTGTCTGAGTGCGTGAGTCTGTAAGTGTGTTGGTGTGAGTGATTGTGTGCGTGATATTGTGCGCACGTCTGTGTCTGTGCGTTTGTCAGCATTCGTGTGTGTGTCTGTGTGTGACAGTTTGTGTGTCTGTGTTTATGGAGGTGGGTGTCTGTGTGAGTGGGTGTGATACTGAATATGAGATAGTGTGAGTTTCTTCGAGTGTGAGTGTGTAAGTGTGCAAGGTGCAGTGTCTCAGTGTGTGAATGTGAAGTAAGGTCTTATGTGATTGTGTTTTATTTATTGTGAGGAGAGTTTTACTCTTCAGGTGAGTGTGTAAATGTGAGAGACCATTTGTGTGAGTGGGAGTGTTACTCTGCATGTATGAGGGACAGTGTGTGTTTGTGTTTGAACGGGAGTCCATGTGAGTCTTAGATTATATGTGTGCAGTTGTGGGAGTGTGTGCGAGAGGTGAGTGGGACTGAGTGGGTGCGACTGTGTATCTCTGGTAGAGTATGTGTATGTGTGACTGAATGTATCTGTTTGAGAGAGTGTGTGTGCACGTGTGTGTTAGTGTATAAGTGTTGATATGCCTGTGTGTTTCAGTGAGGGTGAGTGTAAGTGTGTGTTAGTGTGTGCGTGAGTGTGTGTGTGTATGTGTGATTGACTGAATGTTTTCGAGATTATTGGAGATACTTTGAGTGTGTGTGAGTGTGTGACTTTGTGTGTGAATGTGTGTGTGAGGGTGCACACGTGTGAGGGACTTGGTGTGAGTGTGAAACTGTGCATGTGTCAGCATGCATATGTGTGTGTGATGGTGTGTGTATGAGTGTGAATGACTGAGTGTGTAGGGCCATGAATGGGACTGAGTGTTTGTGAGTGTGTATACAAGTCTGTTGCGTGATTGTGTGTGATTGTGTTATTCTGTGTGTGTGTGGTTCGGTGGTTTTCTGTGTGTGTGGGCCTGTGCATGTGTGTGTGTGTGTGCGACTGAGTGAGAGAGTGCTTGCTTGTGCGTGTGTCTTTGTGTTGTGTCAGTGTGAGTGTTTGAGGGGAATGGGGTGAAATATGATGCCTCCAATGTTGCGATGGTTTGTGACATTTTGTGTGAGTGGGAGTGTTGGAGTGCGAGAGAGTGCGTGATTGCGTGTGAGCCTGTGAGTGTGTGTATGTGTTTGTGAGTGTGTGTGATGGTGACATTGCGTGAGGGTGCATTTGTGTCTGCATACGTGTAAGTGTGCTTTGGACATGTGTGAATGTATGTAGGTCTATGTGTGAGTGTGTGTGTTTGTGGATATGTGATGGTGTGGGTCACTGTGAGTGTGCAGGTGAGCAAGGTGCTGTGCGAGCGTGTGTCAGAGTGTGAAGGGCGTTCGTGTGTGACTGTGTGAGATAGTATGAGCAGGTGTGTTTTAGTGTTATGTGTGTGTGTTTGTGAGAGATTAGCTGTGTGAGTGGGAGTGTTACTCTGAGTGTATGTGTGACTGTGTGTTTGGGTATGTAAGAATGCGTGTGAGTGTGTTTTAGTTTGTGAGTGTGCAGGTTTAGGAGCGTGTGTGCATGAGATGTGCGACTGTATGATTGTGCGTCATTCTGCATATGTATGTGCCTGGTTGTGAATGTGTGAGCATGTGTGAGTGAATGTGTGATTTTGGGTGTGTGTTCAAGGGCATGTTAGTGTCAGAGTTCAGGAGTGCTTATGTCTGTGTGTATATCAGTGTGTGTGAGTATATGTGGGAGATGTAGGTGCATGAGTGTGAGTGTTTCTATGTGTGTCTGTGTGCGTAATGGGGTGTGACTCTATGTGTTAAGGTCTCTGTGAGTGACTGTGTGTTTGAGTGTGTGTCAGTGTGTGTGAGTTTGTGTATGACTGTGTGAGTGTGAGTTTGCACATGTGTGAGGGACTTTATTTGAGTGTGTGTCAATGTGTTTGTGTGAGAGTGTATATGTGTATGGGCGTGAGTGTGTGTGAGAGGTTTTGTGAATTTGTGTGGGAGTGAAGATGTGTGAATGTGTGGGAGTGGGTGTTTGTGGGTGTGTATAAGAACTGTTGCGAGATTGTGTGATATTGAGTGTGTGTTTGGGTGTCTATGTGGTTTCATGCATGTGTGTGGGACTGAACGTGCGGGTCTGGGCGTGTGTCTGTGTGAGTGTTTGAGTGGAATGGGGTGAAATATGATGCAACAAAGGTTCCTGAGAGGTTTGAAAGCGATATTGGCCTTCTCTGATGGAACGGAAAGCCATAGAACGTGGTGGGAGGCTACAGATAGAAGAGCAATGTTGTGGAACGGACTGTAATGCAGTGTATTGTGATGCAATAGATGGTTCCTGTGTGTTATGGAAAAGAATGGATCGTTCTTTGATGGAATGAAACGCAGTAGAACGTGGTGGATTGTTGCGGAATGGAGTGGAATGTTGTGATGTGGAGTGCAATGCAGTGCATTGTGACGCAAGGGAGGGAAACCGAGCGGTTTGGACACGAAGGGAGCCTTCTTTCCAGGAATGGAAGGCTGTAAAAGGTGAAAGATTGTCAGGTACTGGAGTAGAATATTGTGGAGTGGAGTCGAACGGGGTGCCATTTGATGCAATAGACGGTTTCTCATTGTGTTTTAAGCGAATGGATTTATGTGCACGTGATTGTGCAGCTGTGTGTGTTTGTGTGTCTATTTTTGATAGGGATTGAGTGTGTGCATTTGTCACTGTGTGTACGGTTTTGAGAGAGGTTGCTGTGTCAGCGTGCAGGTGTGTGAGTGGCTGAGCAAGAGTGTCTGTATATGCGAGGGCGTGACCATGTTTATAAGAGGGTGATTATATAAGTGTTTAAGTGTGTGTGTGAGAGTTTGACAGCATTTGAATGTATGAGTGCGTGTGAGCATGTTACTGTGTGAGTGTCTCTGTGTAGTTTTGTAAGTGTATGTGACATTTTGTCTGAGTGCGTGAGTCTGTGTTTTGGTGTGAGTGATTGTGTGCGTGATATTGTGCGCACGTTTGTGTCTGTGCGTTTGTCAGCATTCGTGTGTGTGTCTGTGTGTGACAGTTTGTGTGTCTGTGTTTATGGAGGTGTGTGTCTGTGTGAGTGGGTGTGATACTGAATATGAGATAGTGTGAGTTTCTTCGAGTGTGAGTGTGTAAGTGTGCAAGGTGCAGTGTCTCAGTGTGTGAATGTGAAGTAAGGTCTTATGTGATTGTGTTTTATTTATTGTGAGGAGAGTTTTACTCTTCAGGTGAGTGTGTAAATGTGAGAGACCATTTGTGTGAGTGGGAGTGTTACTCTGCATGTATGAGGGACAGTGTGTGTTTGTGTTTGAACGGGAGTCCATGTGAGTCTTAGATTATATGTGTGCAGTTGTGGGAGTGTGTGCGAGAGGTGAGTGGGACTGAGTGGGTGCGACTGTGTATCTCTGGTAGAGTATGTGTATGTGTGACTGAATGTATCTGTTTGAGAGAGTGTGTGTGCACGTGTGTGTTAGTGTATAAGTGTTGATATGCCTGTGTGTTTCAGTGAGGGTGAGTGTAAGTGTGTGTTAGTGTGTGCGTGAGTGTGTGTGTGTATGTGTGATTGACTGAATGTTTTCGAGATTATTGGAGATACTTTGAGTGTGTGTGAGTGTGTGACTTTGTGTGTGAATGTGTGTGTGAGGGTGCACACGTGTGAGGGACTTGGTGTGAGTGTGAAACTGTGCATGTGTCAGCATGCATATGTGTGTGTGATGGTGTGTGTATGAGTGTGAATGACTGAGTGTGTAGGGCCATGAATGGGACTGAGTGTTTGTGAGTGTGTATACAAGTCTGTTGCGTGATTGTGTGTGATTGTGTTATTCTGTGTGTGTGTGGTTCGGTGGTTTTCTGTGTGTGTGGGCCTGTGCATGTGTGTGTGTGTGTGTGCGACTGAGTGAGAGAGTGCTTGCTTGTGCGTGTGTCTTTGTGTTGTGTCAGTGTGAGTGTTTGAGGGGAATGGGGTGAAATATGATGCCTCCAATGTTGCGATGGTTTGTGACATTTTGTGTGAGTGGGAGTGTTGGAGTGCGAGAGAGTGCGTGATTGCGTGTGAGCCTGTGAGTGTGTGTATGTGTTTGTGAGTGTGTGTGATGGTGACATTGCGTGAGGGTGCATTTGTGTCTGCATACGTGTAAGTGTGCTTTGGACATGTGTGAATGTATGTAGGTCTATGTGTGAGTGTGTGTGTTTGTGGATATGTGATGGTGTGGGTCACTGTGAGTGTGCAGGTGAGCAAGGTGCTGTGCGAGCGTGTGTCAGAGTGTGAAGGGCGTTCGTGTGTGACTGTGTGAGATAGTATGAGCAGGTGTGTTTTAGTGTTATGTGTGTGTGTTTGTGAGAGATTAGCTGTGTGAGTGGGAGTGTTACTCTGAGTGTATGTGTGACTGTGTGTTTGGGTATGTAAGAATGCGTGTGAGTGTGTTTTAGTTTGTGAGTGTGCAGGTTTAGGAGCGTGTGTGCATGAGATGTGCGACTGTATGATTGTGCGTCATTCTGCATATGTATGTGCCTGGTTGTGAATGTGTGAGCATGTGTGAGTGAATGTGTGATTTTGGGTGTGTGTTCAAGGGCATGTTAGTGTCAGAGTTCAGGAGTGCTTATGTCTGTGTGTATATCAGTGTGTGTGAGTATATGTGGGAGATGTAGGTGCATGAGTGTGAGTGTTTCTATGTGTGTCTGTGTGCGTAATGGGGTGTGACTCTATGTGTTAAGGTCTCTGTGAGTGACTGTGTGTTTGAGTGTGTGTCAGTGTGTGTGAGTTTGTGTATGACTGTGTGAGTGTGAGTTTGCACATGTGTGAGGGACTTTATTTGAGTGTGTGTCAATGTGTTTGTGTGAGAGTGTATATGTGTATGGGCGTGAGTGTGTGTGAGAGGTTTTGTGAATTTGTGTGGGAGTGAAGATGTGTGAATGTGTGGGAGTGGGTGTTTGTGGGTGTGTATAAGAACTGTTGCGAGATTGTGTGATATTGAGTGTGTGTTTGGGTGTCTATGTGGTTTCATGCATGTGTGTGGGACTGAACGTGCGGGTCTGGGCGTGTGTCTGTGTGAGTGTTTGAGTGGAATGGGGTGAAATATGATGCAACAAAGGTTCCTGAGAGGTTTGAAAGCGATATTGGCCTTCTCTGATGGAACGGAAAGCCATAGAACGTGGTGGGAGGCTACAGATAGAAGAGCAATGTTGTGGAACGGACTGTAATGCAGTGTATTGTGATGCAATAGATGGTTCCTGTGTGTTATGGAAAAGAATGGATCGTTCTTTGATGGAATGAAACGCAGTAGAACGTGGTGGATTGTTGCGGAATGGAGTGGAATGTTGTGATGTGGAGTGCAATGCAGTGCATTGTGACGCAAGGGAGGGAAACCGAGCGGTTTGGACACGAAGGGAGCCTTCTTTCCAGGAATGGAAGGCAGTAAAAGGTGAAAGATTGTCAGGTACTGGAGTAGAATATTGTGGAGTGGAGTCGAACGGGGTGCCATTTGATGCAATAGACGGTTTCTCATTGTGTTTTAAGCGAATGGATTTATGTGCACGTGATTGTGCAGCTGTGTGTGTTTGTGTGTTTATTTTTAATAGGGATTGAGTGTGTGCATTTGTCACTGTGTGTACGGTTTTGAGAGAGGTTGCTGTGTCAGCGTGCAGGTGTGTGAGTGGCTGAGCAAGAGTGTCTGTATATGCGAGGGCGTGACCATGTTTATAAGAGGGTGATTATATAAGTGTTTAAGTGTGTGTGTGAGAGTTTGACAGCATTTGAATGTATGAGTGCGTGTGAGCATGTTACTGTGTGAGGGTCTCTGTGTAGTTTTGTAAGTGTATGTGACATTTTGTCTGAGTGCGTGAGTCTGTAAGTGTGTTGGTGTGAGTGATTGTGTGCGTGATATTGTGCGCACGTCTGTGTCTGTGCGTTTGTCAGCATTCGTGTGTGTGTCTGTGTGTGACAGTTTGTGTGTCTGTGTTTATGGAGGTGTGTGTCTGTGTGAATGGGTGTGATACTGAATATGAGATAGTGTGAGTTTCTTCGAGTGTGAGTGTGTAAGTGTGCAAGGTGCAGTGTCTCAGTGTGTGAATGTGAAGTAAGGTCTTATGTGATTGTGTTTTATTTATTGTGAGGAGAGTTTTACTCTTCAGGTGAGTGTGTAAATGTGAGAGACCATTTGTGTGAGTGGGAGTGTTACTCTGCATGTATGAGGGACAGTGTGTGTTTGTGTTTGAACGGGAGTCCATGTGAGTCTTAGATTATATGTGTGCAGTTGTGGGAGTGTGTGCGAGAGGTGAGTGGGACTGAGTGGGTGCGACTGTGTATCTCTGGTAGAGTATGTGTGTGTGTGACTGAATGTATCTGTTTGAGAGAGTGTGTGTGCACGTGTGTGTTAGTGTATAAGAGTTGATATGCCTGTGTGTTTCAGTGAGGGTGAGTGTAAGTGTGTGTTAGTGTGTGCGTGAGTGTGTGTGTGTATGTGTGATTGACTGAATGTTTTCGAGATTATTGGAGATACTTTGAGTGTGTGTGAGTGTGTGACTTTGTGTGTGAATGTGTGTGTGAGGGTGCACACGTGTGAGGGACTTGGTGTGAGTGTGAAACTGTGCATGTGTCAGCATGCATATGTGTGTGTGATGGTGTGTGTATGAGTGTGAATGACTGAGTGTGTAGGGCCATGAATGGGACTGAGTGTTTGTGAGTGTGTATACAAGTCTGTTGCGTGATTGTGTGTGATTGTGGTATTCTGTGTGTGTGTGGTTCGGTGGTTTTCTGTGTGTGTGGGCCTGTGCATGTGTGTGTGTGTGTGCGACTGAGTGAGAGAGTGCTTGCTTGTGCGTGTGTCTTTGTGTTGTGTCAGTGTGAGTGTTTGAGGGGAATGGGGTGAAATATGATGCCTCCAATGTTGCGATGGTTTGTGACATTTTGTGTGAGTGGGAGTGTTGGAGTGCGAGAGAGTGCGTGATTGCGTGTGAGCCTGTGAGTGTGTGTATGTGTTTGTGAGTGTGTGTGATGGTGACATTGCGTGAGGGTGCATTTGTGTCTGCATACGTGTAAGTGTGCTTTGGACATGTGTGAATGTATGTAGGTCTATGTGTGAGTGTGTGTGTTTGTGGATATGTGATGGTGTGGGTCACTGTGAGTGTGCAGGTGAGCAAGGTGCTGTGCGAGCGTGTGTCAGAGTGTGAAGGGCGTTCGTGTGTGACTGTGTGAGATAGTATGAGCAGGTGTGTTTTAGTGTTATGTGTGTGTGTTTGTGAGAGATTAGCTGTGTGAGTGGGAGTGTTACTCTGAGTGTATGTGTGACTGTGTGTTTGGGTATGTAAGAATGCGTGTGAGTGTGTTTTAGTTTGTGAGTGTGCAGGTTTAGGAGCGTGTGTGCATGAGATGTGCGACTGTATGATTGTGCGTCATTCTGCATATGTATGTGCCTGGTTGTGAATGTGTGAGCATGTGTGAGTGAATGTGTGATTTTGGGTGTGTGTTCAAGGGCATGTTAGTGTCAGAGTTCAGGAGTGCTTATGTCTGTGTGTATATCAGTGTGTGTGAGTATATGTGGGAGATGTAGGTGCATGAGTGTGAGTGTTTCTATGTGTGTCTGTGTGCGTAATGGGGTGTGACTCTGTGTTAAGGTCTCTGTGAGTGACTGTGTGTTTGAGTGTGTGTCAGTGTGTGTGAGTTTGTGTATGACTGTGTGAGTGTGAGTTTGCACATGTGTGAGGGAATTTATTTGAGTGAGTTTCAGTATGTTTGTGTGAGAGTGTATATGTGTATGGGCGTGAGTGTGTGTGAGAGGTTTTGTGAGTTTGTGTGGGAGTGCAGATGTGTGAATGTGTGGGAGTGGGTGTTTGTGGGTGTGTATAAGAACTGTTGCGAGATTGTGTGATATTGAGTGTGTGTTTGGGTGTCTATGTGGTTTCATGCATGTGTGTGGGACTGAACGTGCGGGTCTGGGCGTGTGTCTGTGTGAGTGTGTGAGTGGAATGGGGTGAAATATGATGCAACAAAGGTTCCTGAGAGGTTTGAAAGCGATATTGGCCTTCTCTGATGGAACGGAAAGCCATGGAACGTGGTGGGAGGCTACAGATAGAAGAGCAATGTTGTGGAACGGACTGTAATGCAGTGTATTGTGATGCAATAGATGGTTCCTGTGTGTTATGGAAAAGAATGGATCGTTCTTTGATGGAATGAAACGCAGTAGAACGTGGTGGATTGTTGCGGAATGGAGTGGAATGTTGTGATGTGGAGTGCAATGCAGTGCATTGTGACGCAAGGGAGGGAAACCGAGCGGTTTGGACACGAAGGGAGCCTTCTTTCCAGGAATGGAAGGCAGTAAAAGGTGAAAGATTGTCAGGTACTGGAGTAGAATATTGTGGAGTGGAGTCGAACGGGGTGCCATTTGATGCAATAGACGGTTTCTCATTGTGTTTTAAGCGAATGGATTTATGTGCACGTGATTGTGCAGCTGTGTGTGTTTGTGTGTCTATTTTTGATAGGGATTGAGTGTGTGCATTTGTCACTGTGTGTACGGTTTTGAGAGAGGTTGCTGTGTCAGCGTGCAGGTGTGTGAGTGGCTGAGCAAGAGTGTCTGTATATGCGAGGGCGTAACCATGTTTATAAGAGGGTGATTATATAAGTGTTTAAGTGTGTGTGTGAGAGTTTGACAGCATTTGAATGTATGAGTGCGTGTGAGCATGTTACTGTGTGAGGGTCTCTGTGTAGTTTTGTAAGTGTATGTGACATTTTGTCTGAGTGCGTGAGTCTGTAAGTGTGTTGGTGTGAGTGATTGTGTGCGTGATATTGTGCGCACGTCTGTGTCTGTGCGTTTGTCAGCATTCGTGTGTGTGTCTGTGTGTGACAGTTTGTGTGTCTGTGTTTATGGAGGTGGGTGTCTGTGTGAGTGGGTGTGATACTGAATATGAGATAGTGTGAGTTTCTTCGAGTGTGAGTGTGTAAGTGTGCAAGGTGCAGTGTCTCAGTGTGTGAATGTGAAGTAAGGTCTTATGTGATTGTGTTTTATTTATTGTGAGGAGAGTTTTACTCTTCAGGTGAGTGTGTAAATGTGAGAGACCATTTGTGTGAGTGGGAGTGTTACTCTGCATGTATGAGGGACAGTGTGTGTTTGTGTTTGAACGGGAGTCCATGTGAGTCTTAGATTATATGTGTGCAGTTGTGGGAGTGTGTGCGAGAGTTGAGTGGGACTGAGTGGGTGCGACTGTGTATCTCTGGTAGAGTATGTGTATGTGTGACTGAATGTATCTGTTTGAGAGAGTGTGTGTGCACGTGTGTGTTAGTGTATAAGTGTTGATATGCCTGTGTGTTTCAGTGAGGGTGAGTGTAAGTGTGTGTTAGTGTGTGCGTGAGTGTGTGTGTGTATGTGTGATTGACTGAATGTTTTCGAGATTATTGGAGATACTTTGTGTGTGTGAGTGTGTGACTTTGTGTGTGAATGTGTGTGTGAGGGTGCACACGTGTGAGGGACTTGGTGTGAGTGTGAAACTGTGCATGTGTCAGCATGCATATGTGTGTGTGATGGTGGGTGTATGAGTGTGAATGACTGAGTGTGTAGGGCCATGAATGGGACTGAGTGTTTGTGAGTGTGTATACAAGTCTGTTGCGTGATTGTGTGTGATTGTGTTATTCTGTGTGTGTGTGGTTCGGTGGTTTTCTGTGTGTGTGGGCCTGTGCATGTGTGTGTGTGTGTGCGACTGAGTGAGAGAGTGCTTGCTTGTGCGTGTGTCTTTGTGTTGTGTCAGTGTGAGTGTTTGAGGGGAATGGGGTGAAATATGATGCCTCCAATGTTGCGATGGTTTGTGACATTTTGTGTGAGTGGGAGTGTTGGAGTGCGAGAGAGTGCGTGATTGCGTGTGAGCCTGTGAGTGTGTGTATGTGTTTGTGAGTGTGTGTGATGGTGACATTGCGTGAGGGTGCATTTGTGTCTGCATACGTGTAAGTGTGCTTTGGACATGTGTGAATGTATGTAGGTCTATGTGTGAGTGTGTGTGTTTGTGGATATGTGATGGTGTGGGTCACTGTGAGTGTGCAGGTGAGCAAGGTGCTGTGCGAGCGTGTGTCAGAGTGTGAAGGGCGTTCGTGTGTGACTGTGTGAGATAGTATGAGCAGGTGTGTTTTAGTGTTATGTGTGTGTGTTTGTGAGAGATTAGCTGTGTGAGTGGGAGTGTTACTCTGAGTGTATGTGTGACTGTGTGTTTGGGTATGTAAGAATGCGTGTGAGTGTGTTTTAGTTTGTGAGTGTGCAGGTTTAGGAGCGTGTGTGCATGAGATGTGCGACTGTATGATTGTGCGTCATTCTGCATATGTATGTGCCTGGTTGTGAATGTGTGAGCATGTGTGAGTGAATGTGTGATTTTGGGTGTGTGTTCAAGGGCATGTTAGTGTCAGAGTTCAGGAGTGCTTATGTCTGTGTGTATATCAGTGTGTGTGAGTATATGTGGGAGATGTAGGTGCATGAGTGTGAGTGTTTCTATGTGTGTCTGTGTGCGTAATGGGGTGTAACTCTATGTGTTAAGGTCTCTGTGAGAGACTGTGTGTTTGAGTGTGGGTCAGTGTGTGTGAGTTTGTGTATGACTGTGTGAGTGTGAGTTTGCACATGTGTGAGGGACTTTATTTGAGTGTGTGTCAATGTGTTTGTGTGAGAGTGTATATGTGTATGGGCGTGAGTGTGTGTGAGAGGTTTTGTGAATTTGTGTGGGAGTGAAGATGTGTGAATGTGTGGGAGTGGGTGTTTGTGGGTGTGTATAAGAACTGTTGCGAGATTGTGTGATATTGAGTGTGTGTTTGGGTGTCTATGTGGTTTCATGCATGTGTGTGGGACTGAACGTGCGGGTCTGGGCGTGTGTCTGTGTGAGTGTTTGAGTGGAATGGGGTGAAATATGATGCAACAAAGGTTCCTGAGAGGTTTGAAAGCGATATTGGCCTTCTCTGATGGAACGGAAAGCCATAGAACGTGGTGGGAGGCTACAGATAGAAGAGCAATGTTGTGGAACGGACTGTAATGCAGTGTATTGTGATGCAATAGATGGTTCCTGTGTGTTATGGAAAAGAATGGATCGTTCTTTGATGGAATGAAACGCAGTAGAACGTGGTGGATTGTTGCGGAATGGAGTGGAATGTTGTGATGTGGAGTGCAATGCAGTGCATTGTGACGCAAGGGAGGGAAACCGAGCGGTTTGGACACGAAGGGAGCCTTCTTTCCAGGAATGGAAGGCTGTAAAAGGTGAAAGATTGTCAGGTACTGGAGTAGAATATTGTGGAGTGGAGTCGAACGGGGTGCCATTTGATGCAATAGACGGTTTCTCATTGTGTTTTAAGCGAATGGATTTATGTGCACGTGATTGTGCAGCTGTGTGTGTTTGTGTGTCTATTTTTGATAGGGATTGAGTGTGTGCATTTGTCACTGTGTGTACGGTTTTGAGAGAGGTTGCTGTGTCAGCGTGCAGGTGTGTGAGTGGCTGAGCAAGAGTGTCTGTATATGCGAGGGCGTGACCATGTTTATAAGAGGGTGATTATATAAGTGTTTAAGTGTGTGTGTGAGAGTTTGACAGCATTTGAATGTATGAGTGCGTGTGAGCATGTTACTGTGTGAGTGTCTCTGTGTAGTTTTGTAAGTGTATGTGACATTTTGTCTGAGTGCGTGAGTCTGTGTTTTGGTGTGAGTGATTGTGTGCGTGATATTGTGCGCACGTTTGTGTCTGTGCGTTTGTCAGCATTCGTGTGTGTGTCTGTGTGTGACAGTTTGTGTGTCTGTGTTTATGGAGGTGTGTGTCTGTGTGAGTGGGTGTGATACTGAATATGAGATAGTGTGAGTTTCTTCGAGTGTGAGTGTGTAAGTGTGCAAGGTGCAGTGTCTCAGTGTGTGAATGTGAAGTAAGGTCTTATGTGATTGTGTTTTATTTATTGTGAGGAGAGTTTTACTCTTCAGGTGAGTGTGTAAATGTGAGAGACCATTTGTGTGAGTGGGAGTGTTACTCTGCATGTATGAGGGACAGTGTGTGTTTGTGTTTGAACGGGAGTCCATGTGAGTCTTAGATTATATGTGTGCAGTTGTGGGAGTGTGTGCGAGAGGTGAGTGGGACTGTGTGGGTGCGACTGTGTATCTCTGGTAGAGTATGTGTATGTGTGACTGAATGTATCTGTTTGAGAGAGTGTGTGTGCACGTGTGTGTTAGTGTATAAGTGTTGATATGCCTGTGTGTTTCAGTGAGGGTGAGTGTAAGTGTGTGTTAGTGTGTGCGTGAGTGTGTGTGTGTATGTGTGATTGACTGAATGTTTTCGAGATTATTGGAGATACTTTGAGTGTGTGTGAGTGTGTGACTTTGTGTGTGAATGTGTGTGTGAGGGTGCACACGTGTGAGGGACTTGGTGTGAGTGTGAAACTGTGCATGTGTCAGCATGCATATGTGTGTGTGATGGTGGGTGTATGAGTGTGAATGACTGAGTGTGTAGGGCCATGAATGGGACTGAGTGTTTGTGAGTGTGTATACAAGTCTGTTGCGTGATTGTGTGTGATTGTGTTATTCTGTGTGTGTGTGGTTCGGTGGTTTTCTGTGTGTGTGGGCCTGTGCATGTGTGTGTGTGTGTGCGACTGAGTGAGAGAGTGCTTGCTTGTGCGTGTGTCTTTGTGTTGTGTCAGTGTGAGTGTTTGAGGGGAATGGGGTGAAATATGATGCCTCCAATGTTGCGATGGTTTGTGACATTTTGTGTGAGTGGGAGTGTTGGAGTGCGAGAGAGTGCGTGATTGCGTGTGAGCCTGTGAGTGTGTGTATGTGTTTGTGAGTGTGTGTGATGGTGACATTGCGTGAGGGTGCATTTGTGTCTGCATACGTGTAAGTGTGCTTTGGACATGTGTGAATGTATGTAGGTCTATGTGTGAGTGTGTGTGTTTGTGGATATGTGATGGTGTGGGTCACTGTGAGTGTGCAGGTGAGCAAGGTGCTGTGCGAGCGTGTGTCAGAGTGTGAAGGGCGTTCGTGTGTGACTGTGTGAGATAGTATGAGCAGGTGTGTTTTAGTGTTATGTGTGTGTGTTTGTGAGAGATTAGCTGTGTGAGTGGGAGTGTTACTCTGAGTGTATGTGTGACTGTGTGTTTGGGTATGTAAGAATGCGTGTGAGTGTGTTTTAGTTTGTGAGTGTGCAGGTTTAGGAGCGTGTGTGCATGAGATGTGCGACTGTATGATTGTGCGTCATTCTGCATATGTATGTGCCTGGTTGTGAATGTGTGAGCATGTGTGAGTGAATGTGTGATTTTGGGTGTGTGTTCAAGGGCATGTTAGTGTCAGAGTTCAGGAGTGCTTATGTCTGTGTGTATATCAGTGTGTGTGAGTATATGTGGGAGATGTAGGTGCATGAGTGTGAGTGTTTCTATGTGTGTCTGTGTGCGTAATGGGGTGTGACTCTGTGTTAAGGTCTCTGTGAGTGACTGTGTGTTTGAGTGTGTGTCAGTGTGTGTGAGTTTGTGTATGACTGTGTGAGTGTGAGTTTGCACATGTGTGAGGGAATTTATTTGAGTGTGTGTCAATATGTTTGTGTGAGAGTGTATATGTGTATGGGCGTGAGTGTGTGTGAGAGGTTTTGTGAGTTTGTGTGGGAGTGCAGATGTGTGAATGTGTGGGAGTGGGTGTTTGTGGGTGTGTATAAGAACTGTTGCGAGATTGTGTGATATTGAGTGTGTGTTTGGGTGTCTATGTGGTTTCATGCATGTGTGTGGGACTGAACGTGCGGGTCTGGGCGTGTGTCTGTGTGAGTGTGTGAGTGGAATGGGGTGAAATATGATGCAACAAAGGTTCCTGAGAGGTTTGAAAGCGATATTGGCCTTCTCTGATGGAACGGAAAGCCATGGAACGTGGTGGGAGGCTACAGATAGAAGAGCAATGTTGTGGAACGGACTGTAATGCAGTGTATTGTGATGCAATAGATGGTTCCTGTGTGTTATGGAAAAGAATGGATCGTTCTTTGATGGAATGAAACGCAGTAGAACGTGGTGGATTGTTGCGGAATGGAGTGGAATGTTGTGATGTGGAGTGCAATGCAGTGCATTGTGACGCAAGGGAGGGAAACCGAACGGTTTGGACACGAAGGGAGCCTTCTTTCCAGGAATGGAAGGCAGTAAAAGGTGAAAGATTGTCAGGTACTGGAGTAGAATATTGTGGAGTGGAGTCGAACGGGGTGCCATTTGATGCAATAGACGGTTTCTCATTGTGTTTTAAGCGAATGGATTTATGTGCACGTGATTGTGCAGCTGTGTGTGTTTGTGTGTCTATTTTTGATAGGGATTGAGTGTGTGCATTTGTCACTGTGTGTACGGTTTTGAGAGAGGTTGCTGTGTCAGCGTGCAGGTGTGTGAGTGGCTGAGCAAGAGTGTCTGTATATGCGAGGGCGTGACCATGTTTATAAGAGGGTGATTATATAAGTGTTTAAGTGTGTGTGTGAGAGTTTGACAGCATTTGAATGTATGAGTGCGTGTGAGCATGTTACTGTGTGAGGGTCTCTGTGTAGTTTTGTAAGTGTATGTGACATTTTGTCTGAGTGCGTGAGTCTGTAAGTGTGTTGGTGTGAGTGATTGTGTGCGTGATATTGTGCGCACGTCTGTGTCTGTGCGTTTGTCAGCATTCGTGTGTGTGTCTGTGTGTGACAGTTTGTGTGTCTGTGTTTATGGAGGTGGGTGTCTGTGTGAGTGGGTGTGATACTGAATATGAGATAGTGTGAGTTTCTTCGAGTGTGAGTGTGTAAGTGTGCAAGGTGCAGTGTCTCAGTGTGTGAATGTGAAGTAAGGTCTTATGTGATTGTGTTTTATTTATTGTGAGGAGAGTTTTACTCTTCAGGTGAGTGTGTAAATGTGAGAGACCATTTGTGTGAGTGGGAGTGTTACTCTGCATGTATGAGGGACAGTGTGTGTTTGTGTTTGAACGGGAGTCCATGTGAGTCTTAGATTTTATGTGTGCAGTTGTGGGAGTGTGTGCGAGAGGTGAGTGGGACTGAGTGGGTGCGACTGTGTATCTCTGGTAGAGTATGTGTATGTGTGACTGAATGTATCTGTTTGAGAGAGTGTGTGTGCACGTGTGTGTTAGTGTATAAGTGTTGATATGCCTGTGTTTCAGTGAGGGTGAGTGTAAGTGTGTGTTAGTGTGTGCGTGAGTGTGTGTGTGTATGTGTGATTGACTGAATGTTTTCGAGATTATTGGAGATACTTTGAGTGTGTGTGAGTGTGTGACTTTGTGTGTGAATGTGTGTGTGAGGGTGCACACGTGTGAGGGACTTGGTGTGAGTGTGAAACTGTGCATGTGTCAGCATGCATATGTGTGTGTGATGGTGGGTGTATGAGTGTGAATGACTGAGTGTGTAGGGCCATGAATGGGACTGAGTGTTTGTGAGTGTGTATACAAGTCTGTTGCGTGATTGTGTGTGATTGTGTTATTCTGTGTGTGTGTGGTTCGGTGGTTTTCTGTGTGTGTGGGCCTGTGCATGTGTGTGTGTGTGTGCGACTGAGTGAGAGAGTGCTTGCTTGTGCGTGTGTCTTTGTGTTGTGTCAGTGTGAGTGTTTGAGGGGAATGGGGTGAAATATGATGCCTCCAATGTTGCGATGGTTTGTGACATTTTGTGTGAGTGGGAGTGTTGGAGTGCGAGAGAGTGCGTGATTGCGTGTGAGCCTGTGAGTGTGTGTATGTGTTTGTGAGTGTGTGTGATGGTGACATTGCGTGAGGGTGCATTTGTGTCTGCATACGTGTAAGTGTGCTTTGGACATGTGTGAATGTATGTAGGTCTATGTGTGAGTGTGTGTGTTTGTGGATATGTGATGGTGTGGGTCACTGTGAGTGTGCAGGTGAGCAAGGTGCTGTGCGAGCGTGTGTCAGAGTGTGAAGGGCGTTCTTGTGTGACTGTGTGAGATAGTATGAGCAGGTGTGTTTTAGTGTTATGTGTGTGTGTTTGTGAGAGATTAGCTGTGTGAGTGGGAGTGTTACTCTGAGTGTATGTGTGACTGTGTGTTTGGGTATGTAAGAATGCGTGTGAGTGTGTTTTAGTTTGTGAGTGTGCAGGTTTAGGAGCGTGTGTGCATGAGATGTGCGACTGTATGATTGTGCGTCATTCTGCATATGTATGTGCCTGGTTGTGAATGTGTGAGCATGTGTGAGTGAATGTGTGATTTTGGGTGTGTGTTCAAGGGCATGTTAGTGTCAGAGTTCAGGAGTGCTTATGTCTGTGTGTATATCAGTGTGTGTGAGTATATGTGGGAGATGTAGGTGCATGAGTGTGAGTGTTTCTATGTGTGTCTGTGTGCGTAATGGGGTGTGACTCTATGTGTTAAGCTCTCTGTGAGAGACTGTGTGTTTGAGTGTGGGTCAGTGTGTGTGAGTTTGTGTATGACTGTGTGAGTGTGAGTTTGCACATGTGTGAGGGACTTTATTTGAGTGTGTGTCAATGTGTTTGTGTGAGAGTGTATATGTGTATGGGCGTGAGTGTGTGTGAGAGGTTTTGTGAATTTGTGTGGGAGTGAAGATGTGTGAATGTGTGGGAGTGGGTGTTTGTGGGTGTGTATAAGAACTGTTGCGAGATTGTGTGATATTGAGTGTGTGTTTGGGTGTCTATGTGGTTTCATGCATGTGTGTGGGACTGAACGTGCGGGTCTGGGCGTGTGTCTGTGTGAGTGTTTGAGTGGAATGGGGTGAAATATGATGCAACAAAGGTTCCTGAGAGGTTTGAAAGCGATATTGGCCTTCTCTGATGGAACGGAAAGCCATAGAACGTGGTGGGAGGCTACAGATAGAAGAGCAATGTTGTGGAACGGACTGTAATGCAGTGTATTGTGATGCAATAGATGGTTCCTGTGTGTTATGGAAAAGAATGGATCGTTCTTTGATGGAATGAAACGCAGTAGAACGTGGTGGATTGTTGCGGAATGGAGTGGAATGTTGTGATGTGGAGTGCAATGCAGTGCATTGTGACGCAAGGGAGGGAAACCGAGCGGTTTGGACACGAAGGGAGCCTTCTTTCCAGGAATGGAAGGCTGTAAAAGGTGAAAGATTGTCAGGTACTGGAGTAGAATATTGTGGAGTGGAGTCGAACGGGGTGCCATTTGATGCAATAGACGGTTTCTCATTGTGTTTTAAGCGAATGGATTTATGTGCACGTGATTGTGCAGCTGTGTGTGTTTGTGTGTCTATTTTTGATAGGGATTGAGTGTGTGCATTTGTCACTCTGTGTACGGTTTTGAGAGAGGTTGCTGTGTCAGCGTGCAGGTGTGTGAGTGGCTGAGCAAGAGTGTCTGTATATGCGAGGGCGTGACCATGTTTATAAGAGGGTGATTATATAAGTGTTTAAGTGTGTGTGTGAGAGTTTGACAGCATTTGAATGTATGAGTGCGTGTGAGCATGTTACTGTGTGAGGGTCTCTGTGTAGTTTTGTAAGTGTATGTGACATTTTGTCTGAGTGCGTGAGTCTGTAAGTGTGTTGGTGTGAGTGATTGTGTGCGTGATATTGTGCGCACGTCTGTGTCTGTGCGTTTGTCAGCATTCGTGTGTGTGTCTGTGTGTGACAGTTTGTGTGTCTGTGTTTATGGAGGTGGGTGTCTGTGTGAGTGGGTGTGATACTGAATATGAGATAGTGTGAGTTTCTTCGAGTGTGAGTGTGTAAGTGTGCAAGGTGCAGTGTCTCAGTGTGTGAATGTGAAGTAAGGTCTTATGTGATTGTGTTTTATTTATTGTGAGGAGAGTTTTACTCTTCAGGTGAGTGTGTAAATGTGAGAGACCATTTGTGTGAGTGGGAGTGTTACTCTGCATGTATGAGGGACAGTGTGTGTTTGTGTTTGAACGGGAGTCCATGTGAGTCTTAGATTTTATGTGTGCAGTTGTGGGAGTGTGTGCGAGAGGTGAGTGGGACTGAGTGGGTGCGACTGTGTATCTCTGGTAGAGTATGTGTATGTGTGACTGAATGTATCTGTTTGAGAGAGTGTGTGTGCACGTGTGTGTTAGTGTATAAGTGTTGATATGCCTGTGTTTCAGTGAGGGTGAGTGTAAGTGTGTGTTAGTGTGTGCGTGAGTGTGTGTGTGTATGTGTGATTGACTGAATGTTTTCGAGATTATTGGAGATACTTTGAGTGTGTGTGAGTGTGTGACTTTGTGTGTGAATGTGTGTGTGAGGGTGCACACGTGTGAGGGACTTGGTGTGAGTGTGAAACTGTGCATGTGTCAGCATGCATATGTGTGTGTGATGGTGGGTGTATGAGTGTGAATGACTGAGTGTGTAGGGCCATGAATGGGACTGAGTGTTTGTGAGTGTGTATACAAGTCTGTTGCGTGATTGTGTGTGATTGTGTTATTCTGTGTGTGTGTGGTTCGGTGGTTTTCTGTGTGTGTGGGCCTGTGCATGTGTGTGTGTGTGTGCGACTGAGTGAGAGAGTGCTTGCTTGTGCGTGTGTCTTTGTGTTGTGTCAGTGTGAGTGTTTGAGGGGAATGGGGTGAAATATGATGCCTCCAATGTTGCGATGGTTTGTGACATTTTGTGTGAGTGGGAGTGTTGGAGTGCGAGAGAGTGCGTGATTGCGTGTGAGCCTGTGAGTGTGTGTATGTGTTTGTGAGTGTGTGTGATGGTGACATTGCGTGAGGGTGCATTTGTGTCTGCATACGTGTAAGTGTGCTTTGGACATGTGTGAATGTATGTAGGTCTATGTGTGAGTGTGTGTGTTT
This sequence comes from Manis pentadactyla, assembly GCF_030020395.1. NCBI lineage: Eukaryota > Metazoa > Chordata > Mammalia > Pholidota > Manidae > Manis > Manis pentadactyla. Next base: position 489,307 of record NW_026644607.1, on the reverse strand, counting down.
GTGGATATGTGATGGTGTGGGTCACTGTGAGTGTGCAGGTGAGCAAGGTGCTGTGCGAGCGTGTGTCAGAGTGTGAAGGGCGTTCTTGTGTGACTGTGTGAGATAGTATGAGCAGGTGTGTTTTAGTGTTATGTGTGTGTGTTTGTGAGAGATTAGCTGTGTGAGTGGGAGTGTTACTCTGAGTGTATGTGTGACTGTGTGTTTGGGTATGTAAGAATGCGTGTGAGTGTGTTTTAGTTTGTGAGTGTGCAGGTTTAGGAGCGTGTGTGCATGAGATGTGCGACTGTATGATTGTGCGTCATTCTGCATATGTATGTGCCTGGTTGTGAATGTGTGAGCATGTGTGAGTGAATGTGTGATTTTGGGTGTGTGTTCAAGGGCATGTTAGTGTCAGAGTTCAGGAGTGCTTATGTCTGTGTGTATATCAGTGTGTGTGAGTATATGTGGGAGATGTAGGTGCATGAGTGTGAGTGTTTCTATGTGTGTCTGTGTGCGTAATGGGGTGTGACTCTATGTGTTAAGCTCTCTGTGAGAGACTGTGTGTTTGAGTGTGGGTCAGTGTGTGTGAGTTTGTGTATGACTGTGTGAGTGTGAGTTTGCACATGTGTGAGGGACTTTATTTGAGTGTGTGTCAATGTGTTTGTGTGAGAGTGTATATGTGTATGGGCGTGAGTGTGTGTGAGAGGTTTTGTGAATTTGTGTGGGAGTGAAGATGTGTGAATGTGTGGGAGTGGGTGTTTGTGGGTGTGTATAAGAACTGTTGCGAGATTGTGTGATATTGAGTGTGTGTTTGGGTGTCTATGTGGTTTCATGCATGTGTGTGGGACTGAACGTGCGGGTCTGGGCGTGTGTCTGTGTGAGTGTTTGAGTGGAATGGGGTGAAATATGATGCAACAAAGGTTCCTGAGAGGTTTGAAAGCGATATTGGCCTTCTCTGATGGAACGGAAAGCCATAGAACGTGGTGGGAGGCTACAGATAGAAGAGCAATGTTGTGGAACGGACTGTAATGCAGTGTATTGTGATGCAATAGATGGTTCCTGTGTGTTATGGAAAAGAATGGATCGTTCTTTGATGGAATGAAACGCAGTAGAACGTGGTGGATTGTTGCGGAATGGAGTGGAATGTTGTGATGTGGAGTGCAATGCAGTGCATTGTGACGCAAGGGAGGGAAACCGAGCGGTTTGGACACGAAGGGAGCCTTCTTTCCAGGAATGGAAGGCTGTAAAAGGTGAAAGATTGTCAGGTACTGGAGTAGAATATTGTGGAGTGGAGTCGAACGGGGTGCCATTTGATGCAATAGACGGTTTCTCATTGTGTTTTAAGCGAATGGATTTATGTGCACGTGATTGTGCAGCTGTGTGTGTTTGTGTGTCTATTTTTGATAGGGATTGAGTGTGTGCATTTGTCACTCTGTGTACGGTTTTGAGAGAGGTTGCTGTGTCAGCGTGCAGGTGTGTGAGTGGCTGAGCAAGAGTGTCTGTATATGCGAGGGCGTGACCATGTTTATAAGAGGGTGATTATATAAGTGTTTAAGTGTGTGTGTGAGAGTTTGACAGCATTTGAATGTATGAGTGCGTGTGAGCATGTTACTGTGTGAGTGTCTCTGTGTAGTTTTGTAAGTGTATGTGACATTTTGTCTGAGTGCGTGAGTCTGTGTTTTGGTGTGAGTGATTGTGTGCGTGATATTGTGCGCACGTTTGTGTCTGTGCGTTTGTCAGCATTCGTGTGTGTGTCTGTGTGTGACAGTTTGTGTGTCTGTGTTTATGGAGGTGTGTGTCTGTGTGAGTGGGTGTGATACTGAATATGAGATAGTGTGAGTTTCTTCGAGTGTGAGTGTGTAAGTGTGCAAGGTGCAGTGTCTCAGTGTGTGAATGTGAAGTAAGGTCTTATGTGATTGTGTTTTATTTATTGTGAGGAGAGTTTTACTCTTCAGGTGAGTGTGTAAATGTGAGAGACCATTTGTGTGAGTGGGAGTGTTACTCTGCATGTATGAGGGAGAGTGTGTGTTTGTGTTTGAACGGGAGTCCATGTGAGTCTTAGATTATATGTGTGCAGTTGTGGGAGTGTGTGCGAGAGGTGAGTGGGACTAAGTGGGTGCGACTGTGTATCTCTGGTAGAGTATGTGTATGTGTGACTGAATGTATCTGTTTGAGAGAGTGTGTGTGCACGTGTGTGTTAGTGTATAAGTGTTGATATGCCTGTGTGTTTCAGTGAGGGTGAGTGTAAGTGTGTGTTAGTGTGTGCGTGAGTGTGTGTGTGTATGTGTGATTGACTGAATGTTTTCGAGATTATTGGAGATACTTTGAGTGTGTGTGAGTGTGTGACTTTGTGTGTGAATGTGTGTGTGAGGGTGCACACGTGTGAGGGACTTGGTGTGAGTGTGAAACTGTGCATGTGTCAGCATGCATATGTGTGTGTGATGGTGGGTGTATGAGTGTGAATGACTGAGTGTGTAGGGCCATGAATGGGACTGAGTGTTTGTGAGTGTGTATACAAGTCTGTTGCGTGATTGTGTGTGATTGTGTTATTCTGTGTGTGTGTGGTTCGGTGGTTTTCTGTGTGTGTGGGCCTGTGCATGTGTGTGTGTGTGTGCGACTGAGTGAGAGAGTGCTTGCTTGTGCGTGTGTCTTTGTGTTGTGTCAGTGTGAGTGTTTGAGGGGAATGGGGTGAAATATGATGCCTCCAATGTTGCGATGGTTTGTGACATTTTGTGTGAGTGGGAGTGTTGGAGTGCGAGAGAGTGCGTGATTGCGTGTGAGCCTGTGAGTGTGTGTATGTGTTTGTGAGTGTGTGTGATGGTGACATTGCGTGAGGGTGCATTTGTGTCTGCATACGTGTAAGTGTGCTTTGGACATGTGTGAATGTATGTAGGTCTATGTGTGAGTGTGTGTGTTTGTGGATATGTGATGGTGTGGGTCACTGTGAGTGTGCAGGTGAGCAAGGTGCTGTGCGAGCGTGTGTCAGAGTGTGAAGGGCGTTCGTGTGTGACTGTGTGAGATAGTATGAGCAGGTGTGTTTTAGTGTTATGTGTGTGTTTGTGAGAGATTAGCTGTGTGAGTGGGAGTGTTACTCTGAGTGTATGTGTGACTGTGTGTTTGGGTATGTAAGAATGCGTGTGAGTGTGTTTTAGTTTGTGAGTGTGCAGGTTTAGGAGCGTGTGTGCATGAGATGTGCGACTGTATGATTGTGCGTCATTCTGCATATGTATGTGCCTGGTTGTGAATGTGTGAGCATGTGTGAGTGAATGTGTGATTTTGGGTGTGTGTTCAAGGGCATGTTAGTGTCAGAGTTCAGGAGTGCTTATGTCTGTGTGTATATCAGTGTGTGTGAGTATATGTGGGAGATGTAGGTGCATGAGTGTGAGTGTTTCTATGTGTGTCTGTGTGCGTAATGGGGTGTGACTCTATGTGTTAAGGTCTCTGTGAGAGACTGTGTGTTTGAGTGTGGGTCAGTGTGTGTGAGTTTGTGTATGACTGTGTGAGTGTGAGTTTGCACATGTGTGAGGGACTTTATTTGAGTGTGTGTCAATGTGTTTGTGTGAGAGTGTATATGTGTATGGGCGTGAGTGTGTGTGAGAGGTTTTGTGAATTTGTGTGGGAGTGAAGATGTGTGAATGTGTGGGAGTGGGTGTTTGTGGGTGTGTATAAGAACTGTTGCGAGATTGTGTGATATTGAGTGTGTGTTTGGGTGTCTATGTGGTTTCATGCATGTGTGTGGGACTGAACGTGCGGGTCTGGGCGTGTGTCTGTGTGAGTGTTTGAGTGGAATGGGGTGAAATATGATGCAACAAAGGTTCCTGAGAGGTTTGAAAGCGATATTGGCCTTCTCTGATGGAACGGAAAGCCATAGAACGTGGTGGGAGGCTACAGATAGAAGAGCAATGTTGTGGAACGGACTGTAATGCAGTGTATTGTGATGCAATAGATGGTTCCTGTGTGTTATGGAAAAGAATGGATCGTTCTTTGATGGAATGAAACGCAGTAGAACGTGGTGGATTGTTGCGGAATGGAGTGGAATGTTGTGATGTGGAGTGCAATGCAGTGCATTGTGACGCAAGGGAGGGAAACCGAGCGGTTTGGACACGAAGGGAGCCTTCTTTCCAGGAATGGAAGGCTGTAAAAGGTGAAAGATTGTCAGGTACTGGAGTAGAATATTGTGGAGTGGAGTCGAACGGGGTGCCATTTGATGCAATAGACGGTTTCTCATTGTGTTTTAAGCGAATGGATTTATGTGCACGTGATTGTGCAGCTGTGTGTGTTTGTGTGTCTATTTTTGATAGGGATTGAGTGTGTGCATTTGTCACTGTGTGTACGGTTTTGAGAGAGGTTGCTGTGTCAGCGTGCAGGTGTGTGAGTGGCTGAGCAAGAGTGTCTGTATATGCGAGGGCGTGACCATGTTTATAAGAGGGTGATTATATAAGTGTTTAAGTGTGTGTGTGAGAGTTTGACAGCATTTGAATGTATGAGTGCGTGTGAGCATGTTACTGTGTGAGTGTCTCTGTGTAGTTTTGTAAGTGTATGTGACATTTTGTCTGAGTGCGTGAGTCTGTGTTTTGGTGTGAGTGATTGTGTGCGTGATATTGTGCGCACGTTTGTGTCTGTGCGTTTGTCAGCATTCGTGTGTGTGTCTGTGTGTGACAGTTTGTGTGTCTGTGTTTATGGAGGTGTGTGTCTGTGTGAGTGGGTGTGATACTGAATATGAGATAGTGTGAGTTTCTTCGAGTGTGAGTGTGTAAGTGTGCAAGGTGCAGTGTCTCAGTGTGTGAATGTGAAGTAAGGTCTTATGTGATTGTGTTTTATTTATTGTGAGGAGAGTTTTACTCTTCAGGTGAGTGTGTAAATGTGAGAGACCATTTGTGTGAGTGGGAGTGTTACTCTGCATGTATGAGGGACAGTGTGTGTTTGTGTTTGAACGGGAGTCCATGTGAGTCTTAGATTATATGTGTGCAGTTGTGGGAGTGTGTGCGAGAGGTGAGTGGGACTGAGTGGGTGCGACTGTGTATCTCTGGTAGAGTATGTGTATGTGTGACTGAATGTATCTGTTTGAGAGAGTGTGTGTGCACGTGTGTGTTAGTGTATAAGTGTTGATATGCCTGTGTGTTTCAGTGAGGGTGAGTGTAAGTGTGTGTTAGTGTGTGCGTGAGTGTGTGTGTGTATGTGTGATTGACTGAATGTTTTCGAGATTATTGGAGATACTTTGAGTGTGTGTGAGTGTGTGACTTTGTGTGTGAATGTGTGTGTGAGGGTGCACACGTGTGAGGGACTTGGTGTGAGTGTGAAACTGTGCATGTGTCAGCATGCATATGTGTGTGTGATGGTGGGTGTATGAGTGTGAATGACTGAGTGTGTAGGGCCATGAATGGGACTGAGTGTTTGTGAGTGTGTATACAAGTCTGTTGCGTGATTGTGTGTGATTGTGTTATTCTGTGTGTGTGTGGTTCGGTGGTTTTCTGTGTGTGTGGGCCTGTGCATGTGTGTGTGTGTGTGCGACTGAGTGAGAGAGTGCTTGCTTGTGCGTGTGTCTTTGTGTTGTGTCAGTGTGAGTGTTTGAGGGGAATGGGGTGAAATATGATGCCTCCAATGTTGCGATGGTTTGTGACATTTTGTGTGAGTGGGAGTGTTGGAGTGCGAGAGAGTGCGTGATTGCGTGTGAGCCTGTGAGTGTGTGTATGTGTTTGTGAGTGTGTGTGATGGTGACATTGCGTGAGGGTGCATTTGTGTCTGCATACGTGTAAGTGTGCTTTGGACATGTGTGAATGTATGTAGGTCTATGTGTGAGTGTGTGTGTTTGTGGATATGTGATGGTGTGGGTCACTGTGAGTGTGCAGGTGAGCAAGGTGCTGTGCGAGCGTGTGTCAGAGTGTGAAGGGCGTTCGTGTGTGACTGTGTGAGATAGTATGAGCAGGTGTGTTTTAGTGTTATGTGTGTGTTTGTGAGAGATTAGCTGTGTGAGTGGGAGTGTTACTCTGAGTGTATGTGTGACTGTGTGTTTGGGTATGTAAGAATGCGTGTGAGTGTGTTTTAGTTTGTGAGTGTGCAGGTTTAGGAGCGTGTGTGCATGAGATGTGCGACTGTATGATTGTGCGTCATTCTGCATATGTATGTGCCTGGTTGTGAATGTGTGAGCATGTGTGAGTGAATGTGTGATTTTGGGTGTGTGTTCAAGGGCATGTTAGTGTCAGAGTTCAGGAGTGCTTATGTCTGTGTGTATATCAGTGTGTGTGAGTATATGTGGGAGATGTAGGTGCATGAGTGTGAGTGTTTCTATGTGTGTCTGTGTGCGTAATGGGGTGTGACTCTATGTGTTAAGGTCTCTGTGAGAGACTGTGTGTTTGAGTGTGGGTCAGTGTGTGTGAGTTTGTGTATGACTGTGTGAGTGTGAGTTTGCACATGTGTGAGGGACTTTATTTGAGTGTGTGTCAATGTGTTTGTGTGAGAGTGTATATGTGTATGGGCGTGAGTGTGTGTGAGAGGTTTTGTGAATTTGTGTGGGAGTGAAGATGTGTGAATGTGTGGGAGTGGGTGTTTGTGGGTGTGTATAAGAACTGTTGCGAGATTGTGTGATATTGAGTGTGTGTTTGGGTGTCTATGTGGTTTCATGCATGTGTGTGGGACTGAACGTGCGGGTCTGGGCGTGTGTCTGTGTGAGTGTTTGAGTGGAATGGGGTGAAATATGATGCAACAAAGGTTCCTGAGAGGTTTGAAAGCGATATTGGCCTTCTCTGATGGAACGGAAAGCCATAGAACGTGGTGGGAGGCTACAGATAGAAGAGCAATGTTGTGGAACGGACTGTAATGCAGTGTATTGTGATGCAATAGATGGTTCCTGTGTGTTATGGAAAAGAATGGATCGTTCTTTGATGGAATGAAACGCAGTAGAACGTGGTGGATTGTTGCGGAATGGAGTGGAATGTTGTGATGTGGAGTGCAATGCAGTGCATTGTGACGCAAGGGAGGGAAACCGAGCGGTTTGGACACGAAGGGAGCCTTCTTTCCAGGAATGGAAGGCTGTAAAAGGTGAAAGATTGTCAGGTACTGGAGTAGAATATTGTGGAGTGGAGTCGAACGGGGTGCCATTTGATGCAATAGACGGTTTCTCATTGTGTTTTAAGCGAATGGATTTATGTGCACGTGATTGTGCAGCTGTGTGTGTTTGTGTGTCTATTTTTGATAGGGATTGAGTGTGTGCATTTGTCACTGTGTGTACGGTTTTGAGAGAGGTTGCTGTGTCAGCGTGCAGGTGTGTGAGTGGCTGAGCAAGAGTGTCTGTATATGCGAGGGCGTGACCATGTTTATAAGAGGGTGATTATATAAGTGTTTAAGTGTGTGTGTGAGAGTTTGACAGCATTTGAATGTATGAGTGCGTGTGAGCATGTTACTGTGTGAGTGTCTCTGTGTAGTTTTGTAAGTGTATGTGACATTTTGTCTGAGTGCGTGAGTCTGTGTTTTGGTGTGAGTGATTGTGTGCGTGATATTGTGCGCACGTTTGTGTCTGTGCGTTTGTCAGCATTCGTGTGTGTGTCTGTGTGTGACAGTTTGTGTGTCTGTGTTTATGGAGGTGTGTGTCTGTGTGAGTGGGTGTGATACTGAATATGAGATAGTGTGAGTTTCTTCGAGTGTGAGTGTGTAAGTGTGCAAGGTGCAGTGTCTCAGTGTGTGAATGTGAAGTAAGGTCTTATGTGATTGTGTTTTATTTATTGTGAGGAGAGTTTTACTCTTCAGGTGAGTGTGTAAATGTGAGAGACCATTTGTGTGAGTGGGAGTGTTACTCTGCATGTATGAGGGACAGTGTGTGTTTGTGTTTGAACGGGAGTCCATGTGAGTCTTAGATTATATGTGTGCAGTTGTGGGAGTGTGTGCGAGAGGTGAGTGGGACTGAGTGGGTGCGACTGTGTATCTCTGGTAGAGTATGTGTATGTGTGACTGAATGTATCTGTTTGAGAGAGTGTGTGTGCACGTGTGTGTTAGTGTATAAGTGTTGATATGCCTGTGTGTTTCAGTGAGGGTGAGTGTAAGTGTGTGTTAGTGTGTGCGTGAGTGTGTGTGTGTATGTGTGATTGACTGAATGTTTTCGAGATTATTGGAGATACTTTGAGTGTGTGTGAGTGTGTGACTTTGTGTGTGAATGTGTGTGTGAGGGTGCACACGTGTGAGGGACTTGGTGTGAGTGTGAAACTGTGCATGTGTCAGCATGCATATGTGTGTGTGATGGTGGGTGTATGAGTGTGAATGACTGAGTGTGTAGGGCCATGAATGGGACTGAGTGTTTGTGAGTGTGTATACAAGTCTGTTGCGTGATTGTGTGTGATTGTGTTATTCTGTGTGTGTGTGGTTCGGTGGTTTTCTGTGTGTGTGGGCCTGTGCATGTGTGTGTGTGTGTGCGACTGAGTGAGAGAGTGCTTGCTTGTGCGTGTGTCTTTGTGTTGTGTCAGTGTGAGTGTTTGAGGGGAATGGGGTGAAATATGATGCCTCCAATGTTGCGATGGTTTGTGACATTTTGTGTGAGTGGGAGTGTTGGAGTGCGAGAGAGTGCGTGATTGCGTGTGAGCCTGTGAGTGTGTGTATGTGTTTGTGAGTGTGTGTGATGGTGACATTGCGTGAGGGTGCATTTGTGTCTGCATACGTGTAAGTGTGCTTTGGACATGTGTGAATGTATGTAGGTCTATGTGTGAGTGTGTGTGTTTGTGGATATGTGATGGTGTGGGTCACTGTGAGTGTGCAGGTGAGCAAGGTGCTGTGCGAGCGTGTGTCAGAGTGTGAAGGGCGTTCGTGTGTGACTGTGTGAGATAGTATGAGCAGGTGTGTTTTAGTGTTATGTGTGTGTTTGTGAGAGATTAGCTGTGTGAGTGGGAGTGTTACTCTGAGTGTATGTGTGACTGTGTGTTTGGGTATGTAAGAATGCGTGTGAGTGTGTTTTAGTTTGTGAGTGTGCAGGTTTAGGAGCGTGTGTGCATGAGATGTGCGACTGTATGATTGTGCGTCATTCTGCATATGTATGTGCCTGGTTGTGAATGTGTGAGCATGTGTGAGTGAATGTGTGATTTTGGGTGTGTGTTCAAGGGCATGTTAGTGTCAGAGTTCAGGAGTGCTTATGTCTGTGTGTATATCAGTGTGTGTGAGTATATGTGGGAGATGTAGGTGCATGAGTGTGAGTGTTTCTATGTGTGTCTGTGTGCGTAATGGGGTGTGACTCTATGTGTTAAGGTCTCTGTGAGAGACTGTGTGTTTGAGTGTGGGTCAGTGTGTGTGAGTTTGTGTATGACTGTGTGAGTGTGAGTTTGCACATGTGTGAGGGACTTTATTTGAGTGTGTGTCAATGTGTTTGTGTGAGAGTGTATATGTGTATGGGCGTGAGTGTGTGTGAGAGGTTTTGTGAATTTGTGTGGGAGTGAAGATGTGTGAATGTGTGGGAGTGGGTGTTTGTGGGTGTGTATAAGAACTGTTGCGAGATTGTGTGATATTGAGTGTGTGTTTGGGTGTCTATGTGGTTTCATGCATGTGTGTGGGACTGAACGTGCGGGTCTGGGCGTGTGTCTGTGTGAGTGTTTGAGTGGAATGGGGTGAAATATGATGCAACAAAGGTTCCTGAGAGGTTTGAAAGCGATATTGGCCTTCTCTGATGGAACGGAAAGCCATAGAACGTGGTGGGAGGCTACAGATAGAAGAGCAATGTTGTGGAACGGACTGTAATGCAGTGTATTGTGATGCAATAGATGGTTCCTGTGTGTTATGGAAAAGAATGGATCGTTCTTTGATGGAATGAAACGCAGTAGAACGTGGTGGATTGTTGCGGAATGGAGTGGAATGTTGTGATGTGGAGTGCAATGCAGTGCATTGTGACGCAAGGGAGGGAAACCGAGCGGTTTGGACACGAAGGGAGCCTTCTTTCCAGGAATGGAAGGCTGTAAAAGGTGAAAGATTGTCAGGTACTGGAGTAGAATATTGTGGAGTGGAGTCGAACGGGGTGCCATTTGATGCAATAGACGGTTTCTCATTGTGTTTTAAGCGAATGGATTTATGTGCACGTGATTGTGCAGCTGTGTGTGTTTGTGTGTCTATTTTTGATAGGGATTGAGTGTGTGCATTTGTCACTGTGTGTACGGTTTTGAGAGAGGTTGCTGTGTCAGCGTGCAGGTGTGTGAGTGGCTGAGCAAGAGTGTCTGTATATGCGAGGGCGTGACCATGTTTATAAGAGGGTGATTATATAAGTGTTTAAGTGTGTGTGTGAGAGTTTGACAGCATTTGAATGTATGAGTGCGTGTGAGCATGTTACTGTGTGAGTGTCTCTGTGTAGTTTTGTAAGTGTATGTGACATTTTGTCTGAGTGCGTGAGTCTGTGTTTTGGTGTGAGTGATTGTGTGCGTGATATTGTGCGCACGTTTGTGTCTGTGCGTTTGTCAGCATTCGTGTGTGTGTCTGTGTGTGACAGTTTGTGTGTCTGTGTTTATGGAGGTGTGTGTCTGTGTGAGTGGGTGTGATACTGAATATGAGATAGTGTGAGTTTCTTCGAGTGTGAGTGTGTAAGTGTGCAAGGTGCAGTGTCTCAGTGTGTGAATGTGAAGTAAGGTCTTATGTGATTGTGTTTTATTTATTGTGAGGAGAGTTTTACTCTTCAGGTGAGTGTGTAAATGTGAGAGACCATTTGTGTGAGTGGGAGTGTTACTCTGCATGTATGAGGGACAGTGTGTGTTTGTGTTTGAACGGGAGTCCATGTGAGTCTTAGATTATATGTGTGCAGTTGTGGGAGTGTGTGCGAGAGGTGAGTGGGACTGTGTGGGTGCGACTGTGTATCTCTGGTAGAGTATGTGTATGTGTGACTGAATGTATCTGTTTGAGAGAGTGTGTGTGCACGTGTGTGTTAGTGTATAAGTGTTGATATGCCTGTGTGTTTCAGTGAGGGTGAGTGTAAGTGTGTGTTAGTGTGTGCGTGAGTGTGTGTGTGTATGTGTGATTGACTGAATGTTTTCGAGATTATTGGAGATACTTTGAGTGTGTGTGAGTGTGTGACTTTGTGTGTGAATGTGTGTGTGAGGGTGCACACGTGTGAGGGACTTGGTGTGAGTGTGAAACTGTGCATGTGTCAGCATGCATATGTGTGTGTGATGGTGGGTGTATGAGTGTGAATGACTGAGTGTGTAGGGCCATGAATGGGACTGAGTGTTTGTGAGTGTGTATACAAGTCTGTTGCGTGATTGTGTGTGATTGTGTTATTCTGTGTGTGTGTGGTTCGGTGGTTTTCTGTGTGTGTGGGCCTGTGCATGTGTGTGTGTGTGTGCGACTGAGTGAGAGAGTGCTTGCTTGTGCGTGTGTCTTTGTGTTGTGTCAGTGTGAGTGTTTGAGGGGAATGGGGTGAAATATGATGCCTCCAATGTTGCGATGGTTTGTGACATTTTGTGTGAGTGGGAGTGTTGGAGTGCGAGAGAGTGCGTGATTGCGTGTGAGCCTGTGAGTGTGTGTATGTGTTTGTGAGTGTGTGTGATGGTGACATTGCGTGAGGGTGCATTTGTGTCTGCATACGTGTAAGTGTGCTTTGGACATGTGTGAATGTATGTAGGTCTATGTGTGAGTGTGTGTGTTTGTGGATATGTGATGGTGTGGGTCACTGTGAGTGTGCAGGTGAGCAAGGTGCTGTGCGAGCGTGTGTCAGAGTGTGAAGGGCGTTCGTGTGTGACTGTGTGAGATAGTATGAGCAGGTGTGTTTTAGTGTTATGTGTGTGTGTTTGTGAGAGATTAGCTGTGTGAGTGGGAGTGTTACTCTGAGTGTATGTGTGACTGTGTGTTTGGGTATGTAAGAATGCGTGTGAGTGTGTTTTAGTTTGTGAGTGTGCAGGTTTAGGAGCGTGTGTGCATGAGATGTGCGACTGTATGATTGTGCGTCATTCTGCATATGTATGTGCCTGGTTGTGAATGTGTGAGCATGTGTGAGTGAATGTGTGATTTTGGGTGTGTGTTCAAGGGCATGTTAGTGTCAGAGTTCAGGAGTGCTTATGTCTGTGTGTATATCAGTGTGTGTGAGTATATGTGGGAGATGTAGGTGCATGAGTGTGAGTGTTTCTATGTGTGTCTGTGTGCGTAATGGGGTGTGACTCTATGTGTTAAGGTCTCTGTGAGAGACTGTGTGTTTGAGTGTGGGTCAGTGTGTGTGAGTTTGTGTATGACTGTGTGAGTGTGAGTTTGCACATGTGTGAGGGACTTTATTTGAGTGTGTGTCAATGTGTTTGTGTGAGAGTGTATATGTGTATGGGCGTGAGTGTGTGTGAGAGGTTTTGTGAATTTGTGTGGGAGTGAAGATGTGTGAATGTGTGGGAGTGGGTGTTTGTGGGTGTGTATAAGAACTGTTGCGAGATTGTGTGATATTGAGTGTGTGTTTGGGTGTCTATGTGGTTTCATGCATGTGTGTGGGACTGAACGTGCGGGTCTGGGCGTGTGTCTGTGTGAGTGTTTGAGTGGAATGGGGTGAAATATGATGCAACAAAGGTTCCTGAGAGGTTTGAAAGCGATATTGGCCTTCTCTGATGGAACGGAAAGCCATAGAACGTGGTGGGAGGCTACAGATAGAAGAACAATGTTGAGGAACGGACTGTAATGCAGTGTATTGTGATGCAATAGATGGTTCCTGTGTGTTATGGAAAAGAATGGATCGTTCTTTGATGGAATGAAACGCAGTAGAACGTGGTGGATTGTTGCGGAATGGAGTGGAATGTTGTGATGTGGAGTGCAATGCAGTGCATTGTGACGCAAGGGAGGGAAACCGAGCGGTTTGGACACGAAGGGAGCCTTCTTTCCAGGAATGGAAGGCTGTAAAAGGTGAAAGATTGTCAGGTACTGGAGTAGAATATTGTGGAGTGGAGTCGAACGGGGTGCCATTTGATGCAATAGACGGTTTCTCATTGTGTTTTAAGCGAATGGATTTATGTGCACGTGATTGTGCAGCTGTGTGTGTTTGTGTGTCTATTTTTGATAGGGATTGAGTGTGTGCATTTGTCACTGTGTGTACGGTTTTGAGAGAGGTTGCTGTGTCAGCGTGCAGGTGTGTGAGTGGCTGAGCAAGAGTGTCTGTATATGCGAGGGCGTGACCATGTTTATAAGAGGGTGATTATATAAGTGTTTAAGTGTGTGTGTGAGAGTTTGACAGCATTTGAATGTATGAGTGCGTGTGAGCATGTTACTGTGTGAGGGTCTCTGTGTAGTTTTGTAAGTGTATGTGACATTTTGTCTGAGTGCGTGAGTCTGTGTTTTGGTGTGAGTGATTGTGTGCGTGATATTGTGCGCACGTTTGTGTCTGTGCGTTTGTCAGCATTCGTGTGTGTGTCTGTGTGTGACAGTTTGTGTGTCTGTGTTTATGGAGGTGTGTGTCTGTGTGAGTGGGTGTGATACTGAATATGAGATAGTGTGAGTTTCTTCGAGTGTGAGTGTGTAAGTGTGCAAGGTGCAGTGTCTCAGTGTGTGAATGTGAAGTAAGGTCTTATGTGATTGTGTTTTATTTATTGTGAGGAGAGTTTTACTCTTCAGGTGAGTGTGTAAATGTGAGAGACCATTTGTGTGAGTGGGAGTGTTACTCTGCATGTATGAGGGACAGTGTGTGTTTGTGTTTGAACGGGAGTCCATGTGAGTCTTAGATTATATGTGTGCAGTTGTGGGAGTGTGTGCGAGAGGTGAGTGGGACTGAGTGGGTGCGACTGTGTATCTCTGGTAGAGTATGTGTATGTGTGACTGAATGTATCTGTTTGAGAGAGTGTGTGTGCACGTGTGTGTTAGTGTATAAGTGTTGATATGCCTGTGTGTTTCAGTGAGGGTGAGTGTAAGTGTGTGTTAGTGTGTGCGTGAGTGTGTGTGTGTATGTGTGATTGACTGAATGTTTTCGAGATTATTGGAGATACTTTGAGTGTGTGTGAGTGTGTGACTTTGTGTGTGAATGTGTGTGTGAGGGTGCACACGTGTGAGGGACTTGGTGTGAGTGTGAAACTGTGCATGTGTCAGCATGCATATGTGTGTGTGATGGTGGGTGTATGAGTGTGAATGACTGAGTGTGTAGGGCCATGAATGGGACTGAGTGTTTGTGAGTGTGTATACAAGTCTGTTGCGTGATTGTGTGTGATTGTGTTATTCTGTGTGTGTGTGGTTCGGTGGTTTTCTGTGTGTGTGGGCCTGTGCATGTGTGTGTGTGTGTGCGACTGAGTGAGAGAGTGCTTGCTTGTGCGTGTGTCTTTGTGTTGTGTCAGTGTGAGTGTTTGAGGGGAATGGGGTGAAATATGATGCCTCCAATGTTGCGATGGTTTGTGACATTTTGTGTGAGTGGGAGTGTTGGAGTGCGAGAGAGTGCGTGATTGCGTGTGAGCCTGTGAGTGTGTGTATGTGTTTGTGAGTGTGTGTGATGGTGACATTGCGTGAGGGTGCATTTGTGTCTGCATACGTGTAAGTGTGCTTTGGACATGTGCGAATGTATGTAGGTCTATGTGTGAGTGTGTGTGTTTGTGGATATGTGATGGTGTGGGTCACTGTGAGTGTGCAGGTGAGCAAGGTGCTGTGCGAGCGTGTGTCAGAGTGTGAAGGGCGTTCGTATGTGACTGTGTGAGATAGTATGAGCAGGTGTGTTTTAGTGTTATGTGTGTGTGTTTGTGAGAGATTAGCTGTGTGAGTGGGAGTGTTACTCTGAGTGTATGTGTGACTGTGTGTTTGGGTATGTAAGAATGCGTGTGAGTGTGTTTTAGTTTGTGAGTGTGCAGGTTTAGGAGCGTGTGTGCATGAGATGTGCGACTGTATGATTGTGCGTCATTCTGCATATATGTGTGCCTGGTTGTGAATGTGTGAACATGTGTGAGTGAATGTGTGATTTTGGGTGTGTGTTCAAGGGCATGTTAGTGTCAGAGTTCAGGAGTGCTTATGTCTGTGTGTATATCAGTGTGTGTGAGTATATGTGGGAGATGTAGGTGCATGAGTGTGAGTGTTTCTATGTGTGTCTGTGTGCGTAATGGGGTGTGACTCTATGTGTTAAGGTCTCTGTGAGTGACTGTGTGTTTGAGTGTGTGTCAGTGTGTGTGAGTTTGTGTATGACTGTGTGAGTGTGAGTTTGCACATGTGTGAGGGACTTTATTTGAGTGTGTGTCAATGTGTTTGTGTGAGAGTGTATATGTGTATGTGCGTGAGTGTGTGTGAGAGGTTTTGTGAATTTGTGTGGGAGTGCAGATGTGTGAATGTGTGGGAGTGGGTGTTTGTGGGTGTGTATAAGAACTGTTGCGAGATTGTGTGATATTGAGTGTGTGTTTGGGTGTCTATGTGGTTTCATGCATGTGTGTGGGACTGAACATGCGGGTATGGGCGTGTGTCTGTGTGAGTGTTTGAGTGGAATGGGGTGAAATATGATGCAACAAAGGTTCCTGAGAGGTTTGAAAGCGATATTGGCCTTCTCTGATGGAACGGAAAGCCATAGAACGTGGTGGGAGGCTACAGATAGAAGAGCAATGTTGTGGAACGGACTGTAATGCAGTGTATTGTGATGCAATAGATGGTTCCTGTGTGTTATGGAAAAGAATGGATCGTTCTTTGATGGAATGAAACGCAGTAGAAAGTGGTGGATTGTTGCGGAATGGAGTGGAATGTTGTGATGTGGAGTGCAATGCAGTGCATTGTGACGCAAGGGAGGGAAACCGAGCGGTTTGGACACGAAGGGAGCCTTCTTTCCAGGAATGGAAGGCAGTAAAAGGTGAAAGATTGTCAGGTACTGGAGTAGAATATTGTGGAGTGGAGTCGAACGGGGTGCCATTTGATGCAATAGACGGTTTCTCATTGTGTTTTAAGCGAATGGATTTATGTGCACGTGATTGTGCAGCTGTGTGTGTTTGTGTGTCTATTTTTGATAGGGATTGAGTGTGTGCATTTGTCACTGTGTGTACGGTTTTGAGAGAGGTTGCTGTGTCAGCGTGCAGGTGTGTGAGTGGCTGAGCAAGAGTGTCTGTATATGCGAGGGCGTGACCATGTTTATAAGAGGGTGATTATATAAGTGTTTAAGTGTGTGTGTGAGAGTTTGACAGCATTTGAATGTATGAGTGCGTGTGAGCATGTTACTGTGTGAGGGTCTCTGTGTAGTTTTGTAAGTGTATGTGACATTTTGTCTGAGTGCGTGAGTCTGTAAGTGTGTTGGTGTGAGTGATTGTGTGCGTGATATTGTGCGCACGTCTGTGTCTGTGCGTTTGTCAGCATTCGTGTGTGTGTCTGTGTGTGACAGTTTGTGTGTCTGTGTTTATGGAGGTGTGTGTCTGTGTGAGTGGGTGTGATACTGAATATGAGATAGTGTGAGTTTCTTCGAGTGTGAGTGTGTAAGTGTGCAAGGTGCAGTGTCTCAGTGTGTGAATGTGAAGTAAGGTCTTATGTGATTGTGTTTTATTTATTGTGAGGAGAGTTTTACTCTTCAGGTGAGTGTGTAAATGTGAGAGACCATTTGTGTGAGTGGGAGTGTTACTCTGCATGTATGAGGGACAGTGTGTGTTTGTGTTTGAACGGGAGTCCATGTGAGTCTTAGATTATATGTGTGCAGTTGTGGGAGTGTGTGCGAGAGGTGAGTGGGACTGAGTGGGTGCGACTGTGTATCTCTGGTAGAGTATGTGTATGTGTGACTGAATGTATCTGTTTGAGAGAGTGTGTGTGCACGTGTGTGTTAGTGTATAAGTGTTGATATGCCTGTGTGTTTCAGTGAGGGTGAGTGTAAGTGTGTGTTAGTGTGTGCGTGAGTGTGTGTGTGTATGTGTGATTGACTGAATGTTTTCGAGATTATTGGAGATACTTTGAGTGTGTGTGAGTGTGTGACTTTGTGTGTGAATGTGTGTGTGAGGGTGCACACGTGTGAGGGACTTGGTGTGAGTGTGAAACTGTGCATGTGTCAGCATGCATATGTGTGTGTGATGGTGGGTGTATGAGTGTGAATGACTGAGTGTGTAGGGCCATGAATGGGACTGAGTGTTTGTGAGTGTGTATACAAGTCTGTTGCGTGATTGTGTGTGATTGTGTTATTCTGTGTGTGTGTGGTTCGGTGGTTTTCTGTGTGTGTGGGCCTGTGCATGTGTGTGTGTGTGTGCGACTGAGTGAGAGAGTGCTTGCTTGTGCGTGTGTCTTTGTGTTGTGTCAGTGTGAGTGTTTGAGGGGAATGGGGTGAAATATGATGCCTCCAATGTTGCGATGGTTTGTGACATTTTGTGTGAGTGGGAGTGTTGGAGTGCGAGAGAGTGCGTGATTGCGTGTGAGCCTGTGAGTGTGTGTATGTGTTTGTGAGTGTGTGTGATGGTGACATTGCGTGAGGGTGCATTTGTGTCTGCATACGTGTAAGTGTGCTTTGGACATGTGTGAATGTATGTAGGTCTATGTGTGAGTGTGTGTGTTTGTGGATATGTGATGGTGTGGGTCACTGTGAGTGTGCAGGTGAGCAAGGTGCTGTGCGAGCGTGTGTCAGAGTGTGAAGGGCGTTCGTGTGTGACTGTGTGAGATAGTATGAGCAGGTGTGTTTTAGTGTTATGTGTGTGTGTTTGTGAGAGATTAGCTGTGTGAGTGGGAGTGTTACTCTGAGTGTATGTGTGACTGTGTGTTTGGGTATGTAAGAATGCGTGTGAGTGTGTTTTAGTTTGTGAGTGTGCAGGTTTAGGAGCGTGTGTGCATGAGATGTGCGACTGTATGATTGTGCGTCATTCTGCATATGTATGTGCCTGGTTGTGAATGTGTGAGCATGTGTGAGTGAATGTGTGATTTTGGGTGTGTGTTCAAGGGCATGTTAGTGTCAGAGTTCAGGAGTGCTTATGTCTGTGTGTATATCAGTGTGTGTGAGTATATGTGGGAGATGTAGGTGCATGAGTGTGAGTGTTTCTATGTGTGTCTGTGTGCGTAATGGGGTGTGACTCTATGTGTTAAGGTCTCTGTGAGAGACTGTGTGTTTGAGTGTGGGTCAGTGTGTGTGAGTTTGTGTATGACTGTGTGAGTGTGAGTTTGCACATGTGTGAGGGACTTTATTTGAGTGTGTGTCAATGTGTTTGTGTGAGAGTGTATATGTGTATGGGCGTGAGTGTGTGTGAGAGGTTTTGTGAATTTGTGTGGGAGTGAAGATGTGTGAATGTGTGGGAGTGGGTGTTTGTGGGTGTGTATAAGAACTGTTGCGAGATTGTGTGATATTGAGTGTGTGTTTGGGTGTCTATGTGGTTTCATGCATGTGTGTGGGACTGAACGTGCGGGTCTGGGCGTGTGTCTGTGTGAGTGTTTGAGTGGAATGGGGTGAAATATGATGCAACAAAGGTTCCTGAGAGGTTTGAAAGCGATATTGGCCTTCTCTGATGGAACGGAAAGCCATAGAACGTGGTGGGAGGCTACAGATAGAAGAGCAATGTTGTGGAACGGACTGTAATGCAGTGTATTGTGATGCAATAGATGGTTCCTGTGTGTTATGGAAAAGAATGGATCGTTCTTTGATGGAATGAAACGCAGTAGAACGTGGTGGATTGTTGCGGAATGGAGTGGAATGTTGTGATGTGGAGTGCAATGCAGTGCATTGTGACGCAAGGGAGGGAAACCGAGCGGTTTGGACACGAAGGGAGCCTTCTTTCCAGGAATGGAAGGCAGTAAAAGGTGAAAGATTGTCAGGTACTGGAGTAGAATATTGTGGAGTGGAGTCGAACGGGGTGCCATTTGATGCAATAGACGGTTTCTCATTGTGTTTTAAGCGAATGGATTTATGTGCACGTGATTGTGCAGCTGTGTGTGTTTGTGTGTCTATTTTTGATAGGGATTGAGTGTGTGCATTTGTCACTGTGTGTACGGTTTTGAGAGAGGTTGCTGTGTCAGCGTGCAGGTGTGTGAGTGGCTGAGCAAGAGTGTCTGTATATGCGAGGGCGTGACCATGTTTATAAGAGGGTGATTATATAAGTGTTTAAGTGTGTGTGTGAGAGTTTGACAGCATTTGAATGTATGAGTGCGTGTGAGCATGTTACTGTGTGAGTGTCTCTGTGTAGTTTTGTAAGTGTATGTGACATTTTGTCTGAGTGCGTGAGTCTGTGTTTTGGTGTGAGTGATTGTGTGCGTGATATTGTGCGCACGTTTGTGTCTGTGCGTTTGTCAGCATTCGTGTGTGTGTCTGTGTGTGACAGTTTGTGTGTCTGTGTTTATGGAGGTGTGTGTCTGTGTGAGTGGGTGTGATACTGAATATGAGATAGTGTGAGTTTCTTCGAGTGTGAGTGTGTAAGTGTGCAAGGTGCAGTGTCTCAGTGTGTGAATGTGAAGTAAGGTCTTATGTGATTGTGTTTTATTTATTGTGAGGAGAGTTTTACTCTTCAGGTGAGTGTGTAAATGTGAGAGACCATTTGTGTGAGTGGGAGTGTTACTCTGCATGTATGAGGGACAGTGTGTGTTTGTGTTTGAACGGGAGTCCATGTGAGTCTTAGATTATATGTGTGCAGTTGTGGGAGTGTGTGCGAGAGGTGAGTGGGACTGAGTGGGTGCGACTGTGTATCTCTGGTAGAGTATGTGTATGTGTGACTGAATGTATCTGTTTGAGAGAGTGTGTGTGCACGTGTGTGTTAGTGTATAAGTGTTGATATGCCTGTGTGTTTCAGTGAGGGTGAGTGTAAGTGTGTGTTAGTGTGTGCGTGAGTGTGTGTGTGTATGTGTGATTGACTGAATGTTTTCGAGATTATTGGAGATACTTTGAGTGTGTGTGAGTGTGTGACTTTGTGTGTGAATGTGTGTGTGAGGGTGCACACGTGTGAGGGACTTGGTGTGAGTGTGAAACTGTGCATGTGTCAGCATGCATATGTGTGTGTGATGGTGGGTGTATGAGTGTGAATGACTGAGTGTGTAGGGCCATGAATGGGACTGAGTGTTTGTGAGTGTGTATACAAGTCTGTTGCGTGATTGTGTGTGATTGTGTTATTCTGTGTGTGTGTGGTTCGGTGGTTTTCTGTGTGTGTGGGCCTGTGCATGTGTGTGTGTGTGTGCGACTGAGTGAGAGAGTGCTTGCTTGTGCGTGTGTCTTTGTGTTGTGTCAGTGTGAGTGTTTGAGGGGAATGGGGTGAAATATGATGCCTCCAATGTTGCGATGGTTTGTGACATTTTGTGTGAGTGGGAGTGTTGGAGTGCGAGAGAGTGCGTGATTGCGTGTGAGCCTGTGAGTGTGTGTATGTGTTTGTGAGTGTGTGTGATGGTGACATTGCGTGAGGGTGCATTTGTGTCTGCATACGTGTAAGTGTGCTTTGGACATGTGCGAATGTATGTAGGTCTATGTGTGAGTGTGTGTGTTTGTGGATATGTGATGGTGTGGGTCACTGTGAGTGTGCAGGTGAGCAAGGTGCTGTGCGAGCGTGTGTCAGAGTGTGAAGGGCGTTCGTATGTGACTGTGTGAGATAGTATGAGCAGGTGTGTTTTAGTGTTATGTGTGTGTGTTTGTGAGAGATTAGCTGTGTGAGTGGGAGTGTTACTCTGAGTGTATGTGTGACTGTGTGTTTGGGTATGTAAGAATGCGTGTGAGTGTGTTTTAGTTTGTGAGTGTGCAGGTTTAGGAGCGTGTGTGCATGAGATGTGCGACTGTATGATTGTGCGTCATTCTGCATATATGTGTGCCTGGTTGTGAATGTGTGAACATGTGTGAGTGAATGTGTGATTTTGGGTGTGTGTTCAAGGGCATGTTAGTGTCAGAGTTCAGGAGTGCTTATGTCTGTGTGTATATCAGTGTGTGTGAGTATATGTGGGAGATGTAGGTGCATGAGTGTGAGTGTTTCTATGTGTGTCTGTGTGCGTAATGGGGTGTGACTCTATGTGTTAAGGTCTCTGTGAGTGACTGTGTGTTTGAGTGTGTGTCAGTGTGTGTGAGTTTGTGTATGACTGTGTGAGTGTGAGTTTGCACATGTGTGAGGGACTTTATTTGAGTGTGTGTCAATGTGTTTGTGTGAGAGTGTATATGTGTATGTGCGTGAGTGTGTGTGAGAGGTTTTGTGAATTTGTGTGGGAGTGCAGATGTGTGAATGTGTGGGAGTGGGTGTTTGTGGGTGTGTATAAGAACTGTTGCGAGATTGTGTGATATTGAGTGTGTGTTTGGGTGTCTATGTGGTTTCATGCATGTGTGTGGGACTGAACATGCGGGTATGGGCGTGTGTCTGTGTGAGTGTTTGAGTGGAATGGGGTGAAATATGATGCAACAAAGGTTCCTGAGAGGTTTGAAAGCGATATTGGCCTTCTCTGATGGAACGGAAAGCCATAGAACGTGGTGGGAGGCTACAGATAGAAGAGCAATGTTGTGGAACGGACTGTAATGCAGTGTATTGTGATGCAATAGATGGTTCCTGTGTGTTATGGAAAAGAATGGATCGTTCTTTGATGGAATGAAACGCAGTAGAAAGTGGTGGATTGTTGCGGAATGGAGTGGAATGTTGTGATGTGGAGTGCAATGCAGTGCATTGTGACGCAAGGGAGGGAAACCGAGCGGTTTGGACACGAAGGGAGCCTTCTTTCCAGGAATGGAAGGCAGTAAAAGGTGAAAGATTGTCAGGTACTGGAGTAGAATATTGTGGAGTGGAGTCGAACGGGGTGCCATTTGATGCAATAGACGGTTTCTCATTGTGTTTTAAGCGAATGGATTTATGTGCACGTGATTGTGCAGCTGTGTGTGTTTGTGTGTCTATTTTTGATAGGGATTGAGTGTGTGCATTTGTCACTGTGTGTACGGTTTTGAGAGAGGTTGCTGTGTCAGCGTGCAGGTGTGTGAGTGGCTGAGCAAGAGTGTCTGTATATGCGAGGGCGTGACCATGTTTATAAGAGGGTGATTATATAAGTGTTTAAGTGTGTGTGTGAGAGTTTGACAGCATTTGAATGTATGAGTGCGTGTGAGCATGTTACTGTGTGAGGGTCTCTGTGTAGTTTTGTAAGTGTATGTGACATTTTGTCTGAGTGCGTGAGTCTGTAAGTGTGTTGGTGTGAGTGATTGTGTGCGTGATATTGTGCGCACGTCTGTGTCTGTGCGTTTGTCAGCATTCGTGTGTGTGTCTGTGTGTGACAGTTTGTGTGTCTGTGTTTATGGAGGTGTGTGTCTGTGTGAGTGGGTGTGATACTGAATATGAGATAGTGTGAGTTTCTTCGAGTGTGAGTGTGTAAGTGTGCAAGGTGCAGTGTCTCAGTGTGTGAATGTGAAGTAAGGTCTTATGTGATTGTGTTTTATTTATTGTGAGGAGAGTTTTACTCTTCAGGTGAGTGTGTAAATGTGAGAGACCATTTGTGTGAGTGGGAGTGTTACTCTGCATGTATGAGGGACAGTGTGTGTTTGTGTTTGAACGGGAGTCCATGTGAGTCTTAGATTATATGTGTGCAGTTGTGGGAGTGTGTGCGAGAGGTGAGTGGGACTGAGTGGGTGCGACTGTGTATCTCTGGTA
The DNA here is from genome assembly GCF_030020395.1 of Manis pentadactyla. NCBI lineage: Eukaryota > Metazoa > Chordata > Mammalia > Pholidota > Manidae > Manis > Manis pentadactyla. The sequence goes on along the minus strand of NW_026644607.1, from coordinate 466,916 downwards.
GAGTATGTGTATGTGTGACTGAATGTATCTGTTTGAGAGAGTGTGTGTGCACGTGTGTGTTAGTGTATAAGTGTTGATATGCCTGTGTGTTTCAGTGAGGGTGAGTGTAAGTGTGTGTTAGTGTGTGCGTGAGTGTGTGTGTGTATGTGTGATTGACTGAATGTTTTCGAGATTATTGGAGATACTTTGAGTGTGTGTGAGTGTGTGACTTTGTGTGTGAATGTGTGTGTGAGGGTGCACACGTGTGAGGGACTTGGTGTGAGTGTGAAACTGTGCATGTGTCAGCATGCATATGTGTGTGTGATGGTGTGTGTATGAGTGTGAATGACTGAGTGTGTAGGGCCATGAATGGGACTGAGTGTTTGTGAGTGTGTATACAAGTCTGTTGCGTGATTGTGTGTGATTGTGTTATTCTGTGTGTGTGTGGTTCGGTGGTTTTCTGTGTGTGTGGGCCTGTGCATGTGTGTGTGTGTGTGCGACTGAGTGAGAGAGTGCTTGCTTGTGCGTGTGTCTTTGTGTTGTGTCAGTGTGAGTGTTTGAGGGGAATGGGGTGAAATATGATGCCTCCAATGTTGCGATGGTTTGTGACATTTTGTGTGAGTGGGAGTGTTGGAGTGCGAGAGAGTGCGTGATTGCGTGTGAGCCTGTGAGTGTGTGTATGTGTTTGTGAGTGTGTGTGATGGTGACATTGCGTGAGGGTGCATTTGTGTCTGCATACGTGTAAGTGTGCTTTGGACATGTGTGAATGTATGTAGGTCTATGTGTGAGTGTGTGTGTTTGTGGATATGTGATGGTGTGGGTCACTGTGAGTGTGCAGGTGAGCAAGGTGCTGTGCGAGCGTGTGTCAGAGTGTGAAGGGCGTTCGTGTGTGACTGTGTGAGATAGTATGAGCAGGTGTGTTTTAGTGTTATGTGTGTGTGTTTGTGAGAGATTAGCTGTGTGAGTGGGAGTGTTACTCTGAGTGTATGTGTGACTGTGTGTTTGGGTATGTAAGAATGCGTGTGAGTGTGTTTTAGTTTGTGAGTGTGCAGGTTTAGGAGCGTGTGTGCATGAGATGTGCGACTGTATGATTGTGCGTCATTCTGCATATGTATGTGCCTGGTTGTGAATGTGTGAGCATGTGTGAGTGAATGTGTGATTTTGGGTGTGTGTTCAAGGGCATGTTAGTGTCAGAGTTCAGGAGTGCTTATGTCTGTGTGTATATCAGTGTGTGTGAGTATATGTGGGAGATGTAGGTGCATGAGTGTGAGTGTTTCTATGTGTGTCTGTGTGCGTAATGGGGTGTGACTCTATGTGTTAAGGTCTCTGTGAGAGACTGTGTGTTTGAGTGTGGGTCAGTGTGTGTGAGTTTGTGTATGACTGTGTGAGTGTGAGTTTGCACATGTGTGAGGGACTTTATTTGAGTGTGTGTCAATGTGTTTGTGTGAGAGTGTATATGTGTATGGGCGTGAGTGTGTGTGAGAGGTTTTGTGAATTTGTGTGGGAGTGAAGATGTGTGAATGTGTGGGAGTGGGTGTTTGTGGGTGTGTATAAGAACTGTTGCGAGATTGTGTGATATTGAGTGTGTGTTTGGGTGTCTATGTGGTTTCATGCATGTGTGTGGGACTGAACGTGCGGGTCTGGGCGTGTGTCTGTGTGAGTGTTTGAGTGGAATGGGGTGAAATATGATGCAACAAAGGTTCCTGAGAGGTTTGAAAGCGATATTGGCCTTCTCTGATGGAACGGAAAGCCATAGAACGTGGTGGGAGGCTACAGATAGAAGAGCAATGTTGTGGAACGGACTGTAATGCAGTGTATTGTGATGCAATAGATGGTTCCTGTGTGTTATGGAAAAGAATGGATCGTTCTTTGATGGAATGAAACGCAGTAGAACGTGGTGGATTGTTGCGGAATGGAGTGGAATGTTGTGATGTGGAGTGCAATGCAGTGCATTGTGACGCAAGGGAGGGAAACCGAGCGGTTTGGACACGAAGGGAGCCTTCTTTCCAGGAATGGAAGGCAGTAAAAGGTGAAAGATTGTCAGGTACTGGAGTAGAATATTGTGGAGTGGAGTCGAACGGGGTGCCATTTGATGCAATAGACGGTTTCTCATTGTGTTTTAAGCGAATGGATTTATGTGCACGTGATTGTGCAGCTGTGTGTGTTTGTGTGTCTATTTTTGATAGGGATTGAGTGTGTGCATTTGTCACTGTGTGTACGGTTTTGAGAGAGGTTGCTGTGTCAGCGTGCAGGTGTGTGAGTGGCTGAGCAAGAGTGTCTGTATATGCGAGGGCGTGACCATGTTTATAAGAGGGTGATTATATAAGTGTTTAAGTGTGTGTGTGAGAGTTTGACAGCATTTGAATGTATGAGTGCGTGTGAGCATGTTACTGTGTGAGGGTCTCTGTGTAGTTTTGTAAGTGTATGTGACATTTTGTCTGAGTGCGTGAGTCTGTGTTTTGGTGTGAGTGATTGTGTGCGTGATATTGTGCGCACGTTTGTGTCTGTGCGTTTGTCAGCATTCGTGTGTGTGTCTGTGTGTGACAGTTTGTGTGTCTGTGTTTATGGAGGTGTGTGTCTGTGTGAGTGGGTGTGATACTGAATATGAGATAGTGTGAGTTTCTTCGAGTGTGAGTGTGTAAGTGTGCAAGGTGCAGTGTCTCAGTGTGTGAATGTGAAGTAAGGTCTTATGTGATTGTGTTTTATTTATTGTGAGGAGAGTTTTACTCTTCAGGTGAGTGTGTAAATGTGAGAGACCATTTGTGTGAGTGGGAGTGTTACTCTGCATGTATGAGGGACAGTGTGTGTTTGTGTTTGAACGGGAGTCCATGTGAGTCTTAGATTATATGTGTGCAGTTGTGGGAGTGTGTGCGAGAGGTGAGTGGGACTGAGTGGGTGCGACTGTGTATCTCTGGTAGAGTATGTGTATGTGTGACTGAATGTATCTGTTTGAGAGAGTGTGTGTGCACGTGTGTGTTAGTGTATAAGTGTTGATATGCCTGTGTGTTTCAGTGAGGGTGAGTGTAAGTGTGTGTTAGTGTGTGCGTGAGTGTGTGTGTGTATGTGTGATTGACTGAATGTTTTCGAGATTATTGGAGATACTTTGAGTGTGTGTGAGTGTGTGACTTTGTGTGTGAATGTGTGTGTGAGGGTGCACACGTGTGAGGGACTTGGTGTGAGTGTGAAACTGTGCATGTGTCAGCATGCATATGTGTGTGTGATGGTGTGTGTATGAGTGTGAATGACTGAGTGTGTAGGGCCATGAATGGGACTGAGTGTTTGTGAGTGTGTATACAAGTCTGTTGCGTGATTGTGTGTGATTGTGTTATTCTGTGTGTGTGTGGTTCGGTGGTTTTCTGTGTGTGTGGGCCTGTGCATGTGTGTGTGTGTGTGCGACTGAGTGAGAGAGTGCTTGCTTGTGCGTGTGTCTTTGTGTTGTGTCAGTGTGAGTGTTTGAGGGGAATGGGGTGAAATATGATGCCTCCAATGTTGCGATGGTTTGTGACATTTTGTGTGAGTGGGAGTGTTGGAGTGCGAGAGAGTGCGTGATTGCGTGTGAGCCTGTGAGTGTGTGTATGTGTTTGTGAGTGTGTGTGATGGTGACATTGCGTGAGGGTGCATTTGTGTCTGCATACGTGTAAGTGTGCTTTGGACATGTGTGAATGTATGTAGGTCTATGTGTGAGTGTGTGTGTTTGTGGATATGTGATGGTGTGGGTCACTGTGAGTGTGCAGGTGAGCAAGGTGCTGTGCGAGCGTGTGTCAGAGTGTGAAGGGCGTTCGTGTGTGACTGTGTGAGATAGTATGAGCAGGTGTGTTTTAGTGTTATGTGTGTGTGTTTGTGAGAGATTAGCTGTGTGAGTGGGAGTGTTACTCTGAGTGTATGTGTGACTGTGTGTTTGGGTATGTAAGAATGCGTGTGAGTGTGTTTTAGTTTGTGAGTGTGCAGGTTTAGGAGCGTGTGTGCATGATGAGATGTGCGACTGTATGATTGTGCGTCATTCTGCATATGTATGGGCCTGGTTGTGAATGTGTGAGCATGTGTGAGTGAATGTGTGATTTTGGGTGTGTGTTCAAGGGCATGTTAGTGTCAGAGTTCAGGAGTGCTTATGTCTGTGTGTATATCAGTGTGTGTGAGTATATGTGGGAGATGTAGGTGCATGAGTGTGAGTGTTTCTATGTGTGTCTGTGTGCGTAATGGGGTGTGACTCTATGTGTTAAGGTCTCTGTGAGTGACTGTGTGTTTGAGTGTGGGTCAGTGTGTGTGAGTTTGTGTATGACTGTGTGAGTGTGAGTTTGCACATGTGTGAGGGACTTTATTTGAGTGTGTGTCAATGTGTTTGTGTGAGAGTGTATATGTGTATGGGCGTGAGTGTGTGTGAGAGGTTTTGTGAATTTGTGTGGGAGTGAAGATGTGTGAATGTGTGGGAGTGGGTGTTTGTGGGTGTGTATAAGAACTGTTGCGAGATTGTGTGATATTGAGTGTGTGTTTGGGTGTCTATGTGGTTTCATGCATGTGTGTGGGACTGAACGTGCGGGTCTGGGCGTGTGTCTGTGTGAGTGTTTGAGTGGAATGGGGTGAAATATGATGCAACAAAGGTTCCTGAGAGGTTTGAAAGCGATATTGGCCTTCTCTGATGGAACGGAAAGCCATAGAACGTGGTGGGAGGCTACAGATAGAAGAGCAATGTTGTGGAACGGACTGTAATGCAGTGTATTGTGATGCAATAGATGGTTCCTGTGTGTTATGGAAAAGAATGGATCGTTCTTTGATGGAATGAAACGCAGTAGAACGTGGTGGATTGTTGCGGAATGGAGTGGAATGTTGTGATGTGGAGTGCAATGCAGTGCATTGTGACGCAAGGGAGGGAAACCGAGCGGTTTGGACACGAAGGGAGCCTTCTTTCCAGGAATGGAAGGCAGTAAAAGGTGAAAGATTGTCAGGTACTGGAGTAGAATATTGTGGAGTGGAGTCGAACGGGGTGCCATTTGATGCAATAGACGGTTTCTCATTGTGTTTTAAGCGAATGGATTTATGTGCACGTGATTGTGCAGCTGTGTGTGTTTGTGTGTCTATTTTTGATAGGGATTGAGTGTGTGCATTTGTCACTGTGTGTACGGTTTTGAGAGAGGTTGCTGTGTCAGCGTGCAGGTGTGTGAGTGGCTGAGCAAGAGTGTCTGTATATGCGAGGGCGTGACCATGTTTATAAGAGGGTGATTATATAAGTGTTTAAGTGTGTGTGTGAGAGTTTGACAGCATTTGAATGTATGAGTGCGTGTGAGCATGTTACTGTGTGAGGGTCTCTGTGTAGTTTTGTAAGTGTATGTGACATTTTGTCTGAGTGCGTGAGTCTGTAAGTGTGTTGGTGTGAGTGATTGTGTGCGTGATATTGTGCGCACGTCTGTGTCTGTGCGTTTGTCAGCATTCGTGTGTGTGTCTGTGTGTGACAGTTTGTGTGTCTGTGTTTATGGAGGTGTGTGTCTGTGTGAGTGGGTGTGATACTGAATATGAGATAGTGTGAGTTTCTTCGAGTGTGAGTGTGTAAGTGTGCAAGGTGCAGTGTCTCAGTGTGTGAATGTGAAGTAAGGTCTTATGTGATTGTGTTTTATTTATTGTGAGGAGAGTTTTACTCTTCAGGTGAGTGTGTAAATGTGAGAGACCATTTGTGTGAGTGGGAGTGTTACTCTGCATGTATGAGGGACAGTGTGTGTTTGTGTTTGAACGGGAGTCCATGTGAGTCTTAGATTATATGTGTGCAGTTGTGGGAGTGTGTGCGAGAGGTGAGTGGGACTGAGTGGGTGCGACTGTGTATCTCTGGTAGAGTATGTGTATGTGTGACTGAATGTATCTGTTTGAGAGAGTGTGTGTGCACGTGTGTGTTAGTGTATAAGTGTTGATATGCCTGTGTGTTTCAGTGAGGGTGAGTGTAAGTGTGTGTTAGTGTGTGCGTGAGTGTGTGTGTGTATGTGTGATTGACTGAATGTTTTCGAGATTATTGGAGATACTTTGAGTGTGTGTGAGTGTGTGACTTTGTGTGTGAATGTGTGTGTGAGGGTGCACACGTGTGAGGGACTTGGTGTGAGTGTGAAACTGTGCATGTGTCAGCATGCATATGTGTGTGTGATGGTGTGTGTATGAGTGTGAATGACTGAGTGTGTAGGGCCATGAATGGGACTGAGTGTTTGTGAGTGTGTATACAAGTCTGTTGCGTGATTGTGTGTGATTGTGGTATTCTGTGTGTGTGTGGTTCGGTGGTTTTCTGTGTGTGTGGGCCTGTGCATGTGTGTGTGTGTGTGCGACTGAGTGAGAGAGTGCTTGCTTGTGCGTGTGTCTTTGTGTTGTGTCAGTGTGAGTGTTTGAGGGGAATGGGGTGAAATATGATGCCTCCAATGTTGCGATGGTTTGTGACATTTTGTGTGAGTGGGAGTGTTGGAGTGCGAGAGAGTGCCTGATTGCGTGTGAGCCTGTGAGTGTGTGTATGTGTTTGTGAGTGTGTGTGATGGTGACATTGCGTGAGGGTGCATTTGTGTCTGCATACGTGTAAGTGTGCTTTGGACATGTGTGAATGTATGTAGGTCTATGTGTGAGTGTGTGTGTTTGTGGATATGTGATGGTGTGGGTCACTGTGAGTGTGCAGGTGAGCAAGGTGCTGTGCGAGCGTGTGTCAGAGTGTGAAGGGCGTTCGTGTGTGACTGTGTGAGATAGTATGAGCAGGTGTGTTTTAGTGTTATGTGTGTGTGTTTGTGAGAGATTAGCTGTGTGAGTGGGAGTGTTACTCTGAGTGTATGTGTGACTGTGTGTTTGGGTATGTAAGAATGCGTGTGAGTGTGTTTTAGTTTGTGAGTGTGCAGGTTTAGGAGCGTGTGTGCATGAGATGTGCGACTGTATGATTGTGCGTCATTCTGCATATGTATGTGCCTGGTTGTGAATGTGTGAGCATGTGTGAGTGAATGTGTGATTTTGGGTGTGTGTTCAAGGGCATGTTAGTGTCAGAGTTCAGGAGTGCTTATGTCTGTGTGTATATCAGTGTGTGTGAGTATATGTGGGAGATGTAGGTGCATGAGTGTGAGTGTTTCTATGTGTGTCTGTGTGCGTAATGGGGTGTGACTCTATGTGTTAAGGTCTCTGTGAGTGACTGTGTGTTTGAGTGTGGGTCAGTGTGTGTGAGTTTGTGTATGACTGTGTGAGTGTGAGTTTGCACATGTGTGAGGGACTTTATTTGAGTGTGTGTCAATGTGTTTGTGTGAGAGTGTATATGTGTATGGGCGTGAGTGTGTGTGAGAGGTTTTGTGAATTTGTGTGGGAGTGAAGATGTGTGAATGTGTGGGAGTGGGTGTTTGTGGGTGTGTATAAGAACTGTTGCGAGATTGTGTGATATTGAGTGTGTGTTTGGGTGTCTATGTGGTTTCATGCATGTGTGTGGGACTGAACGTGCGGGTCTGGGCGTGTGTCTGTGTGAGTGTTTGAGTGGAATGGGGTGAAATATGATGCAACAAAGGTTCCTGAGAGGTTTGAAAGCGATATTGGCCTTCTCTGATGGAACGGAAAGCCATAGAACGTGGTGGGAGGCTACAGATAGAAGAGCAATGTTGTGGAACGGACTGTAATGCAGTGTATTGTGATGCAATAGATGGTTCCTGTGTGTTATGGAAAAGAATGGATCGTTCTTTGATGGAATGAAACGCAGTAGAACGTGGTGGATTGTTGCGGAATGGAGTGGAATGTTGTGATGTGGAGTGCAATGCAGTGCATTGTGACGCAAGGGAGGGAAACCGAGCGGTTTGGACACGAAGGGAGCCTTCTTTCCAGGAATGGAAGGCAGTAAAAGGTGAAAGATTGTCAGGTACTGGAGTAGAATATTGTGGAGTGGAGTCGAACGGGGTGCCATTTGATGCAATAGACGGTTTCTCATTGTGTTTTAAGCGAATGGATTTATGTGCACGTGATTGTGCAGCTGTGTGTGTTTGTGTGTCTATTTTTGATAGGGATTGAGTGTGTGCATTTGTCACTGTGTGTACGGTTTTGAGAGAGGTTGCTGTGTCAGCGTGCAGGTGTGTGAGTGGCTGAGCAAGAGTGTCTGTATATGCGAGGGCGTGACCATGTTTATAAGAGGGTGATTATATAAGTGTTTAAGTGTGTGTGTGAGAGTTTGACAGCATTTGAATGTATGAGTGCGTGTGAGCATGTTACTGTGTGAGGGTCTCTGTGTAGTTTTGTAAGTGTATGTGACATTTTGTCTGAGTGCGTGAGTCTGTGTTTTGGTGTGAGTGATTGTGTGCGTGATATTGTGCGCACGTTTGTGTCTGTGCGTTTGTCAGCATTCGTGTGTGTGTCTGTGTGTGACAGTTTGTGTGTCTGTGTTTATGGAGGTGTGTGTCTGTGTGAGTGGGTGTGATACTGAATATGAGATAGTGTGAGTTTCTTCGAGTGTGAGTGTGTAAGTGTGCAAGGTGCAGTGTCTCAGTGTGTGAATGTGAAGTAAGGTCTTATGTGATTGTGTTTTATTTATTGTGAGGAGAGTTTTACTCTTCAGGTGAGTGTGTAAATGTGAGAGACCATTTGTGTGAGTGGGAGTGTTACTCTGCATGTATGAGGGACAGTGTGTGTTTGTGTTTGAACGGGAGTCCATGTGAGTCTTAGATTATATGTGTGCAGTTGTGGGAGTGTGTGCGAGAGGTGAGTGGGACTGAGTGGGTGCGACTGTGTATCTCTGGTAGAGTATGTGTATGTGTGACTGAATGTATCTGTTTGAGAGAGTGTGTGTGCACGTGTGTGTTAGTGTATAAGTGTTGATATGCCTGTGTGTTTCAGTGAGGGTGAGTGTAAGTGTGTGTTAGTGTGTGCGTGAGTGTGTGTGTGTATGTGTGATTGACTGAATGTTTTCGAGATTATTGGAGATACTTTGAGTGTGTGTGAGTGTGTGACTTTGTGTGTGAATGTGTGTGTGAGGGTGCACACGTGTGAGGGACTTGGTGTGAGTGTGAAACTGTGCATGTGTCAGCATGCATATGTGTGTGTGATGGTGTGTGTATGAGTGTGAATGACTGAGTGTGTAGGGCCATGAATGGGACTGAGTGTTTGTGAGTGTGTATACAAGTCTGTTGCGTGATTGTGTGTGATTGTGTTATTCTGTGTGTGTGTGGTTCGGTGGTTTTCTGTGTGTGTGGGCCTGTGCATGTGTGTGTGTGTGTGCGACTGAGTGAGAGAGTGCTTGCTTGTGCGTGTGTCTTTGTGTTGTGTCAGTGTGAGTGTTTGAGGGGAATGGGGTGAAATATGATGCCTCCAATGTTGCGATGGTTTGTGACATTTTGTGTGAGTGGGAGTGTTGGAGTGCGAGAGAGTGCGTGATTGCGTGTGAGCCTGTGAGTGTGTGTATGTGTTTGTGAGTGTGTGTGATGGTGACATTGCGTGAGGGTGCATTTGTGTCTGCATACGTGTAAGTGTGCTTTGGACATGTGTGAATGTATGTAGGTCTATGTGTGAGTGTGTGTGTTTGTGGATATGTGATGGTGTGGGTCACTGTGAGTGTGCAGGTGAGCAAGGTGCTGTGCGAGCGTGTGTCAGAGTGTGAAGGGCGTTCGTGTGTGACTGTGTGAGATAGTATGAGCAGGTGTGTTTTAGTGTTATGTGTGTGTGTTTGTGAGAGATTAGCTGTGTGAGTGGGAGTGTTACTCTGAGTGTATGTGTGACTGTGTGTTTGGGTATGTAAGAATGCGTGTGAGTGTGTTTTAGTTTGTGAGTGTGCAGGTTTAGGAGCGTGTGTGCATGATGAGATGTGCGACTGTATGATTGTGCGTCATTCTGCATATGTATGGGCCTGGTTGTGAATGTGTGAGCATGTGTGAGTGAATGTGTGATTTTGGGTGTGTGTTCAAGGGCATGTTAGTGTCAGAGTTCAGGAGTGCTTATGTCTGTGTGTATATCAGTGTGTGTGAGTATATGTGGGAGATGTAGGTGCATGAGTGTGAGTGTTTCTATGTGTGTCTGTGTGCGTAATGGGGTGTGACTCTATGTGTTAAGGTCTCTGTGAGTGACTGTGTGTTTGAGTGTGGGTCAGTGTGTGTGAGTTTGTGTATGACTGTGTGAGTGTGAGTTTGCACATGTGTGAGGGACTTTATTTGAGTGTGTGTCAATGTGTTTGTGTGAGAGTGTATATGTGTATGGGCGTGAGTGTGTGTGAGAGGTTTTGTGAATTTGTGTGGGAGTGAAGATGTGTGAATGTGTGGGAGTGGGTGTTTGTGGGTGTGTATAAGAACTGTTGCGAGATTGTGTGATATTGAGTGTGTGTTTGGGTGTCTATGTGGTTTCATGCATGTGTGTGGGACTGAACGTGCGGGTCTGGGCGTGTGTCTGTGTGAGTGTTTGAGTGGAATGGGGTGAAATATGATGCAACAAAGGTTCCTGAGAGGTTTGAAAGCGATATTGGCCTTCTCTGATGGAACGGAAAGCCATAGAACGTGGTGGGAGGCTACAGATAGAAGAGCAATGTTGTGGAACGGACTGTAATGCAGTGTATTGTGATGCAATAGATGGTTCCTGTGTGTTATGGAAAAGAATGGATCGTTCTTTGATGGAATGAAACGCAGTAGAACGTGGTGGATTGTTGCGGAATGGAGTGGAATGTTGTGATGTGGAGTGCAATGCAGTGCATTGTGACGCAAGGGAGGGAAACCGAGCGGTTTGGACACGAAGGGAGCCTTCTTTCCAGGAATGGAAGGCAGTAAAAGGTGAAAGATTGTCAGGTACTGGAGTAGAATATTGTGGAGTGGAGTCGAACGGGGTGCCATTTGATGCAATAGACGGTTTCTCATTGTGTTTTAAGCGAATGGATTTATGTGCACGTGATTGTGCAGCTGTGTGTGTTTGTGTGTCTATTTTTGATAGGGATTGAGTGTGTGCATTTGTCACTGTGTGTACGGTTTTGAGAGAGGTTGCTGTGTCAGCGTGCAGGTGTGTGAGTGGCTGAGCAAGAGTGTCTGTATATGCGAGGGCGTGACCATGTTTATAAGAGGGTGATTATATAAGTGTTTAAGTGTGTGTGTGAGAGTTTGACAGCATTTGAATGTATGAGTGCGTGTGAGCATGTTACTGTGTGAGGGTCTCTGTGTAGTTTTGTAAGTGTATGTGACATTTTGTCTGAGTGCGTGAGTCTGTAAGTGTGTTGGTGTGAGTGATTGTGTGCGTGATATTGTGCGCACGTCTGTGTCTGTGCGTTTGTCAGCATTCGTGTGTGTGTCTGTGTGTGACAGTTTGTGTGTCTGTGTTTATGGAGGTGTGTGTCTGTGTGAGTGGGTGTGATACTGAATATGAGATAGTGTGAGTTTCTTCGAGTGTGAGTGTGTAAGTGTGCAAGGTGCAGTGTCTCAGTGTGTGAATGTGAAGTAAGGTCTTATGTGATTGTGTTTTATTTATTGTGAGGAGAGTTTTACTCTTCAGGTGAGTGTGTAAATGTGAGAGACCATTTGTGTGAGTGGGAGTGTTACTCTGCATGTATGAGGGACAGTGTGTGTTTGTGTTTGAACGGGAGTCCATGTGAGTCTTAGATTATATGTGTGCAGTTGTGGGAGTGTGTGCGAGAGGTGAGTGGGACTGAGTGGGTGCGACTGTGTATCTCTGGTAGAGTATGTGTATGTGTGACTGAATGTATCTGTTTGAGAGAGTGTGTGTGCACGTGTGTGTTAGTGTATAAGTGTTGATATGCCTGTGTGTTTCAGTGAGGGTGAGTGTAAGTGTGTGTTAGTGTGTGCGTGAGTGTGTGTGTGTATGTGTGATTGACTGAATGTTTTCGAGATTATTGGAGATACTTTGAGTGTGTGTGAGTGTGTGACTTTGTGTGTGAATGTGTGTGTGAGGGTGCACACGTGTGAGGGACTTGGTGTGAGTGTGAAACTGTGCATGTGTCAGCATGCATATGTGTGTGTGATGGTGTGTGTATGAGTGTGAATGACTGAGTGTGTAGGGCCATGAATGGGACTGAGTGTTTGTGAGTGTGTATACAAGTCTGTTGCGTGATTGTGTGTGATTGTGGTATTCTGTGTGTGTGTGGTTCGGTGGTTTTCTGTGTGTGTGGGCCTGTGCATGTGTGTGTGTGTGTGCGACTGAGTGAGAGAGTGCTTGCTTGTGCGTGTGTCTTTGTGTTGTGTCAGTGTGAGTGTTTGAGGGGAATGGGGTGAAATATGATGCCTCCAATGTTGCGATGGTTTGTGACATTTTGTGTGAGTGGGAGTGTTGGAGTGCGAGAGAGTGCCTGATTGCGTGTGAGCCTGTGAGTGTGTGTATGTGTTTGTGAGTGTGTGTGATGGTGACATTGCGTGAGGGTGCATTTGTGTCTGCATACGTGTAAGTGTGCTTTGGACATGTGTGAATGTATGTAGGTCTATGTGTGAGTGTGTGTGTTTGTGGATATGTGATGGTGTGGGTCACTGTGAGTGTGCAGGTGAGCAAGGTGCTGTGCGAGCGTGTGTCAGAGTGTGAAGGGCGTTCGTGTGTGACTGTGTGAGATAGTATGAGCAGGTGTGTTTTAGTGTTATGTGTGTGTGTTTGTGAGAGATTAGCTGTGTGAGTGGGAGTGTTACTCTGAGTGTATGTGTGACTGTGTGTTTGGGTATGTAAGAATGCGTGTGAGTGTGTTTTAGTTTGTGAGTGTGCAGGTTTAGGAGCGTGTGTGCATGAGATGTGCGACTGTATGATTGTGCGTCATTCTGCATATGTATGTGCCTGGTTGTGAATGTGTGAGCATGTGTGAGTGAATGTGTGATTTTGGGTGTGTGTTCAAGGGCATGTTAGTGTCAGAGTTCAGGAGTGCTTATGTCTGTGTGTATATCAGTGTGTGTGAGTATATGTGGGAGATGTAGGTGCATGAGTGTGAGTGTTTCTATGTGTGTCTGTGTGCGTAATGGGGTGTGACTCTATGTGTTAAGGTCTCTGTGAGTGACTGTGTGTTTGAGTGTGGGTCAGTGTGTGTGAGTTTGTGTATGACTGTGTGAGTGTGAGTTTGCACATGTGTGAGGGACTTTATTTGAGTGTGTGTCAATGTGTTTGTGTGAGAGTGTATATGTGTATGGGCGTGAGTGTGTGTGAGAGGTTTTGTGAATTTGTGTGGGAGTGAAGATGTGTGAATGTGTGGGAGTGGGTGTTTGTGGGTGTGTATAAGAACTGTTGCGAGATTGTGTGATATTGAGTGTGTGTTTGGGTGTCTATGTGGTTTCATGCATGTGTGTGGGACTGAACGTGCGGGTCTGGGCGTGTGTCTGTGTGAGTGTTTGAGTGGAATGGGGTGAAATATGATGCAACAAAGGTTCCTGAGAGGTTTGAAAGCGATATTGGCCTTCTCTGATGGAACGGAAAGCCATAGAACGTGGTGGGAGGCTACAGATAGAAGAGCAATGTTGTGGAACGGACTGTAATGCAGTGTATTGTGATGCAATAGATGGTTCCTGTGTGTTATGGAAAAGAATGGATCGTTCTTTGATGGAATGAAACGCAGTAGAACGTGGTGGATTGTTGCGGAATGGAGTGGAATGTTGTGATGTGGAGTGCAATGCAGTGCATTGTGACGCAAGGGAGGGAAACCGAGCGGTTTGGACACGAAGGGAGCCTTCTTTCCAGGAATGGAAGGCAGTAAAAGGTGAAAGATTGTCAGGTACTGGAGTAGAATATTGTGGAGTGGAGTCGAACGGGGTGCCATTTGATGCAATAGACGGTTTCTCATTGTGTTTTAAGCGAATGGATTTATGTGCACGTGATTGTGCAGCTGTGTGTGTTTGTGTGTCTATTTTTGATAGGGATTGAGTGTGTGCATTTGTCACTGTGTGTACGGTTTTGAGAGAGGTTGCTGTGTCAGCGTGCAGGTGTGTGAGTGGCTGAGCAAGAGTGTCTGTATATGCGAGGGCGTGACCATGTTTATAAGAGGGTGATTATATAAGTGTTTAAGTGTGTGTGTGAGAGTTTGACAGCATTTGAATGTATGAGTGCGTGTGAGCATGTTACTGTGTGAGGGTCTCTGTGTAGTTTTGTAAGTGTATGTGACATTTTGTCTGAGTGCGTGAGTCTGTAAGTGTGTTGGTGTGAGTGATTGTGTGCGTGATATTGTGCGCACGTCTGTGTCTGTGCGTTTGTCAGCATTCGTGTGTGTGTCTGTGTGTGACAGTTTGTGTGTCTGTGTTTATGGAGGTGTGTGTCTGTGTGAGTGGGTGTGATACTGAATATGAGATAGTGTGAGTTTCTTCGAGTGTGAGTGTGTAAGTGTGCAAGGTGCAGTGTCTCAGTGTGTGAATGTGAAGTAAGGTCTTATGTGATTGTGTTTTATTTATTGTGAGGAGAGTTTTACTCTTCAGGTGAGTGTGTAAATGTGAGAGACCATTTGTGTGAGTGGGAGTGTTACTCTGCATGTATGAGGGACAGTGTGTGTTTGTGTTTGAACGGGAGTCCATGTGAGTCTTAGATTATATGTGTGCAGTTGTGGGAGTGTGTGCGAGAGGTGAGTGGGACTGAGTGGGTGCGACTGTGTATCTCTGGTAGAGTATGTGTATGTGTGACTGAATGTATCTGTTTGAGAGAGTGTGTGTGCACGTGTGTGTTAGTGTATAAGTGTTGATATGCCTGTGTGTTTCAGTGAGGGTGAGTGTAAGTGTGTGTTAGTGTGTGCGTGAGTGTGTGTGTGTATGTGTGATTGACTGAATGTTTTCGAGATTATTGGAGATACTTTGAGTGTGTGTGAGTGTGTGACTTTGTGTGTGAATGTGTGTGTGAGGGTGCACACGTGTGAGGGACTTGGTGTGAGTGTGAAACTGTGCATGTGTCAGCATGCATATGTGTGTGTGATGGTGTGTGTATGAGTGTGAATGACTGAGTGTGTAGGGCCATGAATGGGACTGAGTGTTTGTGAGTGTGTATACAAGTCTGTTGCGTGATTGTGTGTGATTGTGGTATTCTGTGTGTGTGTGGTTCGGTGGTTTTCTGTGTGTGTGGGCCTGTGCATGTGTGTGTGTGTGTGCGACTGAGTGAGAGAGTGCTTGCTTGTGCGTGTGTCTTTGTGTTGTGTCAGTGTGAGTGTTTGAGGGGAATGGGGTGAAATATGATGCCTCCAATGTTGCGATGGTTTGTGACATTTTGTGTGAGTGGGAGTGTTGGAGTGCGAGAGAGTGCCTGATTGCGTGTGAGCCTGTGAGTGTGTGTATGTGTTTGTGAGTGTGTGTGATGGTGACATTGCGTGAGGGTGCATTTGTGTCTGCATACGTGTAAGTGTGCTTTGGACATGTGTGAATGTATGTAGGTCTATGTGTGAGTGTGTGTGTTTGTGGATATGTGATGGTGTGGGTCACTGTGAGTGTGCAGGTGAGCAAGGTGCTGTGCGAGCGTGTGTCAGAGTGTGAAGGGCGTTCGTGTGTGACTGTGTGAGATAGTATGAGCAGGTGTGTTTTAGTGTTATGTGTGTGTGTTTGTGAGAGATTAGCTGTGTGAGTGGGAGTGTTACTCTGAGTGTATGTGTGACTGTGTGTTTGGGTATGTAAGAATGCGTGTGAGTGTGTTTTAGTTTGTGAGTGTGCAGGTTTAGGAGCGTGTGTGCATGAGATGTGCGACTGTATGATTGTGCGTCATTCTGCATATGTATGTGCCTGGTTGTGAATGTGTGAGCATGTGTGAGTGAATGTGTGATTTTGGGTGTGTGTTCAAGGGCATGTTAGTGTCAGAGTTCAGGAGTGCTTATGTCTGTGTGTATATCAGTGTGTGTGAGTATATGTGGGAGATGTAGGTGCATGAGTGTGAGTGTTTCTATGTGTGTCTGTGTGCGTAATGGGGTGTGACTCTATGTGTTAAGGTCTCTGTGAGTGACTGTGTGTTTGAGTGTGGGTCAGTGTGTGTGAGTTTGTGTATGACTGTGTGAGTGTGAGTTTGCACATGTGTGAGGGACTTTATTTGAGTGTGTGTCAATGTGTTTGTGTGAGAGTGTATATGTGTATGGGCGTGAGTGTGTGTGAGAGGTTTTGTGAATTTGTGTGGGAGTGCAGATGTGTGAATGTGTGGGAGTGGGTGTTTGTGGGTGTGTATAAGAACTGTTGCGAGATTGTGTGATATTGAGTGTGTGTTTGGGTGTCTATGTGGTTTCATGCATGTGTGTGGGACTGAACGTGCGGGTCTGGGCGTGTGACTGTGTGAGTGTTTGAGTGGAATGGGGTGAAATATGATGCAACAAAGGTTCCTGAGAGGTTTGAAAGCGATATTGGCCTTCTCTGATGGAACGGAAAGCCATAGAACGTGGTGGGAGGCTACAGATAGAAGAGCAATGTTGTGGAACGGACTGTAATGCAGTGTATTGTGATGCAATAGATGGTTCCTGTGTGTTATGGAAAAGAATGGATCGTTCTTTGATGGAATGAAACGCAGTAGAACGTGGTGGATTGTTGCGGAATGGAGTGGAATGTTGCGATGTGGAGTGCAATGCAGTGCATTGTGACGCAAGGGAGGGAAACCGAGCGGTTTGGACACGAAGGGAGCCTTCTTTCCAGGAATGGAAGGCAGTAAAAGGTGAAAGATTGTCAGGTACTGGAGTAGAATATTGTGGAGTGGAGTCGAACGGGGTGCCATTTGATGCAATAGACGGTTTCTCATTGTGTTTTAAGCGAATGGATTTATGTGCACGTGATTGTGCAGCTGTGTGTGTTTGTGTGTCTATTTTTGATAGGGATTGAGTGTGTGCATTTGTCACTGTGTGTACGGTTTTGAGAGAGGTTGCTGTGTCAGCGTGCAGGTGTGTGAGTGGCTGAGCAAGAGTGTCTGTATATGCGAGGGCGTGACCATGTTTATAAGAGGGTGATTATATAAGTGTTTAAGTGTGTGTGTGAGAGTTTGACAGCATTTGAATGTATGAGTGCGTGTGAGCATGTTACTGTGTGAGGGTCTCTGTGTAGTTTTGTAAGTGTATGTGACATTTTGTCTGAGTGCGTGAGTCTGTAAGTGTGTTGGTGTGAGTGATTGTGTGCGTGATATTGTGCGCACGTCTGTGTCTGTGCGTTTGTCAGCATTCGTGTGTGTGTCTGTGTGTGACAGTTTGTGTGTCTGTGTTTATGGAGGTGTGTGTCTGTGTGAGTGGGTGTGATACTGAATATGAGATAGTGTGAGTTTCTTCGAGTGTGAGTGTGTAAGTGTGCAAGGTGCAGTGTCTCAGTGTGTGAATGTGAAGTAAGGTCTTATGTGATTGTGTTTTATTTATTGTGAGGAGAGTTTTACTCTTCAGGTGAGTGTGTAAATGTGAGAGACCATTTGTGTGAGTGGGAGTGTTACTCTGCATGTATGAGGGACAGTGTGTGTTTGTGTTTGAACGGGAGTCCATGTGAGTCTTAGATTATATGTGTGCAGTTGTGGGAGTGTGTGCGAGAGGTGAGTGGGACTGAGTGGGTGCGACTGTGTATCTCTGGTAGAGTATGTGTATGTGTGACTGAATGTATCTGTTTGAGAGAGTGTGTGTGCACGTGTGTGTTAGTGTATAAGTGTTGATATGCCTGTGTGTTTCAGTGAGGGTGAGTGTAAGTGTGTGTTAGTGTGTGCGTGAGTGTGTGTGTGTATGTGTGATTGACTGAATGTTTTCGAGATTATTGGAGATACTTTGAGTGTGTGTGAGTGTGTGACTTTGTGTGTGAATGTGTGTGTGAGGGTGCACACGTGTGAGGGACTTGGTGTGAGTGTGAAACTGTGCATGTGTCAGCATGCATATGTGTGTGTGATGGTGTGTGTATGAGTGTGAATGACTGAGTGTGTAGGGCCATGAATGGGACTGAGTGTTTGTGAGTGTGTATACAAGTCTGTTGCGTGATTGTGTGTGATTGTGGTATTCTGTGTGTGTGTGGTTCGGTGGTTTTCTGTGTGTGTGGGCCTGTGCATGTGTGTGTGTGTGTGCGACTGAGTGAGAGAGTGCTTGCTTGTGCGTGTGTCTTTGTGTTGTGTCAGTGTGAGTGTTTGAGGGGAATGGGGTGAAATATGATGCCTCCAATGTTGCGATGGTTTGTGACATTTTGTGTGAGTGGGAGTGTTGGAGTGCGAGAGAGTGCCTGATTGCGTGTGAGCCTGTGAGTGTGTGTATGTGTTTGTGAGTGTGTGTGATGGTGACATTGCGTGAGGGTGCATTTGTGTCTGCATACGTGTAAGTGTGCTTTGGACATGTGTGAATGTATGTAGGTCTATGTGTGAGTGTGTGTGTTTGTGGATATGTGATGGTGTGGGTCACTGTGAGTGTGCAGGTGAGCAAGGTGCTGTGCGAGCGTGTGTCAGAGTGTGAAGGGCGTTCGTGTGTGACTGTGTGAGATAGTATGAGCAGGTGTGTTTTAGTGTTATGTGTGTGTGTTTGTGAGAGATTAGCTGTGTGAGTGGGAGTGTTACTCTGAGTGTATGTGTGACTGTGTGTTTGGGTATGTAAGAATGCGTGTGAGTGTGTTTTAGTTTGTGAGTGTGCAGGTTTAGGAGCGTGTGTGCATGAGATGTGCGACTGTATGATTGTGCGTCATTCTGCATATGTATGTGCCTGGTTGTGAATGTGTGAGCATGTGTGAGTGAATGTGTGATTTTGGGTGTGTGTTCAAGGGCATGTTAGTGTCAGAGTTCAGGAGTGCTTATGTCTGTGTGTATATCAGTGTGTGTGAGTATATGTGGGAGATGTAGGTGCATGAGTGTGAGTGTTTCTATGTGTGTCTGTGTGCGTAATGGGGTGTGACTCTATGTGTTAAGGTCTCTGTGAGTGACTGTGTGTTTGAGTGTGGGTCAGTGTGTGTGAGTTTGTGTATGACTGTGTGAGTGTGAGTTTGCACATGTGTGAGGGACTTTATTTGAGTGTGTGTCAATGTGTTTGTGTGAGAGTGTATATGTGTATGGGCGTGAGTGTGTGTGAGAGGTTTTGTGAATTTGTGTGGGAGTGAAGATGTGTGAATGTGTGGGAGTGGGTGTTTGTGGGTGTGTATAAGAACTGTTGCGAGATTGTGTGATATTGAGTGTGTGTTTGGGTGTCTATGTGGTTTCATGCATGTGTGTGGGACTGAACGTGCGGGTCTGGGCGTGTGTCTGTGTGAGTGTTTGAGTGGAATGGGGTGAAATATGATGCAACAAAGGTTCCTGAGAGGTTTGAAAGCGATATTGGCCTTCTCTGATGGAACGGAAAGCCATAGAACGTGGTGGGAGGCTACAGATAGAAGAGCAATGTTGTGGAACGGACTGTAATGCAGTGTATTGTGATGCAATAGATGGTTCCTGTGTGTTATGGAAAAGAATGGATCGTTCTTTGATGGAATGAAACGCAGTAGAACGTGGTGGATTGTTGCGGAATGGAGTGGAATGTTGTGATGTGGAGTGCAATGCAGTGCATTGTGACGCAAGGGAGGGAAACCGAGCGGTTTGGACACGAAGGGAGCCTTCTTTCCAGGAATGGAAGGCAGTAAAAGGTGAAAGATTGTCAGGTACTGGAGTAGAATATTGTGGAGTGGAGTCGAACGGGGTGCCATTTGATGCAATAGACGGTTTCTCATTGTGTTTTAAGCGAATGGATTTATGTGCACGTGATTGTGCAGCTGTGTGTGTTTGTGTGTCTATTTTTGATAGGGATTGAGTGTGTGCATTTGTCACTGTGTGTACGGTTTTGAGAGAGGTTGCTGTGTCAGCGTGCAGGTGTGTGAGTGGCTGAGCAAGAGTGTCTGTATATGCGAGGGCGTGACCATGTTTATAAGAGGGTGATTATATAAGTGTTTAAGTGTGTGTGTGAGAGTTTGACAGCATTTGAATGTATGAGTGCGTGTGAGCATGTTACTGTGTGAGGGTCTCTGTGTAGTTTTGTAAGTGTATGTGACATTTTGTCTGAGTGCGTGAGTCTGTAAGTGTGTTGGTGTGAGTGATTGTGTGCGTGATATTGTGCGCACGTCTGTGTCTGTGCGTTTGTCAGCATTCGTGTGTGTGTCTGTGTGTGACAGTTTGTGTGTCTGTGTTTATGGAGGTGTGTGTCTGTGTGAGTGGGTGTGATACTGAATATGAGATAGTGTGAGTTTCTTCGAGTGTGAGTGTGTAAGTGTGCAAGGTGCAGTGTCTCAGTGTGTGAATGTGAAGTAAGGTCTTATGTGATTGTGTTTTATTTATTGTGAGGAGAGTTTTACTCTTCAGGTGAGTGTGTAAATGTGAGAGACCATTTGTGTGAGTGGGAGTGTTACTCTGCATGTATGAGGGACAGTGTGTGTTTGTGTTTGAACGGGAGTCCATGTGAGTCTTAGATTATATGTGTGCAGTTGTGGGAGTGTGTGCGAGAGGTGAGTGGGACTGAGTGGGTGCGACTGTGTATCTCTGGTAGAGTATGTGTATGTGTGACTGAATGTATCTGTTTGAGAGAGTGTGTGTGCACGTGTGTGTTAGTGTATAAGTGTTGATATGCCTGTGTGTTTCAGTGAGGGTGAGTGTAAGTGTGTGTTAGTGTGTGCGTGAGTGTGTGTGTGTATGTGTGATTGACTGAATGTTTTCGAGATTATTGGAGATACTTTGAGTGTGTGTGAGTGTGTGACTTTGTGTGTGAATGTGTGTGTGAGGGTGCACACGTGTGAGGGACTTGGTGTGAGTGTGAAACTGTGCATGTGTCAGCATGCATATGTGTGTGTGATGGTGTGTGTATGAGTGTGAATGACTGAGTGTGTAGGGCCATGAATGGGACTGAGTGTTTGTGAGTGTGTATACAAGTCTGTTGCGTGATTGTGTGTGATTGTGGTATTCTGTGTGTGTGTGGTTCGGTGGTTTTCTGTGTGTGTGGGCCTGTGCATGTGTGTGTGTGTGTGCGACTGAGTGAGAGAGTGCTTGCTTGTGCGTGTGTCTTTGTGTTGTGTCAGTGTGAGTGTTTGAGGGGAATGGGGTGAAATATGATGCCTCCAATGTTGCGATGGTTTGTGACATTTTGTGTGAGTGGGAGTGTTGGAGTGCGAGAGAGTGCCTGATTGCGTGTGAGCCTGTGAGTGTGTGTATGTGTTTGTGAGTGTGTGTGATGGTGACATTGCGTGAGGGTGCATTTGTGTCTGCATACGTGTAAGTGTGCTTTGGACATGTGTGAATGTATGTAGGTCTATGTGTGAGTGTGTGTGTTTGTGGATATGTGATGGTGTGGGTCACTGTGAGTGTGCAGGTGAGCAAGGTGCTGTGCGAGCGTGTGTCAGAGTGTGAAGGGCGTTCGTGTGTGACTGTGTGAGATAGTATGAGCAGGTGTGTTTTAGTGTTATGTGTGTGTGTTTGTGAGAGATTAGCTGTGTGAGTGGGAGTGTTACTCTGAGTGTATGTGTGACTGTGTGTTTGGGTATGTAAGAATGCGTGTGAGTGTGTTTTAGTTTGTGAGTGTGCAGGTTTAGGAGCGTGTGTGCATGAGATGTGCGACTGTATGATTGTGCGTCATTCTGCATATGTATGTGCCTGGTTGTGAATGTGTGAGCATGTGTGAGTGAATGTGTGATTTTGGGTGTGTGTTCAAGGGCATGTTAGTGTCAGAGTTCAGGAGTGCTTATGTCTGTGTGTATATCAGTGTGTGTGAGTATATGTGGGAGATGTAGGTGCATGAGTGTGAGTGTTTCTATGTGTGTCTGTGTGCGTAATGGGGTGTGACTCTATGTGTTAAGGTCTCTGTGAGTGACTGTGTGTTTGAGTGTGGGTCAGTGTGTGTGAGTTTGTGTATGACTGTGTGAGTGTGAGTTTGCACATGTGTGAGGGACTTTATTTGAGTGTGTGTCAATGTGTTTGTGTGAGAGTGTATATGTGTATGGGCGTGAGTGTGTGTGAGAGGTTTTGTGAATTTGTGTGGGAGTGCAGATGTGTGAATGTGTGGGAGTGGGTGTTTGTGGGTGTGTATAAGAACTGTTGCGAGATTGTGTGATATTGAGTGTGTGTTTGGGTGTCTATGTGGTTTCATGCATGTGTGTGGGACTGAACGTGCGGGTCTGGGCGTGTGACTGTGTGAGTGTTTGAGTGGAATGGGGTGAAATATGATGCAACAAAGGTTCCTGAGAGGTTTGAAAGCGATATTGGCCTTCTCTGATGGAACGGAAAGCCATAGAACGTGGTGGGAGGCTACAGATAGAAGAGCAATGTTGTGGAACGGACTGTAATGCAGTGTATTGTGATGCAATAGATGGTTCCTGTGTGTTATGGAAAAGAATGGATCGTTCTTTGATGGAATGAAACGCAGTAGAACGTGGTGGATTGTTGCGGAATGGAGTGGAATGTTGCGATGTGGAGTGCAATGCAGTGCATTGTGACGCAAGGGAGGGAAACCGAGCGGTTTGGACACGAAGGGAGCCTTCTTTCCAGGAATGGAAGGCAGTAAAAGGTGAAAGATTGTCAGGTACTGGAGTAGAATATTGTGGAGTGGAGTCGAACGGGGTGCCATTTGATGCAATAGACGGTTTCTCATTGTGTTTTAAGCGAATGGATTTATGTGCACGTGATTGTGCAGCTGTGTGTGTTTGTGTGTCTATTTTTGATAGGGATTGAGTGTGTGCATTTGTCACTGTGTGTACGGTTTTGAGAGAGGTTGCTGTGTCAGCGTGCAGGTGTGTGAGTGGCTGAGCAAGAGTGTCTGTATATGCGAGGGCGTGACCATGTTTATAAGAGGGTGATTATATAAGTGTTTAAGTGTGTGTGTGAGAGTTTGACAGCATTTGA
This sequence comes from Manis pentadactyla, assembly GCF_030020395.1. Taxonomy (NCBI): domain Eukaryota; kingdom Metazoa; phylum Chordata; class Mammalia; order Pholidota; family Manidae; genus Manis; species Manis pentadactyla. The sequence goes on along the minus strand of NW_026644607.1, from coordinate 444,275 downwards.
ATGTATGAGTGCGTGTGAGCATGTTACTGTGTGAGGGTCTCTGTGTAGTTTTGTAAGTGTATGTGACATTTTGTCTGAGTGCGTGAGTCTGTAAGTGTGTTGGTGTGAGTGATTGTGTGCGTGATATTGTGCGCACGTCTGTGTCTGTGCGTTTGTCAGCATTCGTGTGTGTGTCTGTGTGTGACAGTTTGTGTGTCTGTGTTTATGGAGGTGTGTGTCTGTGTGAGTGGGTGTGATACTGAATATGAGATAGTGTGAGTTTCTTCGAGTGTGAGTGTGTAAGTGTGCAAGGTGCAGTGTCTCAGTGTGTGAATGTGAAGTAAGGTCTTATGTGATTGTGTTTTATTTATTGTGAGGAGAGTTTTACTCTTCAGGTGAGTGTGTAAATGTGAGAGACCATTTGTGTGAGTGGGAGTGTTACTCTGCATGTATGAGGGACAGTGTGTGTTTGTGTTTGAACGGGAGTCCATGTGAGTCTTAGATTATATGTGTGCAGTTGTGGGAGTGTGTGCGAGAGGTGAGTGGGACTGAGTGGGTGCGACTGTGTATCTCTGGTAGAGTATGTGTATGTGTGACTGAATGTATCTGTTTGAGAGAGTGTGTGTGCACGTGTGTGTTAGTGTATAAGTGTTGATATGCCTGTGTGTTTCAGTGAGGGTGAGTGTAAGTGTGTGTTAGTGTGTGCGTGAGTGTGTGTGTGTATGTGTGATTGACTGAATGTTTTCGAGATTATTGGAGATACTTTGAGTGTGTGTGAGTGTGTGACTTTGTGTGTGAATGTGTGTGTGAGGGTGCACACGTGTGAGGGACTTGGTGTGAGTGTGAAACTGTGCATGTGTCAGCATGCATATGTGTGTGTGATGGTGGGTGTATGAGTGTGAATGACTGAGTGTGTAGGGCCATGAATGGGACTGAGTGTTTGTGAGTGTGTATACAAGTCTGTTGCGTGATTGTGTGTGATTGTGTTATTCTGTGTGTGTGTGGTTCGGTGGTTTTCTGTGTGTGTGGGCCTGTGCATGTGTGTGTGTGTGTGCGACTGAGTGAGAGAGTGCTTGCTTGTGCGTGTGTCTTTGTGTTGTGTCAGTGTGAGTGTTTGAGGGGAATGGGGTGAAATATGATGCCTCCAATGTTGCGATGGTTTGTGACATTTTGTGTGAGTGGGAGTGTTGGAGTGCGAGAGAGTGCGTGATTGCGTGTGAGCCTGTGAGTGTGTGTATGTGTTTGTGAGTGTGTGTGATGGTGACATTGCGTGAGGGTGCATTTGTGTCTGCATACGTGTAAGTGTGCTTTGGACATGTGTGAATGTATGTAGGTCTATGTGTGAGTGTGTGTGTTTGTGGATATGTGATGGTGTGGGTCACTGTGAGTGTGCAGGTGAGCAAGGTGCTGTGCGAGCGTGTGTCAGAGTGTGAAGGGCGTTCGTGTGTGACTGTGTGAGATAGTATGAGCAGGTGTGTTTTAGTGTTATGTGTGTGTGTTTGTGAGAGATTAGCTGTGTGAGTGGGAGTGTTACTCTGAGTGTATGTGTGACTGTGTGTTTGGGTATGTAAGAATGCGTGTGAGTGTGTTTTAGTTTGTGAGTGTGCAGGTTTAGGAGCGTGTGTGCATGAGATGTGCGACTGTATGATTGTGCGTCATTCTGCATATGTATGTGCCTGGTTGTGAATGTGTGAGCATGTGTGAGTGAATGTGTGATTTTGGGTGTGTGTTCAAGGGCATGTTAGTGTCAGAGTTCAGGAGTGCTTATGTCTGTGTGTATATCAGTGTGTGTGAGTATATGTGGGAGATGTAGGTGCATGAGTGTGAGTGTTTCTATGTGTGTCTGTGTGCGTAATGGGGTGTGACTCTATGTGTTAAGGTCTCTGTGAGTGACTGTGTGTTTGAGTGTGGGTCAGTGTGTGTGAGTTTGTGTATGACTGTGTGAGTGTGAGTTTGCACATGTGTGAGGGACTTTATTTGAGTGTGTGTCAATGTGTTTGTGTGAGAGTGTATATGTGTATGGGCGTGAGTGTGTGTGAGAGGTTTTGTGAATTTGTGTGGGAGTGAAGATGTGTGAATGTGTGGGAGTGGGTGTTTGTGGGTGTGTATAAGAACTGTTGCGAGATTGTGTGATATTGAGTGTGTGTTTGGGTGTCTATGTGGTTTCATGCATGTGTGTGGGACTGAACGTGCGGGTCTGGGCGTGTGTCTGTGTGAGTGTTTGAGTGGAATGGGGTGAAATATGATGCAACAAAGGTTCCTGAGAGGTTTGAAAGCGATATTGGCCTTCTCTGATGGAACGGAAAGCCATAGAACGTGGTGGGAGGCTACAGATAGAAGAGCAATGTTGTGGAACGGACTGTAATGCAGTGTATTGTGATGCAATAGATGGTTCCTGTGTGTTATGGAAAAGAATGGATCGTTCTTTGATGGAATGAAACGCAGTAGAACGTGGTGGATTGTTGCGGAATGGAGTGGAATGTTGTGATGTGGAGTGCAATGCAGTGCATTGTGACGCAAGGGAGGGAAACCGAGCGGTTTGGACACGAAGGGAGCCTTCTTTCCAGGAATGGAAGGCAGTAAAAGGTGAAAGATTGTCAGGTACTGGAGTAGAATATTGTGGAGTGGAGTCGAACGGGGTGCCATTTGATGCAATAGACGGTTTCTCATTGTGTTTTAAGCGAATGGATTTATGTGCACGTGATTGTGCAGCTGTGTGTGTTTGTGTGTCTATTTTTGATAGGGATTGAGTGTGTGCATTTGTCACTGTGTGTACGGTTTTGAGAGAGGTTGCTGTGTCAGCGTGCAGGTGTGTGAGTGGCTGAGCAAAGGTGTCTGTATATGCGAGGGCGTGACCATGTTTATAAGAGGGTGATTATATAAGTGTTTAAGTGTGTGTGTGAGAGTTTGACAGCATTTGAATGTATGAGTGCGTGTGAGCATGTTACTGTGTGAGGGTCTCTGTGTAGTTTTGTAAGTGTATGTGACATTTTGTCTGAGTGCGTGAGTCTGTAAGTGTGTTGGTGTGAGTGATTGTGTGCGTGATATTGTGCGCACGTCTGTGTCTGTGCGTTTGTCAGCATTCGTGTGTGTGTCTGTGTGTGACAGTTTGTGTGTCTGTGTTTATGGAGGTGTGTGTCTGTGTGAGTGGGTGTGATACTGAATATGAGATAGTGAGAGTTTCTTCGAGTGTGAGTGTGTAAGTGTGCAAGGTGCAGTGTCTCAGTGTGTGAATGTGAAGTAAGGTCTTATGTGATTGTGTTTTATTTATTGTGAGGAGAGTTTTACTCTTCAGGTGAGTGTGTAAATGTGAGAGACCATTTGTGTGAGTGGGAGTGTTACTCTGCATGTATGAGGGACAGTGTGTGTTTGTGTTTGAACGGGAGTCCATGTGAGTCTTAGATTATATGTGTGCAGTTGTGGGAGTGTGTGCGAGAGGTGAGTGGGACTGAGTGGGTGCGACTGTGTATCTCTGGTAGAGTATGTGTATGTGTGACTGAATGTATCTGTTTGAGAGAGTGTGTGTGCACGTGTGTGTTAGTGTATAAGTGTTGATATGCCTGTGTGTTTCAGTGAGGGTGAGTGTAAGTGTGTGTTAGTGTGTGCGTGAGTGTGTGTGTGTATGTGTGATTGACTGAATGTTTTCGAGATTATTGGAGATACTTTGAGTGTGTGTGAGTGTGTGACTTTGTGTGTGAATGTGTGTGTGAGGGTGCACACGTGTGAGGGACTTGGTGTGAGTGTGAAACTGTGCATGTGTCAGCATGCATATGTGTGTGTGATGGTGTGTGTATGAGTGTGAATGACTGAGTGTGTAGGGCCATGAATGGGACTGAGTGTTTGTGAGTGTGTATACAAGTCTGTTGCGTGATTGTGTGTGATTGTGGTATTCTGTGTGTGTGTGGTTCGGTGGTTTTCTGTGTGTGTGGGCCTGTGCATGTGTGTGTGTGTGTGCGACTGAGTGAGAGAGTGCTTGCTTGTGCGTGTGTCTTTGTGTTGTGTCAGTGTGAGTGTTTGAGGGGAATGGGGTGAAATATGATGCCTCCAATGTTGCGATGGTTTGTGACATTTTGTGTGAGTGGGAGTGTTGGACTGCGAGAGAGTGCCTGATTGCGTGTGAGCCTGTGAGTGTGTGTATGTGTTTGTGAGTGTGTGTGATGGTGACATTGCGTGAGGGTGCATTTGTGTCTGCATACGTGTAAGTGTGCTTTGGACATGTGTGAATGTATGTAGGTCTATGTGTGAGTGTGTGTGTTTGTGGATATGTGATGGTGTGGGTCACTGTGAGTGTGCAGGTGAGCAAGGTGCTGTGCGAGCGTGTGTCAGAGTGTGAAGGGCGTTCGTGTGTGACTGTGTGAGATAGTATGAGCAGGTGTGTTTTAGTGTTATGTGTGTGTGTTTGTGAGAGATTAGCTGTGTGAGTGGGAGTGTTACTCTGAGTGTATGTGTGACTGTGTGTTTGGGTATGTAAGAATGCGTGTGAGTGTGTTTTAGTTTGTGAGTGTGCAGGTTTAGGAGCGTGTGTGCATGAGATGTGCGACTGTATGATTGTGCGTCATTCTGCATATGTATGTGCCTGGTTGTGAATGTGTGAGCATGTGTGAGTGAATGTGTGATTTTGGGTGTGTGTTCAAGGGCATGTTAGTGTCAGAGTTCAGGAGTGCTTATGTCTGTGTGTATATCAGTGTGTGTGAGTATATGTGGGAGATGTAGGTGCATGAGTGTGAGTGTTTCTATGTGTGTCTGTGTGCGTAATGGGGTGTGACTCTATGTGTTAAGGTCTCTGTGAGTGACTGTGTGTTTGAGTGTGGGTCAGTGTGTGTGAGTTTGTGTATGACTGTGTGAGTGTGAGTTTGCACATGTGTGAGGGACTTTATTTGAGTGTGTGTCAATGTGTTTGTGTGAGAGTGTATATGTGTATGGGCGTGAGTGTGTGTGAGAGGTTTTGTGAATTTGTGTGGGAGTGAAGATGTGTGAATGTATGGGAGTGGGTGTTTGTGGGTGTGTATAAGAACTGTTGCGAGATTGTGTGATATTGAGTGTGTGTTTGGGTGTCTATGTGGTTTCATGCATGTGTGTGGGACTGAACGTGCGGGTCTGGGCGTGTGTCTGTGTGAGTGTTTGAGTGGAATGGGGTGAAATATGATGCAACAAAGGTTCCTGAGAGGTTTGAAAGCGATATTGGCCTTCTCTGATGGAACGGAAAGCCATAGAACGTGGTGGGAGGCTACAGATAGAAGAGCAATGTTGTGGAACGGACTGTAATGCAGTGTATTGTGATGCAATAGATGGTTCCTGTGTGTTATGGAAAAGAATGGATCGTTCTTTGATGGAATGAAACGCAGTAGAAAGTGGTGGATTGTTGCGGAATGGAGTGGAATGTTGTGATGTGGAGTGCAATGCAGTGCATTGTGACGCAAGGGAGGGAAACCGAGCGGTTTGGACACGAAGGGAGCCTTCTTTCCAGGAATGGAAGGCAGTAAAAGGTGAAAGATTGTCAGGTACTGGAGTAGAATATTGTGGAGTGGAGTCGAACGGGGTGCCATTTGATGCAATAGACGGTTTCTCATTGTGTTTTAAGCGAATGGATTTATGTGCACGTGATTGTGCAGCTGTGTGTGTTTGTGTGTCTATTTTTGATAGGGATTGAGTGTGTGCATTTGTCACTGTGTGTACGGTTTTGAGAGAGGTTGCTGTGTCAGCGTGCAGGTGTGTGAGTGGCTGAGCAAGAGTGTCTGTATATGCGAGGGCGTGACCATGTTTATAAGAGGGTGATTATATAAGTGTTTAAGTGTGTTTGTGAGAGTTTGACAGCATTTGAATGTATGAGTGCGTGTGAGCATGTTACTGTGTGAGGGTCTCTGTGTAGTTTTGTAAGTGTATGTGACATTTTGTCTGAGTGCGTGAGTCTGTAAGTGTGTTGGTGTGAGTGATTGTGTGCGTGATATTGTGCGCACGTCTGTGTCTGTGCGTTTGTCAGCATTCGTGTGTGTGTCTGTGTGTGACAGTTTGTGTGTCTGTGTTTATGGAGGTGTGTGTCTGTGTGAGTGGGTGTGATACTGAATATGAGATAGTGTGAGTTTCTTCGAGTGTGAGTGTGTAAGTGTGCAAGGTGCAGTGTCTCAGTGTGTGAATGTGAAGTAAGGTCTTATGTGATTGTGTTTTATTTATTGTGAGGAGAGTTTTACTCTTCAGGTGAGTGTGTAAATGTGAGAGACCATTTGTGTGAGTGGGAGTGTTACTCTGCATGTATGAGGGACAGTGTGTGTTTGTGTTTGAACGGGAGTCCATGTGAGTCTTAGATTATATGTGTGCAGTTGTGGGAGTGTGTGCGAGAGGTGAGTGGGACTGAGTGGGTGCGACTGTGTATCTCTGGTAGAGTATGTGTATGTGTGACTGAATGTATCTGTTTGAGAGAGTGTGTGTGCACGTGTGTGTTAGTGTATAAGTGTTGATATGCCTGTGTGTTTCAGTGAGGGTGAGTGTAAGTGTGTGTTAGTGTGTGCGTGAGTGTGTGTGTGTATGTGTGATTGACTGAATGTTTTCGAGATTATTGGAGATACTTTGAGTGTGTGTGAGTGTGTGACTTTGTGTGTGAATGTGTGTGTGAGGGTGCACACGTGTGAGGGACTTGGTGTGAGTGTGAAACTGTGCATGTGTCAGCATGCATATGTGTGTGTGATGGTGTGTGTATGAGTGTGAATGACTGAGTGTGTAGGGCCATGAATGGGACTGAGTGTTTGTGAGTGTGTATACAAGTCTGTTGCGTGATTGTGTGTGATTGTGGTATTCTGTGTGTGTGTGGTTCGGTGGTTTTCTGTGTGTGTGGGCCTGTGCATGTGTGTGTGTGTGTGCGACTGAGTGAGAGAGTGCTTGCTTGTGCGTGTGTCTTTGTGTTGTGTCAGTGTGAGTGTTTGAGGGGAATGGGGTGAAATATGATGCCTCCAATGTTGCGATGGTTTGTGACATTTTGTGTGAGTGGGAGTGTTGGAGTGCGAGAGAGTGCGTGATTGCGTGTGAGCCTGTGAGTGTGTGTATGTGTTTGTGAGTGTGTGTGATGGTGACATTGCGTGAGGGTGCATTTGTGTCTGCATACGTGTAAGTGTGCTTTGGACATGTGTGAATGTATGTAGGTCTATGTGTGAGTGTGTGTGTTTGTGGATATGTGATGGTGTGGGTCACTGTGAGTGTGCAGGTGAGCAAGGTGCTGTGCGAGCGTGTGTCAGAGTGTGAAGGGCGTTCGTGTGTGACTGTGTGAGATAGTATGAGCAGGTGTGTTTTAGTGTTATGTGTGTGTGTTTGTGAGAGATTAGCTGTGTGAGTGGGAGTGTTACTCTGAGTGTATGTGTGACTGTGTGTTTGGGTATGTAAGAATGCGTGTGAGTGTGTTTTAGTTTGTGAGTGTGCAGGTTTAGGAGCGTGTGTGCATGAGATGTGCGACTGTATGATTGTGCGTCATTCTGCATATGTATGTGCCTGGTTGTGAATGTGTGAGCATGTGTGAGTGAATGTGTGATTTTGGGTGTGTGTTCAAGGGCATGTTAGTGTCAGAGTTCAGGAGTGCTTATGTCTGTGTGTATATCAGTGTGTGTGAGTATATGTGGGAGATGTAGGTGCATGAGTGTGAGTGTTTCTATGTGTGTCTGTGTGCGTAATGGGGTGTGACTCTATGTGTTAAGGTCTCTGTGAGTGACTGTGTGTTTGAGTGTGTGTCAGTGTGTGTGAGTTTGTGTATGACTGTGTGAGTGTGAGTTTGCACATGTGTGAGGGAATTTATTTGAGTGTGTGTCAATATGTTTGTGTGAGAGTGTATATGTGTATGGGCGTGAGTGTGTGTGAGAGGTTTTGTGAGTTTGTGTGGGAGTGCAGATGTGTGAATGTGTGGGAGTGGGTGTTTGTGGGTGTGTATAAGAACTGTTGCGAGATTGTGTGATATTGAGTGTGTGTTTGGGTGTCTATGTGGTTTCATGCATGTGTGTGGGACTGAACGTGCGGGTCTGGGCGTGTGTCTGTGTGAGTGTGTGAGTGGAATGGGGTGAAATATGATGCAACAAAGGTTCCTGAGAGGTTTGAAAGCGATATTGGCCTTCTCTGATGGAACGGAAAGCCATGGAACGTGGTGGGAGGCTACAGATAGAAGAGCAATGTTGTGGAACGGACTGTAATGCAGTGTATTGTGATGCAATAGATGGTTCCTGTGTGTTATGGAAAAGAATGGATCGTTCTTTGATGGAATGAAACGCAGTAGAACGTGGTGGATTGTTGCGGAATGGAGTGGAATGTTGTGATGTGGAGTGCAATGCAGTGCATTGTGACGCAAGGGAGGGAAACCGAGCGGTTTGGACACGAAGGGAGCCTTCTTTCCAGGAATGGAAGGCTGTAAAAGGTGAAAGATTGTCAGGTACTGGAGTAGAATATTGTGGAGTGGAGTCGAACGGGGTGCCATTTGATGCAATAGATGGTTTCTCATTGTGTTTTAAGCGAATGGATTTATGTGCACGTGATTGTGCAGCTGTGTGTGTTTGTGTGTCTATTTTTGATAGGGATTGAGTGTGTGCATTTGTCACTGTGTGTACGGTTTTGAGAGAGGTTGCTGTGTCAGCGTGCAGGTGTGTGAGTGGCTGAGCAAGAGTGTCTGTATATGCGAGGGCGTGACCATGTTTATAAGAGGGTGATTATATAAGTGTTTAAGTGTGTGTGTGAGAGTTTGACAGCATTTGAATGTATGAGTGCGTGTGAGCATGTTACTGTGTGAGTGTCTCTGTGTAGTTTTGTAAGTGTATGTGACATTTTGTCTGAGTGCGTGAGTCTGTGTTTTGGTGTGAGTGATTGTGTGCGTGATATTGTGCGCACGTTTGTGTCTGTGCGTTTGTCAGCATTCGTGTGTGTGTCTGTGTGTGACAGTTTGTGTGTCTGTGTTTATGGAGGTGTGTGTCTGTGTGAGTGGGTGTGATACTGAATATGAGATAGTGTGAGTTTCTTCGAGTGTGAGTGTGTAAGTGTGCAAGGTGCAGTGTCTCAGTGTGTGAATGTGAAGTAAGGTCTTATGTGATTGTGTTTTATTTATTGTGAGGAGAGTTTTACTCTTCAGGTGAGTGTGTAAATGTGAGAGACCATTTGTGTGAGTGGGAGTGTTACTCTGCATGTATGAGGGACAGTGTGTGTTTGTGTTTGAACGGGAGTCCATGTGAGTCTTAGATTATATGTGTGCAGTTGTGGGAGTGTGTGCGAGAGGTGAGTGGGACTGAGTGGGTGCGACTGTGTATCTCTGGTAGAGTATGTGTATGTGTGACTGAATGTATCTGTTTGAGAGAGTGTGTGTGCACGTGTGTGTTAGTGTATAAGTGTTGATATGCCTGTGTGTTTCAGTGAGGGTGAGTGTAAGTGTGTGTTAGTGTGTGCGTGAGTGTGTGTGTGTATGTGTGATTGACTGAATGTTTTCGAGATTATTGGAGATACTTTGAGTGTGTGTGAGTGTGTGACTTTGTGTGTGAATGTGTGTGTGAGGGTGCACACGTGTGAGGGACTTGGTGTGAGTGTGAAACTGTGCATGTGTCAGCATGCATATGTGTGTGTGATGGTGGGTGTATGAGTGTGAATGACTGAGTGTGTAGGGCCATGAATGGGACTGAGTGTTTGTGAGTGTGTATACAAGTCTGTTGCGTGATTGTGTGTGATTGTGTTATTCTGTGTGTGTGTGGTTCGGTGGTTTTCTGTGTGTGTGGGCCTGTGCATGTGTGTGTGTGTGTGCGACTGAGTGAGAGAGTGCTTGCTTGTGCGTGTGTCTTTGTGTTGTGTCAGTGTGAGTGTTTGAGGGGAATGGGGTGAAATATGATGCCTCCAATGTTGCGATGGTTTGTGACATTTTGTGTGAGTGGGAGTGTTGGAGTGCGAGAGAGTGCGTGATTGCGTGTGAGCCTGTGAGTGTGTGTATGTGTTTGTGAGTGTGTGTGATGGTGACATTGCGTGAGGGTGCATTTGTGTCTGCATACGTGTAAGTGTGCTTTGGACATGTGTGAATGTATGTAGGTCTATGTGTGAGTGTGTGTGTTTGTGGATATGTGATGGTGTGGGTCACTGTGAGTGTGCAGGTGAGCAAGGTGCTGTGCGAGCGTGTGTCAGAGTGTGAAGGGCGTTCGTGTGTGACTGTGTGAGATAGTATGAGCAGGTGTGTTTTAGTGTTATGTGTGTGTGTTTGTGAGAGATTAGCTGTGTGAGTGGGAGTGTTACTCTGAGTGTATGTGTGACTGTGTGTTTGGGTATGTAAGAATGCGTGTGAGTGTGTTTTAGTTTGTGAGTGTGCAGGTTTAGGAGCGTGTGTGCATGAGATGTGCGACTGTATGATTGTGCGTCATTCTGCATATGTATGTGCCTGGTTGTGAATGTGTGAGCATGTGTGAGTGAATGTGTGATTTTGGGTGTGTGTTCAAGGGCATGTTAGTGTCAGAGTTCAGGAGTGCTTATGTCTGTGTGTATATCAGTGTGTGTGAGTATATGTGGGAGATGTAGGTGCATGAGTGTGAGTGTTTCTATGTGTGTCTGTGTGCGTAATGGGGTGTGACTCTATGTGTTAAGGTCTCTGTGAGTGACTGTGTGTTTGAGTGTGGGTCAGTGTGTGTGAGTTTGTGTATGACTGTGTGAGTGTGAGTTTGCACATGTGTGAGGGACTTTATTTGAGTGTGTGTCAATGTGTTTGTGTGAGAGTGTATATGTGTATGGGCGTGAGTGTGTGTGAGAGGTTTTGTGAATTTGTGTGGGAGTGAAGATGTGTGAATGTGTGGGAGTGGGTGTTTGTGGGTGTGTATAAGAACTGTTGCGAGATTGTGTGATATTGAGTGTGTGTTTGGGTGTCTATGTGGTTTCATGCATGTGTGTGGGACTGAACGTGCGGGTCTGGGCGTGTGTCTGTGTGAGTGTTTGAGTGGAATGGGGTGAAATATGATGCAACAAAGGTTCCTGAGAGGTTTGAAAGCGATATTGGCCTTCTCTGATGGAACGGAAAGCCATAGAACGTGGTGGGAGGCTACAGATAGAAGAGCAATGTTGTGGAACGGACTGTAATGCAGTGTATTGTGATGCAATAGATGGTTCCTGTGTGTTATGGAAAAGAATGGATCGTTCTTTGATGGAATGAAACGCAGTAGAACGTGGTGGATTGTTGCGGAATGGAGTGGAATGTTGTGATGTGGAGTGCAATGCAGTGCATTGTGACGCAAGGGAGGGAAACCGAGCGGTTTGGACACGAAGGGAGCCTTCTTTCCAGGAATGGAAGGCAGTAAAAGGTGAAAGATTGTCAGGTACTGGAGTAGAATATTGTGGAGTGGAGTCGAACGGGGTGCCATTTGATGCAATAGACGGTTTCTCATTGTGTTTTAAGCGAATGGATTTATGTGCACGTGATTGTGCAGCTGTGTGTGTTTGTGTGTCTATTTTTGATAGGGATTGAGTGTGTGCATTTGTCACTGTGTGTACGGTTTTGAGAGAGGTTGCTGTGTCAGCGTGCAGGTGTGTGAGTGGCTGAGCAAGAGTGTCTGTATATGCGAGGGCGTGACCATGCTTATAAGAGGGTGATTATATAAGTGTTTAAGTGTGTGTGTGAGAGTTTGACAGCATTTGAATGTATGAGTGCGTGTGAGCATGTTACTGTGTGAGGGTCTCTGTGTAGTTTTGTAAGTGTATGTGACATTTTGTCTGAGTGCGTGAGTCTGTAAGTGTGTTGGTGTGAGTGATTGTGTGCGTGATATTGTGCGCACGTCTGTGTCTGTGCGTTTGTCAGCATTCGTGTGTGTGTCTGTGTGTGACAGTTTGTGTGTCTGTGTTTATGGAGGTGTGTGTCTGTGTGAGTGGGTGTGATACTGAATATGAGATAGTGTGAGTTTCTTCGAGTGTGAGTGTGTAAGTGTGCAAGGTGCAGTGTCTCAGTGTGTGAATGTGAAGTAAGGTCTTATGTGATTGTGTTTTATTTATTGTGAGGAGAGTTTTACTCTTCAGGTGAGTGTGTAAATGTGAGAGACCATTTGTGTGAGTGGGAGTGTTACTCTGCATGTATGAGGGACAGTGTGTGTTTGTGTTTGAACGGGAGTACATGTGAGTCTTAGATTTTATGTGTGCAGTTGTGGGAGTGTGTGCGAGAGGTGAGTGGGACTGAGTGGGTGCGACTGTGTATCTCTGGTAGAGTATGTGTATGTGTGACTGAATGTATCTGTTTGAGAGAGTGTGTGTGCACGTGTGTGTTAGTGTATAAGTGTTGATATGCCTGTGTGTTTCAGTGAGGGTGAGTGTAAGTGTGTGTTAGTGTGTGCGTGAGTGTGTGTGTGTATGTGTGATTGACTGAATGTTTTCGAGATTATTGGAGATACTTTGTGTGTGAGTGTGTGACTTTGTGTGTGAATGTGTGTGTGAGGGTGCACACGTGTGAGGGACTTGGTGTGAGTGTGAAACTGTGCATGTGTCAGCATGCATATGTGTGTGTGATGGTGGGTGTATGAGTGTGAATGACTGAGTGTGTAGGGCCATGAATGGGACTGAGTGTTTGTGAGTGTGTATACAAGTCTGTTGCGTGATTGTGTGTGATTGTGTTATTCTGTGTGTGTGTGGTTCGGTGGTTTTCTGTGTGTGTGGGCCTGTGCATGTGTGTGTGTGTGTGCGACTGAGTGAGAGAGTGCTTGCTTGTGCGTGTGTCTTTGTGTTGTGTCAGTGTGAGTGTTTGAGGGGAATGGGGTGAAATATGATGCCTCCAATGTTGCGATGGTTTGTGACATTTTGTGTGAGTGGGAGTGTTGGAGTGCGAGAGAGTGCGTGATTGCGTGTGAGCCTGTGAGTGTGTGTATGTGTTTGTGAGTGTGTGTGATGGTGACATTGCGTGAGGGTGCATTTGTGTCTGCATACGTGTAAGTGTGCTTTGGACATGTGTGAATGTATGTAGGTCTATGTGTGAGTGTGTGTGTTTGTGGATATGTGATGGTGTGGGTCACTGTGAGTGTGCAGGTGAGCAAGGTGCTGTGCGAGCGTGTGTCAGAGTGTGAAGGGCGTTCGTGTGTGACTGTGTGAGATAGTATGAGCAGGTGTGTTTTAGTGTTATGTGTGTGTGTTTGTGAGAGATTAGCTGTGTGAGTGGGAGTGTTACTCTGAGTGTATGTGTGACTGTGTGTTTGGGTATGTAAGAATGCGTGTGAGTGTGTTTTAGTTTGTGAGTGTGCAGGTTTAGGAGCGTGTGTGCATGAGATGTGCGACTGTATGATTGTGCGTCATTCTGCATATGTATGTGCCTGGTTGTGAATGTGTGAGCATGTGTGAGTGAATGTGTGATTTTGGGTGTGTGTTCAAGGGCATGTTAGTGTCAGAGTTCAGGAGTGCTTATGTCTGTGTGTATATCAGTGTGTGTGAGTATATGTGGGAGATGTAGGTGCATGAGTGTGAGTGTTTCTATGTGTGTCTGTGTGCGTAATGGGGTGTGACTCTATGTGTTAAGGTCTCTGTGAGTGACTGTGTGTTTGAGTGTGGGTCAGTGTGTGTGAGTTTGTGTATGACTGTGTGAGTGTGAGTTTGCACATGTGTGAGGGACTTTATTTGAGTGTGTGTCAATGTGTTTGTGTGAGAGTGTATATGTGTATGGGCGTGAGTGTGTGTGAGAGGTTTTGTGAATTTGTGTGGGAGTGAAGATGTGTGAATGTGTGGGAGTGGGTGTTTGTGGGTGTGTATAAGAACTGTTGCGAGATTGTGTGATATTGAGTGTGTGTTTGGGTGTCTATGTGGTTTCATGCATGTGTGTGGGACTGAACGTGCGGGTCTGGGCGTGTGTCTGTGTGAGTGTTTGAGTGGAATGGGGTGAAATATGATGCAACAAAGGTTCCTGAGAGGTTTGAAAGCGATATTGGCCTTCTCTGATGGAACGGAAAGCCATAGAACGTGGTGGGAGGCTACAGATAGAAGAGCAATGTTGTGGAACGGACTGTAATGCAGTGTATTGTGATGCAATAGATGGTTCCTGTGTGTTATGGAAAAGAATGGATCGTTCTTTGATGGAATGAAACGCAGTAGAACGTGGTGGATTGTTGCGGAATGGAGTGGAATGTTGTGATGTGGAGTGCAATGCAGTGCATTGTGACGCAAGGGAGGGAAACCGAGCGGTTTGGACACGAAGGGAGCCTTCTTTCCAGGAATGGAAGGCAGTAAAAGGTGAAAGATTGTCAGGTACTGGAGTAGAATATTGTGGAGTGGAGTCGAACGGGGTGCCATTTGATGCAATAGACGGTTTCTCATTGTGTTTTAAGCGAGTGGATTTATGTGCACGTGATTGTGCAGCTGTGTGTGTTTGTGTGTCTATTTTTGATAGGGATTGAGTGTGTGCATTTGTCACTGTGTGTACGGTTTTGAGAGAGGTTGCTGTGTCAGCGTGCAGGTGTGTGAGTGGCTGAGCAAGAGTGTCTGTATATGCGAGGGCGTGACCATGCTTATAAGAGGGTGATTATATAAGTGTTTAAGTGTGTGTGTGAGAGTTTGACAGCATTTGAATGTATGAGTGCGTGTGAGCATGTTACTGTGTGAGGGTCTCTGTGTAGTTTTGTAAGTGTATGTGACATTTTGTCTGAGTGCGTGAGTCTGTAAGTGTGTTGGTGTGAGTGATTGTGTGCGTGATATTGTGCGCACGTCTGTGTCTGTGCGTTTGTCAGCATTCGTGTGTGTGTCTGTGTGTGACAGTTTGTGTGTCTGTGTTTATGGAGGTGTGTGTCTGTGTGAGTGGGTGTGATACTGAATATGAGATAGTGTGAGTTTCTTCGAGTGTGAGTGTGTAAGTGTGCAAGGTGCAGTGTCTCAGTGTGTGAATGTGAAGTAAGGTCTTATGTGATTGTGTTTTATTTATTGTGAGGAGAGTTTTACTCTTCAGGTGAGTGTGTAAATGTGAGAGACCATTTGTGTGAGTGGGAGTGTTACTCTGCATGTATGAGGGACAGTGTGTGTTTGTGTTTGAACGGGAGTACATGTGAGTCTTAGATTTTATGTGTGCAGTTGTGGGAGTGTGTGCGAGAGGTGAGTGGGACTGAGTGGGTGCGACTGTGTATCTCTGGTAGAGTATGTGTATGTGTGACTGAATGTATCTGTTTGAGAGAGTGTGTGTGCACGTGTGTGTTAGTGTATAAGTGTTGATATGCCTGTGTGTTTCAGTGAGGGTGAGTGTAAGTGTGTGTTAGTGTGTGCGTGAGTGTGTGTGTGTATGTGTGATTGACTGAATGTTTTCGAGATTATTGGAGATACTTTGTGTGTGAGTGTGTGACTTTGTGTGTGAATGTGTGTGTGAGGGTGCACACGTGTGAGGGACTTGGTGTGAGTGTGAAACTGTGCATGTGTCAGCATGCATATGTGTGTGTGATGGTGGGTGTATGAGTGTGAATGACTGAGTGTGTAGGGCCATGAATGGGACTGAGTGTTTGTGAGTGTGTATACAAGTCTGTTGCGTGATTGTGTGTGATTGTGTTATTCTGTGTGTGTGTGGTTCGGTGGTTTTCTGTGTGTGTGGGCCTGTGCATGTGTGTGTGTGTGTGCGACTGAGTGAGAGAGTGCTTGCTTGTGCGTGTGTCTTTGTGTTGTGTCAGTGTGAGTGTTTGAGGGGAATGGGGTGAAATATGATGCCTCCAATGTTGCGATGGTTTGTGACATTTTGTGTGAGTGGGAGTGTTGGAGTGCGAGAGAGTGCGTGATTGCGTGTGAGCCTGTGAGTGTGTGTATGTGTTTGTGAGTGTGTGTGATGGTGACATTGCGTGAGGGTGCATTTGTGTCTGCATACGTGTAAGTGTGCTTTGGACATGTGTGAATGTATGTAGGTCTATGTGTGAGTGTGTGTGTTTGTGGATATGTGATGGTGTGGGTCACTGTGAGTGTGCAGGTGAGCAAGGTGCTGTGCGAGCGTGTGTCAGAGTGTGAAGGGCGTTCGTGTGTGACTGTGTGAGATAGTATGAGCAGGTGTGTTTTAGTGTTATGTGTGTGTGTTTGTGAGAGATTAGCTGTGTGAGTGGGAGTGTTACTCTGAGTGTATGTGTGACTGTGTGTTTGGGTATGTAAGAATGCGTGTGAGTGTGTTTTAGTTTGTGAGTGTGCAGGTTTAGGAGCGTGTGTGCATGAGATGTGCGACTGTATGATTGTGCGTCATTCTGCATATGTATGTGCCTGGTTGTGAATGTGTGAGCATGTGTGAGTGAATGTGTGATTTTGGGTGTGTGTTCAAGGGCATGTTAGTGTCAGAGTTCAGGAGTGCTTATGTCTGTGTGTATATCAGTGTGTGTGAGTATATGTGGGAGATGTAGGTGCATGAGTGTGAGTGTTTCTATGTGTGTCTGTGTGCGTAATGGGGTGTGACTCTATGTGTTAAGGTCTCTGTGAGTGACTGTGTGTTTGAGTGTGGGTCAGTGTGTGTGAGTTTGTGTATGACTGTGTGAGTGTGAGTTTGCACATGTGTGAGGGACTTTATTTGAGTGTGTGTCAATGTGTTTGTGTGAGAGTGTATATGTGTATGGGCGTGAGTGTGTGTGAGAGGTTTTGTGAATTTGTGTGGGAGTGAAGATGTGTGAATGTGTGGGAGTGGGTGTTTGTGGGTGTGTATAAGAACTGTTGCGAGATTGTGTGATATTGAGTGTGTGTTTGGGTGTCTATGTGGTTTCATGCATGTGTGTGGGACTGAACGTGCGGGTCTGGGCGTGTGTCTGTGTGAGTGTTTGAGTGGAATGGGGTGAAATATGATGCAACAAAGGTTCCTGAGAGGTTTGAAAGCGATATTGGCCTTCTCTGATGGAACGGAAAGCCATAGAACGTGGTGGGAGGCTACAGATAGAAGAGCAATGTTGTGGAACGGACTGTAATGCAGTGTATTGTGATGCAATAGATGGTTCCTGTGTGTTATGGAAAAGAATGGATCGTTCTTTGATGGAATGAAACGCAGTAGAAAGTGGTGGATTGTTGCGGAATGGAGTGGAATGTTGTGATGTGGAGTGCAATGCAGTGCATTGTGACGCAAGGGAGGGAAACCGAGCGGTTTGGACACGAAGGGAGCCTTCTTTCCAGGAATGGAAGGCAGTAAAAGGTGAAAGATTGTCAGGTACTGGAGTAGAATATTGTGGAGTGGAGTCGAACGGGGTGCCATTTGATGCAATAGACGGTTTCTCATTGTGTTTTAAGCGAGTGGATTTATGTGCACGTGATTGTGCAGCTGTGTGTGTTTGTGTGTCTATTTTTGATAGGGATTGAGTGTGTGCATTTGTCACTGTGTGTACGGTTTTGAGAGAGGTTGCTGTGTCAGCGTGCAGGTGTGTGAGTGGCTGAGCAAGAGTGTGTGTATATGCGAGGGCGTGACCATGTTTATAAGAGGGTGATTATATAAGTGTTTAAGTGTGTGTGTGAGAGTTTGACAGCATTTGAATGTATGAGTGCGTGTGAGCATGTTACTGTGTGAGTGTCTCTGTGTAGTTTTGAAAGTGTATGTGACATTTTGTCTGAGTGCGTGAGTCTGTAAGTGTGTTGGTGTGAGTGATTGTGTGCGTGATATTGTGCGCACGTCTGTGTCTGTGCGTTTGTCAGCATTCGTGTGTGTGTCTGTGTGTGACAGTTTGTGTGTCTGTGTTTATGGAGGTGGGTGTCTGTGTGAGTGGGTGTGATACTGAATATGAGATAGTGTGAGTTTCTTTGAGTGTGAGTGTGTAAGTGTGCAAGGTGCAGTGTCTCAGTGTGTGAATGTGAAGTAAGGTCTTATGTGATTGTGTTTTATTTATTGTGAGGAGCGTTTTACTCTACAGGTGAGTGTGTAAATGTGAGAGACCATTTGTGTGAGTGGGAGTGTTACTCTGCATGTATGAGGGACAGTGTGTGTTTATGTTTGAACGGGAGTACATGTGAGTCTTAGATTTTATGTGTGCAGTTGTGGGAGTGTGTGCAAGAGGAGAGTGGGACTGAGTGGGTGCGACTGTGTATCTCTGGTAGAGTATGTGTATGTGTGACTGAATGTATCTGTTTGAGAGAGTGTGTGTGCACGTGTGTGTTAGTGTATAAGTGTTGATATGCCTGTGTGTTTCAGTGAGGGTGAGTGTAAGTGTGTGTTAGTGTGTGCGTGAGTGTGTGTGTGTATGTGTGATTGACTGAATGTTTTCGAGATTATTGGAGATACTTTGAGTGTGTGTGAGTGTGTGACTTTGTGTGTGAATGTGTGTGTGAGGGTGCACACGTGTGAGGGACTTGGTGTGAGTGTGAAACTGTGCATGTGTCAGCATGCATATGTGTGTGTGATGGTGGGTGTATGAGTGTGAATGACTGAGTGTGTAGGGCCATGAATGGGACTGAGTGTTTGTGAGTGTGTATACAAGTCTGTTGCGTGATTGTGTGTGATTGTGTTATTCTGTGTGTGTGTGTTGTTCGGTGGTTTTCTGTGTGTGTGGGCCTGTGCATGTGCGTGTGTGTGTGCGACTGAGTGAGAGAGTGCTTGCTTGTGCGTGTGTCTTTGTGTTGTGTCAGTGTGAGTGTTTGAGGGGAATGGGGTGAAATATGATGCCTCCAATGTTGCGATGGTTTGTGACATTTTGTGTGAGTGGGAGTGTTGGAGTGCGAGAGAGTGCGTGATTGCGTGTGAGCCTGTGAGTGTGTGTATGTGTTTGTGAGTGTGTGTGATGGTGACATTGCGTGAGGGTGCATTTGTGTCTGCATACGTGTAAGTGTGCTTTGGACATGTGTGAATCTATGTAGGTCTATGTGTGAGTGTGTGTGTTTGTGGATATGTGATGGTGTGGGTCACTGTGAGTGTGCAGGTGAGCAAGGTGCTGTGCGAGCGTGTGTCAGAGTGTGAAGGGCGTTCGTGTGTGACTGTGTGAGATAGTATGAGCAGGTGTGTTTTAGTGTTATGTGTGTGTGTTTGTGAGAGATTAGCTGTGTGAGTGGGAGTGTTACTCTGAGTGTATGTGTGACTGTGTGTTTGGGTATGTAAGAATGCGTGTGAGTGTGTTTTAGTTTGTGAGTGTGCAGGTTTAGGAGCGTGTGTGCATGAGATGTGCGACTGTATGATTGTGCGTCATTCTGCATATGTATGTGCCTGGTTGTGAATGTGTGAGCATGTGTGAGTGAATGTGTGATTTTGGGTGTGTGTTCAAGGGCATGTTAGTGTCAGAGTTCAGGAGTGCTTATGTCTGTGTGTATATCAGTGTGTGTGAGTATATGTGGGAGATGTAGGTGCATGAGTGTGAGTGTTTCTATGTGTGTCTGTGTGCGTAATGGGGTGTGACTCTATGTGTTAAGGTCTCTGTGAGTGACTGTGTGTTTGAGTGTGGGTCAGTGTGTGTGAGTTTGTGTATGACTGTGTGAGTGTGAGTTTGCACATGTGTGAGGGACTTTATTTGAGTGTGTGTCAATGTGTTTGTGTGAGAGTGTATATGTGTATGGGCGTGAGTGTGTGTGAGAGGTTTTGTGAATTTGTGTGGGAGTGAAGATGTGTGAATGTGTGGGAGTGGGTGTTTGTGGGTGTGTATAAGAACTGTTGCGAGATTGTGTGATATTGAGTGTGTGTTTGGGTGTCTATGTGGTTTCATGCATGTGTGTGGGACTGAACGTGCGGGTCTGGGCGTGTGTCTGTGTGAGTGTTTGAGTGGAATGGGGTGAAATATGATGCAACAAAGGTTCCTGAGAGGTTTGAAAGCGATATTGGCCTTCTCTGATGGAACGGAAAGCCATAGAACGTGGTGGGAGGCTACAGATAGAAGAGCAATGTTGTGGAACGGACTGTAATGCAGTGTATTGTGATGCAATAGATGGTTCCTGTGTGTTATGGAAAAGAATGGATCGTTCTTTGATGGAATGAAACGCAGTAGAACGTGGTGGATTGTTGCGGAATGGAGTGGAATGTTGTGATGTGGAGTGCAATGCAGTGCATTGTGACGCAAGGGAGGGAAACCGAGCGGTTTGGACACGAAGGGAGCCTTCTTTCCAGGAATGGAAGGCAGTAAAAGGTGAAAGATTGTCAGGTACTGGAGTAGAATATTGTGGAGTGGAGTCGAACGGGGTGCCATTTGATGCAATAGACGGTTTCTCATTGTGTTTTAAGCGAATGGATTTATGTGCACGTGATTGTGCAGCTGTGTGTGTTTGTGTGTCTATTTTTGATAGGGATTGAGTGTGTGCATTTGTCACTGTGTGTACGGTTTTGAGAGAGGTTGATGTGTCAGCGTGCAGGTGTGTGAGTGGCTGAGCAAGAGTGTCTGTATATGCGAGGGCGTGACCATGCTTATAAGAGGGTGATTATATAAGTGTTTAAGTGTGTGTGTGAGAGTTTGACAGCATTTGAATGTATGAGTGCGTGTGAGCATGTTACTGTGTGAGGGTCTCTGTGTAGTTTTGTAAGTGTATGTGACATTTTGTCTGAGTGCGTGAGTCTGTAAGTGTGTTGGTGTGAGTGATTGTGTGCGTGATATTGTGCGCACGTCTGTGTCTGTGCGTTTGTCAGCATTCGTGTGTGTGTCTGTGTGTGACAGTTTGTGTGTCTGTGTTTATGGAGGTGTGTGTCTGTGTGAGTGGGTGTGATACTGAATATGAGATAGTGTGAGTTTCTTCGAGTGTGAGTGTGTAAGTGTGCAAGGTGCAGTGTCTCAGTGTGTGAATGTGAAGTAAGGTCTTATGTGATTGTGTTTTATTTATTGTGAGGAGAGTTTTACTCTTCAGGTGAGTGTGTAAATGTGAGAGACCATTTGTGTGAGTGGGAGTGTTACTCTGCATGTATGAGGGACAGTGTGTGTTTGTGTTTGAACGGGAGTACATGTGAGTCTTAGATTTTATGTGTGCAGTTGTGGGAGTGTGTGCGAGAGGTGAGTGGGACTGAGTGGGTGCGACTGTGTATCTCTGGTAGAGTATGTGTATGTGTGACTGAATGTATCTGTTTGAGAGAGTGTGTGTGCACGTGTGTGTTAGTGTATAAGTGTTGATATGCCTGTGTGTTTCAGTGAGGGTGAGTGTAAGTGTGTGTTAGTGTGTGCGTGAGTGTGTGTGTGTATGTGTGATTGACTGAATGTTTTCGAGATTATTGGAGATACTTTGTGTGTGAGTGTGTGACTTTGTGTGTGAATGTGTGTGTGAGGGTGCACACGTGTGAGGGACTTGGTGTGAGTGTGAAACTGTGCATGTGTCAGCATGCATATGTGTGTGTGATGGTGGGTGTATGAGTGTGAATGACTGAGTGTGTAGGGCCATGAATGGGACTGAGTGTTTGTGAGTGTGTATACAAGTCTGTTGCGTGATTGTGTGTGATTGTGTTATTCTGTGTGTGTGTGGTTCGGTGGTTTTCTGTGTGTGTGGGCCTGTGCATGTGTGTGTGTGTGTGCGACTGAGTGAGAGAGTGCTTGCTTGTGCGTGTGTCTTTGTGTTGTGTCAGTGTGAGTGTTTGAGGGGAATGGGGTGAAATATGATGCCTCCAATGTTGCGATGGTTTGTGACATTTTGTGTGAGTGGGAGTGTTGGAGTGCGAGAGAGTGCGTGATTGCGTGTGAGCCTGTGAGTGTGTGTATGTGTTTGTGAGTGTGTGTGATGGTGACATTGCGTGAGGGTGCATTTGTGTCTGCATACGTGTAAGTGTGCTTTGGACATGTGTGAATGTATGTAGGTCTATGTGTGAGTGTGTGTGTTTGTGGATATGTGATGGTGTGGGTCACTGTGAGTGTGCAGGTGAGCAAGGTGCTGTGCGAGCGTGTGTCAGAGTGTGAAGGGCGTTCGTGTGTGACTGTGTGAGATAGTATGAGCAGGTGTGTTTTAGTGTTATGTGTGTGTGTTTGTGAGAGATTAGCTGTGTGAGTGGGAGTGTTACTCTGAGTGTATGTGTGACTGTGTGTTTGGGTATGTAAGAATGCGTGTGAGTGTGTTTTAGTTTGTGAGTGTGCAGGTTTAGGAGCGTGTGTGCATGAGATGTGCGACTGTATGATTGTGCGTCATTCTGCATATGTATGTGCCTGGTTGTGAATGTGTGAGCATGTGTGAGTGAATGTGTGATTTTGGGTGTGTGTTCAAGGGCATGTTAGTGTCAGAGTTCAGGAGTGCTTATGTCTGTGTGTATATCAGTGTGTGTGAGTATATGTGGGAGATGTAGGTGCATGAGTGTGAGTGTTTCTATGTGTGTCTGTGTGCGTAATGGGGTGTGACTCTATGTGTTAAGGTCTCTGTGAGTGACTGTGTGTTTGAGTGTGGGTCAGTGTGTGTGAGTTTGTGTATGACTGTGTGAGTGTGAGTTTGCACATGTGTGAGGGACTTTATTTGAGTGTGTGTCAATGTGTTTGTGTGAGAGTGTATATGTGTATGGGCGTGAGTGTGTGTGAGAGGTTTTGTGAATTTGTGTGGGAGTGAAGATGTGTGAATGTGTGGGAGTGGGTGTTTGTGGGTGTGTATAAGAACTGTTGCGAGATTGTGTGATATTGAGTGTGTGTTTGGGTGTCTATGTGGTTTCATGCATGTGTGTGGGACTGAACGTGCGGGTCTGGGCGTGTGTCTGTGTGAGTGTTTGAGTGGAATGGGGTGAAATATGATGCAACAAAGGTTCCTGAGAGGTTTGAAAGCGATATTGGCCTTCTCTGATGGAACGGAAAGCCATAGAACGTGGTGGGAGGCTACAGATAGAAGAGCAATGTTGTGGAACGGACTGTAATGCAGTGTATTGTGATGCAATAGATGGTTCCTGTGTGTTATGGAAAAGAATGGATCGTTCTTTGATGGAATGAAACGCAGTAGAACGTGGTGGATTGTTGCGGAATGGAGTGGAATGTTGTGATGTGGAGTGCAATGCAGTGCATTGTGACGCAAGGGAGGGAAACCGAGCGGTTTGGACACGAAGGGAGCCTTCTTTCCAGGAATGGAAGGCAGTAAAAGGTGAAAGATTGTCAGGTACTGGAGTAGAATATTGTGGAGTGGAGTCGAACGGGGTGCCATTTGATGCAATAGACGGTTTCTCATTGTGTTTTAAGCGAATGGATTTATGTGCACGTGATTGTGCAGCTGTGTGTGTTTGTGTGTCTATTTTTGATAGGGATTGAGTGTGTGCATTTGTCACTGTGTGTACGGTTTTGAGAGAGGTTGCTGTGTCAGCGTGCAGGTGTGTGAGTGGCTGAGCAAGAGTGTCTGTATATGCGAGGGCGTGACCATGCTTATAAGAGGGTGATTATATAAGTGTTTAAGTGTGTGTGTGAGAGTTTGACAGCATTTGAATGTATGAGTGCGTGTGAGCATGTTACTGTGTGAGGGTCTCTGTGTAGTTTTGTAAGTGTATGTGACATTTTGTCTGAGTGCGTGAGTCTGTAAGTGTGTTGGTGTGAGTGATTGTGTGCGTGATATTGTGCGCACGTCTGTGTCTGTGCGTTTGTCAGCATTCGTGTGTGTGTCTGTGTGTGACAGTTTGTGTGTCTGTGTTTATGGAGGTGTGTGTCTGTGTGAGTGGGTGTGATACTGAATATGAGATAGTGTGAGTTTCTTCGAGTGTGAGTGTGTAAGTGTGCAAGGTGCAGTGTCTCAGTGTGTGAATGTGAAGTAAGGTCTTATGTGATTGTGTTTTATTTATTGTGAGGAGAGTTTTACTCTTCAGGTGAGTGTGTAAATGTGAGAGACCATTTGTGTGAGTGGGAGTGTTACTCTGCATGTATGAGGGACAGTGTGTGTTTGTGTTTGAACGGGAGTACATGTGAGTCTTAGATTTTATGTGTGCAGTTGTGGGAGTGTGTGCGAGAGGTGAGTGGGACTGAGTGGGTGCGACTGTGTATCTCTGGTAGAGTATGTGTATGTGTGACTGAATGTATCTGTTTGAGAGAGTGTGTGTGCACGTGTGTGTTAGTGTATAAGTGTTGATATGCCTGTGTGTTTCAGTGAGGGTGAGTGTAAGTGTGTGTTAGTGTGTGCGTGAGTGTGTGTGTGTATGTGTGATTGACTGAATGTTTTCGAGATTATTGGAGATACTTTGTGTGTGAGTGTGTGACTTTGTGTGTGAATGTGTGTGTGAGGGTGCACACGTGTGAGGGACTTGGTGTGAGTGTGAAACTGTGCATGTGTCAGCATGCATATGTGTGTGTGATGGTGGGTGTATGAGTGTGAATGACTGAGTGTGTAGGGCCATGAATGGGACTGAGTGTTTGTGAGTGTGTATACAAGTCTGTTGCGTGATTGTGTGTGATTGTGTTATTCTGTGTGTGTGTGGTTCGGTGGTTTTCTGTGTGTGTGGGCCTGTGCATGTGTGTGTGTGTGTGCGACTGAGTGAGAGAGTGCTTGCTTGTGCGTGTGTCTTTGTGTTGTGTCAGTGTGAGTGTTTGAGGGGAATGGGGTGAAATATGATGCCTCCAATGTTGCGATGGTTTGTGACATTTTGTGTGAGTGGGAGTGTTGGAGTGCGAGAGAGTGCGTGATTGCGTGTGAGCCTGTGAGTGTGTGTATGTGTTTGTGAGTGTGTGTGATGGTGACATTGCGTGAGGGTGCATTTGTGTCTGCATACGTGTAAGTGTGCTTTGGACATGTGTGAATGTATGTAGGTCTATGTGTGAGTGTGTGTGTTTGTGGATATGTGATGGTGTGGGTCACTGTGAGTGTGCAGGTGAGCAAGGTGCTGTGCGAGCGTGTGTCAGAGTGTGAAGGGCGTTCGTGTGTGACTGTGTGAGATAGTATGAGCAGGTGTGTTTTAGTGTTATGTGTGTGTGTTTGTGAGAGATTAGCTGTGTGAGTGGGAGTGTTACTCTGAGTGTATGTGTGACTGTGTGTTTGGGTATGTAAGAATGCGTGTGAGTGTGTTTTAGTTTGTGAGTGTGCAGGTTTAGGAGCGTGTGTGCATGAGATGTGCGACTGTATGATTGTGCGTCATTCTGCATATGTATGTGCCTGGTTGTGAATGTGTGAGCATGTGTGAGTGAATGTGTGATTTTGGGTGTGTGTTCAAGGGCATGTTAGTGTCAGAGTTCAGGAGTGCTTATGTCTGTGTGTATATCAGTGTGTGTGAGTATATGTGGGAGATGTAGGTGCATGAGTGTGAGTGTTTCTATGTGTGTCTGTGTGCGTAATGGGGTGTGACTCTATGTGTTAAGGTCTCTGTGAGTGACTGTGTGTTTGAGTGTGGGTCAGTGTGTGTGAGTTTGTGTATGACTGTGTGAGTGTGAGTTTGCACATGTGTGAGGGACTTTATTTGAGTGTGTGTCAATGTGTTTGTGTGAGAGTGTATATGTGTATGGGCGTGAGTGTGTGTGAGAGGTTTTGTGAATTTGTGTGGGAGTGAAGATGTGTGAATGTGTGGGAGTGGGTGTTTGTGGGTGTGTATAAGAACTGTTGCGAGATTGTGTGATATTGAGTGTGTGTTTGGGTGTCTATGTGGTTTCATGCATGTGTGTGGGACTGAACGTGCGGGTCTGGGCGTGTGTCTGTGTGAGTGTTTGAGTGGAATGGGGTGAAATATGATGCAACAAAGGTTCCTGAGAGGTTTGAAAGCGATATTGGCCTTCTCTGATGGAACGGAAAGCCATAGAACGTGGTGGGAGGCTACAGATAGAAGAGCAATGTTGTGGAACGGACTGTAATGCAGTGTATTGTGATGCAATAGATGGTTCCTGTGTGTTATGGAAAAGAATGGATCGTTCTTTGATGGAATGAAACGCAGTAGAACGTGGTGGATTGTTGCGGAATGGAGTGGAATGTTGTGATGTGGAGTGCAATGCAGTGCATTGTGACGCAAGGGAGGGAAACCGAGCGGTTTGGACACGAAGGGAGCCTTCTTTCCAGGAATGGAAGGCAGTAAAAGGTGAAAGATTGTCAGGTACTGGAGTAGAATATTGTGGAGTGGAGTCGAACGGGGTGCCATTTGATGCAATAGACGGTTTCTCATTGTGTTTTAAGCGAGTGGATTTATGTGCACGTGATTGTGCAGCTGTGTGTGTTTGTGTGTCTATTTTTGATAGGGATTGAGTGTGTGCATTTGTCACTGTGTGTACGGTTTTGAGAGAGGTTGCTGTGTCAGCGTGCAGGTGTGTGAGTGGCTGAGCAAGAGTGTCTGTATATGCGAGGGCGTGACCATGCTTATAAGAGGGTGATTATATAAGTGTTTAAGTGTGTGTGTGAGAGTTTGACAGCATTTGAATGTATGAGTGCGTGTGAGCATGTTACTGTGTGAGGGTCTCTGTGTAGTTTTGTAAGTGTATGTGACATTTTGTCTGAGTGCGTGAGTCTGTAAGTGTGTTGGTGTGAGTGATTGTGTGCGTGATATTGTGCGCACGTCTGTGTCTGTGCGTTTGTCAGCATTCGTGTGTGTGTCTGTGTGTGACAGTTTGTGTGTCTGTGTTTATGGAGGTGTGTGTCTGTGTGAGTGGGTGTGATACTGAATATGAGATAGTGTGAGTTTCTTCGAGTGTGAGTGTGTAAGTGTGCAAGGTGCAGTGTCTCAGTGTGTGAATGTGAAGTAAGGTCTTATGTGATTGTGTTTTATTTATTGTGAGGAGAGTTTTACTCTTCAGGTGAGTGTGTAAATGTGAGAGACCATTTGTGTGAGTGGGAGTGTTACTCTGCATGTATGAGGGACAGTGTGTGTTTGTGTTTGAACGGGAGTACATGTGAGTCTTAGATTTTATGTGTGCAGTTGTGGGAGTGT
This sequence comes from Manis pentadactyla, assembly GCF_030020395.1. Lineage (NCBI taxonomy): Eukaryota > Metazoa > Chordata > Mammalia > Pholidota > Manidae > Manis > Manis pentadactyla. The sequence continues at coordinate 417,685 of NW_026644607.1, read as the reverse complement.
GTGCGAGAGGTGAGTGGGACTGAGTGGGTGCGACTGTGTATCTCTGGTAGAGTATGTGTATGTGTGACTGAATGTATCTGTTTGAGAGAGTGTGTGTGCACGTGTGTGTTAGTGTATAAGTGTTGATATGCCTGTGTGTTTCAGTGAGGGTGAGTGTAAGTGTGTGTTAGTGTGTGCGTGAGTGTGTGTGTGTATGTGTGATTGACTGAATGTTTTCGAGATTATTGGAGATACTTTGAGTGTGTGTGAGTGTGTGACTTTGTGTGTGAATGTGTGTGTGAGGGTGCACACGTGTGAGGGACTTGGTGTGAGTGTGAAACTGTGCATGTGTCAGCATGCATATGTGTGTGTGATGGTGGGTGTATGAGTGTGAATGACTGAGTGTGTAGGGCCATGAATGGGACTGAGTGTTTGTGAGTGTGTATACAAGTCTGTTGCGTGATTGTGTGTGATTGTGTTATTCTGTGTGTGTGTGGTTCGGTGGTTTTCTGTGTGTGTGGGCCTGTGCATGTGTGTGTGTGTGTGCGACTGAGTGAGAGAGTGCTTGCTTGTGCGTGTGTCTTTGTGTTGTGTCAGTGTGAGTGTTTGAGGGGAATGGGGTGAAATATGATGCCTCCAATGTTGCGATGGTTTGTGACATTTTGTGTGAGTGGGAGTGTTGGAGTGCGAGAGAGTGCGTGATTGCGTGTGAGCCTGTGAGTGTGTGTATGTGTTTGTGAGTGTGTGTGATGGTGACATTGCGTGAGGGTGCATTTGTGTCTGCATACGTGTAAGTGTGCTTTGGACATGTGTGAATGTATGTAGGTCTATGTGTGAGTGTGTGTGTTTGTGGATATGTGATGGTGTGGGTCACTGTGAGTGTGCAGGTGAGCAAGGTGCTGTGCGAGCGTGTGTCAGAGTGTGAAGGGCGTTCGTGTGTGACTGTGTGAGATAGTATGAGCAGGTGTGTTTTAGTGTTATGTGTGTGTGTTTGTGAGAGATTAGCTGTGTGAGTGGGAGTGTTACTCTGAGTGTATGTGTGACTGTGTGTTTGGGTATGTAAGAATGCGTGTGAGTGTGTTTTAGTTTGTGAGTGTGCAGGTTTAGGAGCGTGTGTGCATGAGATGTGCGACTGTATGATTGTGCGTCATTCTGCATATGTATGTGCCTGGTTGTGAATGTGTGAGCATGTGTGAGTGAATGTGTGATTTTGGGTGTGTGTTCAAGGGCATGTTAGTGTCAGAGTTCAGGAGTGCTTATGTCTGTGTGTATATCAGTGTGTGTGAGTATATGTGGGAGATGTAGGTGCATGAGTGTGAGTGTTTCTATGTGTGTCTGTGTGCGTAATGGGGTGTGACTCTATGTGTTAAGGTCTCTGTGAGTGACTGTGTGTTTGAGTGTGGGTCAGTGTGTGTGAGTTTGTGTATGACTGTGTGAGTGTGAGTTTGCACATGTGTGAGGGACTTTATTTGAGTGTGTGTCAATGTGTTTGTGTGAGAGTGTATATGTGTATGGGCGTGAGTGTGTGTGAGAGGTTTTGTGAATTTGTGTGGGAGTGAAGATGTGTGAATGTGTGGGAGTGGGTGTTTGTGGGTGTGTATAAGAACTGTTGCGAGATTGTGTGATATTGAGTGTGTGTTTGGGTGTCTATGTGGTTTCATGCATGTGTGTGGGACTGAACGTGCGGGTCTGGGCGTGTGTCTGTGTGAGTGTTTGAGTGGAATGGGGTGAAATATGATGCAACAAAGGTTCCTGAGAGGTTTGAAAGCGATATTGGCCTTCTCTGATGGAACGGAAAGCCATAGAACGTGGTGGGAGGCTACAGATAGAAGAGCAATGTTGTGGAACGGACTGTAATGCAGTGTATTGTGATGCAATAGATGGTTCCTGTGTGTTATGGAAAAGAATGGATCGTTCTTTGATGGAATGAAACGCAGTAGAAAGTGGTGGATTGTTGCGGAATGGAGTGGAATGTTGTGATGTGGAGTGCAATGCAGTGCATTGTGACGCAAGGGAGGGAAACCGAGCGGTTTGGACACGAAGGGAGCCTTCTTTCCAGGAATGGAAGGCAGTAAAAGGTGAAAGATTGTCAGGTACTGGAGTAGAATATTGTGGAGTGGAGTCGAACGGGGTGCCATTTGATGCAATAGACGGTTTCTCATTGTGTTTTAAGCGAGTGGATTTATGTGCACGTGATTGTGCAGCTGTGTGTGTTTGTGTGTCTATTTTTGATAGGGATTGAGTGTGTGCATTTGTCACTGTGTGTACGGTTTTGAGAGAGGTTGCTGTGTCAGCGTGCAGGTGTGTGAGTGGCTGAGCAAGAGTGTCTGTATATGCGAGGGCGTGACCATGCTTATAAGAGGGTGATTATATAAGTGTTTAAGTGTGTGTGTGAGAGTTTGACAGCATTTGAATGTATGAGTGCGTGTGAGCATGTTACTGTGTGAGGGTCTCTGTGTAGTTTTGTAAGTGTATGTGACATTTTGTCTGAGTGCGTGAGTCTGTAAGTGTGTTGGTGTGAGTGATTGTGTGCGTGATATTGTGCGCACGTCTGTGTCTGTGCGTTTGTCAGCATTCGTGTGTGTGTCTGTGTGTGACAGTTTGTGTGTCTGTGTTTATGGAGGTGTGTGTCTGTGTGAGTGGGTGTGATACTGAATATGAGATAGTGTGAGTTTCTTCGAGTGTGAGTGTGTAAGTGTGCAAGGTGCAGTGTCTCAGTGTGTGAATGTGAAGTAAGGTCTTATGTGATTGTGTTTTATTTATTGTGAGGAGAGTTTTACTCTTCAGGTGAGTGTGTAAATGTGAGAGACCATTTGTGTGAGTGGGAGTGTTACTCTGCATGTATGAGGGACAGTGTGTGTTTGTGTTTGAACGGGAGTACATGTGAGTCTTAGATTTTATGTGTGCAGTTGTGGGAGTGTGTGCGAGAGGTGAGTGGGACTGAGTGGGTGCGACTGTGTATCTCTGGTAGAGTATGTGTATGTGTGACTGAATGTATCTGTTTGAGAGAGTGTGTGTGCACGTGTGTGTTAGTGTATAAGTGTTGATATGCCTGTGTGTTTCAGTGAGGGTGAGTGTAAGTGTGTGTTAGTGTGTGCGTGAGTGTGTGTGTGTATGTGTGATTGACTGAATGTTTTCGAGATTATTGGAGATACTTTGTGTGTGAGTGTGTGACTTTGTGTGTGAATGTGTGTGTGAGGGTGCACACGTGTGAGGGACTTGGTGTGAGTGTGAAACTGTGCATGTGTCAGCATGCATATGTGTGTGTGATGGTGGGTGTATGAGTGTGAATGACTGAGTGTGTAGGGCCATGAATGGGACTGAGTGTTTGTGAGTGTGTATACAAGTCTGTTGCGTGATTGTGTGTGATTGTGTTATTCTGTGTGTGTGTGGTTCGGTGGTTTTCTGTGTGTGTGGGCCTGTGCATGTGTGTGTGTGTGTGCGACTGAGTGAGAGAGTGCTTGCTTGTGCGTGTGTCTTTGTGTTGTGTCAGTGTGAGTGTTTGAGGGGAATGGGGTGAAATATGATGCCTCCAATGTTGCGATGGTTTGTGACATTTTGTGTGAGTGGGAGTGTTGGAGTGCGAGAGAGTGCGTGATTGCGTGTGAGCCTGTGAGTGTGTGTATGTGTTTGTGAGTGTGTGTGATGGTGACATTGCGTGAGGGTGCATTTGTGTCTGCATACGTGTAAGTGTGCTTTGGACATGTGTGAATGTATGTAGGTCTATGTGTGAGTGTGTGTGTTTGTGGATATGTGATGGTGTGGGTCACTGTGAGTGTGCAGGTGAGCAAGGTGCTGTGCGAGCGTGTGTCAGAGTGTGAAGGGCGTTCGTGTGTGACTGTGTGAGATAGTATGAGCAGGTGTGTTTTAGTGTTATGTGTGTGTGTTTGTGAGAGATTAGCTGTGTGAGTGGGAGTGTTACTCTGAGTGTATGTGTGACTGTGTGTTTGGGTATGTAAGAATGCGTGTGAGTGTGTTTTAGTTTGTGAGTGTGCAGGTTTAGGAGCGTGTGTGCATGAGATGTGCGACTGTATGATTGTGCGTCATTCTGCATATGTATGTGCCTGGTTGTGAATGTGTGAGCATGTGGAGTGAATGTGTGATTTTGGGTGTGTGTTCAAGGGCATGTTAGTGTCAGAGTTCAGGAGTGCTTATGTCTGTGTGTATATCAGTGTGTGTGAGTATATGTGGGAGATGTAGGTGCATGAGTGTGAGTGTTTCTATGTGTGTCTGTGTGCGTAATGGGGTGTGACTCTATGTGTTAAGGTCTCTGTGAGAGACTGTGTGTTTGAGTGTGGGTCAGTGTGTGTGAGTTTGTGTATGACTGTGTGAGTGTGAGTTTGCACATGTGTGAGGGACTTTATTTGAGTGTGTGTCAATGTGTTTGTGTGAGAGTGTATATGTGTATGGGCGTGAGTGTGTGTGAGAGGTTTTGTGAATTTGTGTGGGAGTGAAGATGTGTGAATGTGTGGGAGTGGGTGTTTGTGGGTGTGTATAAGAACTGTTGCGAGATTGTGTGATATTGAGTGTGTGTTTGGGTGTCTATGTGGTTTCATGCATGTGTGTGGGACTGAACGTGCGGGTCTGGGCGTGTGTCTGTGTGAGTGTTTGAGTGGAATGGGGTGAAATATGATGCAACAAAGGTTCCTGAGAGGTTTGAAAGCGATATTGGCCTTCTCTGATGGAACGGAAAGCCATAGAACGTGGTGGGAGGCTACAGATAGAAGAGCAATGTTGTGGAACGGACTGTAATGCAGTGTATTGTGATGCAATAGATGGTTCCTGTGTGTTATGGAAAAGAATGGATCGTTCTTTGATGGAATGAAACGCAGTAGAAAGTGGTGGATTGTTGCGGAATGGAGTGGAATGTTGTGATGTGGAGTGCAATGCAGTGCATTGTGACGCAAGGGAGGGAAACCGAGCGGTTTGGACACGAAGGGAGCCTTCTTTCCAGGAATGGAAGGCAGTAAAAGGTGAAAGATTGTCAGGTACTGGAGTAGAATATTGTGGAGTGGAGTCGAACGGGGTGCCATTTGATGCAATAGACGGTTTCTCATTGTGTTTTAAGCGAGTGGATTTATGTGCACGTGATTGTACAGCTGTGTGTGTTTGTGTGTCTATTTTTGATAGGGATTGAGTGTGTGCATTTGTCACTGTGTGTACGGTTTTGAGAGAGGTTGCTGTGTCAGCGTGCAGGTGTGTGAGTGGCTGAGCAAGAGTGTGTGTATATGCGAGGGCGTGACCATGTTTATAAGAGGGTGATTATATAAGTGTTTAAGTGTGTGTGTGAGAGTTTGACAGCATTTGAATGTATGAGTGCGTGTGAGCATGTTACTGTGTGAGTGTCTCTGTGTAGTTTTGAAAGTGTATGTGACATTTTGTCTGAGTGCGTGAGTCTGTAAGTGTGTTGGTGTGAGTGATTGTGTGCGTGATATTGTGCGCACGTCTGTGTCTGTGCGTTTGTCAGCATTCGTGTGTGTGTCTGTGTGTGACAGTTTGTGTGTCTGTGTTTATGGAGGTGGGTGTCTGTGTGAGTGGGTGTGATACTGAATATGAGATAGTGTGAGTTTCTTTGAGTGTGAGTGTGTAAGTGTGCAAGGTGCAGTGTCTCAGTGTGTGAATGTGAAGTAAGGTCTTATGTGATTGTGTTTTATTTATTGTGAGGAGCGTTTTACTCTACAGGTGAGTGTGTAAATGTGAGAGACCATTTGTGTGAGTGGGAGTGTTACTCTGCATGTATGAGGGACAGTGTGTGTTTATGTTTGAACGGGAGTACATGTGAGTCTTAGATTTTATGTGTGCAGTTGTGGGAGTGTGTGCGAGAGGAGAGTGGGACTGAGTGGGTGCGACTGTGTATCTCTGGTAGAGTATGTGTATGTGTGACTGAATGTATCTGTTTGAGAGAGTGTGTGTGCACGTGTGTGTTAGTGTATAAGTGTTGATATGCCTGTGTGTTTCAGTGAGGGTGAGTGTAAGTGTGTGTTAGTGTGTGCGTGAGTGTGTGTGTGTATGTGTGATTGACTGAATGTTTTCGAGATTATTGGAGATACTTTGAGTGTGTGTGAGTGTGTGACTTTGTGTGTGAATGTGTGTGTGAGGGTGCACACGTGTGAGGGACTTGGTGTGAGTGTGAAACTGTGCATGTGTCAGCATGCATATGTGTGTGTGATGGTGGGTGTATGAGTGTGAATGACTGAGTGTGTAGGGCCATGAATGGGACTGAGTGTTTGTGAGTGTGTATACAAGTCTGTTGCGTGATTGTGTGTGATTGTGTTATTCTGTGTGTGTGTGTTGTTCGGTGGTTTTCTGTGTGTGTGGGCCTGTGCATGTGCGTGTGTGTGTGCGACTGAGTGAGAGAGTGCTTGCTTGTGCGTGTGTCTTTGTGTTGTGTCAGTGTGAGTGTTTGAGGGGAATGGGGTGAAATATGATGCCTCCAATGTTGCGATGGTTTGTGACATTTTGTGTGAGTGGGAGTGTTGGAGTGCGAGAGAGTGCGTGATTGCGTGTGAGCCTGTGAGTGTGTGTATGTGTTTGTGAGTGTGTGTGATGGTGACATTGCGTGAGGGTGCATTTGTGTCTGCATACGTGTAAGTGTGCTTTGGACATGTGTGAATCTATGTAGGTCTATGTGTGAGTGTGTGTGTTTGTGGATATGTGATGGTGTGGGTCACTGTGAGTGTGCAGGTGAGCAAGGTGCTGTGCGAGCGTGTGTCAGAGTGTGAAGGGCGTTCGTGTGTGACTGTGTGAGATAGTATGAGCAGGTGTGTTTTAGTGTTATGTGTGTGTGTTTGTGAGAGATTAGCTGTGTGAGTGGGAGTGTTACTCTGAGTGTATGTGTGACTGTGTGTTTGGGTATGTAAGAATGCGTGTGAGTGTGTTTTAGTTTGTGAGTGTGCAGGTTTAGGAGCGTGTGTGCATGAGATGTGCGACTGTATGATTGTGCGTCATTCTGCATATGTATGTGCCTGGTTGTGAATGTGTGAGCATGTGTGAGTGAATGTGTGATTTTGGGTGTGTGTTCAAGGGCATGTTAGTGTCAGAGTTCAGGAGTGCTTATGTCTGTGTGTATATCAGTGTGTGTGAGTATATGTGGGAGATGTAGGTGCATGAGTGTGAGTGTTTCTATGTGTGTCTGTGTGCGTAATGGGGTGTGACTCTATGTGTTAAGGTCTCTGTGAGTGACTGTGTGTTTGAGTGTGGGTCAGTGTGTGTGAGTTTGTGTATGACTGTGTGAGTGTGAGTTTGCACATGTGTGAGGGACTTTATTTGAGTGTGTGTCAATGTGTTTGTGTGAGAGTGTATATGTGTATGGGCGTGAGTGTGTGTGAGAGGTTTTGTGAATTTGTGTGGGAGTGAAGATGTGTGAATGTGTGGGAGTGGGTGTTTGTGGGTGTGTATAAGAACTGTTGCGAGATTGTGTGATATTGAGTGTGTGTTTGGGTGTCTATGTGGTTTCATGCATGTGTGTGGGACTGAACGTGCGGGTCTGGGCGTGTGTCTGTGTGAGTGTTTGAGTGGAATGGGGTGAAATATGATGCAACAAAGGTTCCTGAGAGGTTTGAAAGCGATATTGGCCTTCTCTGATGGAACGGAAAGCCATAGAACGTGGTGGGAGGCTACAGATAGAAGAGCAATGTTGTGGAACGGACTGTAATGCAGTGTATTGTGATGCAATAGATGGTTCCTGTGTGTTATGGAAAAGAATGGATCGTTCTTTGATGGAATGAAACGCAGTAGAACGTGGTGGATTGTTGCGGAATGGAGTGGAATGTTGTGATGTGGAGTGCAATGCAGTGCATTGTGACGCAAGGGAGGGAAACCGAGCGGTTTGGACACGAAGGGAGCCTTCTTTCCAGGAATGGAAGGCAGTAAAAGGTGAAAGATTGTCAGGTACTGGAGTAGAATATTGTGGAGTGGAGTCGAACGGGGTGCCATTTGATGCAATAGACGGTTTCTCATTGTGTTTTAAGCGAATGGATTTATGTGCACGTGATTGTGCAGCTGTGTGTGTTTGTGTGTCTATTTTTGATAGGGATTGAGTGTGTGCATTTGTCACTGTGTGTACGGTTTTGAGAGAGGTTGCTGTGTCAGCGTGCAGGTGTGTGAGTGGCTGAGCAAGAGTGTCTGTATATGCGAGGGCGTGACCATGCTTATAAGAGGGTGATTATATAAGTGTTTAAGTGTGTGTGTGAGAGTTTGACAGCATTTGAATGTATGAGTGCGTGTGAGCATGTTACTGTGTGAGGGTCTCTGTGTAGTTTTGTAAGTGTATGTGACATTTTGTCTGAGTGCGTGAGTCTGTAAGTGTGTTGGTGTGAGTGATTGTGTGCGTGATATTGTGCGCACGTCTGTGTCTGTGCGTTTGTCAGCATTCGTGTGTGTGTCTGTGTGTGACAGTTTGTGTGTCTGTGTTTATGGAGGTGTGTGTCTGTGTGAGTGGGTGTGATACTGAATATGAGATAGTGTGAGTTTCTTCGAGTGTGAGTGTGTAAGTGTGCAAGGTGCAGTGTCTCAGTGTGTGAATGTGAAGTAAGGTCTTATGTGATTGTGTTTTATTTATTGTGAGGAGAGTTTTACTCTTCAGGTGAGTGTGTAAATGTGAGAGACCATTTGTGTGAGTGGGAGTGTTACTCTGCATGTATGAGGGACAGTGTGTGTTTGTGTTTGAACGGGAGTACATGTGAGTCTTAGATTTTATGTGTGCAGTTGTGGGAGTGTGTGCGAGAGGTGAGTGGGACTGAGTGGGTGCGACTGTGTATCTCTGGTAGAGTATGTGTATGTGTGACTGAATGTATCTGTTTGAGAGAGTGTGTGTGCACGTGTGTGTTAGTGTATAAGTGTTGATATGCCTGTGTGTTTCAGTGAGGGTGAGTGTAAGTGTGTGTTAGTGTGTGCGTGAGTGTGTGTGTGTATGTGTGATTGACTGAATGTTTTCGAGATTATTGGAGATACTTTGTGTGTGAGTGTGTGACTTTGTGTGTGAATGTGTGTGTGAGGGTGCACACGTGTGAGGGACTTGGTGTGAGTGTGAAACTGTGCATGTGTCAGCATGCATATGTGTGTGTGATGGTGGGTGTATGAGTGTGAATGACTGAGTGTGTAGGGCCATGAATGGGACTGAGTGTTTGTGAGTGTGTATACAAGTCTGTTGCGTGATTGTGTGTGATTGTGTTATTCTGTGTGTGTGTGGTTCGGTGGTTTTCTGTGTGTGTGGGCCTGTGCATGTGTGTGTGTGTGTGCGACTGAGTGAGAGAGTGCTTGCTTGTGCGTGTGTCTTTGTGTTGTGTCAGTGTGAGTGTTTGAGGGGAATGGGGTGAAATATGATGCCTCCAATGTTGCGATGGTTTGTGACATTTTGTGTGAGTGGGAGTGTTGGAGTGCGAGAGAGTGCGTGATTGCGTGTGAGCCTGTGAGTGTGTGTATGTGTTTGTGAGTGTGTGTGATGGTGACATTGCGTGAGGGTGCATTTGTGTCTGCATACGTGTAAGTGTGCTTTGGACATGTGTGAATGTATGTAGGTCTATGTGTGAGTGTGTGTGTTTGTGGATATGTGATGGTGTGGGTCACTGTGAGTGTGCAGGTGAGCAAGGTGCTGTGCGAGCGTGTGTCAGAGTGTGAAGGGCGTTCGTGTGTGACTGTGTGAGATAGTATGAGCAGGTGTGTTTTAGTGTTATGTGTGTGTGTTTGTGAGAGATTAGCTGTGTGAGTGGGAGTGTTACTCTGAGTGTATGTGTGACTGTGTGTTTGGGTATGTAAGAATGCGTGTGAGTGTGTTTTAGTTTGTGAGTGTGCAGGTTTAGGAGCGTGTGTGCATGAGATGTGCGACTGTATGATTGTGCGTCATTCTGCATATGTATGTGCCTGGTTGTGAATGTGTGAGCATGTGTGAGTGAATGTGTGATTTTGGGTGTGTGTTCAAGGGCATGTTAGTGTCAGAGTTCAGGAGTGCTTATGTCTGTGTGTATATCAGTGTGTGTGAGTATATGTGGGAGATGTAGGTGCATGAGTGTGAGTGTTTCTATGTGTGTCTGTGTGCGTAATGGGGTGTGACTCTATGTGTTAAGGTCTCTGTGAGTGACTGTGTGTTTGAGTGTGGGTCAGTGTGTGTGAGTTTGTGTATGACTGTGTGAGTGTGAGTTTGCACATGTGTGAGGGACTTTATTTGAGTGTGTGTCAATGTGTTTGTGTGAGAGTGTATATGTGTATGGGCGTGAGTGTGTGTGAGAGGTTTTGTGAATTTGTGTGGGAGTGAAGATGTGTGAATGTGTGGGAGTGGGTGTTTGTGGGTGTGTATAAGAACTGTTGCGAGATTGTGTGATATTGAGTGTGTGTTTGGGTGTCTATGTGATTTCATGCATGTGTGTGGGACTGAACGTGCGGGTCTGGGCGTGTGTCTGTGTGAGTGTTTGAGTGGAATGTGGTGAAATATGATGCAACAAAGGTTCCTGAGAGGTTTGAAAGCGATATTGGCCTTCTCTGATGGAACGGAAAGCCATAGAACGTGGTGGGAGGCTACAGATAGAAGAGCAATGTTGTGGAACGGACTGTAATGCAGTGTATTGTGATGCAATAGATGGTTCCTGTGTGTTATGGAAAAGAATGGATCGTTCTTTGATGGAATGAAACGCAGTAGAACGTGGTGGATTGTTGCGGAATGGAGTGGAATGTTGTGATGTGGAGTGCAATGCAGTGCATTGTGACGCAAGGGAGGGAAACCGAGCGGTTTGGACACGAAGGGAGCCTTCTTTCCAGGAATGGAAGGCAGTAAAAGGTGAAAGATTGTCAGGTACTGGAGTAGAATATTGTGGAGTGGAGTCGAACGGGGTGCCATTTGATGCAATAGACGGTTTCTCATTGTGTTTTAAGCGAATGGATTTATGTGCACGTGATTGTGCAGCTGTGTGTGTTTGTGTGTCTATTTTTGATAGGGATTGAGTGTGTGCATTTGTCACTGTGTGTACGGTTTTGAGAGAGGTTGCTGTGTCAGCGTGCAGGTGTGTGAGTGGCTGAGCAAGAGTGTCTGTATATGCGAGGGCGTGACCATGCTTATAAGAGGGTGATTATATAAGTGTTTAAGTGTGTGTGTGAGAGTTTGACAGCATTTGAATGTATGAGTGCGTGTGAGCATGTTACTGTGTGAGGGTCTCTGTGTAGTTTTGTAAGTGTATGTGACATTTTGTCTGAGTGCGTGAGTCTGTAAGTGTGTTGGTGTGAGTGATTGTGTGCGTGATATTGTGCGCACGTCTGTGTCTGTGCGTTTGTCAGCATTCGTGTGTGTGTCTGTGTGTGACAGTTTGTGTGTCTGTGTTTATGGAGGTGTGTGTCTGTGTGAGTGGGTGTGATACTGAATATGAGATAGTGTGAGTTTCTTCGAGTGTGAGTGTGTAAGTGTGCAAGGTGCAGTGTCTCAGTGTGTGAATGTGAAGTAAGGTCTTATGTGATTGTGTTTTATTTATTGTGAGGAGAGTTTTACTCTTCAGGTGAGTGTGTAAATGTGAGAGACCATTTGTGTGAGTGGGAGTGTTACTCTGCATGTATGAGGGACAGTGTGTGTTTGTGTTTGAACGGGAGTACATGTGAGTCTTAGATTTTATGTGTGCAGTTGTGGGAGTGTGTGCGAGAGGTGAGTGGGACTGAGTGGGTGCGACTGTGTATCTCTGGTAGAGTATGTGTATGTGTGACTGAATGTATCTGTTTGAGAGAGTGTGTGTGCACGTGTGTGTTAGTGTATAAGTGTTGATATGCCTGTGTGTTTCAGTGAGGGTGAGTGTAAGTGTGTGTTAGTGTGTGCGTGAGTGTGTGTGTGTATGTGTGATTGACTGAATGTTTTCGAGATTATTGGAGATACTTTGTGTGTGAGTGTGTGACTTTGTGTGTGAATGTGTGTGTGAGGGTGCACACGTGTGAGGGACTTGGTGTGAGTGTGAAACTGTGCATGTGTCAGCATGCATATGTGTGTGTGATGGTGGGTGTATGAGTGTGAATGACTGAGTGTGTAGGGCCATGAATGGGACTGAGTGTTTGTGAGTGTGTATACAAGTCTGTTGCGTGATTGTGTGTGATTGTGTTATTCTGTGTGTGTGTGGTTCGGTGGTTTTCTGTGTGTGTGGGCCTGTGCATGTGTGTGTGTGTGTGCGACTGAGTGAGAGAGTGCTTGCTTGTGCGTGTGTCTTTGTGTTGTGTCAGTGTGAGTGTTTGAGGGGAATGGGGTGAAATATGATGCCTCCAATGTTGCGATGGTTTGTGACATTTTGTGTGAGTGGGAGTGTTGGAGTGCGAGAGAGTGCGTGATTGCGTGTGAGCCTGTGAGTGTGTGTATGTGTTTGTGAGTGTGTGTGATGGTGACATTGCGTGAGGGTGCATTTGTGTCTGCATACGTGTAAGTGTGCTTTGGACATGTGTGAATGTATGTAGGTCTATGTGTGAGTGTGTGTGTTTGTGGATATGTGATGGTGTGGGTCACTGTGAGTGTGCAGGTGAGCAAGGTGCTGTGCGAGCGTGTGTCAGAGTGTGAAGGGCGTTCGTGTGTGACTGTGTGAGATAGTATGAGCAGGTGTGTTTTAGTGTTATGTGTGTGTGTTTGTGAGAGATTAGCTGTGTGAGTGGGAGTGTTACTCTGAGTGTATGTGTGACTGTGTGTTTGGGTATGTAAGAATGCGTGTGAGTGTGTTTTAGTTTGTGAGTGTGCAGGTTTAGGAGCGTGTGTGCATGAGATGTGCGACTGTATGATTGTGCGTCATTCTGCATATGTATGTGCCTGGTTGTGAATGTGTGAGCATGTGTGAGTGAATGTGTGATTTTGGGTGTGTGTTCAAGGGCATGTTAGTGTCAGAGTTCAGGAGTGCTTATGTCTGTGTGTATATCAGTGTGTGTGAGTATATGTGGGAGATGTAGGTGCATGAGTGTGAGTGTTTCTATGTGTGTCTGTGTGCGTAATGGGGTGTGACTCTATGTGTTAAGGTCTCTGTGAGAGACTGTGTGTTTGAGTGTGGGTCAGTGTGTGTGAGTTTGTGTATGACTGTGTGAGTGTGAGTTTGCACATGTGTGAGGGACTTTATTTGAGTGTGTGTCAATGTGTTTGTGTGAGAGTGTATATGTGTATGGGCGTGAGTGTGTGTGAGAGGTTTTGTGAATTTGTGTGGGAGTGAAGATGTGTGAATGTGTGGGAGTGGGTGTTTGTGGGTGTGTATAAGAACTGTTGCGAGATTGTGTGATATTGAGTGTGTGTTTGGGTGTCTATGTGGTTTCATGCATGTGTGTGGGACTGAACGTGCGGGTCTGGGCGTGTGTCTGTGTGAGTGTTTGAGTGGAATGGGGTGAAATATGATGCAACAAAGGTTCCTGAGAGGTTTGAAAGCGATATTGGCCTTCTCTGATGGAACGGAAAGCCATAGAACGTGGTGGGAGGCTACAGATAGAAGAGCAATGTTGTGGAACGGACTGTAATGCAGTGTATTGTGATGCAATAGATGGTTCCTGTGTGTTATGGAAAAGAATGGATCGTTCTTTGATGGAATGAAACGCAGTAGAACGTGGTGGATTGTTGCGGAATGGAGTGGAATGTTGTGATGTGGAGTGCAATGCAGTGCATTGTGACGCAAGGGAGGGAAACCGAGCGGTTTGGACACGAAGGGAGCCTTCTTTCCAGGAATGGAAGGCTGTAAAAGGTGAAAGATTGTCAGGTACTGGAGTAGAATATTGTGGAGTGGAGTCGAACGGGGTGCCATTTGATGCAATAGACGGTTTCTCATTGTGTTTTAAGCGAATGGATTTATGTGCACGTGATTGTGCAGCTGTGTGTGTTTGTGTGTCTATTTTTGATAGGGATTGAGTGTGTGCATTTGTCACTGTGTGTACGGTTTTGAGAGAGGTTGCTGTGTCAGCGTGCAGGTGTGTGAGTGGCTGAGCAAGAGTGTCTGTATATGCGAGGGCGTGACCATGTTTATAAGAGGGTGATTATATAAGTGTTTAAGTGTGTGTGTGAGAGTTTGACAGCATTTGAATGTATGAGTGCGTGTGAGCATGTTACTGTGTGAGTGTCTCTGTGTAGTTTTGTAAGTGTATGTGACATTTTGTCTGAGTGCGTGAGTCTGTGTTTTGGTGTGAGTGATTGTGTGCGTGATATTGTGCGCACGTTTGTGTCTGTGCGTTTGTCAGCATTCGTGTGTGTGTCTGTGTGTGACAGTTTGTGTGTCTGTGTTTATGGAGGTGTGTGTCTGTGTGAGTAGGTGTGATACTGAATATGAGATAGTGTGAGTTTCTTCGAGTGTGAGTGTGTAAGTGTGCAAGGTGCAGTGTCTCAGTGTGTGAATGTGAAGTAAGGTCTTATGTGATTGTGTTTTATTTATTGTGAGGAGAGTTTTACTCTTCAGGTGAGTGTGTAAATGTGAGAGACCATTTGTGTGAGTGGGAGTGTTACACTGCATGTATGAGGGACAGTGTGTGTTTGTGTTTGAACGGGAGTCCATGTGAGTCTTAGATTATATGTGTGCAGTTGTGGGAGTGTGTGCGAGAGGTGAGTGGGACTGAGTGGGTGCGACTGTGTATCTCTGGTAGAGTATGTGTATGTGTGACTGAATGTATCTGTTTGAGAGAGTGTGTGTGCACGTGTGTGTTAGTGTATAAGTGTTGATATGCCTGTGTGTTTCAGTGAGGGTGAGTGTAAGTGTGTGTTAGTGTGTGCGTGAGTGTGTGTGTGTATGTGTGATTGACTGAATGTTTTCGAGATTATTGGAGATACTTTGAGTGTGTGTGAGTGTGTGACTTTGTGTGTGAATGTGTGTGTGAGGGTGCACACGTGTGAGGGACTTGGTGTGAGTGTGAAACTGTGCATGTGTCAGCATGCATATGTGTGTGTGATGGTGGGTGTATGAGTGTGAATGACTGAGTGTGTAGGGCCATGAATGGGACTGAGTGTTTGTGAGTGTGTATACAAGTCTGTTGCGTGATTGTGTGTGATTGTGTTATTCTGTGTGTGTGTGGTTCGGTGGTTTTCTGTGTGTGTGGGCCTGTGCATGTGTGTGTGTGTGTGCGACTGAGTGAGAGAGTGCTTGCTTGTGCGTGTGTCTTTGTGTTGTGTCAGTGTGAGTGTTTGAGGGGAATGGGGTGAAATATGATGCCTCCAATGTTGCGATGGTTTGTGACATTTTGTGTGAGTGGGAGTGTTGGAGTGCGAGAGAGTGCGTGATTGCGTGTGAGCCTGTGAGTGTGTGTATGTGTTTGTGAGTGTGTGTGATGGTGACATTGCGTGAGGGTGCATTTGTGTCTGCATACGTGTAAGTGTGCTTTGGACATGTGTGAATGTATGTAGGTCTATGTGTGAGTGTGTGTGTTTGTGGATATGTGATGGTGTGGGTCACTGTGAGTGTGCAGGTGAGCAAGGTGCTGTGCGAGCGTGTGTCAGAGTGTGAAGGGCGTTCGTGTGTGACTGTGTGAGATAGTATGAGCAGGTGTGTTTTAGTGTTATGTGTGTGTGTTTGTGAGAGATTAGCTGTGTGAGTGGGAGTGTTACTCTGAGTGTATGTGTGACTGTGTGTTTGGGTATGTAAGAATGCGTGTGAGTGTGTTTTAGTTTGTGAGTGTGCAGGTTTAGGAGCGTGTGTGCATGAGATGTGCGACTGTATGATTGTGCGTCATTCTGCATATGTATGTGCCTGGTTGTGAATGTGTGAGCATGTGTGAGTGAATGTGTGATTTTGGGTGTGTGTTCAAGGGCATGTTAGTGTCAGAGTTCAGGAGTGCTTATGTCTGTGTGTATATCAGTGTGTGTGAGTATATGTGGGAGATGTAGGTGCATGAGTGTGAGTGTTTCTATGTGTGTCTGTGTGCGTAATGGGGTGTGACTCTATGTGTTAAGGTCTCTGTGAGTGACTGTGTGTTTGAGTGTGGGTCAGTGTGTGTGAGTTTGTGTATGACTGTGTGAGTGTGAGTTTGCACATGTGTGAGGGACTTTATTTGAGTGTGTGTCAATGTGTTTGTTTGAGAGTGTATATGTGTATGGGCGTGAGTGTGTGTGAGAGGTTTTGTGAATTTGTGTGGGAGTGAAGATGTGTGAATGTGTGGGAGTGGGTGTTTGTGGGTGTGTATAAGAACTGTTGCGAGATTGTGTGATATTGAGTGTGTGTTTGGGTGTCTATGTGATTTCATGCATGTGTGTGGGACTGAACGTGCGGGTCTGGGCGTGTGTCTGTGTGAGTGTTTGAGTGGAATGTGGTGAAATATGATGCAACAAAGGTTCCTGAGAGGTTTGAAAGCGATATTGGCCTTCTCTGATGGAACGGAAAGCCATAGAACGTGGTGGGAGGCTACAGATAGAAGAGCAATGTTGTGGAACGGACTGTAATGCAGTGTATTGTGATGCAATAGATGGTTCCTGTGTGTTATGGAAAAGAATGGATCGTTCTTTGATGGAATGAAACGCAGTAGAACGTGGTGGATTGTTGCGGAATGGAGTGGAATGTTGTGATGTGGAGTGCAATGCAGTGCATTGTGACGCAAGGGAGGGAAACCGAGCGGTTTGGACACGAAGGGAGCCTTCTTTCCAGGAATGGAAGGCAGTAAAAGGTGAAAGATTGTCAGGTACTGGAGTAGAATATTGTGGAGTGGAGTCGAACGGGGTGCCATTTGATGCAATAGACGGTTTCTCATTGTGTTTTAAGCGAATGGATTTATGTGCACGTGATTGTGCAGCTGTGTGTGTTTGTGTGTCTATTTTTGATAGGGATTGAGTGTGTGCATTTGTCACTGTGTGTACGGTTTTGAGAGAGGTTGCTGTGTCAGCGTGCAGGTGTGTGAGTGGCTGAGCAAGAGTGTCTGTATATGCGAGGGCGTGACCATGCTTATAAGAGGGTGATTATATAAGTGTTTAAGTGTGTGTGTGAGAGTTTGACAGCATTTGAATGTATGAGTGCGTGTGAGCATGTTACTGTGTGAGGGTCTCTGTGTAGTTTTGTAAGTGTATGTGACATTTTGTCTGAGTGCGTGAGTCTGTAAGTGTGTTGGTGTGAGTGATTGTGTGCGTGATATTGTGCGCACGTCTGTGTCTGTGCGTTTGTCAGCATTCGTGTGTGTGTCTGTGTGTGACAGTTTGTGTGTCTGTGTTTATGGAGGTGTGTGTCTGTGTGAGTGGGTGTGATACTGAATATGAGATAGTGTGAGTTTCTTCGAGTGTGAGTGTGTAAGTGTGCAAGGTGCAGTGTCTCAGTGTGTGAATGTGAAGTAAGGTCTTATGTGATTGTGTTTTATTTATTGTGAGGAGAGTTTTACTCTTCAGGTGAGTGTGTAAATGTGAGAGACCATTTGTGTGAGTGGGAGTGTTACTCTGCATGTATGAGGGACAGTGTGTGTTTGTGTTTGAACGGGAGTACATGTGAGTCTTAGATTTTATGTGTGCAGTTGTGGGAGTGTGTGCGAGAGGTGAGTGGGACTGAGTGGGTGCGACTGTGTATCTCTGGTAGAGTATGTGTATGTGTGACTGAATGTATCTGTTTGAGAGAGTGTGTGTGCACGTGTGTGTTAGTGTATAAGTGTTGATATGCCTGTGTGTTTCAGTGAGGGTGAGTGTAAGTGTGTGTTAGTGTGTGCGTGAGTGTGTGTGTGTATGTGTGATTGACTGAATGTTTTCGAGATTATTGGAGATACTTTGTGTGTGAGTGTGTGACTTTGTGTGTGAATGTGTGTGTGAGGGTGCACACGTGTGAGGGACTTGGTGTGAGTGTGAAACTGTGCATGTGTCAGCATGCATATGTGTGTGTGATGGTGGGTGTATGAGTGTGAATGACTGAGTGTGTAGGGCCATGAATGGGACTGAGTGTTTGTGAGTGTGTATACAAGTCTGTTGCGTGATTGTGTGTGATTGTGTTATTCTGTGTGTGTGTGGTTCGGTGGTTTTCTGTGTGTGTGGGCCTGTGCATGTGTGTGTGTGTGTGCGACTGAGTGAGAGAGTGCTTGCTTGTGCGTGTGTCTTTGTGTTGTGTCAGTGTGAGTGTTTGAGGGGAATGGGGTGAAATATGATGCCTCCAATGTTGCGATGGTTTGTGACATTTTGTGTGAGTGGGAGTGTTGGAGTGCGAGAGAGTGCGTGATTGCGTGTGAGCCTGTGAGTGTGTGTATGTGTTTGTGAGTGTGTGTGATGGTGACATTGCGTGAGGGTGCATTTGTGTCTGCATACGTGTAAGTGTGCTTTGGACATGTGTGAATGTATGTAGGTCTATGTGTGAGTGTGTGTGTTTGTGGATATGTGATGGTGTGGGTCACTGTGAGTGTGCAGGTGAGCAAGGTGCTGTGCGAGCGTGTGTCAGAGTGTGAAGGGCGTTCGTGTGTGACTGTGTGAGATAGTATGAGCAGGTGTGTTTTAGTGTTATGTGTGTGTGTTTGTGAGAGATTAGCTGTGTGAGTGGGAGTGTTACTCTGAGTGTATGTGTGACTGTGTGTTTGGGTATGTAAGAATGCGTGTGAGTGTGTTTTAGTTTGTGAGTGTGCAGGTTTAGGAGCGTGTGTGCATGAGATGTGCGACTGTATGATTGTGCGTCATTCTGCATATGTATGTGCCTGGTTGTGAATGTGTGAGCATGTGTGAGTGAATGTGTGATTTTGGGTGTGTGTTCAAGGGCATGTTAGTGTCAGAGTTCAGGAGTGCTTATGTCTGTGTGTATATCAGTGTGTGTGAGTATATGTGGGAGATGTAGGTGCATGAGTGTGAGTGTTTCTATGTGTGTCTGTGTGCGTAATGGGGTGTGACTCTATGTGTTAAGGTCTCTGTGAGAGACTGTGTGTTTGAGTGTGGGTCAGTGTGTGTGAGTTTGTGTATGACTGTGTGAGTGTGAGTTTGCACATGTGTGAGGGACTTTATTTGAGTGTGTGTCAATGTGTTTGTGTGAGAGTGTATATGTGTATGGGCGTGAGTGTGTGTGAGAGGTTTTGTGAATTTGTGTGGGAGTGAAGATGTGTGAATGTGTGGGAGTGGGTGTTTGTGGGTGTGTATAAGAACTGTTGCGAGATTGTGTGATATTGAGTGTGTGTTTGGGTGTCTATGTGGTTTCATGCATGTGTGTGGGACTGAACGTGCGGGTCTGGGCGTGTGTCTGTGTGAGTGTTTGAGTGGAATGGGGTGAAATATGATGCAACAAAGGTTCCTGAGAGGTTTGAAAGCGATATTGGCCTTCTCTGATGGAACGGAAAGCCATAGAACGTGGTGGGAGGCTACAGATAGAAGAGCAATGTTGTGGAACGGACTGTAATGCAGTGTATTGTGATGCAATAGATGGTTCCTGTGTGTTATGGAAAAGAATGGATCGTTCTTTGATGGAATGAAACGCAGTAGAACGTGGTGGATTGTTGCGGAATGGAGTGGAATGTTGTGATGTGGAGTGCAATGCAGTGCATTGTGACGCAAGGGAGGGAAACCGAGCGGTTTGGACACGAAGGGAGCCTTCTTTCCAGGAATGGAAGGCAGTAAAAGGTGAAAGATTGTCAGGTACTGGAGTAGAATATTGTGGAGTGGAGTCGAACGGGGTGCCATTTGATGCAATAGACGGTTTCTCATTGTGTTTTAAGCGAATGGATTTATGTGCACGTGATTGTGCAGCTGTGTGTGTTTGTGTGTCTATTTTTGATAGGGATTGAGTGTGTGCATTTGTCACTGTGTGTACGGTTTTGAGAGAGGTTGCTGTGTCAGCGTGCAGGTGTGTGAGTGGCTGAGCAAGAGTGTCTGTATATGCGAGGGCGTGACCATGCTTATAAGAGGGTGATTATATAAGTGTTTAAGTGTGTGTGTGAGAGTTTGACAGCATTTGAATGTATGAGTGCGTGTGAGCATGTTACTGTGTGAGGGTCTCTGTGTAGTTTTGTAAGTGTATGTGACATTTTGTCTGAGTGCGTGAGTCTGTAAGTGTGTTGGTGTGAGTGATTGTGTGCGTGATATTGTGCGCACGTCTGTGTCTGTGCGTTTGTCAGCATTCGTGTGTGTGTCTGTGTGTGACAGTTTGTGTGTCTGTGTTTATGGAGGTGTGTGTCTGTGTGAGTGGGTGTGATACTGAATATGAGATAGTGTGAGTTTCTTCGAGTGTGAGTGTGTAAGTGTGCAAGGTGCAGTGTCTCAGTGTGTGAATGTGAAGTAAGGTCTTATGTGATTGTGTTTTATTTATTGTGAGGAGAGTTTTACTCTTCAGGTGAGTGTGTAAATGTGAGAGACCATTTGTGTGAGTGGGAGTGTTACTCTGCATGTATGAGGGACAGTGTGTGTTTGTGTTTGAACGGGAGTACATGTGAGTCTTAGATTTTATGTGTGCAGTTGTGGGAGTGTGTGCGAGAGGTGAGTGGGACTGAGTGGGTGCGACTGTGTATCTCTGGTAGAGTATGTGTATGTGTGACTGAATGTATCTGTTTGAGAGAGTGTGTGTGCACGTGTGTGTTAGTGTATAAGTGTTGATATGCCTGTGTGTTTCAGTGAGGGTGAGTGTAAGTGTGTGTTAGTGTGTGCGTGAGTGTGTGTGTGTATGTGTGATTGACTGAATGTTTTCGAGATTATTGGAGATACTTTGTGTGTGAGTGTGTGACTTTGTGTGTGAATGTGTGTGTGAGGGTGCACACGTGTGAGGGACTTGGTGTGAGTGTGAAACTGTGCATGTGTCAGCATGCATATGTGTGTGTGATGGTGGGTGTATGAGTGTGAATGACTGAGTGTGTAGGGCCATGAATGGGACTGAGTGTTTGTGAGTGTGTATACAAGTCTGTTGCGTGATTGTGTGTGATTGTGTTATTCTGTGTGTGTGTGGTTCGGTGGTTTTCTGTGTGTGTGGGCCTGTGCATGTGTGTGTGTGTGTGCGACTGAGTGAGAGAGTGCTTGCTTGTGCGTGTGTCTTTGTGTTGTGTCAGTGTGAGTGTTTGAGGGGAATGGGGTGAAATATGATGCCTCCAATGTTGCGATGGTTTGTGACATTTTGTGTGAGTGGGAGTGTTGGAGTGCGAGAGAGTGCGTGATTGCGTGTGAGCCTGTGAGTGTGTGTATGTGTTTGTGAGTGTGTGTGATGGTGACATTGCGTGAGGGTGCATTTGTGTCTGCATACGTGTAAGTGTGCTTTGGACATGTGTGAATGTATGTAGGTCTATGTGTGAGTGTGTGTGTTTGTGGATATGTGATGGTGTGGGTCACTGTGAGTGTGCAGGTGAGCAAGGTGCTGTGTGAGCGTGTGTCAGAGTGTGAAGGGCGTTCGTGTGTGAGTGTGTGAGATAGTATGAGCAGGTGTGTTTTAGTGTTATGTGTGTGTGTTTGTGAGAGATTAGCTGTGTGAGTGGGAGTGTTACTCTGAGTGTATGTGTGACTGTGTGTTTGGGTATGTAAGAATGCGTGTGAGTGTGTTTTAGTTTGTGAGTGTGCAGGTTTAGGAGCGTGTGTGCATGAGATGTGCGACTGTATGATTGTGCGTCATTCTGCATATGTATGTGCCTGGTTGTGAATGTGTGAGCATGTGTGAGTGAATGTGTGATTTTGGGTGTGTGTTCAAGGGCATGTTAGTGTCAGAGTTCAGGAGTGCTTATGTCTGTGTGTATATCAGTGTGTGTGAGTATATGTGGGAGATGTAGGTGCATGAGTGTGAGTGTTTCTATGTGTGTCTGTGTGCGTAATGGGGTGTGACTCTATGTGTTAAGGTCTCTGTGAGAGACTGTGTGTTTGAGTGTGGGTCAGTGTGTGTGAGTTTGTGTATGACTGTGTGAGTGTGAGTTTGCACATGTGTGAGGGACTTTATTTGAGTGTGTGTCAATGTGTTTGTGTGAGAGTGTATATGTGTATGGGCGTGAGTGTGTGTGAGAGGTTTTGTGAATTTGTGTGGGAGTGAAGATGTGTGAATGTGTGGGAGTGGGTGTTTGTGGGTGTGTATAAGAACTGTTGCGAGATTGTGTGATATTGAGTGTGTGTTTGGGTGTCTATGTGGTTTCATGCATGTGTGTGGGACTGAACGTGCGGGTCTGGGCGTGTGTCTGTGTGAGTGTTTGAGTGGAATGGGGTGAAATATGATGCAACAAAGGTTCCTGAGAGGTTTGAAAGCGATATTGGCCTTCTCTGATGGAACGGAAAGCCATAGAACGTGGTGGGAGGCTACAGATAGAAGAGCAATGTTGTGGAACGGACTGTAATGCAGTGTATTGTGATGCAATAGATGGTTCCTGTGTGTTATGGAAAAGAATGGATCGTTCTTTGATGGAATGAAACGCAGTAGAACGTGGTGGATTGTTGCGGAATGGAGTGGAATGTTGTGATGTGGAGTGCAATGCAGTGCATTGTGACGCAAGGGAGGGAAACCGAGCGGTTTGGACACGAAGGGAGCCTTCTTTCCAGGAATGGAAGGCTGTAAAAGGTGAAAGATTGTCAGGTACTGGAGTAGAATATTGTGGAGTGGAGTCGAACGGGGTGCCATTTGATGCAATAGACGGTTTCTCATTGTGTTTTAAGCGAATGGATTTATGTGCACGTGATTGTGCAGCTGTGTGTGTTTGTGTGTCTATTTTTGATAGGGATTGAGTGTGTGCATTTGTCACTGTGTGTACGGTTTTGAGAGAGGTTGCTGTGTCAGCGTGCAGGTGTGTGAGTGGCTGAGCAAGAGTGTCTGTATATGCGAGGGCGTGACCATGCTTATAAGAGGGTGATTATATAAGTGTTTAAGTGTGTGTGTGAGAGTTTGACAGCATTTGAATGTATGAGTGCGTGTGAGCATGTTACTGTGTGAGGGTCTCTGTGTAGTTTTGTAAGTGTATGTGACATTTTGTCTGAGTGCGTGAGTCTGTAAGTGTGTTGGTGTGAGTGATTGTGTGCGTGATATTGTGCGCACGTCTGTGTCTGTGCGTTTGTCAGCATTCGTGTGTGTGTCTGTGTGTGACAGTTTGTGTGTCTGTGTTTATGGAGGTGTGTGTCTGTGTGAGTGGGTGTGATACTGAATATGAGATAGTGTGAGTTTCTTCGAGTGTGAGTGTGTAAGTGTGCAAGGTGCAGTGTCTCAGTGTGTGAATGTGAAGTAAGGTCTTATGTGATTGTGTTTTATTTATTGTGAGGAGAGTTTTACTCTTCAGGTGAGTGTGTAAATGTGAGAGACCATTTGTGTGAGTGGGAGTGTTACTCTGCATGTATGAGGGACAGTGTGTGTTTGTGTTTGAACGGGAGTACATGTGAGTCTTAGATTTTATGTGTGCAGTTGTGGGAGTGTGTGCGAGAGGTGAGTGGGACTGAGTGGGTGCGACTGTGTATCTCTGGTAGAGTATGTGTATGTGTGACTGAATGTATCTGTTTGAGAGAGTGTGTGTGCACGTGTGTGTTAGTGTATAAGTGTTGATATGCCTGTGTGTTTCAGTGAGGGTGAGTGTAAGTGTGTGTTAGTGTGTGCGTGAGTGTGTGTGTGTATGTGTGATTGACTGAATGTTTTCGAGATTATTGGAGATACTTTGTGTGTGAGTGTGTGACTTTGTGTGTGAATGTGTGTGTGAGGGTGCACACGTGTGAGGGACTTGGTGTGAGTGTGAAACTGTGCATGTGTCAGCATGCATATGTGTGTGTGATGGTGGGTGTATGAGTGTGAATGACTGAGTGTGTAGGGCCATGAATGGGACTGAGTGTTTGTGAGTGTGTATACAAGTCTGTTGCGTGATTGTGTGTGATTGTGTTATTCTGTGTGTGTGTGGTTCGGTGGTTTTCTGTGTGTGTGGGCCTGTGCATGTGTGTGTGTGTGTGCGACTGAGTGAGAGAGTGCTTGCTTGTGCGTGTGTCTTTGTGTTGTGTCAGTGTGAGTGTTTGAGGGGAATGGGGTGAAATATGATGCCTCCAATGTTGCGATGGTTTGTGACATTTTGTGTGAGTGGGAGTGTTGGAGTGCGAGAGAGTGCGTGATTGCGTGTGAGCCTGTGAGTGTGTGTATGTGTTTGTGAGTGTGTGTGATGGTGACATTGCGTGAGGGTGCATTTGTGTCTGCATACGTGTAAGTGTGCTTTGGACATGTGTGAATGTATGTAGGTCTATGTGTGAGTGTGTGTGTTTGTGGATATGTGATGGTGTGGGTCACTGTGAGTGTGCAGGTGAGCAAGGTGCTGTGCGAGCGTGTGTCAGAGTGTGAAGGGCGTTCGTGTGTGACTGTGTGAGATAGTATGAGCAGGTGTGTTTTAGTGTTATGTGTGTGTGTTTGTGAGAGATTAGCTGTGTGAGTGGGAGTGTTACTCTGAGTGTATGTGTGACTGTGTGTTTGGGTATGTAAGAATGCGTGTGAGTGTGTTTTAGTTTGTGAGTGTGCAGGTTTAGGAGCGTGTGTGCATGAGATGTGCGACTGTATGATTGTGCGTCATTCTGCATATGTATGTGCCTGGTTGTGAATGTGTGAGCATGTGTGAGTGAATGTGTGATTTTGGGTGTGTGTTCAAGGGCATGTTAGTGTCAGAGTTCAGGAGTGCTTATGTCTGTGTGTATATCAGTGTGTGTGAGTATATGTGGGAGATGTAGGTGCATGAGTGTGAGTGTTTCTATGTGTGTCTGTGTGCGTAATGGGGTGTGACTCTATGTGTTAAGGTCTCTGTGAGAGACTGTGTGTTTGAGTGTGGGTCAGTGTGTGTGAGTTTGTGTATGACTGTGTGAGTGTGAGTTTGCACATGTGTGAGGGACTTTATTTGAGTGTGTGTCAATGTGTTTGTGTGAGAGTGTATATGTGTATGGGCGTGAGTGTGTGTGAGAGGTTTTGTGAATTTGTGTGGGAGTGAAGATGTGTGAATGTGTGGGAGTGGGTGTTTGTGGGTGTGTATAAGAACTGTTGCGAGATTGTGTGATATTGAGTGTGTGTTTGGGTGTCTATGTGGTTTCATGCATGTGTGTGGGACTGAACGTGCGGGTCTGGGCGTGTGTCTGTGTGAGTGTTTGAGTGGAATGGGGTGAAATATGATGCAACAAAGGTTCCTGAGAGGTTTGAAAGCGATATTGGCCTTCTCTGATGGAACGGAAAGCCATAGAACGTGGTGGGAGGCTACAGATAGAAGAGCAATGTTGTGGAACGGACTGTAATGCAGTGTATTGTGATGCAATAGATGGTTCCTGTGTGTTATGGAAAAGAATGGATCGTTCTTTGATGGAATGAAACGCAGTAGAACGTGGTGGATTGTTGCGGAATGGAGTGGAATGTTGTGATGTGGAGTGCAATGCAGTGCATTGTGACGCAAGGGAGGGAAACCGAGCGGTTTGGACACGAAGGGAGCCTTCTTTCCAGGAATGGAAGGCAGTAAAAGGTGAAAGATTGTCAGGTACTGGAGTAGAATATTGTGGAGTGGAGTCGAACGGGGTGCCATTTGATGCAATAGACGGTTTCTCATTGTGTTTTAAGCGAATGGATTTATGTGCACGTGATTGTGCAGCTGTGTGTGTTTGTGTGTCTATTTTTGATAGGGATTGAGTGTGTGCATTTGTCACTGTGTGTACGGTTTTGAGAGAGGTTGCTGTGTCAGCGTGCAGGTGTGTGAGTGGCTGAGCAAGAGTGTCTGTATATGCGAGGGCGTGACCATGCTTATAAGAGGGTGATTATATAAGTGTTTAAGTGTGTGTGTGAGAGTTTGACAGCATTTGAATGTATGAGTGCGTGTGAGCATGTTACTGTGTGAGGGTCTCTGTGTAGTTTTGTAAGTGTATGTGACATTTTGTCTGAGTGCGTGAGTCTGTAAGTGTGTTGGTGTGAGTGATTGTGTGCGTGATATTGTGCGCACGTCTGTGTCTGTGCGTTTGTCAGCATTCGTGTGTGTGTCTGTGTGTGACAGTTTGTGTGTCTGTGTTTATGGAGGTGTGTGTCTGTGTGAGTGGGTGTGATACTGAATATGAGATAGTGTGAGTTTCTTCGAGTGTGAGTGTGTAAGTGTGCAAGGTGCAGTGTCTCAGTGTGTGAATGTGAAGTAAGGTCTTATGTGATTGTGTTTTATTTATTGTGAGGAGAGTTTTACTCTTCAGGTGAGTGTGTAAATGTGAGAGACCATTTGTGTGAGTGGGAGTGTTACTCTGCATGTATGAGGGACAGTGTGTGTTTGTGTTTGAACGGGAGTACATGTGAGTCTTAGATTTTATGTGTGCAGTTGTGGGAGTGTGTGCGAGAGGTGAGTGGGACTGAGTGGGTGCGACTGTGTATCTCTGGTAGAGTATGTGTATGTGTGACTGAATGTATCTGTTTGAGAGAGTGTGTGTGCACGTGTGTGTTAGTGTATAAGTGTTGATATGCCTGTGTGTTTCAGTGAGGGTGAGTGTAAGTGTGTGTTAGTGTGTGCGTGAGTGTGTGTGTGTATGTGTGATTGACTGAATGTTTTCGAGATTATTGGAGATACTTTGTGTGTGAGTGTGTGACTTTGTGTGTGAATGTGTGTGTGAGGGTGCACACGTGTGAGGGACTTGGTGTGAGTGTGAAACTGTGCATGTGTCAGCATGCATATGTGTGTGTGATGGTGGGTGTATGAGTGTGAATGACTGAGTGTGTAGGGCCATGAATGGGACTGAGTGTTTGTGAGTGTGTATACAAGTCTGTTGCGTGATTGTGTGTGATTGTGTTATTCTGTGTGTGTGTGGTTCGGTGGTTTTCTGTGTGTGTGGGCCTGTGCATGTGTGTGTGTGTGTGCGACTGAGTGAGAGAGTGCTTGCTTGTGCGTGTGTCTTTGTGTTGTGTCAGTGTGAGTGTTTGAGGGGAATGGGGTGAAATATGATGCCTCCAATGTTGCGATGGTTTGTGACATTTTGTGTGAGTGGGAGTGTTGGAGTGCGAGAGAGTGCGTGATTGCGTGTGAGCCTGTGAGTGTGTGTATGTGTTTGTGAGTGTGTGTGATGGTGACATTGCGTGAGGGTGCATTTGTGTCTGCATACGTGTAAGTGTGCTTTGGACATGTGTGAATGTATGTAGGTCTATGTGTGAGTGTGTGTGTTTGTGGATATGTGATGGTGTGGGTCACTGTGAGTGTGCAGGTGAGCAAGGTGCTGTGTGAGCGTGTGTCAGAGTGTGAAGGGCGTTCGTGTGTGAGTGTGTGAGATAGTATGAGCAGGTGTGTTTTAGTGTTATGTGTGTGTGTTTGTGAGAGATTAGCTGTGTGAGTGGGAGTGTTACTCTGAGTGTATGTGTGACTGTGTGTTTGGGTATGTAAGAATGCGTGTGAGTGTGTTTTAGTTTGTGAGTGTGCAGGTTTAGGAGCGTGTGTGCATGAGATGTGCGACTGTATGATTGTGCGTCATTCTGCATATGTATGTGCCTGGTTGTGAATGTGTGAGCATGTGTGAGTGAATGTGTGATTTTGGGTGTGTGTTCAAGGGCATGTTAGTGTCAGAGTTCAGGAGTGCTTATGTCTGTGTGTATATCAGTGTGTGTGAGTATATGTGGGAGATGTAGGTGCATGAGTGTGAGTGTTTCTATGTGTGTCTGTGTGCGTAATGGGGTGTGACTCTATGTGTTAAGGTCTCTGTGAGAGACTGTGTGTTTGAGTGTGGGTCAGTGTGT
Organism: Manis pentadactyla; assembly: GCF_030020395.1. Classification (NCBI taxonomy): domain Eukaryota; kingdom Metazoa; phylum Chordata; class Mammalia; order Pholidota; family Manidae; genus Manis; species Manis pentadactyla. The sequence goes on along the minus strand of NW_026644607.1, from coordinate 390,224 downwards.
GTGAGTTTGTGTATGACTGTGTGAGTGTGAGTTTGCACATGTGTGAGGGACTTTATTTGAGTGTGTGTCAATGTGTTTGTGTGAGAGTGTATATGTGTATGGGCGTGAGTGTGTGTGAGAGGTTTTGTGAATTTGTGTGGGAGTGAAGATGTGTGAATGTGTGGGAGTGGGTGTTTGTGGGTGTGTATAAGAACTGTTGCGAGATTGTGTGATATTGAGTGTGTGTTTGGGTGTCTATGTGGTTTCATGCATGTGTGTGGGACTGAACGTGCGGGTCTGGGCGTGTGTCTGTGTGAGTGTTTGAGTGGAATGGGGTGAAATATGATGCAACAAAGGTTCCTGAGAGGTTTGAAAGCGATATTGGCCTTCTCTGATGGAACGGAAAGCCATAGAACGTGGTGGGAGGCTACAGATAGAAGAGCAATGTTGTGGAACGGACTGTAATGCAGTGTATTGTGATGCAATAGATGGTTCCTGTGTGTTATGGAAAAGAATGGATCGTTCTTTGATGGAATGAAACGCAGTAGAACGTGGTGGATTGTTGCGGAATGGAGTGGAATGTTGTGATGTGGAGTGCAATGCAGTGCATTGTGACGCAAGGGAGGGAAACCGAGCGGTTTGGACACGAAGGGAGCCTTCTTTCCAGGAATGGAAGGCTGTAAAAGGTGAAAGATTGTCAGGTACTGGAGTAGAATATTGTGGAGTGGAGTCGAACGGGGTGCCATTTGATGCAATAGACGGTTTCTCATTGTGTTTTAAGCGAATGGATTTATGTGCACGTGATTGTGCAGCTGTGTGTGTTTGTGTGTCTATTTTTGATAGGGATTGAGTGTGTGCATTTGTCACTGTGTGTACGGTTTTGAGAGAGGTTGCTGTGTCAGCGTGCAGGTGTGTGAGTGGCTGAGCAAGAGTGTCTGTATATGCGAGGGCGTGACCATGTTTATAAGAGGGTGATTATATAAGTGTTTAAGTGTGTGTGTGAGAGTTTGACAGCATTTGAATGTATGAGTGCGTGTGAGCATGTTACTGTGTGAGTGTCTCTGTGTAGTTTTGTAAGTGTATGTGACATTTTGTCTGAGTGCGTGAGTCTGTGTTTTGGTGTGAGTGATTGTGTGCGTGATATTGTGCGCACGTTTGTGTCTGTGCGTTTGTCAGCATTCGTGTGTGTGTCTGTGTGTGACAGTTTGTGTGTCTGTGTTTATGGAGGTGTGTGTCTGTGTGAGTGGGTGTGATACTGAATATGAGATAGTGTGAGTTTCTTCGAGTGTGAGTGTGTAAGTGTGCAAGGTGCAGTGTCTCAGTGTGTGAATGTGAAGTAAGGTCTTATGTGATTGTGTTTTATTTATTGTGAGGAGAGTTTTACTCTTCAGGTGAGTGTGTAAATGTGAGAGACCATTTGTGTGAGTGGGAGTGTTACTCTGCATGTATGAGGGACAGTGTGTGTTTGTGTTTGAACGGGAGTCCATGTGAGTCTTAGATTATATGTGTGCAGTTGTGGGAGTGTGTGCGAGAGGTGAGTGGGACTGAGTGGGTGCGACTGTGTATCTCTGGTAGAGTATGTGTATGTGTGACTGAATGTATCTGTTTGAGAGAGTGTGTGTGCACGTGTGTGTTAGTGTATAAGTGTTGATATGCCTGTGTGTTTCAGTGAGGGTGAGTGTAAGTGTGTGTTAGTGTGTGCGTGAGTGTGTGTGTGTATGTGTGATTGACTGAATGTTTTCGAGATTATTGGAGATACTTTGAGTGTGTGTGAGTGTGTGACTTTGTGTGTGAATGTGTGTGTGAGGGTGCACACGTGTGAGGGACTTGGTGTGAGTGTGAAACTGTGCATGTGTCAGCATGCATATGTGTGTGTGATGGTGGGTGTATGAGTGTGAATGACTGAGTGTGTAGGGCCATGAATGGGACTGAGTGTTTGTGAGTGTGTATACAAGTCTGTTGCATGATTGTGTGTGATTGTGTTATTCTGTGTGTGTGTGGTTCGGTGGTTTTCTGTGTGTGTGGGCCTGTGCATGTGTGTGTGTGTGTGCGACTGAGTGAGAGAGTGCTTGCTTGTGCGTGTGTCTTTGTGTTGTGTCAGTGTGAGTGTTTGAGGGGAATGGGGTGAAATATGATGCCTCCAATGTTGCGATGGTTTGTGACATTTTGTGTGAGTGGGAGTGTTGGAGTGCGAGAGAGTGCGTGATTGCGTGTGAGCCTGTGAGTGTGTGTATGTGTTTGTGAGTGTGTGTGATGGTGACATTGCGTGAGGGTGCATTTGTGTCTGCATACGTGTAAGTGTGCTTTGGACATGTGTGAATGTATGTAGGTCTATGTGTGAGTGTGTGTGTTTGTGGATATGTGATGGTGTGGGTCACTGTGAGTGTGCAGGTGAGCAAGGTGCTGTGCGAGCGTGTGTCAGAGTGTGAAGGGCGTTCGTGTGTGACTGTGTGAGATAGTATGAGCAGGTGTGTTTTAGTGTTATGTGTGTGTGTTTGTGAGAGATTAGCTGTGTGAGTGGGAGTGTTACTCTGAGTGTATGTGTGACTGTGTGTTTGGGTATGTAAGAATGCGTGTGAGTGTGTTTTAGTTTGTGAGTGTGCAGGTTTAGGAGCGTGTGTGCATGAGATGTGCGACTGTATGATTGTGCGTCATTCTGCATATGTATGTGCCTGGTTGTGAATGTGTGAGCATGTGTGAGTGAATGTGTGATTTTGGGTGTGTGTTCAAGGGCATGTTAGTGTCAGAGTTCAGGAGTGCTTATGTCTGTGTGTATATCAGTGTGTGTGAGTATATGTGGGAGATGTAGGTGCATGAGTGTGAGTGTTTCTATGTGTGTCTGTGTGCGTAATGGGGTGTGACTCTATGTGTTAAGGTCTCTGTGAGAGACTGTGTGTTTGAGTGTGGGTCAGTGTGTGTGAGTTTGTGTATGACTGTGTGAGTGTGAGTTTGCACATGTGTGAGGGACTTTATTTGAGTGTGTGTCAATGTGTTTGTGTGAGAGTGTATATGTGTATGGGCGTGAGTGTGTGTGAGAGGTTTTGTGAATTTGTGTGGGAGTGAAGATGTGTGAATGTGTGGGAGTGGGTGTTTGTGGGTGTGTATAAGAACTGTTGCGAGATTGTGTGATATTGAGTGTGTGTTTGGGTGTCTATGTGGTTTCATGCATGTGTGTGGGACTGAACGTGCGGGTCTGGGCGTGTGTCTGTGTGAGTGTTTGAGTGGAATGGGGTGAAATATGATGCAACAAAGGTTCCTGAGAGGTTTGAAAGCGATATTGGCCTTCTCTGATGGAACGGAAAGCCATAGAACGTGGTGGGAGGCTACAGATAGAAGAGCAATGTTGTGGAACGGACTGTAATGCAGTGTATTGTGATGCAATAGATGGTTCCTGTGTGTTATGGAAAAGAATGGATCGTTCTTTGATGGAATGAAACGCAGTAGAACGTGGTGGATTGTTGCGGAATGGAGTGGAATGTTGTGATGTGGAGTGCAATGCAGTGCATTGTGACGCAAGGGAGGGAAACCGAGCGGTTTGGACACGAAGGGAGCCTTCTTTCCAGGAATGGAAGGCTGTAAAAGGTGAAAGATTGTCAGGTACTGGAGTAGAATATTGTGGAGTGGAGTCGAACGGGGTGCCATTTGATGCAATAGACGGTTTCTCATTGTGTTTTAAGCGAATGGATTTATGTGCACGTGATTGTGCAGCTGTGTGTGTTTGTGTGTCTATTTTTGATAGGGATTGAGTGTGTGCATTTGTCACTGTGTGTACGGTTTTGAGAGAGGTTGCTGTGTCAGCGTGCAGGTGTGTGAGTGGCTGAGCAAGAGTGTCTGTATATGCGAGGGCGTGACCATGTTTATAAGAGGGTGATTATATAAGTGTTTAAGTGTGTGTGTGAGAGTTTGACAGCATTTGAATGTATGAGTGCGTGTGAGCATGTTACTGTGTGAGTGTCTCTGTGTAGTTTTGTAAGTGTATGTGACATTTTGTCTGAGTGCGTGAGTCTGTGTTTTGGTGTGAGTGATTGTGTGCGTGATATTGTGCGCACGTTTGTGTCTGTGCGTTTGTCAGCATTCGTGTGTGTGTCTGTGTGTGACAGTTTGTGTGTCTGTGTTTATGGAGGTGTGTGTCTGTGTGAGTGGGTGTGATACTGAATATGAGATAGTGTGAGTTTCTTCGAGTGTGAGTGTGTAAGTGTGCAAGGTGCAGTGTCTCAGTGTGTGAATGTGAAGTAAGGTCTTATGTGATTGTGTTTTATTTATTGTGAGGAGAGTTTTACTCTTCAGGTGAGTGTGTAAATGTGAGAGACCATTTGTGTGAGTGGGAGTGTTACTCTGCATGTATGAGGGACAGTGTGTGTTTGTGTTTGAACGGGAGTCCATGTGAGTCTTAGATTATATGTGTGCAGTTGTGGGAGTGTGTGCGAGAGGTGAGTGGGACTGAGTGGGTGCGACTGTGTATCTCTGGTAGAGTATGTGTATGTGTGACTGAATGTATCTGTTTGAGAGAGTGTGTGTGCACGTGTGTGTTAGTGTATAAGTGTTGATATGCCTGTGTGTTTCAGTGAGGGTGAGTGTAAGTGTGTGTTAGTGTGTGCGTGAGTGTGTGTGTGTATGTGTGATTGACTGAATGTTTTCGAGATTATTGGAGATACTTTGAGTGTGTGTGAGTGTGTGACTTTGTGTGTGAATGTGTGTGTGAGGGTGCACACGTGTGAGGGACTTGGTGTGAGTGTGAAACTGTGCATGTGTCAGCATGCATATGTGTGTGTGATGGTGGGTGTATGAGTGTGAATGACTGAGTGTGTAGGGCCATGAATGGGACTGAGTGTTTGTGAGTGTGTATACAAGTCTGTTGCGTGATTGTGTGTGATTGTGTTATTCTGTGTGTGTGTGGTTCGGTGGTTTTCTGTGTGTGTGGGCCTGTGCATGTGTGTGTGTGTGTGCGACTGAGTGAGAGAGTGCTTGCTTGTGCGTGTGTCTTTGTGTTGTGTCAGTGTGAGTGTTTGAGGGGAATGGGGTGAAATATGATGCCTCCAATGTTGCGATGGTTTGTGACATTTTGTGTGAGTGGGAGTGTTGGAGTGCGAGAGAGTGCGTGATTGCGTGTGAGCCTGTGAGTGTGTGTATGTGTTTGTGAGTGTGTGTGATGGTGACATTGCGTGAGGGTGCATTTGTGTCTGCATACGTGTAAGTGTGCTTTGGACATGTGTGAATGTATGTAGGTCTATGTGTGAGTGTGTGTGTTTGTGGATATGTGATGGTGTGGGTCACTGTGAGTGTGCAGGTGAGCAAGGTGCTGTGCGAGCGTGTGTCAGAGTGTGAAGGGCGTTCGTGTGTGACTGTGTGAGATAGTATGAGCAGGTGTGTTTTAGTGTTATGTGTGTGTGTTTGTGAGAGATTAGCTGTGTGAGTGGGAGTGTTACTCTGAGTGTATGTGTGACTGTGTGTTTGGGTATGTAAGAATGCGTGTGAGTGTGTTTTAGTTTGTGAGTGTGCAGGTTTAGGAGCGTGTGTGCATGAGATGTGCGACTGTATGATTGTGCGTCATTCTGCATATGTATGTGCCTGGTTGTGAATGTGTGAGCATGTGTGAGTGAATGTGTGATTTTGGGTGTGTGTTCAAGGGCATGTTAGTGTCAGAGTTCAGGAGTGCTTATGTCTGTGTGTATATCAGTGTGTGTGAGTATATGTGGGAGATGTAGGTGCATGAGTGTGAGTGTTTCTATGTGTGTCTGTGTGCGTAATGGGGTGTGACTCTATGTGTTAAGGTCTCTGTGAGAGACTGTGTGTTTGAGTGTGGGTCAGTGTGTGTGAGTTTGTGTATGACTGTGTGAGTGTGAGTTTGCACATGTGTGAGGGACTTTATTTGAGTGTGTGTCAATGTGTTTGTGTGAGAGTGTATATGTGTATGGGCGTGAGTGTGTGTGAGAGGTTTTGTGAATTTGTGTGGGAGTGAAGATGTGTGAATGTGTGGGAGTGGGTGTTTGTGGGTGTGTATAAGAACTGTTGCGAGATTGTGTGATATTGAGTGTGTGTTTGGGTGTCTATGTGGTTTCATGCATGTGTGTGGGTCTGGGCGTGTGTCTGTGTGAGTGTTTGAGTGGAATGGGGTGAAATATGATGCAACAAAGGTTCCTGAGAGGTTTGAAAGCGATATTGGCCTTCTCTGATGGAACGGAAAGCCATAGAACGTGGTGGGAGGCTACAGATAGAAGAGCAATGTTGTGGAACGGACTGTAATGCAGTGTATTGTGATGCAATAGATGGTTCCTGTGTGTTATGGAAAAGAATGGATCGTTCTTTGATGGAATGAAACGCAGTAGAACGTGGTGGATTGTTGCGGAATGGAGTGGAATGTTGTGATGTGGAGTGCAATGCAGTGCATTGTGACGCAAGGGAGGGAAACCGAGCGGTTTGGACACGAAGGGAGCCTTCTTTCCAGGAATGGAAGGCAGTAAAAGGTGAAAGATTGTCAGGTACTGGAGTAGAATATTGTGGAGTGGAGTCGAACGGGGTGCCATTTGATGCAATAGACGGTTTCTCATTGTGTTTTAAGCGAATGGATTTATGTGCACGTGATTGTGCAGCTGTGTGTGTTTGTGTGTCTATTTTTGATAGGGATTGAGTGTGTGCATTTGTCACTGTGTGTACGGTTTTGAGAGAGGTTGCTGTGTCAGCGTGCAGGTGTGTGAGTGGCTGAGCAAGAGTGTCTGTATATGCGAGGGCGTGACCATGTTTATAAGAGGGTGATTATATAAGTGTTTAAGTGTGTGTGTGAGAGTTTGACAGCATTTGAATGTATGAGTGCGTGTGAGCATGTTACTGTGTGAGTGTCTCTGTGTAGTTTTGTAAGTGTATGTGACATTTTGTCTGAGTGCGTGAGTCTGTGTTTTGGTGTGAGTGATTGTGTGCGTGATATTGTGCGCACGTTTGTGTCTGTGCGTTTGTCAGCATTCGTGTGTGTGTCTGTGTGTGACAGTTTGTGTGTCTGTGTTTATGGAGGTGTGTGTCTGTGTGAGTGGGTGTGATACTGAATATGAGATAGTGTGAGTTTCTTCGAGTGTGAGTGTGTAAGTGTGCAAGGTGCAGTGTCTCAGTGTGTGAATGTGAAGTAAGGTCTTATGTGATTGTGTTTTATTTATTGTGAGGAGAGTTTTACTCTTCAGGTGAGTGTGTAAATGTGAGAGACCATTTGTGTGAGTGGGAGTGTTACTCTGCATGTATGAGGGACAGTGTGTGTTTGTGTTTGAACGGGAGTCCATGTGAGTCTTAGATTATATGTGTGCAGTTGTGGGAGTGTGTGCGAGAGGTGAGTGGGACTGAGTGGGTGCGACTGTGTATCTCTGGTAGAGTATGTGTATGTGTGACTGAATGTATCTGTTTGAGAGAGTGTGTGTGCACGTGTGTGTTAGTGTATAAGTGTTGATATGCCTGTGTGTTTCAGTGAGGGTGAGTGTAAGTGTGTGTTAGTGTGTGCGTGAGTGTGTGTGTGTATGTGTGATTGACTGAATGTTTTCGAGATTATTGGAGATACTTTGAGTGTGTGTGAGTGTGTGACTTTGTGTGTGAATGTGTGTGTGAGGGTGCACACGTGTGAGGGACTTGGTGTGAGTGTGAAACTGTGCATGTGTCAGCATGCATATGTGTGTGTGATGGTGGGTGTATGAGTGTGAATGACTGAGTGTGTAGGGCCATGAATGGGACTGAGTGTTTGTGAGTGTGTATACAAGTCTGTTGCGTGATTGTGTGTGATTGTGTTATTCTGTGTGTGTGTGGTTCGGTGGTTTTCTGTGTGTGTGGGCCTGTGCATGTGTGTGTGTGTGTGCGACTGAGTGAGAGAGTGCTTGCTTGTGCGTGTGTCTTTGTGTTGTGTCAGTGTGAGTGTTTGAGGGGAATGGGGTGAAATATGATGCCTCCAATGTTGCGATGGTTTGTGACATTTTGTGTGAGTGGGAGTGTTGGAGTGCGAGAGAGTGCGTGATTGCGTGTGAGCCTGTGAGTGTGTGTATGTGTTTGTGAGTGTGTGTGATGGTGACATTGCGTGAGGGTGCATTTGTGTCTGCATACGTGTAAGTGTGCTTTGGACATGTGTGAATGTATGTAGGTCTATGTGTGAGTGTGTGTGTTTGTGGATATGTGATGGTGTGGGTCACTGTGAGTGTGCAGGTGAGCAAGGTGCTGTGCGAGCGTGTGTCAGAGTGTGAAGGGCGTTCGTGTGTGACTGTGTGAGATAGTATGAGCAGGTGTGTTTTAGTGTTATGTGTGTGTGTTTGTGAGAGATTAGCTGTGTGAGTGGGAGTGTTACTCTGAGTGTATGTGTGACTGTGTGTTTGGGTATGTAAGAATGCGTGTGAGTGTGTTTTAGTTTGTGAGTGTGCAGGTTTAGGAGCGTGTGTGCATGAGATGTGCGACTGTATGATTGTGCGTCATTCTGCATATGTATGTGCCTGGTTGTGAATGTGTGAGCATGTGTGAGTGAATGTGTGATTTTGGGTGTGTGTTCAAGGGCATGTTAGTGTCAGAGTTCAGGAGTGCTTATGTCTGTGTGTATATCAGTGTGTGTGAGTATATGTGGGAGATGTAGGTGCATGAGTGTGAGTGTTTCTATGTGTGTCTGTGTGCGTAATGGGGTGTGACTCTATGTGTTAAGGTCTCTGTGAGAGACTGTGTGTTTGAGTGTGGGTCAGTGTGTGTGAGTTTGTGTATGACTGTGTGAGTGTGAGTTTGCACATGTGTGAGGGACTTTATTTGAGTGTGTGTCAATGTGTTTGTGTGAGAGTGTATATGTGTATGGGCGTGAGTGTGTGTGAGAGGTTTTGTGAATTTGTGTGGGAGTGAAGATGTGTGAATGTGTGGGAGTGGGTGTTTGTGGGTGTGTATAAGAACTGTTGCGAGATTGTGTGATATTGAGTGTGTGTTTGGGTGTCTATGTGGTTTCATGCATGTGTGTGGGTCTGGGCGTGTGTCTGTGTGAGTGTTTGAGTGGAATGGGGTGAAATATGATGCAACAAAGGTTCCTGAGAGGTTTGAAAGCGATATTGGCCTTCTCTGATGGAACGGAAAGCCATAGAACGTGGTGGGAGGCTACAGATAGAAGAGCAATGTTGTGGAACGGACTGTAATGCAGTGTATTGTGATGCAATAGATGGTTCCTGTGTGTTATGGAAAAGAATGGATCGTTCTTTGATGGAATGAAACGCAGTAGAACGTGGTGGATTGTTGCGGAATGGAGTGGAATGTTGTGATGTGGAGTGCAATGCAGTGCATTGTGACGCAAGGGAGGGAAACCGAGCGGTTTGGACACGAAGGGAGCCTTCTTTCCAGGAATGGAAGGCAGTAAAAGGTGAAAGATTGTCAGGTACTGGAGTAGAATATTGTGGAGTGGAGTCGAACGGGGTGCCATTTGATGCAATAGACGGTTTCTCATTGTGTTTTAAGCGAATGGATTTATGTGCACGTGATTGTGCAGCTGTGTGTGTTTGTGTGTCTATTTTTGATAGGGATTGAGTGTGTGCATTTGTCACTGTGTGTACGGTTTTGAGAGAGGTTGCTGTGTCAGCGTGCAGGTGTGTGAGTGGCTGAGCAAGAGTGTCTGTATATGCGAGGGCGTGACCATGTTTATAAGAGGGTGATTATATAAGTGTTTAAGTGTGTGTGTGAGAGTTTGACAGCATTTGAATGTATGAGTGCGTGTGAGCATGTTACTGTGTGAGTGTCTCTGTGTAGTTTTGTAAGTGTATGTGACATTTTGTCTGAGTGCGTGAGTCTGTGTTTTGGTGTGAGTGATTGTGTGCGTGATATTGTGCGCACGTTTGTGTCTGTGCGTTTGTCAGCATTCGTGTGTGTGTCTGTGTGTGACAGTTTGTGTGTCTGTGTTTATGGAGGTGTGTGTCTGTGTGAGTGGGTGTGATACTGAATATGAGATAGTGTGAGTTTCTTCGAGTGTGAGTGTGTAAGTGTGCAAGGTGCAGTGTCTCAGTGTGTGAATGTGAAGTAAGGTCTTATGTGATTGTGTTTTATTTATTGTGAGGAGAGTTTTACTCTTCAGGTGAGTGTGTAAATGTGAGAGACCATTTGTGTGAGTGGGAGTGTTACTCTGCATGTATGAGGGACAGTGTGTGTTTGTGTTTGAACGGGAGTCCATGTGAGTCTTAGATTATATGTGTGCAGTTGTGGGAGTGTGTGCGAGAGGTGAGTGGGACTGAGTGGGTGCGACTGTGTATCTCTGGTAGAGTATGTGTATGTGTGACTGAATGTATCTGTTTGAGAGAGTGTGTGTGCACGTGTGTGTTAGTGTATAAGTGTTGATATGCCTGTGTGTTTCAGTGAGGGTGAGTGTAAGTGTGTGTTAGTGTGTGCGTGAGTGTGTGTGTGTATGTGTGATTGACTGAATGTTTTCGAGATTATTGGAGATACTTTGAGTGTGTGTGAGTGTGTGACTTTGTGTGTGAATGTGTGTGTGAGGGTGCACACGTGTGAGGGACTTGGTGTGAGTGTGAAACTGTGCATGTGTCAGCATGCATATGTGTGTGTGATGGTGGGTGTATGAGTGTGAATGACTGAGTGTGTAGGGCCATGAATGGGACTGAGTGTTTGTGAGTGTGTATACAAGTCTGTTGCGTGATTGTGTGTGATTGTGTTATTCTGTGTGTGTGTGGTTCGGTGGTTTTCTGTGTGTGTGGGCCTGTGCATGTGTGTGTGTGTGTGCGACTGAGTGAGAGAGTGCTTGCTTGTGCGTGTGTCTTTGTGTTGTGTCAGTGTGAGTGTTTGAGGGGAATGGGGTGAAATATGATGCCTCCAATGTTGCGATGGTTTGTGACATTTTGTGTGAGTGGGAGTGTTGGAGTGCGAGAGAGTGCGTGATTGCGTGTGAGCCTGTGAGTGTGTGTATGTGTTTGTGAGTGTGTGTGATGGTGACATTGCGTGAGGGTGCATTTGTGTCTGCATACGTGTAAGTGTGCTTTGGACATGTGTGAATGTATGTAGGTCTATGTGTGAGTGTGTGTGTTTGTGGATATGTGATGGTGTGGGTCACTGTGAGTGTGCAGGTGAGCAAGGTGCTGTGCGAGCGTGTGTCAGAGTGTGAAGGGCGTTCGTGTGTGACTGTGTGAGATAGTATGAGCAGGTGTGTTTTAGTGTTATGTGTGTGTGTTTGTGAGAGATTAGCTGTGTGAGTGGGAGTGTTACTCTGAGTGTATGTGTGACTGTGTGTTTGGGTATGTAAGAATGCGTGTGAGTGTGTTTTAGTTTGTGAGTGTGCAGGTTTAGGAGCGTGTGTGCATGAGATGTGCGACTGTATGATTGTGCGTCATTCTGCATATGTATGTGCCTGGTTGTGAATGTGTGAGCATGTGTGAGTGAATGTGTGATTTTGGGTGTGTGTTCAAGGGCATGTTAGTGTCAGAGTTCAGGAGTGCTTATGTCTGTGTGTATATCAGTGTGTGTGAGTATATGTGGGAGATGTAGGTGCATGAGTGTGAGTGTTTCTATGTGTGTCTGTGTGCGTAATGGGGTGTGACTCTATGTGTTAAGGTCTCTGTGAGAGACTGTGTGTTTGAGTGTGGGTCAGTGTGTGTGAGTTTGTGTATGACTGTGTGAGTGTGAGTTTGCACATGTGTGAGGGACTTTATTTGAGTGTGTGTCAATGTGTTTGTGTGAGAGTGTATATGTGTATGGGCGTGAGTGTGTGTGAGAGGTTTTGTGAATTTGTGTGGGAGTGAAGATGTGTGAATGTGTGGGAGTGGGTGTTTGTGGGTGTGTATAAGAACTGTTGCGAGATTGTGTGATATTGAGTGTGTGTTTGGGTGTCTATGTGGTTTCATGCATGTGTGTGGGACTGAACGTGCGGGTCTGGGCGTGTGTCTGTGTGAGTGTTTGAGTGGAATGGGGTGAAATATGATGCAACAAAGGTTCCTGAGAGGTTTGAAAGCGATATTGGCCTTCTCTGATGGAACGGAAAGCCATAGAACGTGGTGGGAGGCTACAGATAGAAGAGCAATGTTGTGGAACGGACTGTAATGCAGTGTATTGTGATGCAATAGATGGTTCCTGTGTGTTATGGAAAAGAATGGATCGTTCTTTGATGGAATGAAACGCAGTAGAACGTGGTGGATTGTTGCGGAATGGAGTGGAATGTTGTGATGTGGAGTGCAATGCAGTGCATTGTGACGCAAGGGAGGGAAACCGAGCGGTTTGGACACGAAGGGAGCCTTCTTTCCAGGAATGGAAGGCAGTAAAAGGTGAAAGATTGTCAGGTACTGGAGTAGAATATTGTGGAGTGGAGTCGAACGGGGTGCCATTTGATGCAATAGACGGTTTCTCATTGTGTTTTAAGCGAATGGATTTATGTGCACGTGATTGTGCAGCTGTGTGTGTTTGTGTGTCTATTTTTGATAGGGATTGAGTGTGTGCATTTGTCACTGTGTGTACGGTTTTGAGAGAGGTTGCTGTGTCAGCGTGCAGGTGTGTGAGTGGCTGAGCAAGAGTGTCTGTATATGCGAGGGCGTGACCATGTTTATAAGAGGGTGATTATATAAGTGTTTAAGTGTGTGTGTGAGAGTTTGACAGCATTTGAATGTATGAGTGCGTGTGAGCATGTTACTGTGTGAGTGTCTCTGTGTAGTTTTGTAAGTGTATGTGACATTTTGTCTGAGTGCGTGAGTCTGTGTTTTGGTGTGAGTGATTGTGTGCGTGATATTGTGCGCACGTTTGTGTCTGTGCGTTTGTCAGCATTCGTGTGTGTGTCTGTGTGTGACAGTTTGTGTGTCTGTGTTTATGGAGGTGTGTGTCTGTGTGAGTGGGTGTGATACTGAATATGAGATAGTGTGAGTTTCTTCGAGTGTGAGTGTGTAAGTGTGCAAGGTGCAGTGTCTCAGTGTGTGAATGTGAAGTAAGGTCTTATGTGATTGTGTTTTATTTATTGTGAGGAGAGTTTTACTCTTCAGGTGAGTGTGTAAATGTGAGAGACCATTTGTGTGAGTGGGAGTGTTACTCTGCATGTATGAGGGACAGTGTGTGTTTGTGTTTGAACGGGAGTCCATGTGAGTCTTAGATTATATGTGTGCAGTTGTGGGAGTGTGTGCGAGAGGTGAGTGGGACTGAGTGGGTGCGACTGTGTATCTCTGGTAGAGTATGTGTATGTGTGACTGAATGTATCTGTTTGAGAGAGTGTGTGTGCACGTGTGTGTTAGTGTATAAGTGTTGATATGCCTGTGTGTTTCAGTGAGGGTGAGTGTAAGTGTGTGTTAGTGTGTGCGTGAGTGTGTGTGTGTATGTGTGATTGACTGAATGTTTTCGAGATTATTGGAGATACTTTGAGTGTGTGTGAGTGTGTGACTTTGTGTGTGAATGTGTGTGTGAGGGTGCACACGTGTGAGGGACTTGGTGTGAGTGTGAAACTGTGCATGTGTCAGCATGCATATGTGTGTGTGATGGTGGGTGTATGAGTGTGAATGACTGAGTGTGTAGGGCCATGAATGGGACTGAGTGTTTGTGAGTGTGTATACAAGTCTGTTGCATGATTGTGTGTGATTGTGTTATTCTGTGTGTGTGTGGTTCGGTGGTTTTCTGTGTGTGTGGGCCTGTGCATGTGTGTGTGTGTGTGCGACTGAGTGAGAGAGTGCTTGCTTGTGCGTGTGTCTTTGTGTTGTGTCAGTGTGAGTGTTTGAGGGGAATGGGGTGAAATATGATGCCTCCAATGTTGCGATGGTTTGTGACATTTTGTGTGAGTGGGAGTGTTGGAGTGCGAGAGAGTGCGTGATTGCGTGTGAGCCTGTGAGTGTGTGTATGTGTTTGTGAGTGTGTGTGATGGTGACATTGCGTGAGGGTGCATTTGTGTCTGCATACGTGTAAGTGTGCTTTGGACATGTGTGAATGTATGTAGGTCTATGTGTGAGTGTGTGTGTTTGTGGATATGTGATGGTGTGGGTCACTGTGAGTGTGCAGGTGAGCAAGGTGCTGTGCGAGCGTGTGTCAGAGTGTGAAGGGCGTTCGTGTGTGACTGTGTGAGATAGTATGAGCAGGTGTGTTTTAGTGTTATGTGTGTGTGTTTGTGAGAGATTAGCTGTGTGAGTGGGAGTGTTACTCTGAGTGTATGTGTGACTGTGTGTTTGGGTATGTAAGAATGCGTGTGAGTGTGTTTTAGTTTGTGAGTGTGCAGGTTTAGGAGCGTGTGTGCATGAGATGTGCGACTGTATGATTGTGCGTCATTCTGCATATGTATGTGCCTGGTTGTGAATGTGTGAGCATGTGTGAGTGAATGTGTGATTTTGGGTGTGTGTTCAAGGGCATGTTAGTGTCAGAGTTCAGGAGTGCTTATGTCTGTGTGTATATCAGTGTGTGTGAGTATATGTGGGAGATGTAGGTGCATGAGTGTGAGTGTTTCTATGTGTGTCTGTGTGCGTAATGGGGTGTGACTCTATGTGTTAAGGTCTCTGTGAGAGACTGTGTGTTTGAGTGTGGGTCAGTGTGTGTGAGTTTGTGTATGACTGTGTGAGTGTGAGTTTGCACATGTGTGAGGGACTTTATTTGAGTGTGTGTCAATGTGTTTGTGTGAGAGTGTATATGTGTATGGGCGTGAGTGTGTGTGAGAGGTTTTGTGAATTTGTGTGGGAGTGAAGATGTGTGAATGTGTGGGAGTGGGTGTTTGTGGGTGTGTATAAGAACTGTTGCGAGATTGTGTGATATTGAGTGTGTGTTTGGGTGTCTATGTGGTTTCATGCATGTGTGTGGGTCTGGGCGTGTGTCTGTGTGAGTGTTTGAGTGGAATGGGGTGAAATATGATGCAACAAAGGTTCCTGAGAGGTTTGAAAGCGATATTGGCCTTCTCTGATGGAACGGAAAGCCATAGAACGTGGTGGGAGGCTACAGATAGAAGAGCAATGTTGTGGAACGGACTGTAATGCAGTGTATTGTGATGCAATAGATGGTTCCTGTGTGTTATGGAAAAGAATGGATCGTTCTTTGATGGAATGAAACGCAGTAGAACGTGGTGGATTGTTGCGGAATGGAGTGGAATGTTGTGATGTGGAGTGCAATGCAGTGCATTGTGACGCAAGGGAGGGAAACCGAGCGGTTTGGACACGAAGGGAGCCTTCTTTCCAGGAATGGAAGGCAGTAAAAGGTGAAAGATTGTCAGGTACTGGAGTAGAATATTGTGGAGTGGAGTCGAACGGGGTGCCATTTGATGCAATAGACGGTTTCTCATTGTGTTTTAAGCGAATGGATTTATGTGCACGTGATTGTGCAGCTGTGTGTGTTTGTGTGTCTATTTTTGATAGGGATTGAGTGTGTGCATTTGTCACTGTGTGTACGGTTTTGAGAGAGGTTGCTGTGTCAGCGTGCAGGTGTGTGAGTGGCTGAGCAAGAGTGTCTGTATATGCGAGGGCGTGACCATGTTTATAAGAGGGTGATTATATAAGTGTTTAAGTGTGTGTGTGAGAGTTTGACAGCATTTGAATGTATGAGTGCGTGTGAGCATGTTACTGTGTGAGTGTCTCTGTGTAGTTTTGTAAGTGTATGTGACATTTTGTCTGAGTGCGTGAGTCTGTGTTTTGGTGTGAGTGATTGTGTGCGTGATATTGTGCGCACGTTTGTGTCTGTGCGTTTGTCAGCATTCGTGTGTGTGTCTGTGTGTGACAGTTTGTGTGTCTGTGTTTATGGAGGTGTGTGTCTGTGTGAGTGGGTGTGATACTGAATATGAGATAGTGTGAGTTTCTTCGAGTGTGAGTGTGTAAGTGTGCAAGGTGCAGTGTCTCAGTGTGTGAATGTGAAGTAAGGTCTTATGTGATTGTGTTTTATTTATTGTGAGGAGAGTTTTACTCTTCAGGTGAGTGTGTAAATGTGAGAGACCATTTGTGTGAGTGGGAGTGTTACTCTGCATGTATGAGGGACAGTGTGTGTTTGTGTTTGAACGGGAGTCCATGTGAGTCTTAGATTATATGTGTGCAGTTGTGGGAGTGTGTGCGAGAGGTGAGTGGGACTGAGTGGGTGCGACTGTGTATCTCTGGTAGAGTATGTGTATGTGTGACTGAATGTATCTGTTTGAGAGAGTGTGTGTGCACGTGTGTGTTAGTGTATAAGTGTTGATATGCCTGTGTGTTTCAGTGAGGGTGAGTGTAAGTGTGTGTTAGTGTGTGCGTGAGTGTGTGTGTGTATGTGTGATTGACTGAATGTTTTCGAGATTATTGGAGATACTTTGAGTGTGTGTGAGTGTGTGACTTTGTGTGTGAATGTGTGTGTGAGGGTGCACACGTGTGAGGGACTTGGTGTGAGTGTGAAACTGTGCATGTGTCAGCATGCATATGTGTGTGTGATGGTGGGTGTATGAGTGTGAATGACTGAGTGTGTAGGGCCATGAATGGGACTGAGTGTTTGTGAGTGTGTATACAAGTCTGTTGCGTGATTGTGTGTGATTGTGTTATTCTGTGTGTGTGTGGTTCGGTGGTTTTCTGTGTGTGTGGGCCTGTGCATGTGTGTGTGTGTGTGCGACTGAGTGAGAGAGTGCTTGCTTGTGCGTGTGTCTTTGTGTTGTGTCAGTGTGAGTGTTTGAGGGGAATGGGGTGAAATATGATGCCTCCAATGTTGCGATGGTTTGTGACATTTTGTGTGAGTGGGAGTGTTGGAGTGCGAGAGAGTGCGTGATTGCGTGTGAGCCTGTGAGTGTGTGTATGTGTTTGTGAGTGTGTGTGATGGTGACATTGCGTGAGGGTGCATTTGTGTCTGCATACGTGTAAGTGTGCTTTGGACATGTGTGAATGTATGTAGGTCTATGTGTGAGTGTGTGTGTTTGTGGATATGTGATGGTGTGGGTCACTGTGAGTGTGCAGGTGAGCAAGGTGCTGTGCGAGCGTGTGTCAGAGTGTGAAGGGCGTTCGTGTGTGACTGTGTGAGATAGTATGAGCAGGTGTGTTTTAGTGTTATGTGTGTGTGTTTGTGAGAGATTAGCTGTGTGAGTGGGAGTGTTACTCTGAGTGTATGTGTGACTGTGTGTTTGGGTATGTAAGAATGCGTGTGAGTGTGTTTTAGTTTGTGAGTGTGCAGGTTTAGGAGCGTGTGTGCATGAGATGTGCGACTGTATGATTGTGCGTCATTCTGCATATGTATGTGCCTGGTTGTGAATGTGTGAGCATGTGTGAGTGAATGTGTGATTTTGGGTGTGTGTTCAAGGGCATGTTAGTGTCAGAGTTCAGGAGTGCTTATGTCTGTGTGTATATCAGTGTGTGTGAGTATATGTGGGAGATGTAGGTGCATGAGTGTGAGTGTTTCTATGTGTGTCTGTGTGCGTAATGGGGTGTGACTCTATGTGTTAAGGTCTCTGTGAGAGACTGTGTGTTTGAGTGTGGGTCAGTGTGTGTGAGTTTGTGTATGACTGTGTGAGTGTGAGTTTGCACATGTGTGAGGGACTTTATTTGAGTGTGTGTCAATGTGTTTGTGTGAGAGTGTATATGTGTATGGGCGTGAGTGTGTGTGAGAGGTTTTGTGAATTTGTGTGGGAGTGAAGATGTGTGAATGTGTGGGAGTGGGTGTTTGTGGGTGTGTATAAGAACTGTTGCGAGATTGTGTGATATTGAGTGTGTGTTTGGGTGTCTATGTGGTTTCATGCATGTGTGTGGGACTGAACGTGCGGGTCTGGGCGTGTGTCTGTGTGAGTGTTTGAGTGGAATGGGGTGAAATATGATGCAACAAAGGTTCCTGAGAGGTTTGAAAGCGATATTGGCCTTCTCTGATGGAACGGAAAGCCATAGAACGTGGTGGGAGGCTACAGATAGAAGAGCAATGTTGTGGAACGGACTGTAATGCAGTGTATTGTGATGCAATAGATGGTTCCTGTGTGTTATGGAAAAGAATGGATCGTTCTTTGATGGAATGAAACGCAGTAGAACGTGGTGGATTGTTGCGGAATGGAGTGGAATGTTGTGATGTGGAGTGCAATGCAGTGCATTGTGACGCAAGGGAGGGAAACCGAGCGGTTTGGACACGAAGGGAGCCTTCTTTCCAGGAATGGAAGGCAGTAAAAGGTGAAAGATTGTCAGGTACTGGAGTAGAATATTGTGGAGTGGAGTCGAACGGGGTGCCATTTGATGCAATAGACGGTTTCTCATTGTGTTTTAAGCGAATGGATTTATGTGCACGTGATTGTGCAGCTGTGTGTGTTTGTGTGTCTATTTTTGATAGGGATTGAGTGTGTGCATTTGTCACTGTGTGTACGGTTTTGAGAGAGGTTGCTGTGTCAGCGTGCAGGTGTGTGAGTGGCTGAGCAAGAGTGTCTGTATATGCGAGGGCGTGACCATGTTTATAAGAGGGTGATTATATAAGTGTTTAAGTGTGTGTGTGAGAGTTTGACAGCATTTGAATGTATGAGTGCGTGTGAGCATGTTACTGTGTGAGTGTCTCTGTGTAGTTTTGTAAGTGTATGTGACATTTTGTCTGAGTGCGTGAGTCTGTGTTTTGGTGTGAGTGATTGTGTGCGTGATATTGTGCGCACGTTTGTGTCTGTGCGTTTGTCAGCATTCGTGTGTGTGTCTGTGTGTGACAGTTTGTGTGTCTGTGTTTATGGAGGTGTGTGTCTGTGTGAGTGGGTGTGATACTGAATATGAGATAGTGTGAGTTTCTTCGAGTGTGAGTGTGTAAGTGTGCAAGGTGCAGTGTCTCAGTGTGTGAATGTGAAGTAAGGTCTTATGTGATTGTGTTTTATTTATTGTGAGGAGAGTTTTACTCTTCAGGTGAGTGTGTAAATGTGAGAGACCATTTGTGTGAGTGGGAGTGTTACTCTGCATGTATGAGGGACAGTGTGTGTTTGTGTTTGAACGGGAGTCCATGTGAGTCTTAGATTATATGTGTGCAGTTGTGGGAGTGTGTGCGAGAGGTGAGTGGGACTGAGTGGGTGCGACTGTGTATCTCTGGTAGAGTATGTGTATGTGTGACTGAATGTATCTGTTTGAGAGAGTGTGTGTGCACGTGTGTGTTAGTGTATAAGTGTTGATATGCCTGTGTGTTTCAGTGAGGGTGAGTGTAAGTGTGTGTTAGTGTGTGCGTGAGTGTGTGTGTGTATGTGTGATTGACTGAATGTTTTCGAGATTATTGGAGATACTTTGAGTGTGTGTGAGTGTGTGACTTTGTGTGTGAATGTGTGTGTGAGGGTGCACACGTGTGAGGGACTTGGTGTGAGTGTGAAACTGTGCATGTGTCAGCATGCATATGTGTGTGTGATGGTGGGTGTATGAGTGTGAATGACTGAGTGTGTAGGGCCATGAATGGGACTGAGTGTTTGTGAGTGTGTATACAAGTCTGTTGCGTGATTGTGTGTGATTGTGTTATTCTGTGTGTGTGTGGTTCGGTGGTTTTCTGTGTGTGTGGGCCTGTGCATGTGTGTGTGTGTGTGCGACTGAGTGAGAGAGTGCTTGCTTGTGCGTGTGTCTTTGTGTTGTGTCAGTGTGAGTGTTTGAGGGGAATGGGGTGAAATATGATGCCTCCAATGTTGCGATGGTTTGTGACATTTTGTGTGAGTGGGAGTGTTGGAGTGCGAGAGAGTGCGTGATTGCGTGTGAGCCTGTGAGTGTGTGTATGTGTTTGTGAGTGTGTGTGATGGTGACATTGCGTGAGGGTGCATTTGTGTCTGCATACGTGTAAGTGTGCTTTGGACATGTGTGAATGTATGTAGGTCTATGTGTGAGTGTGTGTGTTTGTGGATATGTGATGGTGTGGGTCACTGTGAGTGTGCAGGTGAGCAAGGTGCTGTGCGAGCGTGTGTCAGAGTGTGAAGGGCGTTCGTGTGTGACTGTGTGAGATAGTATGAGCAGGTGTGTTTTAGTGTTATGTGTGTGTGTTTGTGAGAGATTAGCTGTGTGAGTGGGAGTGTTACTCTGAGTGTATGTGTGACTGTGTGTTTGGGTATGTAAGAATGCGTGTGAGTGTGTTTTAGTTTGTGAGTGTGCAGGTTTAGGAGCGTGTGTGCATGAGATGTGCGACTGTATGATTGTGCGTCATTCTGCATATGTATGTGCCTGGTTGTGAATGTGTGAGCATGTGTGAGTGAATGTGTGATTTTGGGTGTGTGTTCAAGGGCATGTTAGTGTCAGAGTTCAGGAGTGCTTATGTCTGTGTGTATATCAGTGTGTGTGAGTATATGTGGGAGATGTAGGTGCATGAGTGTGAGTGTTTCTATGTGTGTCTGTGTGCGTAATGGGGTGTGACTCTATGTGTTAAGGTCTCTGTGAGAGACTGTGTGTTTGAGTGTGGGTCAGTGTGTGTGAGTTTGTGTATGACTGTGTGAGTGTGAGTTTGCACATGTGTGAGGGACTTTATTTGAGTGTGTGTCAATGTGTTTGTGTGAGAGTGTATATGTGTATGGGCGTGAGTGTGTGTGAGAGGTTTTGTGAATTTGTGTGGGAGTGAAGATGTGTGAATGTGTGGGAGTGGGTGTTTGTGGGTGTGTATAAGAACTGTTGCGAGATTGTGTGATATTGAGTGTGTGTTTGGGTGTCTATGTGGTTTCATGCATGTGTGTGGGACTGAACGTGCGGGTCTGGGCGTGTGTCTGTGTGAGTGTTTGAGTGGAATGGGGTGAAATATGATGCAACAAAGGTTCCTGAGAGGTTTGAAAGCGATATTGGCCTTCTCTGATGGAACGGAAAGCCATAGAACGTGGTGGGAGGCTACAGATAGAAGAGCAATGTTGTGGAACGGACTGTAATGCAGTGTATTGTGATGCAATAGATGGTTCCTGTGTGTTATGGAAAAGAATGGATCGTTCTTTGATGGAATGAAACGCAGTAGAACGTGGTGGATTGTTGCGGAATGGAGTGGAATGTTGTGATGTGGAGTGCAATGCAGTGCATTGTGACGCAAGGGAGGGAAACCGAGCGGTTTGGACACGAAGGGAGCCTTCTTTCCAGGAATGGAAGGCAGTAAAAGGTGAAAGATTGTCAGGTACTGGAGTAGAATATTGTGGAGTGGAGTCGAACGGGGTGCCATTTGATGCAATAGACGGTTTCTCATTGTGTTTTAAGCGAATGGATTTATGTGCACGTGATTGTGCAGCTGTGTGTGTTTGTGTGTCTATTTTTGATAGGGATTGAGTGTGTGCATTTGTCACTGTGTGTACGGTTTTGAGAGAGGTTGCTGTGTCAGCGTGCAGGTGTGTGAGTGGCTGAGCAAGAGTGTCTGTATATGCGAGGGCGTGACCATGTTTATAAGAGGGTGATTATATAAGTGTTTAAGTGTGTGTGTGAGAGTTTGACAGCATTTGAATGTATGAGTGCGTGTGAGCATGTTACTGTGTGAGTGTCTCTGTGTAGTTTTGTAAGTGTATGTGACATTTTGTCTGAGTGCGTGAGTCTGTGTTTTGGTGTGAGTGATTGTGTGCGTGATATTGTGCGCACGTTTGTGTCTGTGCGTTTGTCAGCATTCGTGTGTGTGTCTGTGTGTGACAGTTTGTGTGTCTGTGTTTATGGAGGTGTGTGTCTGTGTGAGTGGGTGTGATACTGAATATGAGATAGTGTGAGTTTCTTCGAGTGTGAGTGTGTAAGTGTGCAAGGTGCAGTGTCTCAGTGTGTGAATGTGAAGTAAGGTCTTATGTGATTGTGTTTTATTTATTGTGAGGAGAGTTTTACTCTTCAGGTGAGTGTGTAAATGTGAGAGACCATTTGTGTGAGTGGGAGTGTTACTCTGCATGTATGAGGGACAGTGTGTGTTTGTGTTTGAACGGGAGTCCATGTGAGTCTTAGATTATATGTGTGCAGTTGTGGGAGTGTGTGCGAGAGGTGAGTGGAAATGAGTGGGTGCGACTGTGTATCTCTGGTAGAGTATGTGTATGTGTGACTGAATGTATCTGTTTGAGAGAGTGTGTGTGCACGTGTGTGTTAGTGTATAAGTGTTGATATGCCTGTGTGTTTCAGTGAGGGTGAGTGTAAGTGTGTGTTAGTGTGTGCGTGAGTGTGTGTGTGTATGTGTGATTGACTGAATGTTTTCGAGATTATTGGAGATACTTTGAGTGTGTGTGAGTGTGTGACTTTGTGTGTGAATGTGTGTGTGAGGGTGCACACGTGTGAGGGACTTGGTGTGAGTGTGAAACTGTGCATGTGTCAGCATGCATATGTGTGTGTGATGGTGGGTGTATGAGTGTGAATGACTGAGTGTGTAGGGCCATGAATGGGACTGAGTGTTTGTGAGTGTGTATACAAGTCTGTTGCGTGATTGTGTGTGATTGTGTTATTCTGTGTGTGTGTGGTTCGGTGGTTTTCTGTGTGTGTGGGCCTGTGCATGTGTGTGTGTGTGTGCGACTGAGTGAGAGAGTGCTTGCTTGTGCGTGTGTCTTTGTGTTGTGTCAGTGTGAGTGTTTGAGGGGAATGGGGTGAAATATGATGCCTCCAATGTTGCGATGGTTTGTGACATTTTGTGTGAGTGGGAGTGTTGGAGTGCGAGAGAGTGCGTGATTGCGTGTGAGCCTGTGAGTGTGTGTATGTGTTTGTGAGTGTGTGTGATGGTGACATTGCGTGAGGGTGCATTTGTGTCTGCATACGTGTAAGTGTGCTTTGGACATGTGTGAATGTATGTAGGTCTATGTGTGAGTGTGTGTGTTTGTGGATATGTGATGGTGTGGGTCACTGTGAGTGTGCAGGTGAGCAAGGTGCTGTGCGAGCGTGTGTCAGAGTGTGAAGGGCGTTCGTGTGTGACTGTGTGAGATAGTATGAGCAGGTGTGTTTTAGTGTTATGTGTGTGTGTTTGTGAGAGATTAGCTGTGTGAGTGGGAGTGTTACTCTGAGTGTATGTGTGACTGTGTGTTTGGGTATGTAAGAATGCGTGTGAGTGTGTTTTAGTTTGTGAGTGTGCAGGTTTAGGAGCGTGTGTGCATGAGATGTGCGACTGTATGATTGTGCGTCATTCTGCATATGTATGTGCCTGGTTGTGAATGTGTGAGCATGTGTGAGTGAATGTGTGATTTTGGGTGTGTGTTCAAGGGCATGTTAGTGTCAGAGTTCAGGAGTGCTTATGTCTGTGTGTATATCAGTGTGTGTGAGTATATGTGGGAGATGTAGGTGCATGAGTGTGAGTGTTTCTATGTGTGTCTGTGTGCGTAATGGGGTGTGACTCTATGTGTTAAGGTCTCTGTGAGAGACTGTGTGTTTGAGTGTGGGTCAGTGTGTGTGAGTTTGTGTATGACTGTGTGAGTGTGAGTTTGCACATGTGTGAGGGACTTTATTTGAGTGTGTGTCAATGTGTTTGTGTGAGAGTGTATATGTGTATGGGCGTGAGTGTGTGTGAGAGGTTTTGTGAATTTGTGTGGGAGTGAAGATGTGTGAATGTGTGGGAGTGGGTGTTTGTGGGTGTGTATAAGAACTGTTGCGAGATTGTGTGATATTGAGTGTGTGTTTGGGTGTCTATGTGGTTTCATGCATGTGTGTGGGACTGAACGTGCGGGTCTGGGCGTGTGTCTGTGTGAGTGTTTGAGTGGAATGGGGTGAAATATGATGCAACAAAGGTTCCTGAGAGGTTTGAAAGCGATATTGGCCTTCTCTGATGGAACGGAAAGCCATAGAACGTGGTGGGAGGCTACAGATAGAAGAGCAATGTTGTGGAACGGACTGTAATGCAGTGTATTGTGATGCAATAGATGGTTCCTGTGTGTTATGGAAAAGAATGGATCGTTCTTTGATGGAATGAAACGCAGTAGAACGTGGTGGATTGTTGCGGAATGGAGTGGAATGTTGTGATGTGGAGTGCAATGCAGTGCATTGTGACGCAAGGGAGGGAAACCGAGCGGTTTGGACACGAAGGGAGCCTTCTTTCCAGGAATGGAAGGCTGTAAAAGGTGAAAGATTGTCAGGTACTGGAGTAGAATATTGTGGAGTGGAGTCGAACGGGGTGCCATTTGATGCAATAGACGGTTTCTCATTGTGTTTTAAGCGAATGGATTTATGTGCACGTGATTGTGCAGCTGTGTGTGTTTGTGTGTCTATTTTTGATAGGGATTGAGTGTGTGCATTTGTCACTGTGTGTACGGTTTTGAGAGAGGTTGCTGTGTCAGCGTGCAGGTGTGTGAGTGGCTGAGCAAGAGTGTCTGTATATGCGAGGGCGTGACCATGTTTATAAGAGGGTGATTATATAAGTGTTTAAGTGTGTGTGTGAGAGTTTGACAGCATTTGAATGTATGAGTGCGTGTGAGCATGTTACTGTGTGAGTGTCTCTGTGTAGTTTTGTAAGTGTATGTGACATTTTGTCTGAGTGCGTGAGTCTGTGTTTTGGTGTGAGTGATTGTGTGCGTGATATTGTGCGCACGTTTGTGTCTGTGCGTTTGTCAGCATTCGTGTGTGTGTCTGTGTGTGACAGTTTGTGTGTCTGTGTTTATGGAGGTGTGTGTCTGTGTGAGTGGGTGTGATACTGAATATGAGATAGTGTGAGTTTCTTCGAGTGTGAGTGTGTAAGTGTGCAAGGTGCAGTGTCTCAGTGTGTGAATGTGAAGTAAGGTCTTATGTGATTGTGTTTTATTTATTGTGAGGAGAGTTTTACTCTTCAGGTGAGTGTGTAAATGTGAGAGACCATTTGTGTGAGTGGGAGTGTTACTCTGCATGTATGAGGGACAGTGTGTGTTTGTGTTTGAACGGGAGTCCATGTGAGTCTTAGATTATATGTGTGCAGTTGTGGGAGTGTGTGCGAGAGGTGAGTGGGACTGAGTGGGTGCGACTGTGTATCTCTGGTAGAGTATGTGTATGTGTGACTGAATGTATCTGTTTGAGAGAGTGTGTGTGCACGTGTGTGTTAGTGTATAAGTGTTGATATGCCTGTGTGTTTCAGTGAGGGTGAGTGTAAGTGTGTGTTAGTGTGTGCGTGAGTGTGTGTGTGTATGTGTGATTGACTGAATGTTTTCGAGATTATTGGAGATACTTTGAGTGTGTGTGAGTGTGTGACTTTGTGTGTGAATGTGTGTGTGAGGGTGCACACGTGTGAGGGACTTGGTGTGAGTGTGAAACTGTGCATGTGTCAGCATGCATATGTGTGTGTGATGGTGGGTGTATGAGTGTGAATGACTGAGTGTGTAGGGCCATGAATGGGACTGAGTGTTTGTGAGTGTGTATACAAGTCTGTTGCGTGATTGTGTGTGATTGTGTTATTCTGTGTGTGTGTGGTTCGGTGGTTTTCTGTGTGTGTGGGCCTGTGCATGTGTGTGTGTGTGTGCGACTGAGTGAGAGAGTGCTTGCTTGTGCGTGTGTCTTTGTGTTGTGTCAGTGTGAGTGTTTGAGGGGAATGGGGTGAAATATGATGCCTCCAATGTTGCGATGGTTTGTGACATTTTGTGTGAGTGGGAGTGTTGGAGTGCGAGAGAGTGCGTGATTGCGTGTGAGCCTGTGAGTGTGTGTATGTGTTTGTGAGTGTGTGTGATGGTGACATTGCGTGAGGGTGCATTTGTGTCTGCATACGTGTAAGTGTGCTTTGGACATGTGTGAATGTATGTAGGTCTATGTGTGAGTGTGTGTGTTTGTGGATATGTGATGGTGTGGGTCACTGTGAGTGTGCAGGTGAGCAAGGTGCTGTGCGAGCGTGTGTCAGAGTGTGAAGGGCGTTCGTGTGTGACTGTGTGAGATAGTATGAGCAGGTGTGTTTTAGTGTTATGTGTGTGTGTTTGTGAGAGATTAGCTGTGTGAGTGGGAGTGTTACTCTGAGTGTATGTGTGACTGTGTGTTTGGGTATGTAAGAATGCGTGTGAGTGTGTTTTAGTTTGTGAGTGTGCAGGTTTAGGAGCGTGTGTGCATGAGATGTGCGACTGTATGATTGTGCGTCATTCTGCATATGTATGTGCCTGGTTGTGAATGTGTGAGCATGTGTGAGTGAATGTGTGATTTTGGGTGTGTGTTCAAGGGCATGTTAGTGTCAGAGTTCAGGAGTGCTTATGTCTGTGTGTATATCAGTGTGTGTGAGTATATGTGGGAGATGTAGGTGCATGAGTGTGAGTGTTTCTATGTGTGTCTGTGTGCGTAATGGGGTGTGACTCTATGTGTTAAGGTCTCTGTGAGAGACTGTGTGTTTGAGTGTGGGTCAGTGTGTGTGAGTTTGTGTATGACTGTGTGAGTGTGAGTTTGCACATGTGTGAGGGACTTTATTTGAGTGTGTGTCAATGTGTTTGTGTGAGAGTGTATATGTGTATGGGCGTGAGTGTGTGTGAGAGGTTTTGTGAATTTGTGTGGGAGTGCAGATGTGTGAATGTGTGGGAGTGGGTGTTTGTGGGTGTGTATAAGAACTGTTGCGAGATTGTGTGATATTGAGTGTGTGTTTGGGTGTCTATGTGGTTTCATGCATGTGTGTGGGTCTGGGCGTGTGTCTGTGTGAGTGTTTGAGTGGAATGGGGTGAAATATGATGCAACAAAGGTTCCTGAGAGGTTTGAAAGCGATATTGGCCTTCTCTGATGGAACGGAAAGCCATAGAACGTGGTGGGAGGCTACAGATAGAAGAGCAATGTTGTGGAACGGACTGTAATGCAGTGTATTGTGATGCAATAGATGGTTCCTGTGTGTTATGGAAAAGAATGGATCGTTCTTTGATGGAATGAAACGCAGTAGAACGTGGTGGATTGTTGCGGAATGGAGTGGAATGTTGTGATGTGGAGTGCAATGCAGTGCATTGTGACGCAAGGGAGGGAAACCGAGCGGTTTGGACACGAAGGGAGCCTTCTTTCCAGGAATGGAAGGCAGTAAAAGGTGAAAGATTGTCAGGTACTGGAGTAGAATATTGTGGAGTGGAGTCGAACGGGGTGCCATTTGATGCAATAGACGGTTTCTCATTGTGTTTTAAGCGAATGGATTTATGTGCACGTGATTGTGCAGCTGTGTGTGTTTGTGTGTCTATTTTTGATAGGGATTGAGTGTGTGCATTTGTCACTGTGTGTACGGTTTTGAGAGAGGTTGCTGTGTCAGCGTGCAGGTGTGTGAGTGGCTGAGCAAGAGTGTCTGTATATGCGAGGGCGTGACCATGTTTATAAGAGGGTGATTATATAAGTGTTTAAGTGTGTGTGTGAGAGTTTGACAGCATTTGAATGTATGAGTGCGTGTGAGCATGTTACTGTGTGAGTGTCTCTGTGTAGTTTTGTAAGTGTATGTGACATTTTGTCTGAGTGCGTGAGTCTGTGTTTTGGTGTGAGTGATTGTGTGCGTGATATTGTGCGCACGTTTGTGTCTGTGCGTTTGTCAGCATTCGTGTGTGTGTCTGTGTGTGACAGTTTGTGTGTCTGTGTTTATGGAGGTGTGTGTCTGTGTGAGTGGGTGTGATACTGAATATGAGATAGTGTGAGTTTCTTCGAGTGTGAGTGTGTAAGTGTGCAAGGTGCAGTGTCTCAGTGTGTGAATGTGAAGTAAGGTCTTATGTGATTGTGTTTTATTTATTGTGAGGAGAGTTTTACTCTTCAGGTGAGTGTGTAAATGTGAGAGACCATTTGTGTGAGTGGGAGTGTTACTCTGCATGTATGAGGGACAGTGTGTGTTTGTGTTTGAACGGGAGTCCATGTGAGTCTTAGATTATATGTGTGCAGTTGTGGGAGTGTGTGCGAGAGGTGAGTGGGACTGAGTGGGTGCGACTGTGTATCTCTGGTAGAGTATGTGTATGTGTGACTGAATGTATCTGTTTGAGAGAGTGTGTGTGCACGTGTGTGTTAGTGTATAAGTGTTGATATGCCTGTGTGTTTCAGTGAGGGTGAGTGTAAGTGTGTGTTAGTGTGTGCGTGAGTGTGTGTGTGTATGTGTGATTGACTGAATGTTTTCGAGATTATTGGAGATACTTTGAGTGTGTGTGAGTGTGTGACTTTGTGTGTGAATGTGTGTGTGAGGGTGCACACGTGTGAGGGACTTGGTGTGAGTGTGAAACTGTGCATGTGTCAGCATGCATATGTGTGTGTGATGGTGGGTGTATGAGTGTGAATGACTGAGTGTGTAGGGCCATGAATGGGACTGAGTGTTTGTGAGTGTGTATACAAGTCTGTTGCGTGATTGTGTGTGATTGTGTTATTCTGTGTGTGTGTGGTTCGGTGGTTTTCTGTGTGTGTGGGCCTGTGCATGTGTGTGTGTGTGTGCGACTGAGTGAGAGAGTGCTTGCTTGTGCGTGTGTCTTTGTGTTGTGTCAGTGTGAGTGTTTGAGGGGAATGGGGTGAAATATGATGCCTCCAATGTTGCGATGGTTTGTGACATTTTGTGTGAGTGGGAGTGTTGGAGTGCGAGAGAGTGCGTGATTGCGTGTGAGCCTGTGAGTGTGTGTATGTGTTTGTGAGTGTGTGTGATGGTGACATTGCGTGAGGGTGCATTTGTGTCTGCATACGTGTAAGTGTGCTTTGGACATGTGTGAATGTATGTAGGTCTATGTGTGAGTGTGTGTGTTTGTGGATATGTGATGGTGTGGGTCACTGTGAGTGTGCAGGTGAGCAAGGTGCTGTGCGAGCGTGTGTCAGAGTGTGAAGGGCGTTCGTGTGTGACTGTGTGAGATAGTATGAGCAGGTGTGTTTTAGTGTTATGTGTGTGTGTTTGTGAGAGATTAGCTGTGTGAGTGGGAGTGTTACTCTGAGTGTATGTGTGACTGTGTGTTTGGGTATGTAAGAATGCGTGTGAGTGTGTTTTAGTTTGTGAGTGTGCAGGTTTAGGAGCGTGTGTGCATGAGATGTGCGACTGTATGATTGTGCGTCATTCTGCATATGTATGTGCCTGGTTGTGAATGTGTGAGCATGTGTGAGTGAATGTGTGATTTTGGGTGTGTGTTCAAGGGCATGTTAGTGTCAGAGTTCAGGAGTGCTTATGTCTGTGTGTATATCAGTGTGTGTGAGTATATGTGGGAGATGTAGGTGCATGAGTGTGAGTGTTTCTATGTGTGTCTGTGTGCGTAATGGGGTGTGACTCTATGTGTTAAGGTCTCTGTGAGAGACTGTGTGTTTGAGTGTGGGTCAGTGTGTGTGAGTTTGTGTATGACTGTGTGAGTGTGAGTTTGCACATGTGTGAGGGACTTTATTTGAGTGTGTGTCAATGTGTTTGTGTGAGAGTGTATATGTGTATGGGCGTGAGTGTGTGTGAGAGGTTTTGTGAATTTGTGTGGGAGTGAAGATGTGTGAATGTGTGGGAGTGGGTGTTTGTGGGTGTGTATAAGAACTGTTGCGAGATTGTGTGATATTGAGTGTGTGTTTGGGTGTCTATGTGGTTTCATGCATGTGTGTGGGTCTGGGCGTGTGTCTGTGTGAGTGTTTGAGTGGAATGGGGTGAAATATGATGCAACAAAGGTTCCTGAGAGGTTTGAAAGCGATATTGGCCTTCTCTGATGGAACGGAAAGCCATAGAACGTGGTGGGAGGCTACAGATAGAAGAGCAATGTTGTGGAACGGACTGTAATGCAGTGTATTGTGATGCAATAGATGGTTCCTGTGTGTTATGGAAAAGAATGGATCGTTCTTTGATGGAATGAAACGCAGTAGAACGTGGTGGATTGTTGCGGAATGGAGTGGAATGTTGTGATGTGGAGTGCAATGCAGTGCATTGTGACGCAAGGGAGGGAAACCGAGCGGTTTGGACACGAAGGGAGCCTTCTTTCCAGGAATGGAAGGCAGTAAAAGGTGAAAGATTGTCAGGTACTGGAGTAGAATATTGTGGAGTGGAGTCGAACGGGGTGCCATTTGATGCAATAGACGGTTTCTCATTGTGTTTTAAGCGAATGGATTTATGTGCACGTGATTGTGCAGCTGTGTGTGTTTGTGTGTCTATTTTTGATAGGGATTGAGTGTGTGCATTTGTCACTGTGTGTACGGTTTTGAGAGAGGTTGCTGTGTCAGCGTGCAGGTGTGTGAGTGGCTGAGCAAGAGTGTCTGTATATGCGAGGGCGTGACCATGTTTATAAGAGGGTGATTATATAAGTGTTTAAGTGTGTGTGTGAGAGTTTGACAGCATTTGAATGTATGAGTGCGTGTGAGCATGTTACTGTGTGAGTGTCTCTGTGTAGTTTTGTAAGTGTATGTGACATTTTGTCTGAGTGCGTGAGTCTGTGTTTTGGTGTGAGTGATTGTGTGCGTGATATTGTGCGCACGTTTGTGTCTGTGCGTTTGTCAGCATTCGTGTGTGTGTCTGTGTGTGACAGTTTGTGTGTCTGTGTTTATGGAGGTGTGTGTCTGTGTGAGTGGGTGTGATACTGAATATGAGATAGTGTGAGTTTCTTCGAGTGTGAGTGTGTAAGTGTGCAAGGTGCAGTGTCTCAGTGTGTGAATGTGAAGTAAGGTCTTATGTGATTGTGTTTTATTTATTGTGAGGAGAGTTTTACTCTTCAGGTGAGTGTGTAAATGTGAGAGACCATTTGTGTGAGTGGGAGTGTTACTCTGCATGTATGAGGGACAGTGTGTGTTTGTGTTTGAACGGGAGTCCATGTGAGTCTTAGATTATATGTGTGCAGTTGTGGGAGTGTGTGCGAGAGGTGAGTGGGACTGAGTGGGTGCGACTGTGTATCTCTGGTAGAGTATGTGTATGTGTGACTGAATGTATCTGTTTGAGAGAGTGTGTGTGCACGTGTGTGTTAGTGTATAAGTGTTGATATGCCTGTGTGTTTCAGTGAGGGTGAGTGTAAGTGTGTGTTAGTGTGTGCGTGAGTGTGTGTGTGTATGTGTGATTGACTGAATGTTTTCGAGATTATTGGAGATACTTTGAGTGTGTGTGAGTGTGTGACTTTGTGTGTGAATGTGTGTGTGAGGGTGCACACGTGTGAGGGACTTGGTGTGAGTGTGAAACTGTGCATGTGTCAGCATGCATATGTGTGTGTGATGGTGGGTGTATGAGTGTGAATGACTGAGTGTGTAGGGCCATGAATGGGACTGAGTGTTTGTGAGTGTGTATACAAGTCTGTTGCGTGATTGTGTGTGATTGTGTTATTCTGTGTGTGTGTGGTTCGGTGGTTTTCTGTGTGTGTGGGCCTGTGCATGTGTGTGTGTGTGTGCGACTGAGTGAGAGAGTGCTTGCTTGTGCGTGTGTCTTTGTGTTGTGTCAGTGTGAGTGTTTGAGGGGAATGGGGTGAAATATGATGCCTCCAATGTTGCGATGGTTTGTGACATTTTGTGTGAGTGGGAGTGTTGGAGTGCGAGAGAGTGCGTGATTGCGTGTGAGCCTGTGAGTGTGTGTATGTGTTTGTGAGTGTGTGTGATGGTGACATTGCGTGAGGGTGCATTTGTGTCTGCATACGTGTAAGTGTGCTTTGGACATGTGTGAATGTATGTAGGTCTATGTGTGAGTGTGTGTGTTTGTGGATATGTGATGGTGTGGGTCACTGTGAGTGTGCAGGTGAGCAAGGTGCTGTGCGAGCGTGTGTCAGAGTGTGAAGGGCGTTCGTGTGTGACTGTGTGAGATAGTATGAGCAGGTGTGTTTTAGTGTTATGTGTGTGTGTTTGTGAGAGATTAGCTGTGTGAGTGGGAGTGTTACTCTGAGTGTATGTGTGACTGTGTGTTTGGGTATGTAAGAATGCGTGTGAGTGTGTTTTAGTTTGTGAGTGTGCAGGTTTAGGAGCGTGTGTGCATGAGATGTGCGACTGTATGATTGTGCGTCATTCTGCATATGTATGTGCCTGGTTGTGAATGTGTGAGCATGTGTGAGTGAATGTGTGATTTTGGGTGTGTGTTCAAGGGCATGTTAGTGTCAGAGTTCAGGAGTGCTTATGTCTGTGTGTATATCAGTGTGTGTGAGTATATGTGGGAGATGTAGGTGCATGAGTGTGAGTGTTTCTATGTGTGTCTGTGTGCGTAATGGGGTGTGACTCTATGTGTTAAGGTCTCTGTGAGAGACTGTGTGTTTGAGTGTGGGTCAGTGTGTGTGAGTTTGTGTATGACTGTGTGAGTGTGAGTTTGCACATGTGTGAGGGACTTTATTTGAGTGTGTGTCAATGTGTTTGTGTGAGAGTGTATATGTGTATGGGCGTGAGTGTGTGTGAGAGGTTTTGTGAATTTGTGTGGGAGTGAAGATGTGTGAATGTGTGGGAGTGGGTGTTTGTGGGTGTGTATAAGAACTGTTGCGAGATTGTGTGATATTGAGTGTGTGTTTGGGTGTCTATGTGGTTTCATGCATGTGTGTGGGTCTGGGCGTGTGTCTGTGTGAGTGTTTGAGTGGAATGGGGTGAAATATGATGCAACAAAGGTTCCTGAGAGGTTTGAAAGCGATATTGGCCTTCTCTGATGGAACGGAAAGCCATAGAACGTGGTGGGAGGCTACAGATAGAAGAGCAATGTTGTGGAACGGACTGTAATGCAGTGTATTGTGATGCAATAGATGGTTCCTGTGTGTTATGGAAAAGAATGGATCGTTCTTTGATGGAATGAAACGCAGTAGAACGTGGTGGATTGTTGCGGAATGGAGTGGAATGTTGTGATGTGGAGTGCAATGCAGTGCATTGTGACGCAAGGGAGGGAAACCGAGCGGTTTGGACACGAAGGGAGCCTTCTTTCCAGGAATGGAAGGCAGTAAAAGGTGAAAGATTGTCAGGTACTGGAGTAGAATATTGTGGAGTGGAGTCGAACGGGGTGCCATTTGATGCAATAGACGGTTTCTCATTGTGTTTTAAGCGAATGGATTTATGTGCACGTGATTGTGCAGCTGTGTGTGTTTGTGTGTCTATTTTTGATAGGGATTGAGTGTGTGCATTTGTCACTGTGTGTACGGTTTTGAGAGAGGTTGCTGTGTCAGCGTGCAGGTGTGTGAGTGGCTGAGCAAGAGTGTCTGTATATGCGAGGGCGTGACCATGTTTATAAGAGGGTGATTATATAAGTGTTTAAGTGTGTGTGTGAGAGTTTGACAGCATTTGAATGTATGAGTGCGTGTGAGCATGTTACTGTGTGAGTGTCTCTGTGTAGTTTTGTAAGTGTATGTGACATTTTGTCTGAGTGCGTGAGTCTGTGTTTTGGTGTGAGTGATTGTGTGCGTGATATTGTGCGCACGTTTGTGTCTGTGCGTTTGTCAGCATTCGTGTGTGTGTCTGTGTGTGACAGTTTGTGTGTCTGTGTTTATGGAGGTGTGTGTCTGTGTGAGTGGGTGTGATACTGAATATGAGATAGTGTGAGTTTCTTCGAGTGTGAGTGTGTAAGTGTGCAAGGTGCAGTGTCTCAGTGTGTGAATGTGAAGTAAGGTCTTATGTGATTGTGTTTTATTTATTGTGAGGAGAGTTTTACTCTTCAGGTGAGTGTGTAAATGTGAGAGACCATTTGTGTGAGTGGGAGTGTTACTCTGCATGTATGAGGGACAGTGTGTGTTTGTGTTTGAACGGGAGTCCATGTGAGTCTTAGATTATATGTGTGCAGTTGTGGGAGTGTGTGCGAGAGGTGAGTGGGACTGAGTGGGTGCGACTGTGTATCTCTGGTAGAGTATGTGTATGTGTGACTGAATGTATCTGTTTGAGAGAGTGTGTGTGCACGTGTGTGTTAGTGTATAAGTGTTGATATGCCTGTGTGTTTCAGTGAGGGTGAGTGTAAGTGTGTGTTAGTGTGTGCGTGAGTGTGTGTGTGTATGTGTGATTGACTGAATGTTTTCGAGATTATTGGAGATACTTTGAGTGTGTGTGAGTGTGTGACTTTGTGTGTGAATGTGTGTGTGAGGGTGCACACGTGTGAGGGACTTGGTGTGAGTGTGAAACTGTGCATGTGTCAGCATGCATATGTGTGTGTGATGGTGGGTGTATGAGTGTGAATGACTGAGTGTGTAGGGCCATGAATGGGACTGAGTGTTTGTGAGTGTGTATACAAGTCTGTTGCGTGATTGTGTGTGATTGTGTTATTCTGTGTGTGTGTGGTTCGGTGGTTTTCTGTGTGTGTGGGCCTGTGCATGTGTGTGTGTGTGTGCGACTGAGTGAGAGAGTGCTTGCTTGTGCGTGTGTCTTTGTGTTGTGTCAGTGTGAGTGTTTGAGGGGAATGGGGTGAAATATGATGCCTCCAATGTTGCGATGGTTTGTGACATTTTGTGTGAGTGGGAGTGTTGGAGTGCGAGAGAGTGCGTGATTGCGTGTGAGCCTGTGAGTGTGTGTATGTGTTTGTGAGTGTGTGTGATGGTGACATTGCGTGAGGGTGCATTTGTGTCTGCATACGTGTAAGTGTGCTTTGGACATGTGTGAATGTATGTAGGTCTATGTGTGAGTGTGTGTGTTTGTGGATATGTGATGGTGTGGGTCACTGTGAGTGTGCAGGTGAGCAAGGTGCTGTGCGAGCGTGTGTCAGAGTGTGAAGGGCGTTCGTGTGTGACTGTGTGAGATAGTATGAGCAGGTGTGTTTTAGTGTTATGTGTGTGTGTTTGTGAGAGATTAGCTGTGTGAGTGGGAGTGTTACTCTGAGTGTATGTGTGACTGTGTGTTTGGGTATGTAAGAATGCGTGTGAGTGTGTTTTAGTTTGTGAGTGTGCAGGTTTAGGAGCGTGTGTGCATGAGATGTGCGACTGTATGATTGTGCGTCATTCTGCATATGTATGTGCCTGGTTGTGAATGTGTGAGCATGTGTGAGTGAATGTGTGATTTTGGGTGTGTGTTCAAGGGCATGTTAGTGTCAGAGTTCAGGAGTGCTTATGTCTGTGTGTATATCAGTGTGTGTGAGTATATGTGGGAGATGTAGGTGCATGAGTGTGAGTGTTTCTATGTGTGTCTGTGTGCGTAATGGGGTGTGACTCTATGTGTTAAGGTCTCTGTGAGAGACTGTGTGTTTGAGTGTGGGTCAGTGTGGGTGAGTTTGTGTATGACTGTGTGAGTGTGAGTTTGCACATGTGTGAGGGACTTTATTTGAGTGTGTGTCAATGTGTTTGTGTGAGAGTGTATATGTGTATGGGCGTGAGTGTGTGTGAGAGGTTTTGTGAATTTGTGTGGGAGTGAAGATGTGTGAATGTGTGGGAGTGGGTGTTTGTGGGTGTGTATAAGAACTGTTGCGAGATTGTGTGATATTGAGTGTGTGTTTGGGTGTCTATGTGGTTTCATGCATGTGTGTGGGACTGAACGTGCGGGTCTGGGCGTGTGTCTGTGTGAGTGTTTGAGTGGAATGGGGTGAAATATGATGCAACAAAGGTTCCTGAGAGGTTTGAAAGCGATATTGGCCTTCTCTGATGGAACGGAAAGCCATAGAACGTGGTGGGAGGCTACAGATAGAAGAGCAATGTTGTGGAACGGACTGTAATGCAGTGTATTGTGATGCAATAGATGGTTCCTGTGTGTTATGGAAAAGAATTGATCGTTCTTTGATGGAATGAAACGCAGTAGAACGTGGTGGATTGTTGCGGAATGGAGTGGAATGTTGTGATGTGGAGTGCAATGCAGTGCATTGTGACGCAAGGGAGGGAAACCGAGCGGTTTGGACACGAAGGGAGCCTTCTTTCCAGGAATGGAAGGCTGTAAAAGGTGAAAGATTGTCAGGTACTGGAGTAGAATATTGTGGAGTGGAGTCGAACGGGGTGCCATTTGATGCAATAGACGGTTTCTCATTGTGTTTTAAGCGAATGGATTTATGTGCACGTGATTGTGCAGCTGTGTGTGTTTGTGTGTCTATTTTTGATAGGGATTGAGTGTGTGCATTTGTCACTGTGTGTACGGTTTTGAGAGAGGTTGCTGTGTCAGCGTGCAGGTGTGTGAGTGGCTGAGCAAGAGTGTCTGTATATGCGAGGGCGTGACCATGTTTATAAGAGGGTGATTATATAAGTGTTTAAGTGTGTGTGTGAGAGTTTGACAGCATTTGAATGTATGAGTGCGTGTGAGCATGTTACTGTGTGAGTGTCTCTGTGTAGTTTTGTAAGTGTATGTGACATTTTGTCTGAGTGCGTGAGTCTGTGTTTTGGTGTGAGTGATTGTGTGCGTGATATTGTGCGCACGTTTGTGTCTGTGCGTTTGTCAGCATTCGTGTGTGTGTCTGTGTGTGACAGTTTGTGTGTCTGTGTTTATGGAGGTGTGTGTCTGTGTGAGTGGGTGTGATACTGAATATGAGATAGTGTGAGTTTCTTCGAGTGTGAGTGTGTAAGTGTGCAAGGTGCAGTGTCTCAGTGTGTGAATGTGAAGTAAGGTCTTATGTGATTGTGTTTTATTTATTGTGAGGAGAGTTTTACTCTTCAGGTGAGTGTGTAAATGTGAGAGACCATTTGTGTGAGTGGGAGTGTTACTCTGCATGTATGAGGGACAGTGTGTGTTTGTGTTTGAACGGGAGTCCATGTGAGTCTTAGATTATATGTGTGCAGTTGTGGGAGTGTGTGCGAGAGGTGAGTGGGACTGAGTGGGTGCGACTGTGTATCTCTGGTAGAGTATGTGTATGTGTGACTGAATGTATCTGTTTGAGAGAGTGTGTGTGCACGTGTGTGTTAGTGTATAAGTGTTGATATGCCTGTGTGTTTCAGTGAGGGTGAGTGTAAGTGTGTGTTAGTGTGTGCGTGAGTGTGTGTGTGTATGTGTGATTGACTGAATGTTTTCGAGATTATTGGAGATACTTTGAGTGTGTGTGAGTGTGTGACTTTGTGTGTGAATGTGTGTGTGAGGGTGCACACGTGTGAGGGACTTGGTGTGAGTGTGAAACTGTGCATGTGTCAGCATGCATATGTGTGTGTGATGGTGGGTGTATGAGTGTGAATGACTGAGTGTGTAGGGCCATGAATGGGACTGAGTGTTTGTGAGTGTGTATACAAGTCTGTTGCGTGATTGTGTGTGATTGTGGTATTCTGTGTGTGTGTGGTTCGGTGGTTTTCTGTGTGTGTGGGCCTGTGCATGTGTGTGTGTGTGTGCGACTTAGTGAGAGAGTGCTTGCTTGTGCGTGTGTCTTTGTGTTGTGTCAGTGTGAGTGTTTGAGGGGAATGGGGTGAAATATGATGCCTCCAATGTTGCGATGGTTTGTGACATTTTGTGTGAGTGGGAGTGTTGGAGTGCGAGAGAGTGCGTGATTGCGTGTGAGCCTGTGAGTGTGTGTATGTGTTTGTGAGTGTGTGTGATGGTGACATTGCGTGAGGGTGCATTTGTGTCTGCATACGTGTAAGTGTGCTTTGGACATGTGTGAATGTATGTAGGTCTATGTGTGAGTGTGTGTGTTTGTGGATATGTGATGGTGTGGGTCACTGTGAGTGTGCAGGTGAGCAAGGTGCTGTGCGAGCGTGTGTCAGAGTGTGAAGGGCGTTCGTGTGTGACTGTGTGAGATAGTATGAGCAGGTGTGTTTTAGTGTTATGTGTGTGTGTTTGTGAGAGATTAGCTGTGTGAGTGGGAGTGTTACTCTGAGTGTATGTGTGACTGTGTGTTTGGGTATGTAAGAATGCGTGTGAGTGTGTTTTAGTTTGTGAGTGTGCAGGTTTAGGAGCGTGTGTGCATGAGATGTGCGACTGTATGATTGTGCGTCATTCTGCATATGTATGTGCCTGGTTGTGAATGTGTGAGCATGTGTGAGTGAATGTGTGATTTTGGGTGTGTGTTCAAGGGCATGTTAGTGTCAGAGTTCAGGAGTGCTTATGTCTGTGTGTATATCAGTGTGTGTGAGTATATGTGGGAGATGTAGGTGCATGAGTGTGAGTGTTTCTATGTGTGTCTGTGTGCGTAATGGGGTGTGACTCTATGTGTTAAGGTCTCTGTGAGAGACTGTGTGTTTGAGTGTGGGTCAGTGTGTGTGAGTTTGTGTATGACTGTGTGAGTGTGAGTTTGCACATGTGTGAGGGACTTTATTTGAGTGTGTGTCAATGTGTTTGTGTGAGAGTGTATATGTGTATGGGCGTGAGTGTGTGTGAGAGGTTTTGTGAATTTGTGTGGGAGTGAAGATGTGTGAATGTGTGGGAGTGGGTGTTTGTGGGTGTGTATAAGAACTGTTGCGAGATTGTGTGATATTGAGTGTGTGTTTGGGTGTCTATGTGGTTTCATGCATGTGTGTGGGACTGAACGTGCGGGTCTGGGCGTGTGTCTGTGTGAGTGTTTGAGTGGAATGGGGTGAAATATGATGCAACAAAGGTTCCTGAGAGGTTTGAAAGCGATATTGGCCTTCTCTGATGGAAAGGAAAGCCATAGAACGTGGTGGGAGGCTACAGATAGAAGAGCAATGTTGTGGAACGGACTGTAATGCAGTGTATTGTGATGCAATAGATGGTTCCTGTGTGTTATGGAAAAGAATGGATCGTTCTTTGATGGAATGAAACGCAGTAGAACGTGGTGGATTGTTGCGGAATGGAGTGGAATGTTGTGATGTGGAGTGCAATGCAGTGCATTGTGACGCAAGGGAGGGAAACCGAGCGGTTTGGACACGAAGGGAGCCTTCTTTCCAGGAATGGAAGGCTGTAAAAGGTGAAAGATTGTCAGGTACTGGAGTAGAATATTGTGGAGTGGAGTCGAACGGGGTGCCATTTGATGCAATAGACGGTTTCTCATTGTGTTTTAAGCGAATGGATTTATGTGCACGTGATTGTGCAGCTGTGTGTGTTTGTGTGTCTATTTTTGATAGGGATTGAGTGTGTGCATTTGTCACTGTGTGTACGGTTTTGAGAGAGGTTGCTGTGTCAGCGTGCAGGTGTGTGAGTGGCTGAGCAAGAGTGTCTGTATATGCGAGGGCGTGACCATGTTTATAAGAGGGTGATTATATAAGTGTTTAAGTGTGTGTGTGAGAGTTTGACAGCATTTGAATGTATGAGTGCGTGTGAGCATGTTACTGTGTGAGTGTCTCTGTGTAGTTTTGTAAGTGTATGTGACATTTTGTCTGAGTGCGTGAGTCTGTGTTTTGGTGTGAGTGATTGTGTGCGTGATATTGTGCGCACGTTTGTGTCTGTGCGTTTGTCAGCATTCGTGTGTGTGTCTGTGTGTGACAGTGTGTGTGTCTGTGTTTATGGAGGTGTGTGTCTGTGTGAGTGGGTGTGATACTGAATATGAGATAGTGTGAGTTTCTTCGAGTGTGAGTGTGTAAGTGTGCAAGGTGCAGTGTCTCAGTGTGTGAATGTGAAGTAAGGTCTTATGTGATTGTGTTTTATTTATTGTGAGGAGAGTTTTACTCTTCAGGTGAGTGTGTAAATGTGAGAGACCATTTGTGTGAGTGGGAGTGTTACTCTGCATGTATGAGGGACAGTGTGTGTTTGTGTTTGAACGGGAGTCCATGTGAGTCTTAGATTATATGTGTGCAGTTGTGGGAGTGTGTGCGAGAGGTGAGTGGGACTGAGTGGGTGCGACTGTGTATCTCTGGTAGAGTATGTGTATGTGTGACTGAATGTATCTGTTTGAGAGAGTGTGTGTGCACGTGTGTGTTAGTGTATAAGTGTTGATATGCCTGTGTGTTTCAGTGAGGGTGAGTGTAAGTGTGTGTTAGTGTGTGCGTGAGTGTGTGTGTGTATGTGTGATTGACTGAATGTTTTCGAGATTATTGGAGATACTTTGAGTGTGTGTGAGTGTGTGACTTTGTGTGTGAATGTGTGTGTGAGGGTGCACACGTGTGAGGGACTTGGTGTGAGTGTGAAACTGTGCATGTGTCAGCATGCATATGTGTGTGTGATGGTGGGTGTATGAGTGTGAATGACTGAGTGTGTAGGGCCATGAATGGGACTGAGTGTTTGTGAGTGTGTATACAAGTCTGTTGCGTGATTGTGTGTGATTGTGTTATTCTGTGTGTGTGTGGTTCGGTGGTTTTCTGTGTGTGTGGGCCTGTGCATGTGTGTGTGTGTGTGCGACTGAGTGAGAGAGTGCTTGCTTGTGCGTGTGTCTTTGTGTTGTGTCAGTGTGAGTGTTTGAGGGGAATGGGGTGAAATATGATGCCTCCAATGTTGCGATGGTTTGTGACATTTTGTGTGAGTGGGAGTGTTGGAGTGCGAGAGAGTGCGTGATTGCGTGTGAGCCTGTGAGTGTGTGTATGTGTTTGTGAGTGTGTGTGATGGTGACATTGCGTGAGGGTGCATTTGTGTCTGCATACGTGTAAGTGTGCTTTGGACATGTGTGAATGTATGTAGGTCTATGTGTGAGTGTGTGTGTTTGTGGATATGTGATGGTGTGGGTCACTGTGAGTGTGCAGGTGAGCAAGGTGCTGTGCGAGCGTGTGTCAGAGTGTGAAGGGCGTTCTTGTGTGACTGTGTGAGATAGTATGAGCAGGTGTGTTTTAGTGTTATGTGTGTGTGTTTGTGAGAGATTAGCTGTGTGAGTGGGAGTGTTACTCTGAGTGTATGTGTGACTGTGTGTTTGGGTATGTAAGAATGCGTGTGAGTGTGTTTTAGTTTGTGAGTGTGCAGGTTTAGGAGCGTGTGTGCATGAGATGTGCGACTGTATGATTGTGCGTCATTCTGCATATGTATGTGCCTGGTTGTGAATGTGTGAGCATGTGTGAGTGAATGTGTGATTTTGGGTGTGTGTTCAAGGGCATGTTAGTGTCAGAGTTCAGGAGTGCTTATGTCTGTGTGTATATCAGTGTGTGTGAGTATATGTGGGAGATGTAGGTGCATGAGTGTGAGTGTTTCTATGTGTGTCTGTGTGCGTAATGGGGTGTGACTCTATGTGTTAAGGTCTCTGTGAGAGACTGTGTGTTTGAGTGTGGGTCAGTGTGTGTGAGTTTGTGTATGACTGTGTGAGTGTGAGTTTGCACATGTGTGAGGGACTTTATTTGAGTGTGTGTCAATGTGTTTGTGTGAGAGTGTATATGTGTATGGGCGTGAGTGTGTGTGAGAGGTTTTGTGAATTTGTGTGGGAGTGAAGATGTGTGAATGTGTGGGAGTGGGAGTTTGTGGGTGTGTATAAGAACTGTTGCGAGATTGTGTGATATTGAGTGTGTGTTTGGGTGTCTATGTGGTTTCATGCATGTGTGTGGGACTGAACGTGCGGGTCTGGGCGTGTGTCTGTGTGAGTGTTTGAGTGGAATGGGGTGAAATATGATGCAACAAAGGTTCCTGAGAGGTTTGAAAGCGATATTGGCCTTCTCTGATGGAACGGAAAGCCATAGAACGTGGTGGGAGGCTACAGATAGAAGAGCAATGTTGTGGAACGGACTGTAATGCAGTGTATTGTGATGCAATAGATGGTTCCTGTGTGTTATGGAAAAGAATGGATCGTTCTTTGATGGAATGAAACGCAGTAGAACGTGGTGGATTGTTGCGGAATGGAGTGGAATGTTGTGATGTGGAGTGCAATGCAGTGCATTGTGACGCAAGGGAGGGAAACCGAGCGGTTTGGACACGAAGGGAGCCTTCTTTCCAGGAATGGAAGGCTGTAAAAGGTGAAAGATTGTCAGGTACTGGAGTAGAATATTGTGGAGTGGAGTCGAACGGGGTGCCATTTGATGCAATAGACGGTTTCTCATTGTGTTTTAAGCGAATGGATTTATGTGCACGTGATTGTGCAGCTGTGTGTGTTTGTGTGTCTATTTTTGATAGGGATTGAGTGTGTGCATTTGTCACTGTGTGTACGGTTTTGAGAGAGGTTGCTGTGTCAGCGTGCAGGTGTGTGAGTGGCTGAGCAAGAGTGTCTGTATATGCGAGGGCGTGACCATGTTTATAAGAGGGTGATTATATAAGTGTTTAAGTGTGTGTGTGAGAGTTTGACAGCATTTGAATGTATGAGTGCGTGTGAGCATGTTACTGTGTGAGTGTCTCTGTGTAGTTTTGTAAGTGTATGTGACATTTTGTCTGAGTGCGTGAGTCTGTGTTTTGGTGTGAGTGATTGTGTGCGTGATATTGTGCGCACGTTTGTGTCTGTGCGTTTGTCAGCATTCGTGTGTGTGTCTGTGTGTGACAGTTTGTGTGTCTGTGTTTATGGAGGTGTGTGTCTGTGTGAGTGGGTGTGATACTGAATATGAGATAGTGTGAGTTTCTTCGAGTGTGAGTGTGTAAGTGTGCAAGGTGCAGTGTCTCAGTGTGTGAATGTGAAGTAAGGTCTTATGTGATTGTGTTTTATTTATTGTGAGGAGAGTTTTACTCTTCAGGTGAGTGTGTAAATGTGAGAGACCATTTGTGTGAGTGGGAGTGTTACTCTGCATGTATGAGGGACAGTGTGTGTTTGTGTTTGAACGGGAGTCCATGTGAGTATTAGATTATATGTGTGCAGTTGTGGGAGTGTGTGCGAGAGGTGAGTGGGACTGAGTGGGTGCGACTGTGTATCTCTGGTAGAGTATGTGTATGTGTGACTGAATGTATCTGTTTGAGAGAGTGTGTGTGCACGTGTGTGTTAGTGTATAAGTGTTGATATGCCTGTGTGTTTCAGTGAGGGTGAGTGTAAGTGTGTGTTAGTGTGTGCGTGAGTGTGTGTGTGTGTATGTGTGATTGACTGAATGTTTTCGAGATTATTGGAGATACTTTGAGTGTGTGTGAGTGTGTGACTTTGTGTGTGAATGTGTGTGTGAGGGTGCACACGTGTGAGGGACTTGGTGTGAGTGTGAAACTGTGCATGTGTCAGCATGCATATGTGTGTGTGATGGTGGGTGTATGAGTGTGAATGACTGAGTGTGTAGGGCCATGAATGGGACTGAGTGTTTGTGAGTGTGTATACAAGTCTG
Organism: Manis pentadactyla; assembly: GCF_030020395.1. Taxonomy (NCBI): domain Eukaryota; kingdom Metazoa; phylum Chordata; class Mammalia; order Pholidota; family Manidae; genus Manis; species Manis pentadactyla. Next base: position 347,824 of record NW_026644607.1, on the reverse strand, counting down.
TTGCGTGATTGTGTGTGATTGTGGTATTCTGTGTGTGTGTGGTTCGGTGGTTTTCTGTGTGTGTGGGCCTGTGCATGTGTGTGTGTGTGTGCGACTGAGTGAGAGAGTGCTTGCTTGTGCGTGTGTCTTTGTGTTGTGTCAGTGTGAGTGTTTGAGGGGAATGGGGTGAAATATGATGCCTCCAATGTTGCGATGGTTTGTGACATTTTGTGTGAGTGGGAGTGTTGGAGTGCGAGAGAGTGCCTGATTGCGTGTGAGCCTGTGAGTGTGTGTATGTGTTTGTGAGTGTGTGTGATGGTGACATTGCGTGAGGGTGCATTTGTGTCTGCATACGTGTAAGTGTGCTTTGGACATGTGTGAATGTATGTAGGTCTATGTGTGAGTGTGTGTGTTTGTGGATATGTGATGGTGTGGGTCACTGTGAGTGTGCAGGTGAGCAAGGTGCTGTGCGAGCGTGTGTCAGAGTGTGAAGGGCGTTCGTGTGTGACTGTGTGAGATAGTATGAGCAGGTGTGTTTTAGTGTTATGTGTGTGTGTTTGTGAGAGATTAGCTGTGTGAGTGGGAGTGTTACTCTGAGTGTATGTGTGACTGTGTGTTTGGGTATGTAAGAATGCGTGTGAGTGTGTTTTAGTTTGTGAGTGTGCAGGTTTAGGAGCGTGTGTGCATGAGATGTGCGACTGTATGATTGTGCGTCATTCTGCATATGTATGTGCCTGGTTGTGAATGTGTGAGCATGTGTGAGTGAATGTGTGATTTTGGGTGTGTGTTCAAGGGCATGTTAGTGTCAGAGTTCAGGAGTGCTTATGTCTGTGTGTATATCAGTGTGTGTGAGTATATGTGGGAGATGTAGGTGCATGAGTGTGAGTGTTTCTATGTGTGTCTGTGTGCGTAATGGGGTGTGACTCTATGTGTTAAGGTCTCTGTGAGTGACTGTGTGTTTGAGTGTGGGTCAGTGTGTGTGAGTTTGTGTATGACTGTGTGAGTGTGAGTTTGCACATGTGTGAGGGACTTTATTTGAGTGTGTGTCAATGTGTTTGTGTGAGAGTGTATATGTGTATGGGCGTGAATGTGTGTGAGAGGTTTTGTGAATTTGTGTGGGAGTGAAGATGTGTGAATGTGTGGGAGTGGGTGTTTGTGGGTGTGTATAAGAACTGTTGCGAGATTGTGTGATATTGAGTGTGTTTGGGTGTCTATGTGGTTTCATGCATGTGTGTGGGACTGAACGTGCGGGTCTGGGCGTGTGTCTGTGTGAGTGTTTGAGTGGAATGGGGTGAAATATGATGCAACAAAGGTTCCTGAGAGGTTTGAAAGCGATATTGGCCTTCTCTGATGGAACGGAAAGCGATAGAACGTGGTGGGAGGCTACAGATAGAAGAGCAATGTTGTGGAACGGACTGTAATGCAGTGTATTGTGATGCAATAGATGGTTCCTGTGTGTTATGGAAAAGAATGGATCGTTCTTTGATGGAATGAAACGCAGTAGAACGTGGTGGATTGTTGCGGAATGGAGTGGAATGTTGTGATGTGGAGTGCAATGCAGTGCATTGTGACGCAAGGGAGGGAAACCGAGCGGTTTGGACACGAAGGGAGCCTTCTTTCCAGGAATGGAAGGCAGTAAAAGGTGAAAGATTGTCAGGTACTGGAGTAGAATATTGTGGAGTGGAGTCGAACGGGGTGCCATTTGATGCAATAGACGGTTTCTCATTGTGTTTTAAGCGAATGGATTTATGTGCACGTGATTGTGCAGCTGTGTGTGTTTGTGTGTCTATTTTTGATAGGGATTGAGTGTGTGCATTTGTCACTGTGTGTACGGTTTTGAGAGAGGTTGCTGTGTCAGCGTGCAGGTGTGTGAGTGGCTGAGCAAGAGTGTCTGTATATGCGAGGGCGTGACCATGTTTATAAGAGGGTGATTATATAAGTGTTTAAGTGTGTGTGTGAGAGTTTGACAGCATTTGAATGTATGAGTGCGTGTGAGCATGTTACTGTGTGAGGCTCTCTGTGTAGTTTTGTAAGTGTATGTGACATTTTGTCTGAGTGCGTGAGTCTGTAAGTGTGTTGGTGTGAGTGATTGTGTGCGTGATATTGTGCGCACGTCTGTGTCTGTGCGTTTGTCAGCATTCGTGTGTGTGTCTGTGTGTGACAGTTTGTGTGTCTGTGTTTATGGAGGTGTGTGTCTGTGTGAGTGGGTGTGATACTGAATATGAGATAGTGTGAGTTTCTTCGAGTGTGAGTGTGTAAGTGTGCAAGGTGCAGTGTCTCAGTGTGTGAATGTGAAGTAAGGTCTTATGTGATTGTGTTTTATTTATTGTGAGGAGAGTTTTACTCTTCAGGTGAGTGTGTAAATGTGAGAGACCATTTGTGTGAGTGGGAGTGTTACTCTGCATGTATGAGGGACAGTGTGTGTTTGTGTTTGAACGGGAGTCCATGTGAGTCTTAGATTATATGTGTGCAGTTGTGGGAGTGTGTGCGAGAGGTGAGTGGGACTGAGTGGGTGCGACTGTGTATCTCTGGTAGAGTATGTGTATGTGTGACTGAATGTATCTGTTTGAGAGAGTGTGTGTGCACGTGTGTGTTAGTGTATAAGTGTTGATATGCCTGTGTGTTTCAGTGAGGGTGAGTGTAAGTGTGTGTTAGTGTGTGCGTGAGTGTGTGTGTGTATGTGTGATTGACTGAATGTTTTCGAGATTATTGGAGATACTTTGAGTGTGTGTGAGTGTGTGACTTTGTGTGTGAATGTGTGTGTGAGGGTGCACACGTGTGAGGGACTTGGTGTGAGTGTGAAACTGTGCATGTGTCAGCATGCATATGTGTGTGTGATGGTGGGTGTATGAGTGTGAATGACTGAGTGTGTAGGGCCATGAATGGGACTGAGTGTTTGTGAGTGTGTATACAAGTCTGTTGCGTGATTGTGTGTGATTGTGGTATTCTGTGTGTGTGTGGTTCGGTGGTTTTCTGTGTGTGTGGGCCTGTGCATGTGTGTGTGTGTGTGCGACTGAGTGAGAGAGTGCTTGCTTGTGCGTGTGTCTTTGTGTTGTGTCAGTGTGAGTGTTTGAGGGGAATGGGGTGAAATATGATGCCTCCAATGTTGCGATGGTTTGTGACATTTTGTGTGAGTGGGAGTGTTGGAGTGCGAGAGAGTGCGTGATTGCGTGTGAGCCTGTGAGTGTGTGTATGTGTTTGTGAGTGTGTGTGATGGTGACATTGCGTGAGGGTGCATTTGTGTCTGCATACGTGTAAGTGTGCTTTGGACATGTGTGAATGTATGTAGGTCTATGTGTGAGTGTGTGTGTTTGTGGATATGTGATGGTGTGGGTCACTGTGAGTGTGCAGGTGAGCAAGGTGCTGTGCGAGCGTGTGTCAGAGTGTGAAGGGCGTTCGTGTGTGACTGTGTGAGATAGTATGAGCAGGTGTGTTTTAGTGTTATGTGTGTGTGTTTGTGAGAGATTAGCTGTGTGAGTGGGAGTGTTACTCTGAGTGTATGTGTGACTGTGTGTTTGGGTATGTAAGAATGCGTGTGAGTGTGTTTTAGTTTGTGAGTGTGCAGGTTTAGGAGCGTGTGTGCATGAGATGTGCGACTGTATGATTGTGCGTCATTCTGCATATGTATGTGCCTGGTTGTGAATGTGTGAGCATGTGTGAGTGAATGTGTGATTTTGGGTGTGTGTTCAAGGGCATGTTAGTGTCAGAGTTCAGGAGTGCTTATGTCTGTGTGTATATCAGTGTGTGTGAGTATATGTGGGAGATGTAGGTGCATGAGTGTGAGTGTTTCTATGTGTGTCTGTGTGCGTAATGGGGTGTGACTCTATGTGTTAAGGTCTCTGTGAGTGACTGTGTGTTTGAGTGTGTGTCAGTGTGTGTGAGTTTGTGTATGACTGTGTGAGTGTGAGTTTGCACATGTGTGAGGGACTTTATTTGAGTGTGTGTCAATGTGTTTGTGTGAGAGTGTATATGTGTATGGGCGTGAATGTGTGTGAGAGGTTTTGTGAATTTGTGTGGGAGTGAAGATGTGTGAATGTGTGGGAGTGGGTGTTTGTGGGTGTGTATAAGAACTGTTGTGAGATTGTGTGATATTGAGTGTGTTTGGGTGTCTATGTGGTTTCATGCATGTGTGTGGGACTGAACGTGCGGGTCTGGGCGTGTGTCTGTGTGAGTGTTTGAGTGGAATGGGGTGAAATATGATGCAACAAAGGTTCCTGAGAGGTTTGAAAGCGATATTGGCCTTCTCTGATGGAACGGAAAGCCATAGAACGTGGTGGGAGGCTACAGATAGAAGAGCAATGTTGTGGAACGGACTGTAATGCAGTGTATTGTGATGCAATAGATGGTTCCTGTGTGTTATGGAAAAGAATGGATCGTTCTTTGATGGAATGAAACGCAGTAGAACGTGGTGGATTGTTGCGGAATGGAGTGGAATGTTGTGATGTGGAGTGCAATGCAGTGCATTGTGACGCAAGGGAGGGAAACCGAGCGGTTTGGACACGAAGGGAGCCTTCTTTCCAGGAATGGAAGGCAGTAAAAGGTGAAAGATTGTCAGGTACTGGAGTAGAATATTGTGGAGTGGAGTCGAACGGGGTGCCATTTGATGCAATAGACGGTTTCTCATTGTGTTTTAAGCGAATGGATTTATGTGCACGTGATTGTGCAGCTGTGTGTGTTTGTGTGTCTATTTTTGATAGGGATTGAGTGTGTGCATTTGTCACTGTGTGTACGGTTTTGAGAGAGGTTGCTGTGTCAGCGTGCAGGTGTGTGAGTGGCTGAGCAAGAGTGTCTGTATATGCGAGGGCGTGACCATGTTTATGAGGGTGATTATATAAGTGTTTAAGTGTGTGTGTGAGAGTTTGACAGCATTTGAATGTATGAGTGCGTGTGAGCATGTTACTGTGTGAGGCTCTCTGTGTAGTTTTGTAAGTGTATGTGACATTTTGTCTGAGTGCGTGAGTCTGTAAGTGTGTTGGTGTGAGTGATTGTGTGCGTGATATTGTGCGCACGTCTGTGTCTGTGCGTTTGTCAGCATTCGTGTGTGTGTCTGTGTGTGACAGTTTGTGTGTCTGTGTTTATGGAGGTGTGTGTCTGTGTGAGTGGGTGTGATACTGAATATGAGATAGTGTGAGTTTCTTCGAGTGTGAGTGTGTAAGTGTGCAAGGTGCAGTGTCTCAGTGTGTGAATGTGAAGTAAGGTCTTATGTGATTGTGTTTTATTTATTGTGAGGAGAGTTTTACTCTTCAGGTGAGTGTGTAAATGTGAGAGACCATTTGTGTGAGTGGGAGTGTTACTCTGCATGTATGAGGGACAGTGTGTGTTTGTGTTTGAACGGGAGTCCATGTGAGTCTTAGATTATATGTGTGCAGTTGTGGGAGTGTGTGCGAGAGGTGAGTGGGACTGAGTGGGTGCGACTGTGTATCTCTGGTAGAGTATGTGTATGTGTGACTGAATGTATCTGTTTGAGAGAGTGTGTGTGCACGTGTGTGTTAGTGTATAAGTGTTGATATGCCTGTGTGTTTCAGTGAGGGTGAGTGTAAGTGTGTGTTAGTGTGTGCGTGAGTGTGTGTGTGTATGTGTGATTGACTGAATGTTTTCGAGATTATTGGAGATACTTTGAGTGTGTGTGAGTGTGTGACTTTGTGTGTGAATGTGTGTGTGAGGGTGCACACGTGTGAGGGACTTGGTGTGAGTGTGAAACTGTGCATGTGTCAGCATGCATATGTGTGTGTGATGGTGGGTGTATGAGTGTGAATGACTGAGTGTGTAGGGCCATGAATGGGACTGAGTGTTTGTGAGTGTGTATACAAGTCTGTTGCGTGATTGTGTGTGATTGTGTTATTCTGTGTGTGTGTGGTTCGGTGGTTTTCTGTGTGTGTGGGCCTGTGCATGTGTGTGTGTGTGTGCAACTGAGTGAGAGAGTGCTTGCTTGTGCGTGTGTCTTTGTGTTGTGTCAGTGTGAGTGTTTGAGGGGAATGGGGTGAAATATGATGCCTCCAATGTTGCGATGGTTTGTGACATTTTGTGTGAGTGGGAGTGTTGGAGTGCGAGAGAGTGCGTGATTGCGTGTGAGCCTGTGAGTGTGTGTATGTGTTTGTGAGTGTGTGTGATGGTGACATTGCGTGAGGGTGCATTTGTGTCTGCATACGTGTAAGTGTGCTTTGGACATGTGTGAATGTATGTAGGTCTATGTGTGAGTGTGTGTGTTTGTGGATATGTGATGGTGTGGGTCACTGTGAGTGTGCAGGTGAGCAAGGTGCTGTGCGAGCGTGTGTCAGAGTGTGAAGGGCGTTCGTGTGTGACTGTGTGAGATAGTATGAGCAGGTGTGTTTTAGTGTTATGTGTGTGTGTTTGTGAGAGATTAGCTGTGTGAGTGGGAGTGTTACTCTGACTGTATGTGTGACTGTGTGTTTGGGTATGTAAGAATGCGTGTGAGTGTGTTTTAGTTTGTGAGTGTGCAGGTTTAGGAGCGTGTGTGCATGAGATGTGCGACTGTATGATTGTGCGTCATTCTGCATATGTATGTGCCTGGTTGTGAATGTGTGAGCATGTGTGAGTGAATGTGTGATTTTGGGTGTGTGTTCAAGGGCATGTTAGTGTCAGAGTTCAGGAGTGCTAATGTCTGTGTGTATATCAGTGTGTGTGAGTATATGTGGGAGATGTAGGTGCATGAGTGTGAGTGTTTCTATGTGTGTCTGTGTGCGTAATGGGGTGTGACTCTATGTGTTAAGGTCTCTGTGAGTGACTGTGTGTTTGAGTGTGTGTCAGTGTGTGTGAGTTTGTGTATGACTGTGTGAGTGTGAGTTTGCACATGTGTGAGTGAATTTATTTGAGTGTGTGTCAATATGTTTGTGTGAGAGTGTATATGTGTAAGGGCGTGAGTGTGTGTGAGAGGTTTTGTGAGTTTTTGTGGGAGTGCAGATGTTTGAATGTGTGGGAGTGGGTGTTTGTGGGTGTGTATAAGAACTGTTGAGAGATTGTGTGATATTGAGTGTGTGTTTGGGTGTCTATGTGGTTTCATGCATGTGGGTGGGACTGAACGTGCGGGTCTGGGCGTGTGTCTGTGTGAGTGTGTGAGTGGAATGGGGTGAAATATGATGCAACAAAGGTTCCTGAGAGGTTTGAAAGCGATATTGGCCTTCTCTGATGGAACGGAAAGCCATGGAACGTGGTGGGAGGCTACAGATAGAAGAGCAATGTTGTGGAACGGACTGTAATGCAGTGTATTGTGATGCAATAGATGGTTCCTGTGTGTTATGGAAAAGAATGGATCGTTCTTTGATGGAATGAAACGCAGTAGAACGTGGTGGATTGTTGCGGAATGGAGTGGAATGTTGTGATGTGGAGTGCAATGCAGTGCATTGTGACGCAAGGGAGGGAAACCGAGCGGTTTGGACACGAAGGGAGCCTTCTTTCCAGGAATAGAAGGCTGTAAAAGGTGAAAGATTGTCAGGTACTGGAGTAGAATATTGTGGAGTGGAGTCGAACGGGGTGCCATTTGATGCAATAGACGGTTTCTCATTGTGTTTTAAGCGAATGGATTTATGTGCACGTGATTGTGCAGCTGTGTGTGTTTGTGTGTCTATTTTTGATAGGGATTGAGTGTGTGCATTTGTCACTGTGTGTACGGTTTTGAGAGAGGTTGCTGTGTCAGCGTGCAGGTGTGTGAGTGGCTGAGCAAGAGTGTCTGTATATGCGAGGGCGTGACCATGCTTATAAGAGGGTGATTATATAAGTGTTTAAGTGTGTGTGTGAGAGTTTGACAGCATTTGAATGTATGAGTGCGTGTGAGCATGTTACTGTGTGAGGGTCTCTGTGTAGTTTTGTAAGTGTATGTGACATTTTGTCTGAGTGCGTGAGTCTGTAAGTGTGTTGGTGTGAGTGATTGTGTGCGTGATATTGTGCGCACGTCTGTGTCTGTGCGTTTGTCAGCATTCGTGTATGTGTCTGTGTGTGACAGTTTTTGTGTCTGTGTTTATGGAGGTGTGTGTCTGTGTGAGTGGGTGTGATACTGAATATGAGATAGTGTGAGTTTCTTCGAGTGTGAGTGTGTAAGTGTGCAAGGTGCAGTGTCTCAGTGTGTGAATGTGAAGTAAGGTCTTATGTGATTGTGTTTTATTTATTGTGAGGAGAGTTTTACTCTTCAGGTGAGTGTGTAAATGTGAGAGACCATTTGTGTGAGTGGGAGTGTTACTCTGCATGTATGAGGGACAGTGTGTGTTTGTGTTTGAACGGGAGTCCATGTGAGTCTTAGATTATATGTGTGCAGTTGTGGGAGTGTGTGCGAGAGGTGAGTGGGACTGAGTGGGTGCGACTGTGTATCTCTGGTAGAGTATGTGTATGTGTGACTGAATGTATCTGTTTGAGAGAGTGTGTGTGCACGTGTGTGTTAGTGTATAAGTGTTGATATGCCTGTGTGTTTCAGTGAGGGTGAGTGTAAGTGTGTGTTAGTGTGTGCGTGAGTGTGTGTGTGTATGTGTGATTGACTGAATGTTTTCGAGATTATTGGAGATACTTTGAGTGTGTGTGAGTGTGTGACTTTGTGTGTGAATGTGTGTGTGAGGGTGCACACGTGTGAGGGACTTGGTGTGAGTGTGAAACTGTGCATGTGTCAGCATGCATATGTGTGTGTGATGGTGGGTGTATGAGTGTGAATGACTGAGTGTGTAGGGCCATGAATGGGACTGAGTGTTTGTGAGTGTGTATACAAGTCTGTTGCGTGATTGTGTGTGATTGTGTTATTCTGTGTGTGTGTGGTTCGGTGGTTTTCTGTGTGTGTGGGCCTGTGCATGTGTGTGTGTGTGTGTGCGACTGAGTGAGAGAGTGCTTGCTTGTGCGTGTGTCTTTGTGTTGTGTCAGTGTGAGTGTTTGAGGGGAATGGGGTGAAATATGATGCCTCCAATGTTGCGATGGTTTGTGACATTTTGTGTGAGTGGGAGTGTTGGAGTGCGAGAGAGTGCGTGATTGCGTGTGAGCCTGTGAGTGTGTGTATGTGTTTGTGAGTGTGTGTGATGGTGACATTGCGTGAGGGTGCATTTGTGTCTGCATACGTGTAAGTGTGCTTTGGACATGTGTGAATGTATGTAGGTCTATGTGTGAGTGTGTGTGTTTGTGGATATGTGATGGTGTGGGTCACTGTGAGTGTGCAGGTGAGCAAGGTGCTGTGCGAGCGTGTGTCAGAGTGTGAAGGGCGTTCGTGTGTGACTGTGTGAGATAGTATGAGCAGGTGTGTTTTAGTGTTATGTGTGTGTGTTTGTGAGAGATTAGCTGTGTGAGTGGGAGTGTTACTCTGAGTGTATGTGTGACTGTGTGTTTGGGTATGTAAGAATGCGTGTGAGTGTGATTTAGTTTGTGAGTGTGCAGGTTTAGGAGCGTGTGTGCATGAGATGTGCGACTGTATGATTGTGCGTCATTCTGCATATGTATGTGCCTGGTTGTGAATGTGTGAGCATGTGTGAGTGAATGTGTGATTTTGGGTGTGTGTTCAAGGGCATGTTAGTGTCAGAGTTCAGGAGTGCTTATGTCTGTGTGTATATCAGTGTGTGTGAGTATATGTGGGAGATGTAGGTGCATGAGTGTGAGTGTTTCTATGTGTGTCTGTGTGCGTAATGGGGTGTGACTCTATGTGTTAAGGTCTCTGTGAGTGACTGTGTGTTTGAGTGTGTGTCAGTGTGTGTGAGTTTGTGTATGACTGTGTGAGTGTGAGTTTGCACATGTGTGAGGGACTTTGAGTGTGTGTCAATGTGTTTGTGTGAGAGTGTATATGTGTATGGGCGTGAGTGTGTGTGAGAGGTTTTGTGAATTTGTGTGGGAGTGCAGATGTGTGAATGTGTGGGAGTGGGTGTTTGTGGGTGTGTATAAGAACTGTTGCGAGATTGTGTGATATTGAGTGTGTGTTTGGGTGTCTATGTGGTTTCATGCATGTGTGTGGGACTGAACGTGCGGGTCTGGGCGTGTGTCTGTGTGAGTGTGTGAGTGGAATGGGGTGAAATATGATGCAACAAAGGTTCCTGAGAGGTTTGAAAGCGATATTGGCCTTCTCTGATGGAACGGAAAGCCATAGAACGTGGTGGGAGGCTACAGATAGAAGAGCAATGTTGTGGAACGGACTGTAATGCAGTGTATTGTGATGCAATAGATGGTGCCTGTGTGTTATGGAAAAGAATGGATCCTTCTTTGATGGAATGAAACGCAGTAGAACGTGGTGGATTGTTGCGGAATGGAGTGGAATGCAGTGCATTGTGACGCAAGGGAGGGAAACTGAGCGGTTTGGACACGAAGGGAGCCTTCTTTCCAGGAATGGAAGGCAGTAAAAGGTGAAAGATTGTCAGGTACTGGAGTAGAATATTGTGGAGTGGAGTCGAACGGGGTGCCATTTGATGCAATAGACGGTTTCTCATTGTGTTTTAAGCGAATGGATTTATGTGCACGTGATTGTGCAGCTGTGTGTGTTTGTGTGTCTATTTTTGATAGGGATTGAGTGTGTGCATTTGTCACTGTGTGTACGGTTTTGAGAGAGGTTGCTGTGTCAGCGTGCAGGTGTGTGAGTGGCTGAGCAAGAGTGTCTGTATATGCGACGGTGTGACCATGTTTATAAGAGGGTGATTATATAAGTGTTTAAGTGTGTGTGTGAGAGTTTGACAGCATTTGAATGTATGAGTGCGTGTGAGCATGTTACTGTGTGAGTGTCTCTGTGTAGTTTTGTAAGTGTATGTGACATTTTGTCTGAGTGCGTGAGTCTGTAAGTGTGTTGGTGTGAGTGATTGTGCGTGTGATATTGTGCGCACGTCTGTGTCTGTGCGTTTGTCAGCATTCGTGTGTGTGTCTGTGTGTGACAGTTTGTGTGTCTGTGTTTATGGAGGTGTGTGTCTGTGTGAGTGGGTGTGATACTGAATATGAGATAGTGTGAGTTTCTTCGAGTGTGAGTGTGTAAGTGTGCAAGGTGCAGTGTCTCAGTGTGTGAATGTGAAGTAAGGTCTTATGTGATTGTGTTTTATTTATTGTGAGGAGAGTTTTACTCTTCAGGTGAGTGTGTAAATGTGAGAGACCATTTGTGTGAGTGGGAGTGTTACTCTGCATGTATGAGGGACAGTGTGTGTTTGTGTTTGAACGGGAGTCCATGTGAGTCTTAGATTTTATGTGTGCAGTTGTGGGAGTGTGTGCGAGAGGTGAGTGGGACTGAGTGGGTGCGACTGTGTATCTCTGGTAGAGTATGTGTATGTGTGACTGAATGTATCTGTTTGAGAGAGTGTGTGTGCACGTGTGTGTTAGTGTATAAGTGTTGATATGCCTGTGTGTTTCAGTGAGGGTGAGTGTAAGTGTGTGTTAGTGTGTGCGTGAGTGTGTGTGTGTATGTGTGATTGACTGAATGTTTTCGAGATTATTGGAGATACTTTGAGTGTGTGTGAGTGTGTGACTTTGTGTGTGAATGTGTGTGTGAGGGTGCACACGTGTGAGGGACTTGGTGTGAGTGTGAAACTGTGCATGTGTCAGCATGCATATGTGTGTGTGATGGTGGGTGTATGAGTGTGAATGACTGAGTGTGTAGGGCCATGAATGGGACTGAGTGTTTGTGAGTGTGTATACAAGTCTGTTGCGTGATTGTGTGTGATTGTGTTATTCTGTGTGTGTGTGGTTCGGTGGTTTTCTGTGTGTGTGGGCCTGTGCATGTGTGTGTGTGTGTGTGCGACTGAGTGAGAGAGTGCTTGCTTGTGCGTGTGTCTTTGTGTTGTGTCAGTGTGAGTGTTTGAGGGGAATGGGGTGAAATATGATGCCTCCAATGTTGCGATGGTTTGTGACATTTTGTGTGAGTGGGAGTGTTGGAGTGCGAGAGAGTGCGTGATTGCGTGTGAGCCTGTGAGTGTGTGTATGTGTTTGTGAGTGTGTGTGATGGTGACATTGCGTGAGGGTGCATTTGTGTCTGCATACGTGTAAGTGTGCTTTGGACATGTGTGAATGTATGTAGGTCTATGTGTGAGTGTGTGTGTTTGTGGATATGTGATGGTGTGGGTCACTGTGAGTGTGCAGGTGAGCAAGGTGCTGTGCGAGCGTGTGTCAGAGTGTGAAGGGCGTTCGTATGAGACTGTGTGAGATAGTATGAGCAGGTGTGTTTTAGTGTGATGTGTGTGTGTTTGTGAGAGATTAGCTGTGTGAGTGGGAGTGTTACTCTGAGTGTATGTGTGACTGTGTGTTTGGGTATGTAAGAATGCGTGTGAGTGTGATTTAGTTTGTGAGTGTGCAGGTTTAGGAGCGTGTGTGCATGAGATGTGCGACTGTATGATTGTGCGTCATTCTGCATATGTATGTGCCTGGTTGTGAATGTGTGAGCATGTGTGAGTGAATGTGTGATTTTGGGTGTGTGTTCAAGGGCATGTTAGTGTCAGAGTTCAGGAGTGCTTATGTCTGTGTGTATATCAGTGTGTGTGAGTATATGTGGGAGATGTAGGTGCATGAGTGTGAGTGTTTCTATGTGTGTCTGTGTGCGTAATGGGGTGTGACTCTATGTGTTAAGGTCTCTGTGAGTGACTGTGTGTTTGAGTGTGTGTCAGTGTGTGTGAGTTTGTGTATGACTGTGTGAGTGTGAGTTTGCACATGTGTGAGGGACTTTGAGTGTGTGTCAATGTGTTTGTGTGAGAGTGTATATGTGTATGGGCGTGAGTGTGTGTGAGAGGTTTTGTGAATTTGTGTGGGAGTGCAGATGTGTGAATGTGTGGGAGTGGGTGTTTGTGGGTGTGTATAAGAACTGTTGCGAGATTGTGTGATATTGAGTGTGTGTTTGGGTGTCTATGTGGTTTCATGCATGTGTGTGGGACTGAACGTGCGGGTCTGGGCGTGTGTCTGTGTGAGTGTGTGAGTGGAATGGGGTGAAATATGATGCAACAAAGGTTCCTGAGAGGTTTGAAAGCGATATTGGCCTTCTCTGATGGAACGGAAAGCCATAGAACGTGGTGGGAGGCTACAGATAGAAGAGCAATGTTGTGGAACGGACTGTAATGCAGTGTATTGTGATGCAATAGATGGTGCCTGTGTGTTATGGAAAAGAATGGATCCTTCTTTGATGGAATGAAACGCAGTAGAACGTGGTGGATTGTTGCGGAATGGAGTGGAATGCAGTGCATTGTGACGCAAGGGAGGGAAACTGAGCGGTTTGGACACGAAGGGAGCCTTCTTTCCAGGAATGGAAGGCAGTAAAAGGTGAAAGATTGTCAGGTACTGGAGTAGAATATTGTGGAGTGGAGTCGAACGGGGTGCCATTTGATGCAATAGACGGTTTCTCATTGTGTTTTAAGCGAATGGATTTATGTGCACGTGATTGTGCAGCTGTGTGTGTTTGTGTGTCTATTTTTGATAGGGATTGAGTGTGTGCATTTGTCACTGTGTGTACGGTTTTGAGAGAGGTTGCTGTGTCAGCGTGCAGGTGTGTGAGTGGCTGAGCAAGGGTGTCTGTATATGCGAGGGTGTGACCATGTTTATAAGAGGGTGATTATATAAGTGTTTAAGTGTGTGTGTGAGAGTTTGACAGCATTTGAATGTATGAGTGCGTGTGAGCATGTTACTGTGTGAGTGTCTCTGTGTAGTTTTGTAAGGGTATGTGACATTTTGTCTGAGTGCGTGAGTCTGTAAGTGTGTTGGTGTGAGTGATTGTGTGCGTGATATTGTGCGCACGTCTGTGTCTGTGCGTTTGTCAGCATTCGTGTGTGTGTCTGTGTGTGACAGTTTGTGTGTCTGTGTTTATGGAGGTGTGTCTGTGTGAGTGGGTGTGATACTGAATATGAGATAGTGTGAGTTTCTTCGAGTGTGAGTGTGTAAGTGTGCAAGGTGCAGTGTCTCAGTGTGTGAATGTGAAGTAAGGTCTTATGTGATTGTGTTTTATTTATTGTGAGGAGAGTTTTACTCTTCAGGTGAGTGTGTAAATGTGAGAGACCATTTGTGTGAGTGGGAGTGTTACTCTGCATGTATGAGGGACAGTGTGTGTTTGTGTTTGAACGGGAGTCCATGTGAGTCTTAGATTTTATGTGTGCAGTTGTGGGAGTGTGTGCGAGAGGTGAGTGGGACTGAGTGGGTGCGACTGTGTATCTCTGGTAGAGTATGTGTATGTGTGACTGAATGTACCTGTTGGAGAGAGTGTGTGTGCACGTGTGTGTTAGTGTATAAGAGTTGATATGCCTGTGTGTTTCAGTGAGGGTGAGTGTAAGTGTGTGTTAGTGTGTGCGTGAGTGTGAGTGTGTATGTGTGTTTGACTGAATGTTTTCGAAATTATTGGAGAGACTTTGAGTGTGTGTGAGTGTGTGACTTTGTGTGTGAATGCGTGTGTGAGGGTGCACACGTGTGAGGGAACTGGTGTGAGTGTGAAAGTGTGCATGTGTGAGTTTGCATATGTGTGTGTGATAGCGGGTGTCTGAGTATGAATGAGTGAGAGTGTATGTCCATGAATGGGATTGAGTGTGAGTGTGTATACAACACTGCAGCATGATTGCGTGTGAATGTGTTATTCTGTTTGTGAGTGATTCGGTGCTTTTCTGTCTGTGTGCCCCTGTGCATGTGTTTGTTTGTGTGCGACTGAGTGTGAGTTCCCGCTTGTGCGTGTGTCTCTGTTTGTGTCAGTGTGAGTGTGTGAGGGGAATGGGGAGAAATATGATGCCTCATATGTGATGGTTTGTGACATTGTGTGTGAGTGGGAGTGTTGGTGTGTGAGAGGGTGTTTGCGTGTGAGTCTGTGAGCGTGTGTTGTTGTGTGTGAGTGTGTGTGATGGTGAGTTTGCATGAGGGTCCGTTTGTGTCTGCATACGTGTAAGTGTGCTTTGGATATGTGTGAATGTTGTAGGTGTATGTCTGTGTGAGAGTGTGTGTTTGTGGATATGAGATTTTGTGGGACCCTGAGTGGGTGTGTGTGTGCAGGTGAGCAAGGTGCTGTGCGAGCGAGTGTCAGAGTGTGAAAGGGTTTCGTATGTGATTGTGTGAGATCGTATGAGGAGGTGTGTTTTAGTGTTATGTGTGTGTGTTTGTGAGAGATTAGCTGTGTAAGTTGGAGTGTTACTCAGCGTGTATGTGTGACTGTGTGTTTGGGTATGTAAGACAGCGTGTGAGTGTGTTTTAGTTTGTGAGTGTACATGTTAATGTGCGAGTGTGCATGAGATGTGCGACTGTGCGTGATTCTGCATTTGTATGTGACTCTTAGTGAGTGTGTGAACATTTGTGAGTGAATCTGTGTTTTGGGTGTGTGTGCAAGGGCATGTGAGTGTCAGAGTTCAGGAGTGCATATGTCTGTGTGTATATCAGTGCGTGTGAGTGTATGTGCGAGATGTAGGTGCATGAGTGTGGGTGTTTCTGTGTGTGTCTGTGTGTGTAATGGGGTGTGACTCTATGTGTTAGGGTCTCTGTGTGTGACTGTGTGTTTGAGTGTGAGTCAGTGTGTGTGAGTTTGTGTATGATTGTGTGAGTGTGAGTTGGAACATGTGTGAGGGACTTTTCATGAGTGTGTGTCAATATGCTTGTGTGAGAGTGTACATGTGTCTGGGAGTGAGTGTGTGTGAGAGGTGGTGTGAATTTGTTTGGGTGAGAGTGTAGATGTGTGAATGGGCAGGAGTGGGTGTTGTGAGTGTGTATACAAGACTGTTGCGAGACTGAGATTTTGTGTGTGTGTTTGTGTGTCTATTTGTGTTCATGCATGTGTGTGAGAGTGCGTGTTTGTGTGAAAGTGTGTGAACGTGCGGGTCTGGGCGTGTGCCTGTGTGAGTGTGTGAGGGGTATGTGTTGAAATATGATGCCACAAAGGTTCCTGAGAGGTCTGGAAGCGAAATTGTCCTTCTCTGTTGTAATGGAAAGCCATAGAACGTGGTGGGAGGCTACAGATAGAAGAGCAATGTTGTGGAATGGATTGTAATGCGGTGTATTGTGACGCAATAGATGGTTCCTGTGTGTTATGCAGAAGAATGGATCCATCTATGGTGGAATGACACGCAGAAGAACGTGTTGGATTGCTGCGGAATGGAGTGGAATGTTGTGAAGTGGAGTGGAATGGAGTGCACTGTGACGCAGGGGAGGGAAACTGAGTGGTTTGGACACGAAGGGAGCCTTCGTTCCTGGAATGGAATGCAATAAAAGGTGAAGGATTGTTGGGTACTGGAGTAGAATATTGTGGAGTGGAGTCGAATGGGGTGCCATTGGATGCAATAGACGGTTTCTCAGTGTGTTTGAAGCGAATGGATTTATGTGCACGTGAGTGTGCAGCTATGTGTGTTTGCGTGTCTATTTTTGATTCAGATTGAGTGTGTGCATTTGTCACCGTGTGTATTTTTTTTGAGAGAGGTTGCTGTGTGAGCGTGCAGGTGTGTGAGCGGCTGAGCGGGAGTGTCTTTATATGAGAGGGTGTGAGCATGTTTACAAGAGGGTGATTATGTCAGTGTTCAAGTATGTGTGTGAGAGTGTGACAGCATTTGAAATTATGTGTGCGTGTGAGCTTGTTAATATGTGTGTCTCTGTGTGTACTTTTGTATGTGTATGTGACATTATGTCTGTGAGTGCGTGAGTCTGTGAGTGTGTTGTTGTGAGTGATTGTGTGTGTGATATTGTGCGCACGTCTGTGTCTGTGCGTTTGTCAGCATTCGTGTGTGTGTATGTGTGTGACAGTTGGTGTGTCTGTGTTTATGGAGGTGTGTGTCTGTGTGAGTGGGTGTGATACTGAATATGAGATAGTGTGAGTTTCTTTGAGTGTGAGTAAGTGTGCAAGGTGCAGTGTCTCAGTGTGTGAGTGTGAAATAAGGTCTTATGTGATTGTGTTTTATTTATTGTGAGGAGAGTTTTACTCTTCAGGTGAGTGTGTAAATGTGAGAGACTATTTGTGTGAGTGAGAGTGTTAGTCTGCGTGTATGAGGGACAGTGTGTGTTTGTGTTTGAATGGGAGTCCATGTGAGTCTTAGATTTTATGTGTGCAGTTGTGGGAGTGTGTGCGAGAGGTGAGTGGGACTGAGTGGGTGCGACTGTGCATCTCTGGTAGAGTATGTGTATGTGTGACTGAATGTACCTGTTGGAGAGAGTGTGTGTGCACGTGTGTGTTAGTGTATAAGAGTTGATATGCCTGTGTGTTTCAGTGAGGGTGAGTGTAAGTGTGTGTTAGTGTGTGCGTGAGTGTGAGTGTGTATGTGTGTTTGACTGAATGTTTTCGAAATTATTGGAGAGACTTTGAGTGTGTGTGAGTGTGTGACTTTGTGTGTGAATGCGTGTGTGAGGGTGCACACGTGTGAGGGAACTGGTGTGAGTGTGAAAGTGTGCATGTGTGAGTTTGCATATGTGTGTGTGATAGCGGGTGTCTGAGTATGAATGTGTGAGAGTGTATGTCCATGAATGGGATTGAGTGTGAGTGTGTATACAACACTGCAGCATGATTGCGTGTGAATGTGTTATTCTGTTTGTGAGTGATTCGGTGCTTTTCTGTCTGTGTGCCCCTGTGCATGTGTTTGTTTTTGTGCGACTGAGTGTGAGTTCCAGCTTGTGCGTGTGTCTCTGTTTGTGTCAGTGTGAGTGTGTGAGGGGAATGGGGAGAAATATGATGCCTCAAATGTGATGGTTTGTGACATTGTGTGTGAGTGGGAGTGTTGGTGTGTGAGAGGGTGTTTGCGTGTGAGTCTGTGAGCGTGTGTTGGTGTGTGTGAGTGTGTGTGATGGTGAGTTTGCATGAGGGTCTGTTTGTGTCTGCATACGTGTAAGTGTGCTTTGGATATGTGTGAATGTTGTAGGTGTATGTCTGTGTGAGAGTGTGTGTTTGTGGATATGAGATTTTGTGGGACCCTGAGTGGGTGTGTGTGTGCAGGTGAGCAAGGTGCTGTGCGAGCGAGTGTCAGAGTGTGAAAGGGTTTCGTATGTGATTGTGTGAGATCGTATGAGGAGGTGTGTTTTAGTGTTATGTGTGTGTGTTTGTGAGAGATTAGCTGTGTAAGTTGGAGTGTTACTCAGCGTGTATGTGTGACTGTGTGTTTGGGTATGTAAGACAGCGTGTGAGTGTGTTTTAGTTTGTGAGTGTACATGTTAATGTGCGAGTGTGCATGAGATGTGCGACTGTGCGTGATTCTGCATTTGTATGTGACTCTTAGTGAGTGTGTGAACATTTGTGAGTGAATCTGTGTTTTGGGTGTGTGTGCAAGGGCATGTGAGTGTCAGAGTTCAGGAGTGCATATGTCTGTGTGTATATCAGTGCGTGTGAGTGTATGTGCGAGATGTAGGTGCATGAGTGTGAGTGTTTCTGTGTGTGTCTGTGTGTGTAATGGGGTGTGACTCTATGTGTTAGGGTCTCTGTGAGTGACTGTGTGTTTGAGTGTGAGTCAGTGTGTGTGAGTTTGTGTATGATTGTGTGAGTGTGAGTTGGAACATGTGTGAGGGACTTTTCATGAGTGTGTGTCAATATGCTTGTGTGAGAGTGTACATGTGTCTGGGAGTGAGTGTGTGTGAGAGGTGGTGTGAATTTGTTTGGGTGAGAGTGTAGATGTGTGAATGGGCAGGAGTGGGTGTTGTGAGTGTGTATACAAGACTGTTGCGAGACTGAGATTTTGTGTGTGTGTTTGTGTGTCTATTTGTGTTCATGCATGTGTGTGAGAGTGCGTGTTTGTGTGAAAGTGTGTGAACGTGCGGGTCTGGGCGTGTGCCTGTGTGAGTGTGTGAGGGGTATGTGTTGAAATATGATGCCACAAAGGTTCCTGAGAGGTCTGGAAGCGAAATTGTCCTTCTCTGTTGTAATGGAAAGCCATAGAACGTGGTGGGAGGCTACAGATAGAAGAGCAATGTTGTGGAATGGATTGTAATGCGGTGTATTGTGACGCAATAGATGGTTCCTGTGTGTTATGCAGAAGAATGGATCCATCTATGGTGGAATGACACGCAGTAGAACGTGTTGGATTGCTGCGGAATGGAGTGGAATGTTGTGAAGTGGAGTGGAATGGAGTGCACTGTGACGCAGGGGAGGGAAACTGAGTGGTTTGGACACGAAGGGAGCCTTCTTTCCTGGAATGGAATGCAATAAAAGGTGAAGGATTGTTGGGTACTGGAGTAGAATATTGTGGAGTGGAGTCGAATGGGGTGCCATTGGATGCAATAGACGGTTTCTCAGTGTGTTTGAAGCGAATGGATTTATGTGCACGTGAGTGTGCAGCTATGTGTGTTTGCGTGTCTATTTTTGATTCGGATTGAGTGTGTGCATTTGTCACCGTGTGTATTTTTTTTGAGAGAGGTTGCTGTGTGAGCGTGCAGGTGTGTGAGCGGCTGAGCGGGAGTGTCTTTATATGAGAGGATGTGAGCATGTTTACAAGAGGGTGATTATGTCAGTGTTCAAGTATGTGTGTGAGAGTGTGACAGCATTTGAAATTATGTGTGCGTGTGAGCTTGTTAATATGTGTGTCTCTGTGTGTAGTTTTGTATGTGTATGTGACATTATGTCTGTGAGTGCGTGAGTCTGTGAGTGTGTTGGTGTGAGTGATTGTGTGTGTGATATTGTGCGCACGTCTGTGTCTGTGCGTTTGTCAGCATTCGTGTGTGTGTCTGTGTGTGACAGTTTGTGTGTCTGTGTTTATGGAGGTGTGTGCCTGTGTGAGTGGGTGTGATACTGAATATGAGATAGTGTGAGTTTCTTTGAGTGTGAGTGTGTAAGTGTGCAAGGTGCAGTGTCTCAGTGTGTGAGTGTGAAATAAGGTCTTATGTGATTGTGTTTTATTTATTGTGAGGAGAGTTTTACTCTTCAGGTGAGTGTGTAAATGTGAGAGACTATTTGTGTGAGTGAGAGTGTTAGTCTGCGTGTATGAGGGACAGTGTGTGTTTGTGTTTGAATGGGAGTCCATGTGAGTCTTAGATTTTATGTGTGCAGTTGTGGGAGTGTGTGCGAGAGGTGAGTGGGACTGAGTGGGTGCGACTGTGTATCTCTGGTAGAGTATGTGTATGTGTGACTGAATGTACCTGTTGGAGAGAGTGTGTGTGCACGTGTGTGTTAGTGTATAAGAGTTGATATGCCTGTGTGTTTCAGTGAGGGTGAGTGTAAGTGTGTGTTAGTGTGTGCGTGAGTGTGAGTGTGTATGTGTGTTTGACTGAATGTTTTCGAAATTATTGGAGAGACTTTGAGTGTGTGTGAGTGTGTGACTTTGTGTGTGAATGCGTGTGTGAGGGTGCACACGTGTGAGGGAACTGGTGTGAGTGTGAAAGTGTGCATGTGTGAGTTTGCATATGTGTGTGTGATAGCGGGTGTCTGAGTATGAATGAGTGAGAGTGTATGTCCATGAATGGGATTGAGTGTGAGTGTGTATACAACACTGCAGCATGATTGCGTGTGAATGTGTTATTCTGTTTGTGAGTGATTCGGTGCTTTTCTGTCTGTGTGCCCCTGTGCATGTGTTTGTTTGTGTGCGACTGAGTGTGAGTTCCCGCTTGTGCGTGTGTCTCTGTGTTTGTGTCAGTGTGAGTGTGTGAGGGGAATGGGGAGAAATATGATGCCTCAAATGTGATGGTTTGTGACATTGTGTGTGAGTGGGAGTGTTGGTGTGTGAGAGGGTGTTTGCGTGTGAGTCTGTGAGCGTGTGTTGTTGTGTGTGAGTGTGTGTGATGGTGAGTTTGCATGAGGGTCCGTTTGTGTCTGCATACGTGTAAGTGTGCTTTGGATATGTGTGAATGTTGTAGGTGTATGTCTGTGTGAGAGTGTGTGTTTGTGGATATGAGATTTTGTGGGACCCTGAGTGGGTGTGTGTGTGCAGGTGAGCAAGGTGCTGTGCGAGCGAGTGTCAGAGTGTGAAAGGGTTTCGTATGTGATTGTGTGAGATCGTATGAGGAGGTGTGTTTTAGTGTTATGTGTGTGTGTTTGTGAGAGATTAGCTGTGTAAGTTGGAGTGTTACTCAGCGTGTATGTGTGACTGTGTGTTTGGGTATGTAAGACAGCGTGTGAGTGTGTTTTAGTTTGTGAGTGTACATGTTAATGTGCGAGTGTGCATGAGATGTGCGACTGTGCGTGATTCTGCATTTGTATGTGACTCTTAGTGAGTGTGTGAACATTTGTGAGTGAATCTGTGTTTTGGGTGTGTGTGCAAGGGCATGTGAGTGTCAGAGTTCAGGAGTGCATATGTCTGTGTGTATATCAGTGCGTGTGAGTGTATGTGCGAGATGTAGGTGCATGAGTGTGAGTGTTTCTGTGTGTGTCTGTGTGTGTAATGGGGTGTGACTCTATGTGTTAGGGTCTCTGTGAGTGACTGTGTGTTTGAGTGTGAGTCAGTGTGTGTGAGTTTGTGTATGATTGTGTGAGTGTGAGTTGGAACATGTGTGAGGGACTTTTCATGAGTGTGTGTCAATATGCTTGTGTGAGAGTGTACATGTGTCTGGGAGTGAGTGTGTGTGAGAGGTGGTGTGAATTTGTTTGGGTGAGAGTGTAGATGTGTGAATGGGCAGGAGTGGGTGTTGTGAGTGTGTATACAAGACTGTTGCGAGACTGAGATTTTGTGTGTGTGTTTGTGTGTCTATTTGTGTTCATGCATGTGTGTGAGAGTGCGTGTTTGTGTGAAAGTGTGTGAACGTGCGGGTCTGGGCGTGTGCCTGTGTGAGTGTGTGAGGGGTATGTGTTGAAATACGATGCCACAAAGGTTACTGAGAGGTCTGGAAGCGAAATTGGCCTTCTCTGTTGTAAAGGAATGCCTTAGAACGTGGTGGGAGGCTACAGATAGAAGAGCAATGTTGTGGAATGGATTGTAATGCGGTGTATTGTGACGCAATAGATGGTTCCTGTGTGTTATGCAGAAGAATGGATCCATCTATGGTGGAATGACACGCAGTAGAACGTGTTGGATTGCTGCGGAATGGAGTGGAATGTTGTGAAGTGGAGTGGAATGGAGTGCACTGTGACGCAGGGGAGGGAAACTGAGTGGTTTGGACACGAAGGGAGCCTTCTTTCCTGGAATGGAATGCAATAAAAGGTGAAGGATTGTTGGGTACTGGAGTAGAATATTGTGGAGTGGAGTCGAATGGGGTGCCATTGGATGCAATAGACGGTTTCTCAGTGTGTTTGAAGCGAATGGATTTATGTGCACGTGAGTGTGCAGCTATGTGTGTTTGCGTGTCTATTTTTGATTCGGATTGAGTGTGTGCATTTGTCACCGTGTGTATTTTTTTTGAGAGAGGTTGCTGTGTGAGCGTGCAGGTGTGTGAGCGGCTGAGCGGGAGTGTCGTTATATGAGAGGATGTGAGCATGTTTACAAGAGGGTGATTATGTCAGTGTTCAAGTATGTGTGTGAGAGTGTGACAGCATTTGAAATTATGTGTGCGTGTGAGCTTGTTAATATGTGTGTCTCTGTGTGTAGTTTTGTATGTGTATGTGACATTATGTCTGTGAGTGCGTGAGTCTGTGAGTGTGTTGGTGTGAGTGATTGTGTGTGTGATATTGTGCGCACGTCTGTGTCTGTGCGTTTGTCAGCATTCGTGTGTGTGTCTGTGTGTGACAGTTTGTGTGTCTGTGTTTATGGAGGTGTGTGCCTGTGTGAGTGGGTGTGATACTGAATATGAGATAGTGTGAGTTTCTTTGAGTGTGAGTGTGTAAGTGTGCAAGGTGCAGTGTCTGAGTGTGTAATAAGGTCTTATGTGATTGTGTTTTATTTATTGTGAGGAGAGTTTTACTCTTCAGGTGAGTGTGTAAATGTGAGAGACTATTTGTGTGAATGAGAGTGTTAGTCTGCGTGTATGAGGGACAGTGTGTGTTTGTGTTTGAATGGGAGTCCATGTGAGTCTTAGATTTTATGTGTGCAGTTGTGGGAGTGTGTGCGAGAGGTGAGTGGGACTGAGTGGGTGCGACTGTGTATCTCTGGTAGAGTATGTGTATGTGTGACTGAATGTACCTGTTGGAGAGAGTGTGTGTGCACGTGTGTGTTAGTGTATAAGAGTTGATATGCCTGTGTGTTTCAGTGAGGGTGAGTGTAAGTGTGTGTTAGTGTGTGCGTGAGTGTGAGTGTGTATGTGTGTTTGACTGAATGTTTTCGAAATTATTGGAGAGACTTTGAGTGTGTGTGAGTGTGTGACTTTGTGTGTGAATGCGTGTGTGAGGGTGCACACGTGTGAGGGAACTGGTGTGAGTGTGAAAGTGTGCATGTGTGAGTTTGCATATGTGTGTGTGATAGCGGGTGTCTGAGTATGAATGAGTGAGAGTGTATGTCCATGAATGGGATTGAGTGTGAGTGTGTATACAACACTGCAGCATGATTGCGTGTGAATGTGTTATTCTGTTTGTGAGTGATTCGGTGCTTTTCTGTCTGTGTGCCCCTGTGCATGTGTTTGTTTGTGTGCGACTGAGTGTGAGTTCCCGCTTGTGCGTGTGTCTCTGTTTGTGTCAGTGTGAGTGTGTGAGGGGAATGGGGAGAAATATGATGCCTCATATGTGATGGTTTGTGACATTGTGTGTGAGTGGGAGTGTTGGTGTGTGAGAGGGTGTTTGCGTGTGAGTCTGTGAGCGTGTGTTGTTGTGTGTGAGTGTGTGTGATGGTGAGTTTGCATGAGGGTCCGTTTGTGTCTGCATACGTGTAAGTGTGCTTTGGATATGTGTGAATGTTGTAGGTGTATGTCTGTGTGAGAGTGTGTGTTTGTGGATATGAGATTTTGTGGGACCCTGAGTGGGTGTGTGTGTGCAGGTGAGCAAGGTGCTGTGCGAGCGAGTGTCAGAGTGTGAAAGGGTTTCGTATGTGATTGTGTGAGATCGTATGAGGAGGTGTGTTTTAGTGTTATGTGTGTGTGTTTGTGAGAGATTAGCTGTGTAAGTTGGAGTGTTACTCAGCGTGTATGTGTGACTGTGTGTTTGGGTATGTAAGACAGCGTGTGAGTGTGTTTTAGTTTGTGAGTGTACATGTTAATGTGCGAGTGTGCATGAGATGTGCGACTGTGCGTGATTCTGCATTTGTATGTGACTCTTAGTGAGTGTGTGAACATTTGTGAGTGAATCTGTGTTTTGGGTGTGTGTGCAAGGGCATGTGAGTGTCAGAGTTCAGGAGTGCATATGTCTGTGTGTATATCAGTGCGTGTGAGTGTATGTGCGAGATGTAGGTGCATGAGTGTGGGTGTTTCTGTGTGTGTCTGTGTGTGTAATGGGGTGTGACTCTATGTGTTAGGGTCTCTGTGTGTGACTGTGTGTTTGAGTGTGAGTCAGTGTGTGTGAGTTTGTGTATGATTGTGTGAGTGTGAGTTGGAACATGTGTGAGGGACTTTTCATGAGTGTGTGTCAATATGCTTGTGTGAGAGTGTACATGTGTCTGGGAGTGAGTGTGTGTGAGAGGTGGTGTGAATTTGTTTGGGTGAGAGTGTAGATGTGTGAATGGGCAGGAGTGGGTGTTGTGAGTGTGTATACAAGACTGTTGCGAGACTGAGATTTTGTGTGTGTGTTTGTGTGTCTATTTGTGTTCATGCATGTGTGTGAGAGTGCGTGTTTGTGTGAAAGTGTGTGAACGTGCGGGTCTGGGCGTGTGCCTGTGTGAGTGTGTGAGGGGTATGTGTTGAAATATGATGCCACAAAGGTTCCTGAGAGGTCTGGAAGCGAAATTGTCCTTCTCTGTTGTAATGGAAAGCCATAGAACGTGGTGGGAGGCTACAGATAGAAGAGCAATGTTGTGGAATGGATTGTAATGCGGTGTATTGTGACGCAATAGATGGTTCCTGTGTGTTATGCAGAAGAATGGATCCATCTATGGTGGAATGACACGCAGTAGAACGTGTTGGATTGCTGCGGAATGGAGTGGAATGTTGTGAAGTGGAGTGGAATGGAGTGCACTGTGACCCAGGGGAGGGAAACTGAGTGGTTTGGACACGAAGGGAGCCTTCTTTCCTGGAATGGAATGCAATAAAAGGTGAAGGATTGTTGGGTACTGGAGTAGAATATTGTGGAGTGGAGTCGAATGGGGTGCCATTGGATGCAATAGACGGTTTCTCAGTGTGTTTGAAGCGAATGGATTTATGTGCACGTGAGTGTGCAGCTATGTGTGTTTGCGTGTCTATTTTTGATTCGGATTGAGTGTGTGCATTTGTCACCGTGTGTATTTTTTTTGAGAGAGGTTGCTGAGTGAGCGTGCAGGTGTGTGAGCGGCTGAGCGGGAGTGTCTTTATATGAGAGGATGTGAGCATGTTTACAAGAGGGTGATTATGTCAGTGTTCAAGTATGTGTGTGAGAGTGTGACAGCATTTGAAATTATGTGTGCGTGTGAGCTTGTTAATATGTGTGTCTCTGTGTGTAGTTTTGTATGTGTATGTGACATTATGTCTGTGAGTGCGTGAGTCTGTGAGTGTGTTGGTGTGAGTGATTGTGTGTGTGATATTGTGCGCACGTCTGTGTCTGTGCGTTTGTCAGCATTCGTGTGTGTGTCTGTGTGTGACAGTTTGTGTGTCTGTGTTTATGGAGGTGTGTGCCTGTGTGAGTGGGTGTGATACTGAATATGAGATAGTGTGAGTTTCTTTGAGTGTGAGTGTGTAAGTGTGCAAGGTGCAGTGTCTCAGTGTGTGAGTGTGAAATAAGGTCTTATGTGATTGTGTTTTATTTATTGTGAGGAGAGTTTTACTCTTCAGGTGAGTGTGTAAATGTGAGAGACTATTTGTGTGAGTGAGAGTGTTAGTCTGCGTGTATGAGGGACAGTGTGTGTTTGTGTTTGAATGGGAGTCCATGTGAGTCTTAGATTTTATGTGTGCAGTTGTGGGAGTGTGTGCGAGAGGTGAGTGGGACTGAGTGGGTGCGACTGTGTATCTCTGGTAGAGTATGTGTATGTGTGACTGAATGTACCTGTTGGAGAGAGTGTGTGTGCACGTGTGTGTTAGTGTATAAGAGTTGATATGCCTGTGTGTTTCAGTGAGGGTGAGTGTAAGTGTGTGTTAGTGTGTGCGTGAGTGTGAGTGTGTATGTGTGTTTGACTGAATGTTTTCGAAATTATTGGAGAGACTTTGAGTGTGTGTGAGTGTGTGACTTTGTGTGTGAATGCGTGTGTGAGGGTGCACACGTGTGAGGGAACTGGTGTGAGTGTGAAAGTGTGCATGTGTGAGTTTGCATATGTGTGTGTGATAGCGGGTGTCTGAGTATGAATGAGTGAGAGTGTATGTCCATGAATGGGATTGAGTGTGAGTGTGTATACAACACTGCAGCATGATTGCGTGTGAATGTGTTATTCTGTTTGTGAGTGATTCGGTGCTTTTCTGTCTGTGTGCCCCTGTGCATGTGTTTGTTTGTGTGCGACTGAGTGTGAGTTCCCGCTTGTGCGTGTGTCTCTGTGTTTGTGTCAGTGTGAGTGTGTGAGGGGAATGGGGAGAAATATGATGCCTCAAATGTGATGGTTTGTGACATTGTGTGTGAGTGGGAGTGTTGGTGTGTGAGAGGGTGTTTGCGTGTGAGTCTGTGAGCGTGTGTTGGTGTGTGTGAGTGTGTGTGATGGTGAGTTTGCATGAGGGTCCGTTTGTGTCTGCATACGTGTAAGTGTGCTTTGGATATGTGTGAATGTTGTAGGTGTATGTCTGTGTGAGAGTGTGTGTTTGTGGATATGAGATTTTGTGGGACCCTGAGTGGGTGTGTGTGTGCAGGTGAGCAAGGTGCTGTGCGAGCGAGTGTCAGAGTGTGAAAGGGTTTTGTATGTGATTGTGTGAGATCGTATGAGGAGGTGTGTTTTAGTGTTATGTGTGTGTGTTTGTGAGAGATTAGCTGTGTAAGTTGGAGTGTTACTCAGCGTGTATGTGTGACTGTGTGTTTGGGTATGTAAGACAGCGTGTGAGTGTGTTTTAGTTTGTGAGTGTACATGTTAATGTGCGAGTGTGCATGAGATGTGCGACTGTGCGTGATTCTGCATTTGTATGTGACTCTTAGTGAGTGTGTGAACATTTGTGAGTGAATCTGTGTTTTGGGTGTGTGTGCAAGGGCATGTGAGTGTCAGAGTTCAGGAGTGCATATGTCTGTGTGTATATCAGTGCGTGTGAGTGTATGTGCGAGATGTAGGTGCATGAGTGTGAGTGTTTCTGTGTGTGTCTGTGTGTGTAATGGGGTGTGACTCTATGTGTTAGGGTCTCTGTGAGTGACTGTGTGTTTGAGTGTGAGTCAGTGTGTGTGAGTTTGTGTATGATTGTGTGAGTGTGAGTTGGAACATGTGTGAGGGACTTTTCATGAGTGTGTGTCAATATGCTTGTGTGAGAGTGTACATGTGTCTGGGAGTGAGTGTGTGTGAGAGGTGGTGTGAATTTGTTTGGGTGAGAGTGTAGATGTGTGAATGGGCAGGAGTGGGTGTTGTGAGTGTGTATACAAGACTGTTGCGAGACTGAGATTTTGTGTGTGTGTTTGTGTGTCTATTTGTGTTCATGCATGTGTGTGAGAGTGCGTGTTTGTGTGAAAGTGTGTGAACGTGCGGGTCTGGGCGTGTGCCTGTGTGAGTGTGTGAGGGGTATGTGTTGAAATACGATGCCACAAAGGTTACTGAGAGGTCTGGAAGCGAAATTGGCCTTCTCTGTTGTAAAGGAATGCCTTAGAACGTGGTGGGAGGCTACAGATAGAAGAGCAATGTTGTGGAATGGATTGTAATGCGGTGTATTGTGACGCAATAGATGGTTCCTGTGTGTTATGCAGAAGAATGGATCCATCTATGGTGGAATGACACGCAGTAGAACGTGTTGGATTGCTGCGGAATGGAGTGGAATGTTGTGAAGTGGAGTGGAATGGAGTGCACTGTGACGCAGGGGAGGGAAACTGAGTGGTTTGGACACGAAGGGAGCCTTCTTTCCTGGAATGGAATGCAATAAAAGGTGAATGATTGTTGGGTACTGGAGTAGAATATTGTGGAGTGGAGTCGAATGGGGTGCCATTGGATGCAATAGACGGTTTCTCAGTGTGTTTGAAGCGAATGGATTTATGTGCACGTGAGTGTGCAGCTATGTGTGTTTGCGTGTCTATTTTTGATTCGGATTGAGTGTGTGCATTTGTCACCGTGTGTATTTTTTTTGAGAGAGGTTGCTGTGTGAGCGTGCAGGTGTGTGAGCGGCTGAGCGGGAGTGTCGTTATATGAGAGGATGTGAGCATGTTTACAAGAGGGTGATTATGTCAGTGTTCAAGTATGTGTGTGAGAGTGTGACAGCATTTGAAATTATGTGTGCGTGTGAGCTTGTTAATATGTGTGTCTCTGTGTGTAGTTTTGTATGTGTATGTGACATTATGTCTGTGAGTGCGTGAGTCTGTGAGTGTGTTGGTGTGAGTGATTGTGTGTGTGATATTGTGCGCACGTCTGTGTCTGTGCGTTTGTCAGCATTCGTGTGTGTGTCTGTGTGTGACAGTTTGTGTGTCTGTGTTTATGGAGGTGTGTGCCTGTGTGAGTGGGTGTGATACTGAATATGAGATAGTGTGAGTTTCTTTGAGTGTGAGTGTGTAAGTGTGCAAGGTGCAGTGTCTGAGTGTGTAATAAGGTCTTATGTGATTGTGTTTTATTTATTGTGAGGAGAGTTTTACTCTTCAGGTGAGTGTGTAAATGTGAGAGACTATTTGTGTGAGTGAGAGTGTTAGTCTGCGTGTATGAGGGACAGTGTGTGTTTGTGTTTGAATGGGAGTCCATGTGAGTCTTAGATTTTATGTGTGCAGTTGTGGGAGTGTGTGCGAGAGGTGAGTGGGACTGAGTGGGTGCGACTGTGTATCTCTGGTAGAGTATGTGTATGTGTGACTGAATGTACCTGTTGGAGAGAGTGTGTGTGCACGTGTGTGTTAGTGTATAAGAGTTGATATGCCTGTGTGTTTCAGTGAGGGTGAGTGTAAGTGTGTGTTAGTGTGTGCGTGAGTGTGAGTGTGTATGTGTGTTTGACTGAATGTTTTCGAAATTATTGGAGAGACTTTGAGTGTGTGTGAGTGTGTGACTTTGTGTGTGAATGCGTGTGTGAGGGTGCACACGTGTGAGGGAACTGGTGTGAGTGTGAAAGTGTGCATGTGTGAGTTTGCATATGTGTGTGTGATAGCGGGTGTCTGAGTATGAATGAGTGAGAGTGTATGTCCATGAATGGGATTGAGTGTGAGTGTGTATACAACACTGCAGCATGATTGCGTGTGAATGTGTTATTCTGTTTGTGAGTGATTCGGTGCTTTTCTGTCTGTGTGCCCCTGTGCATGTGTTTGTTTGTGTGCGACTGAGTGTGAGTTCCCGCTTGTGCGTGTGTCTCTGTGTTTGTGTCAGTGTGAGTGTGTGAGGGGAATGGGGAGAAATATGATGCCTCATATGTGATGGTTTGTGACATTGTGTGTGAGTGGGAGTGTTGGTGTGTGAGAGGGTGTTTGCGTGTGAGTCTGTGAGCGTGTGTTGTTGTGTGTGAGTGTGTGTGATGGTGAGTTTGCATGAGGGTCCGTTTGTGTCTGCATACGTGTAAGTGTGCTTTGGATATGTGTGAATGTTGTAGGTGTATGTCTGTGTGAGAGTGTGTGTTTGTGGATATGAGATTTTGTGGGACCCTGAGTGGGTGTGTGTGTGCAGGTGAGCAAGGTGCTGTGCGAGCGAGTGTCAGAGTGTGAAAGGGTTTCGTATGTGATTGTGTGAGATCGTATGAGGAGGTGTGTTTTAGTGTTATGTGTGTGTGTTTGTGAGAGATTAGCTGTGTAAGTTGGAGTGTTACTCAGCGTGTATGTGTGACTGTGTGTTTGGGTATGTAAGACAGCGTGTGAGTGTGTTTTAGTTTGTGAGTGTACATGTTAATGTGCGAGTGTGCATGAGATGTGCGACTGTGCGTGATTCTGCATTTGTATGTGACTCTTAGTGAGTGTGTGAACATTTGTGAGTGAATCTGTGTTTTGGGTGTGTGTGCAAGGGCATGTGAGTGTCAGAGTTCAGGAGTGCATATGTCTGTGTGTATATCAGTGCGTGTGAGTGTATGTGCGAGATGTAGGTGCATGAGTGTGGGTGTTTCTGTGTGTGTCTGTGTGTGTAATGGGGTGTGACTCTATGTGTTAGGGTCTCTGTGTGTGACTGTGTGTTTGAGTGTGAGTCAGTGTGTGTGAGTTTGTGTATGATTGTGTGAGTGTGAGTTGGAACATGTGTGAGGGACTTTTCATGAGTGTGTGTCAATATGCTTGTGTGAGAGTGTACATGTGTCTGGGAGTGAGTGTGTGTGAGAGGTGGTGTGAATTTGTTTGGGTGAGAGTGTAGATGTGTGAATGGGCAGGAGTGGGTGTTGTGAGTGTGTATACAAGACTGTTGCGAGACTGAGATTTTGTGTGTGTGTTTGTGTGTCTATTTGTGTTCATGCATGTGTGTGAGAGTGCGTGTTTGTGTGAAAGTGTGTGAACGTGCGGGTCTGGGCGTGTGCCTGTGTGAGTGTGTGAGGGGTATGTGTTGAAATATGATGCCACAAAGGTTCCTGAGAGGTCTGGAAGCGAAATTGTCCTTCTCTGTTGTAATGGAAAGCCATAGAACGTGGTGGGAGGCTACAGATAGAAGAGCAATGTTGTGGAATGGATTGTAATGCGGTGTATTGTGACGCAATAGATGGTTCCTGTGTGTTATGCAGAAGAATGGATCCATCTATGGTGGAATGACACGCAGTAGAACGTGTTGGATTGCTGCGGAATGGAGTGGAATGTTGTGAAGTGGAGTGGAATGGAGTGCACTGTGACCCAGGGGAGGGAAACTGAGTGGTTTGGACACGAAGGGAGCCTTCTTTCCTGGAATGGAATGCAATAAAAGGTGAAGGATTGTTGGGTACTGGAGTAGAATATTGTGGAGTGGAGTCGAATGGGGTGCCATTGGATGCAATAGACGGTTTCTCAGTGTGTTTGAAGCGAATGGATTTATGTGCACGTGAGTGTGCAGCTATGTGTGTTTGCGTGTCTATTTTTGATTCGGATTGAGTGTGTGCATTTGTCACCGTGTGTATTTTTTTTGAGAGAGGTTGCTGAGTGAGCGTGCAGGTGTGTGAGCGGCTGAGCGGGAGTGTCTTTATATGAGAGGATGTGAGCATGTTTACAAGAGGGTGATTATGTCAGTGTTCAAGTATGTGTGTGAGAGTGTGACAGCATTTGAAATTATGTGTGCGTGTGAGCTTGTTAATATGTGTGTCTCTGTGTGTAGTTTTGTATGTGTATGTGACATTATGTCTGTGAGTGCGTGAGTCTGTGAGTGTGTTGGTGTGAGTGATTGTGTGTGTGATATTGTGCGCACGTCTGTGTCTGTGCGTTTGTCAGCATTCGTGTGTGTGTCTGTGTGTGACAGTTTGTGTGTCTGTGTTTATGGAGGTGTGTGCCTGTGTGAGTGGGTGTGATACTGAATATGAGATAGTGTGAGTTTCTTTGAGTGTGAGTGTGTAAGTGTGCAAGGTGCAGTGTCTCAGTGTGTGAGTGTGAAATAAGGTCTTATGTGATTGTGTTTTATTTATTGTGAGGAGAGTTTTACTCTTCAGGTGAGTGTGTAAATGTGAGAGACTATTTGTGTGAGTGAGAGTGTTAGTCTGCGTGTATGAGGGACAGTGTGTGTTTGTGTTTGAATGGGAGTCCATGTGAGTCTTAGATTTTATGTGTGCAGTTGTGGGAGTGTGTGCGAGAGGTGAGTGGGACTGAGTGGGTGCGACTGTGTATCTCTGGTAGAGTATGTGTATGTGTGACTGAATGTACCTGTTGGAGAGAGTGTGTGTGCACGTGTGTGTTAGTGTATAAGAGTTGATATGCCTGTGTGTTTCAGTGAGGGTGAGTGTAAGTGTGTGTTAGTGTGTGCGTGAGTGTGAGTGTGTATGTGTGTTTGACTGAATGTTTTCGAAATTATTGGAGAGACTTTGAGTGTGTGTGAGTGTGTGACTTTGTGTGTGAATGCGTGTGTGAGGGTGCACACGTGTGAGGGAACTGGTGTGAGTGTGAAAGTGTGCATGTGTGAGTTTGCATATGTGTGTGTGATAGCGGGTGTCTGAGTATGAATGAGTGAGAGTGTATGTCCATGAATGGGATTGAGTGTGAGTGTGTATACAACACTGCAGCATGATTGCGTGTGAATGTGTTATTCTGTTTGTGAGTGATTCGGTGCTTTTCTGTCTGTGTGCCCCTGTGCATGTGTTTGTTTGTGTGCGACTGAGTGTGAGTTCCCGCTTGTGCGTGTGTCTCTGTGTTTGTGTCAGTGTGAGTGTGTGAGGGGAATGGGGAGAAATATGATGCCTCAAATGTGATGGTTTGTGACATTGTGTGTGAGTGGGAGTGTTGGTGTGTGAGAGGGTGTTTGCGTGTGAGTCTGTGAGCGTGTGTTGGTGTGTGTGAGTGTGTGTGATGGTGAGTTTGCATGAGGGTCCGTTTGTGTCTGCATACGTGTAAGTGTGCTTTGGATATGTGTGAATGTTGTAGGTGTATGTCTGTGTGAGAGTGTGTGTTTGTGGATATGAGATTTTGTGGGACCCTGAGTGGGTGTGTGTGTGCAGGTGAGCAAGGTGCTGTGCGAGCGAGTGTCAGAGTGTGAAAGGGTTTTGTATGTGATTGTGTGAGATCGTATGAGGAGGTGTGTTTTAGTGTTATGTGTGTGTGTTTGTGAGAGATTAGCTGTGTAAGTTGGAGTGTTACTCAGCGTGTATGTGTGACTGTGTGTTTGGGTATGTAAGACAGCGTGTGAGTGTGTTTTAGTTTGTGAGTGTACATGTTAATGTGCGAGTGTGCATGAGATGTGCGACTGTGCGTGATTCTGCATTTGTATGTGACTCTTAGTGAGTGTGTGAACATTTGTGAGTGAATCTGTGTTTTGGGTGTGTGTGCAAGGGCATGTGAGTGTCAGAGTTCAGGAGTGCATATGTCTGTGTGTATATCAGTGCGTGTGAGTGTATGTGCGAGATGTAGGTGCATGAGTGTGAGTGTTTCTGTGTGTGTCTGTGTGTGTAATGGGGTGTGACTCTATGTGTTAGGGTCTCTGTGAGTGACTGTGTGTTTGAGTGTGAGTCAGTGTGTGTGAGTTTGTGTATGATTGTGTGAGTGTGAGTTGGAACATGTGTGAGGGACTTTTCATGAGTGTGTGTCAATATGCTTGTGTGAGAGTGTACATGTGTCTGGGAGTGAGTGTGTGTGAGAGGTGGTGTGAATTTGTTTGGGTGAGAGTGTAGATGTGTGAATGGGCAGGAGTGGGTGTTGTGAGTGTGTATACAAGACTGTTGCGAGACTGAGATTTTGTGTGTGTGTTTGTGTGTCTATTTGTGTTCATGCATGTGTGTGAGAGTGCGTGTTTGTGTGAAAGTGTGTGAACGTGCGGGTCTGGGCGTGTGCCTGTGTGAGTGTGTGAGGGGTATGTGTTGAAATACGATGCCACAAAGGTTACTGAGAGGTCTGGAAGCGAAATTGGCCTTCTCTGTTGTAAAGGAATGCCTTAGAACGTGGTGGGAGGCTACAGATAGAAGAGCAATGTTGTGGAATGGATTGTAATGCGGTGTATTGTGACGCAATAGATGGTTCCTGTGTGTTATGCAGAAGAATGGATCCATCTATGGTGGAATGACACGCAGTAGAACGTGTTGGATTGCTGCGGAATGGAGTGGAATGTTGTGAAGTGGAGTGGAATGGAGTGCACTGTGACGCAGGGGAGGGAAACTGAGTGGTTTGGACACGAAGGGAGCCTTCTTTCCTGGAATGGAATGCAATAAAAGGTGAAGGATTGTTGGGTACTGGAGTAGAATATTGTGGAGTGGAGTCGAATGGGGTGCCATTGGATGCAATAGACGGTTTCTCAGTGTGTTTGAAGCGAATGGATTTATGTGCACGTGAGTGTGCAGCTATGTGTGTTTGCGTGTCTATTTTTGATTCGGATTGAGTGTGTGCATTTGTCACCGTGTGTATTTTTTTTGAGAGAGGTTGCTGTGTGAGCGTGCAGGTGTGTGAGCGGCTGAGCGGGAGTGTCGTTATATGAGAGGATGTGAGCATGTTTACAAGAGGGTGATTATGTCAGTGTTCAAGTATGTGTGTGAGAGTGTGACAGCATTTGAAATTATGTGTGCGTGTGAGCTTGTTAATATGTGTGTCTCTGTGTGTAGTTTTGTATGTGTATGTGACATTATGTCTGTGAGTGCGTGAGTCTGTGAGTGTGTTGGTGTGAGTGATTGTGTGTGTGATATTGTGCGCACGTCTGTGTCTGTGCGTTTGTCAGCATTCGTGTGTGTGTCTGTGTGTGACAGTTTGTGTGTCTGTGTTTATGGAGGTGTGTGCCTGTGTGAGTGGGTGTGATACTGAATATGAGATAGTGTGAGTTTCTTTGAGTGTGAGTGTGTAAGTGTGCAAGGTGCAGTGTCTGAGTGTGTAATAAGGTCTTATGTGATTGTGTTTTATTTATTGTGAGGAGAGTTTTACTCTTCAGGTGAGTGTGTAAATGTGAGAGACTATTTGTGTGAGTGAGAGTGTTAGTCTGCGTGTATGAGGGACAGTGTGTGTTTGTGTTTGAATGGGAGTCCATGTGAGTCTTAGATTTTATGTGTGCATTTGTGGGAGTGTGTGCGAGAGGTGAGTGGGACTGAGTGGGTGCGACTGTGTATCTCTGGTAGAGTATGTGTATGTGTGACTGAATGTACCTGTTGGAGAGAGTGTGTGTGCACGTGTGTGTTAGTGTATAAGAGTTGATATGCCTGTGTGTTTCAGTGAGGGTGAGTGTAAGTGTGTGTTAGTGTGTGCGTGAGTGTGAGTGTGTATGTGTGTTTGACTGAATGTTTTCGAAATTATTGGAGAGACTTTGAGTGTGTGTGAGTGTGTGACTTTGTGTGTGAATGCGTGTGTGAGGGTGCACACGTGTGAGGGAACTGGTGTGAGTGTGAAAGTGTGCATGTGTGAGTTTGCATATGTGTGTGTGATAGCGGGTGTCTGAGTATGAATGAGTGAGAGTGTATGTCCATGAATGGGATTGAGTGTGAGTGTGTATACAACACTGCAGCATGATTGCGTGTGAATGTGTTATTCTGTTTGTGAGTGATTCGGTGCTTTTCTGTCTGTGTGCCCCTGTGCATGTGTTTGTTTGTGTGCGACTGAGTGTGAGTTCCCGCTTGTGCGTGTGTCTCTGTGTTTGTGTCAGTGTGAGTGTGTGAGGGGAATGGGGAGAAATATGATGCCTCATATGTGATGGTTTGTGACATTGTGTGTGAGTGGGAGTGTTGGTGTGTGAGAGGGTGTTTGCGTGTGAGTCTGTGAGCGTGTGTTGTTGTGTGTGAGTGTGTGTGATGGTGAGTTTGCATGAGGGTCCGTTTGTGTCTGCATACGTGTAAGTGTGCTTTGGATATGTGTGAATGTTGTAGGTGTATGTCTGTGTGAGAGTGTGTGTTTGTGGATATGAGATTTTGTGGGACCCTGAGTGGGTGTGTGTGTGCAGGTGAGCAAGGTGCTGTGCGAGCGAGTGTCAGAGTGTGAAAGGGTTTCGTATGTGATTGTGTGAGATCGTATGAGGAGGTGTGTTTTAGTGTTATGTGTGTGTGTTTGTGAGAGATTAGCTGTGTAAGTTGGAGTGTTACTCAGCGTGTATGTGTGACTGTGTGTTTGGGTATGTAAGACAGCGTGTGAGTGTGTTTTAGTTTGTGAGTGTACATGTTAATGTGCGAGTGTGCATGAGATGTGCGACTGTGCGTGATTCTGCATTTGTATGTGACTCTTAGTGAGTGTGTGAACATTTGTGAGTGAATCTGTGTTTTGGGTGTGTGTGCAAGGGCATGTGAGTGTCAGAGTTCAGGAGTGCATATGTCTGTGTGTATATCAGTGCGTGTGAGTGTATGTGCGAGATGTAGGTGCATGAGTGTGGGTGTTTCTGTGTGTGTCTGTGTGTGTAATGGGGTGTGACTCTATGTGTTAGGGTCTCTGTGTGTGACTGTGTGTTTGAGTGTGAGTCAGTGTGTGTGAGTTTGTGTATGATTGTGTGAGTGTGAGTTGGAACATGTGTGAGGGACTTTTCATGAGTGTGTGTCAATATGCTTGTGTGAGAGTGTACATGTGTCTGGGAGTGAGTGTGTGTGAGAGGTGGTGTGAATTTGTTTGGGTGAGAGTGTAGATGTGTGAATGGGCAGGAGTGGGTGTTGTGAGTGTGTATACAAGACTGTTGCGAGACTGAGATTTTGTGTGTGTGTTTGTGTGTCTATTTGTGTTCATGCATGTGTGTGAGAGTGCGTGTTTGTGTGAAAGTGTGTGAACGTGCGGGTCTGGGCGTGTGCCTGTGTGAGTGTGTGAGGGGTATGTGTTGAAATATGATGCCACAAAGGTTCCTGAGAGGTCTGGAAGCGAAATTGTCCTTCTCTGTTGTAATGGAAAGCCATAGAACGTGGTGGGAGGCTACAGATAGAAGAGCAATGTTGTGGAATGGATTGTAATGCGGTGTATTGTGACGCAATAGATGGTTCCTGTGTGTTATGCAGAAGAATGGATCCATCTATGGTGGAATGACACGCAGTAGAACGTGTTGGATTGCTGCGGAATGGAGTGGAATGTTGTGAAGTGGAGTGGAATGGAGTGCACTGTGACGCAGGGGAGGGAAACTGAGTGGTTTGGACACGAAGGGAGCCTTCTTTCCTGGAATGGAATGCAATAAAAGGTGAAGGATTGTTGGGTACTGGAGTAGAATATTGTGGAGTGGAGTCGAATGGGGTGCCATTGGATGCAATAGACGGTTTCTCAGTGTGTTTGAAGCGAATGGATTTATGTGCACGTGAGTGTGCAGCTATGTGTGTTTGCGTGTCTATTTTTGATTCAGATTGAGTGTGTGCATTTGTCACCGTGTGTATTTTTTTTGAGAGAGGTTGCTGTGTGAGCGTGCAGGTGTGTGAGCGGCTGAGCGGGAGTGTCTTTATATGAGAGGGTGTGAGCATGTTTACAAGAGGGTGATTATGTCAGTGTTCAAATATGTGTGTGAGAGTGTGACAGCATTTGAAATTATGTGTGCGTGTGAGCTTGTTAATATGTGTGTCTCTGTGTGTACTTTTGTATGTGTATGTGACATTATGTCTGTGAGTGCGTGAGTCTGTGAGTGTGTTGTTGTGAGTGATTGTGTGTGTGATATTGTGCGCACGTCTGTGTCTGTGCGTTTGTCAGCATTCGTGTGTGTGTATGTGTGTGACAGTTGGTGTGTCTGTGTTTATGGAGGTGTGTGTCTGTGTGAGTGGGTGTGATACTGAATATGAGATAGTGTGAGTTTCTTTGAGTGTGAGTGTGTAAGTGTGCAAGGTGCAGTGTCTCAGTGTGTGAGTGTGAAATAAGGTCTTATGTGATTGTGTTTTATTTATTGTGAGGAGAGTTTTACTCTTCAGGTGAGTGTGTAAATGTGAGAGACTATTTGTGTGAGTGAGAGTGTTAGTCTGCGTGTATGAGGGACAGTGTGTGTTTGTGTTTGAATGGGAGTCCATGTGAGTCTTAGATTTTATGTGTGCAGTTGTGGGAGTGTGTGCGAGAGGTGAGTGGGACTGAGTGGGTGCGACTGTGTATCTCTGGTAGAGTATGTGTATGTGTGACTGAATGTACCTGTTGGAGAGAGTGTGTGTGCACGTGTGTGTTAGTGTATAAGAGTTGATATGCCTGTGTGTTTCAGTGAGGGTGAGTGTAAGTGTGTGTTAGTGTGTGCGTGAGTGTGAGTGTGTATGTGTGTTTGACTGAATGTTTTCGAAATTATTGGAGAGACTTTGAGTGTGTGTGAGTGTGTGACTTTGTGTGTGAATGCGTGTGTGAGGGTGCACACGTGTGAGGGAACTGGTGTGAGTGTGAAAGTGTGCATGTGTGAGTTTGCATATGTGTGTGTGATAGCGGGTGTCTGAGTATGAATGAGTGAGAGTGTATGTCCATGAATGGGATTGAGTGTGAGTGTGTATACAACACTGCAGCATGATTGCGTGTGAATGTGTTATTCTGTTTGTGAGTGATTCGGTGCTTTTCTGTCTGTGTGCCCCTGTGCATGTGTTTGTTTGTGTGCGACTGAGTGTGAGTTCCCGCTTGTGCGTGTGTCTCTGTGTTTGTGTCAGTGTGAGTGTGTGAGGGGAATGGGGAGAAATATGATGCCTCAAATGTGATGGTTTGTGACATTGTGTGTGAGTGGGAGTGTTGGTGTGTGAGAGGGTGTTTGCGTGTGAGTCTGTGAGCGTGTGTTGGTGTGTGTGAGTGTGTGTGATGGTGAGTTTGCATGAGGGTCCGTTTGTGTCTGCATACGTGTAAGTGTGCTTTGGATATGTGTGAATGTTGTAGGTGTATGTCTGTGTGAGAGTGTGTGTTTGTGGATATGAGATTTTGTGGGACCCTGAGTGGGTGTGTGTGTGCAGGTGAGCAAGGTGCTGTGCGAGCGAGTGTCAGAGTGTGAAAGGGTTTCGTATGTGATTGTGTGAGATCGTATGAGGAGGTGTGTTTTAGTGTTATGTGTGTGTGTTTGTGAGAGATTAGCTGTGTAAGTTGGAGTGTTACTCAGCGTGTATGTGTGACTGTGTGTTTGGGTATGTAAGACAGCGTGTGAGTGTGTTTTAGTTTGTGAGTGTACATGTTAATGTGCGAGTGTGCATGAGATGTGCGACTGTGCGTGATTCTGCATTTGTATGTGACTCTTAGTGAGTGTGTGAACATTTGTGAGTGAATCTGTGTTTTGGGTGTGTGTGCAAGGGCATGTGAGTGTCAGAGTTCAGGAGTGCATATGTCTGTGTGTATATCAGTGCGTGTGAGTGTATGTGCGAGATGTAGGTGCATGAGTGTGAGTGTTTCTGTGTGTGTCTGTGTGTGTAATGGGGTGTGACTCTATGTGTTAGGGTCTCTGTGAGTGACTGTGTGTTTGAGTGTGAGTCAGTGTGTGTGAGTTTGTGTATGATTGTGTGAGTGTGAGTTGGAACATGTGTGAGGGACTTTTCATGAGTGTGTGTCAATATGCTTGTGTGAGAGTGTACATGTGTCTGGGAGTGAGTGTGTGTGAGAGGTGGTGTGAATTTGTTTGGGTGAGAGTGTAGATGTGTGAATGGGCAGGAGTGGGTGTTGTGAGTGTGTATACAAGACTGTTGCGAGACTGAGATTTTGTGTGTGTGTTTGTGTGTCTATTTGTGTTCATGCATGTGTGTGAGAGTGCGTGTTTGTGTGAAAGTGTGTGAACGTGCGGGTCTGGGCGTGTGCCTGTGTGAGTGTGTGAGGGGTATGTGTTGAAATACGATGCCACAAAGGTTACTGAGAGGTCTGGAAGCGAAATTGGCCTTCTCTGTTGTAAAGGAATGCCTTAGAACGTGGTGGGAGGCTACAGATAGAAGAGCAATGTTGTGGAATGGATTGTAATGCGGTGTATTGTGACGCAATAGATGGTTCCTGTGTGTTATGCAGAAGAATGGATCCATCTATGGTGGAATGACACGCAGTAGAACGTGTTGGATTGCTGCGGAATGGAGTGGAATGTTGTGAAGTGGAGTGGAATGGAGTGCACTGTGACGCAGGGGAGGGAAACTGAGTGGTTTGGACACGAAGGGAGCCTTCTTTCCTGGAATGGAATGCAATAAAAGGTGAAGGATTGTTGGGTACTGGAGTAGAATATTGTGGAGTGGAGTCGAATGGGGTGCCATTGGATGCAATAGACGGTTTCTCAGTGTGTTTGAAGCGAATGGATTTATGTGCACGTGAGTGTGCAGCTATGTGTGTTTGCGTGTCTATTTTTGATTCGGATTGAGTGTGTGCATTTGTCACCGTGTGTATTTTTTTTGAGAGAGGTTGCTGTGTGAGCGTGCAGGTGTGTGAGCGGCTGAGCGGGAGTGTCGTTATATGAGAGGATGTGAGCATGTTTACAAGAGGGTGATTATGTCAGTGTTCAAGTATGTGTGTGAGAGTGTGACAGCATTTGAAATTATGTGTGCGTGTGAGCTTGTTAATATGTGTGTCTCTGTGTGTAGTTTTGTATGTGTATGTGACATTATGTCTGTGAGTGCGTGAGTCTGTGAGTGTGTTGGTGTGAGTGATTGTGTGTGTGATATTGTGCGCACGTCTGTGTCTGTGCGTTTGTCAGCATTCGTGTGTGTGTCTGTGTGTGACAGTTTGTGTGTCTGTGTTTATGGAGGTGTGTGCCTGTGTGAGTGGGTGTGATACTGAATATGAGATAGTGTGAGTTTCTTTGAGTGTGAGTGTGTAAGTGTGCAAGGTGCAGTGTCTGAGTGTGTAATAAGGTCTTATGTGATTGTGTTTTATTTATTGTGAGGAGAGTTTTACTCTTCAGGTGAGTGTGTAAATGTGAGAGACTATTTGTGTGAGTGAGAGTGTTAGTCTGCGTGTATGAGGGACAGTGTGTGTTTGTGTTTGAATGGGAGTCCATGTGAGTCTTAGATTTTATGTGTGCAGTTGTGGGAGTGTGTGCGAGAGGTGAGTGGGACTGAGTGGGTGCGACTGTGTATCTCTGGTAGAGTATGTGTATGTGTGACTGAATGTACCTGTTGGAGAGAGTGTGTGTGCACGTGTGTGTTAGTGTATAAGAGTTGATATGCCTGTGTGTTTCAGTGAGGGTGAGTGTAAGTGTGTGTTAGTGTGTGCGTGAGTGTGAGTGTGTATGTGTGTTTGACTGAATGTTTTCGAAATTATTGGAGAGACTTTGAGTGTGTGTGAGTGTGTGACTTTGTGTGTGAATGCGTGTGTGAGGGTGCACACGTGTGAGGGAACTGGTGTGAGTGTGAAAGTGTGCATGT
The DNA here is from genome assembly GCF_030020395.1 of Manis pentadactyla. Lineage (NCBI taxonomy): Eukaryota > Metazoa > Chordata > Mammalia > Pholidota > Manidae > Manis > Manis pentadactyla. Next base: position 307,270 of record NW_026644607.1, on the reverse strand, counting down.
GTGAGTTTGCATATGTGTGTGTGATAGCGGGTGTCTGAGTATGAATGAGTGAGAGTGTATGTCCATGAATGGGATTGAGTGTGAGTGTGTATACAACACTGCAGCATGATTGCGTGTGAATGTGTTATTCTGTTTGTGAGTGATTCGGTGCTTTTCTGTCTGTGTGCCCCTGTGCATGTGTTTGTTTGTGTGCGACTGAGTGTGAGTTCCCGCTTGTGCGTGTGTCTCTGTGTTTGTGTCAGTGTGAGTGTGTGAGGGGAATGGGGAGAAATATGATGCCTCAAATGTGATGGTTTGTGACATTGTGTGTGAGTGGGAGTGTTGGTGTGTGAGAGGGTGTTTGCGTGTGAGTCTGTGAGCGTGTGTTGGTGTGTGTGAGTGTGTGTGATGGTGAGTTTGCATGAGGGTCCGTTTGTGTCTGCATACGTGTAAGTGTGCTTTGGATATGTGTGAATGTTGTAGGTGTATGTCTGTGTGAGAGTGTGTGTTTGTGGATATGAGATTTTGTGGGACCCTGAGTGGGTGTGTGTGTGCAGGTGAGCAAGGTGCTGTGCGAGCGAGTGTCAGAGTGTGAAAGGGTTTTGTATGTGATTGTGTGAGATCGTATGAGGAGGTGTGTTTTAGTGTTATGTGTGTGTGTTTGTGAGAGATTAGCTGTGTAAGTTGGAGTGTTACTCAGCGTGTATGTGTGACTGTGTGTTTGGGTATGTAAGACAGCGTGTGAGTGTGTTTTAGTTTGTGAGTGTACATGTTAATGTGCGAGTGTGCATGAGATGTGCGACTGTGCGTGATTCTGCATTTGTATGTGACTCTTAGTGAGTGTGTGAACATTTGTGAGTGAATCTGTGTTTTGGGTGTGTGTGCAAGGGCATGTGAGTGTCAGAGTTCAGGAGTGCATATGTCTGTGTGTATATCAGTGCGTGTGAGTGTATGTGCGAGATGTAGGTGCATGAGTGTGAGTGTTTCTGTGTGTGTCTGTGTGTGTAATGGGGTGTGACTCTATGTGTTAGGGTCTCTGTGAGTGACTGTGTGTTTGAGTGTGAGTCAGTGTGTGTGAGTTTGTGTATGATTGTGTGAGTGTGAGTTGGAACATGTGTGAGGGACTTTCCATGAGTGTGTGTCAATATGCTTGTGTGAGAGTGTACATGTGTCTGGGAGTGAGTGTGTGTGAGAGGTGGTGTGAATTTGTTTGGGTGAGAGTGTAGATGTGTGAATGGGCAGGAGTGGGTGTTGTGAGTGTGTATACAAGACTGTTGCGAGACTGAGATTTTGTGTGTGTGTTTGTGTGTCTATTTGTGTTCATGCATGTGTGTGAGAGTGCGTGTTTGTGTGAAAGTGTGTGAACGTGCGGGTCTGGGCGTGTGCCTGTGTGAGTGTGTGAGGGGTATGTGTTGAAATATGATGCCACAAAGGTTCCTGAGAGGTCTGGAAGCGAAATTGTCCTTCTCTGTTGTAATGGAAAGCCATAGAACGTGGTGGGAGGCTACAGATAGAAGAGCAATGTTGTGGAATGGATTGTAATGCGGTGTATTGTGACGCAATAGATGGTTCCTGTGTGTTATGCAGAAGAATGGATCCATCTATGGTGGAATGACACGCAGTAGAACGTGTTGGATTGCTGCGGAATGGAGTGGAATGTTGTGAAGTGGAGTGGAATGGAGTGCACTGTGACGCAGGGGAGGGAAACTGAGTGGTTTGGACACGAAGGGAGCCTTCTTTCCTGGAATGGAATGCAATAAAAGGTGAAGGATTGTTGGGTACTGGAGTAGAATATTGTGGAGTGGAGTCGAATGGGGTGCCATTGGATGCAATAGACGGTTTCTCAGTGTGTTTGAAGCGAATGGATTTATGTGCACGTGAGTGTGCAGCTATGTGTGTTTGCGTGTCTATTTTTGATTCGGATTGAGTGTGTGCATTTGTCACCGTGTGTATTTTTTTGAGAGAGGTTGCTGTGTGAGCGTGCAGGTGTGTGAGCGGCTGAGCGGGAGTGTCTTTATATGAGAGGGTGTGAGCATGTTTACAAGAGGGTGATTATGTCAGTGTTCAAGTATGTGTGTGAGAGTGTGACAGCATTTGAAATTATGTGTGCGTGTGAGCTTGTTAATATGTGTGTCTCTGTGTGTAGTTTTGTATGTGTATGTGACATTACGTCTGTGAGTGCGTGAGTCTGTGAGTGTGTTGGTGTGAGTGATTGTGTGTGTGATATTGTGCGCACGTCTGTGTCTGTGCGTTTGTCAGCATTCGTGTGTGTGTCTGTGTGTGACATTTAGTGTGTCTGTGTTTATGGAGGTGTGTGTCTGTGTGAGTGGGTGTGATACTGAATATGAGATAGTGTGAGTTTCTTTGAGTGTGAGTGTGTAAGTGTGCAAGGTGCAGTGTCTGAGTGTGTAATAAGGTCTTATGTGATTGTGTTTTATTTATTGTGAGGAGAGTTTTACTCTTCAGGTGAGTGTGTAAATGTGAGAGACTATTTGTGTGAGTGAGAGTGTTAGTCTGCGTGTATGAGGGACAGTGTGTGTTTGTGTTTGAATGGGAGTCCATGTGAGTCTTAGATTTTATGTGTGCAGTTGTGGGAGTGTGTGCGAGAGGTGAGTGGGACTGAGTGGGTGCGACTGTGTATCTCTGGTAGAGTATGTGTATGTGTGACTGAATGTACCTGTTGGAGAGAGTGTGTGTGCACCTGTGTGTTAGTGTATAAGAGTTGATATGCCTGTGTGTTTCAGTGAGGGTGAGTGTAAGTGTGTGTTAGTGTGTGCGTGAGTGTGAGTGTGTATGTGTGTTTGACTGAATGTTTTCGAAATTATTGGAGAGACTTTGAGTGTGTGTGAGTGTGTGACTTTGTGTGTGAATGCGTGTGTGAGGGTGCACACGTGTGAGGGAACTGGTGTGAGTGTGAAAGTGTGCATGTGTGAGTTTGCATATGTGTGTGTGATAGCGGGTGTCTGAGTATGAATGAGTGAGAGTGTATGTCCATGAATGGGATTGAGTGTGAGTGTGTATACAACACTGCAGCATGATTGCGTGTGAATGTGTTATTCTGTTTGTGAGTGATTCGGTGCTTTTCTGTCTGTGTGCCCCTGTGCATGTGTTTGTTTGTGTGCGACTGAGTGTGAGTTCCCGCTTGTGCGTGTGTCTCTGTGTTTGTGTCAGTGTGAGTGTGTGAGGGGAATGGGGAGAAATATGATGCCTCAAATGTGATGGTTTGTGACATTGTGTGTGAGTGGGAGTGTTGGTGTGTGAGAGGGTGTTTGCGTGTGAGTCTGTGAGCGTGTGTTGGTGTGTGTGAGTGTGTGTGATGGTGAGTTTGCATGAGGGTCCGTTTGTGTCTGCATACGTGTAAGTGTGCTTTGGATATGTGTGAATGTTGTAGGTGTATGTCTGTGTGAGAGTGTGTGTTTGTGGATATGAGATTTTGTGGGACCCTGAGTGGGTGTGTGTGTGCAGGTGAGCAAGGTGCTGTGCGAGCGAGTGTCAGAGTGTGAAAGGGTTTTGTATGTGATTGTGTGAGATCGTATGAGGAGGTGTGTTTTAGTGTTATGTGTGTGTGTTTGTGAGAGATTAGCTGTGTAAGTTGGAGTGTTACTCAGCGTGTATGTGTGACTGTGTGTTTGGGTATGTAAGACAGCGTGTGAGTGTGTTTTAGTTTGTGAGTGTACATGTTAATGTGCGAGTGTGCATGAGATGTGCGACTGTGCGTGATTCTGCATTTGTATGTGACTCTTAGTGAGTGTGTGAACATTTGTGAGTGAATCTGTGTTTTGGGTGTGTGTGCAAGGGCATGTGAGTGTCAGAGTTCAGGAGTGCATATGTCTGTGTGTATATCAGTGCGTGTGAGTGTATGTGCGAGATGTAGGTGCATGAGTGTGAGTGTTTCTGTGTGTGTCTGTGTGTGTAATGGGGTGTGACTCTATGTGTTAGGGTCTCTGTGAGTGACTGTGTGTTTGAGTGTGAGTCAGTGTGTGTGAGTTTGTGTATGATTGTGTGAGTGTGAGTTGGAACATGTGTGAGGGACTTTTCATGAGTGTGTGTCAATATGCTTGTGTGAGAGTGTACATGTGTCTGGGAGTGAGTGTGTGTGAGAGGTGGTGTGAATTTGTTTGGGTGAGAGTGTAGATGTGTGAATGGGCAGGAGTGGGTGTTGTGAGTGTGTATACAAGACTGTTGCGAGACTGAGATTTTGTGTGTGTGTTTGTGTGTCTATTTGTGTTCATGCATGTGTGTGAGAGTGCGTGTTTGTGTGAAAGTGTGTGAACGTGCGGGTCTGGGCGTGTGCCTGTGTGAGTGTGTGAGGGGTATGTGTTGAAATATGATGCCACAAAGGTTCCTGAGAGGTCTGGAAGCGAAATTGTCCTTCTCTGTTGTAATGGAAAGCCATAGAACGTGGTGGGAGGCTACAGATAGAAGAGCAATGTTGTGGAATGGATTGTAATGCGGTGTATTGTGACGCAATAGATGGTTCCTGTGTGTTATGCAGAAGAATGGATCCATCTATGGTGGAATGACACGCAGTAGAACGTGTTGGATTGCTGCGGAATGGAGTGGAATGTTGTGAAGTGGAGTGGAATGGAGTGCACTGTGACGCAGGGGAGGGAAACTGAGTGGTTTGGACACGAAGGGAGCCTTCTTTCCTGGAATGGAATGCAATAAAAGGTGAAGGATTGTTGGGTACTGGAGTAGAATATTGTGGAGTGGAGTCGAATGGGGTGCCATTGGATGCAATAGACGGTTTCTCAGTGTGTTTGAAGCGAATGGATTTATGTGCACGTGAGTGTGCAGCTATGTGTGTTTGCGTGTCTATTTTTGATTCGGATTGAGTGTGTGCATTTGTCACCGTGTGTATTTTTTTTGAGAGAGGTTGCTGTGTGAGCGTGCAGGTGTGTGAGCGGCTGAGCGGGAGTGTCGTTATATGAGAGGATGTGAGCATGTTTACAAGAGGGTGATTATGTCAGTGTTCAAGTATGTGTGTGAGAGTGTGACAGCATTTGAAATTATGTGTGCGTGTGAGCTTGTTAATATGTGTGTCTCTGTGTGTAGTTTTGTATGTGTATGTGACATTATGTCTGTGAGTGCGTGAGTCTGTGAGTGTGTTGGTGTGAGTGATTGTGTGTGTGATATTGTGCGCACGTCTGTGTCTGTGCGTTTGTCAGCATTCGTGTGTGTGTCTGTGTGTGACAGTTAGTGTGTCTGTGTTTATGGAGGTGTGTGTCTGTGTGAGTGGGTGTGATACTGAATATGAGATAGTGTGAGTTTCTTTGAGTGTGAGTGTGTAAGTGTGCAAGGTGCAGTGTCTGAGTGTGTAATAAGGTCTTATGTGATTGTGTTTTATTTATTGTGAGGAGAGTTTTACTCTTCAGGTGAGTGTGTAAATGTGAGAGACTATTTGTGTGAGTGAGAGTGTTAGTCTGCGTGTATGAGGGACAGTGTGTGTTTGTGTTTGAATGGGAGTCCATGTGAGTCTTAGATTTTATGTGTGCAGTTGTGGGAGTGTGTGCGAGAGGTGAGTGGGACTGAGTGGGTGCGACTGTGTATCTCTGGTAGAGTATGTGTATGTGTGACTGAATGTACCTGTTGGAGAGAGTGTGTGTGCACGTGTGTGTTAGTGTATAAGAGTTGATATGCCTGTGTGTTTCAGTGAGGGTGAGTGTAAGTGTGTGTTAGTGTGTGCGTGAGTGTGAGTGTGTATGTGTGTTTGACTGAATGTTTTCGAAATTATTGGAGAGACTTTGAGTGTGTGTGAGTGTGTGACTTTGTGTGTGAATGCGTGTGTGAGGGTGCACACGTGTGAGGGAACTGGTGTGAGTGTGAAAGTGTGCATGTGTGAGTTTGCATATGTGTGTGTGATAGCGGGTGTCTGAGTATGAATGAGTGAGAGTGTATGTCCATGAATGGGATTGAGTGTGAGTGTGTATACAACACTGCAGCATGATTGCGTGTGAATGTGTTATTCTGTTTGTGAGTGATTCGGTGCTTTTCTGTCTGTGTGCCCCTGTGCATGTGTTTGTTTGTGTGCGACTGAGTGTGAGTTCCCGCTTGTGCGTGTGTCTCTGTGTTTGTGTCAGTGTGAGTGTGTGAGGGGAATGGGGAGAAATATGATGCCTCAAATGTGATGGTTTGTGACATTGTGTGTGAGTGGGAGTGTTGGTGTGTGAGAGGGTGTTTGCGTGTGAGTCTGTGAGCGTGTGTTGGTGTGTGTGAGTGTGTGTGATGGTGAGTTTGCATGAGGGTCCGTTTGTGTCTGCATACGTGTAAGTGTGCTTTGGATATGTGTGAATGTTGTAGGTGTATGTCTGTGTGAGAGTGTGTGTTTGTGGATATGAGATTTTGTGGGACCCTGAGTGGGTGTGTGTGTGCAGGTGAGCAAGGTGCTGTGCGAGCGAGTGTCAGAGTGTGAAAGGGTTTTGTATGTGATTGTGTGAGATCGTATGAGGAGGTGTGTTTTAGTGTTATGTGTGTGTGTTTGTGAGAGATTAGCTGTGTAAGTTGGAGTGTTACTCAGCGTGTATGTGTGACTGTGTGTTTGGGTATGTAAGACAGCGTGTGAGTGTGTTTTAGTTTGTGAGTGTACATGTTAATGTGCGAGTGTGCATGAGATGTGCGACTGTGCGTGATTCTGCATTTGTATGTGACTCTTAGTGAGTGTGTGAACATTTGTGAGTGAATCTGTGTTTTGGGTGTGTGTGCAAGGGCATGTGAGTGTCAGAGTTCAGGAGTGCATATGTCTGTGTGTATATCAGTGCGTGTGAGTGTATGTGCGAGATGTAGGTGCATGAGTGTGAGTGTTTCTGTGTGTGTCTGTGTGTGTAATGGGGTGTGACTCTATGTGTTAGGGTCTCTGTGAGTGACTGTGTGTTTGAGTGTGAGTCAGTGTGTGTGAGTTTGTGTATGATTGTGTGAGTGTGAGTTGGAACATGTGTGAGGGACTTTTCATGAGTGTGTGTCAATATGCTTGTGTGAGAGTGTACATGTGTCTGGGAGTGAGTGTGTGTGAGAGGTGGTGTGAATTTGTTTGGGTGAGAGTGTAGATGTGTGAATGGGCAGGAGTGGGTGTTGTGAGTGTGTATACAAGACTGTTGCGAGACTGAGATTTTGTGTGTGTGTTTGTGTGTCTATTTGTGTTCATGCATGTGTGTGAGAGTGCGTGTTTGTGTGAAAGTGTGTGAACGTGCGGGTCTGGGCGTGTGCCTGTGTGAGTGTGTGAGGGGTATGTGTTGAAATATGATGCCACAAAGGTTCCTGAGAGGTCTGGAAGCGAAATTGTCCTTCTCTGTTGTAATGGAAAGCCATAGAACGTGGTGGGAGGCTACAGATAGAAGAGCAATGTTGTGGAATGGATTGTAATGCGGTGTATTGTGACGCAATAGATGGTTCCTGTGTGTTATGCAGAAGAATGGATCCATCTATGGTGGAATGACACGCAGTAGAACGTGTTGGATTGCTGCGGAATGGAGTGGAATGTTGTGAAGTGGAGTGGAATGGAGTGCACTGTGACGCAGGGGAGGGAAACTGAGTGGTTTGGACACGAAGGGAGCCTTCTTTCCTGGAATGGAATGCAATAAAAGGTGAAGGATTGTTGGGTACTGGAGTAGAATATTGTGGAGTGGAGTCGAATGGGGTGCCATTGGATGCAATAGACGGTTTCTCAGTGTGTTTGAAGCGAATGGATTTATGTGCACGTGAGTGTGCAGCTATGTGTGTTTGCGTGTCTATTTTTGATTCGGATTGAGTGTGTGCATTTGTCACCGTGTGTATTTTTTTTGAGAGAGGTTGCTGTGTGAGCGTGCAGGTGTGTGAGCGGCTGAGCGGGAGTGTCGTTATATGAGAGGATGTGAGCATGTTTACAAGAGGGTGATTATGTCAGTGTTCAAGTATGTGTGTGAGAGTGTGACAGCATTTGAAATTATGTGTGCGTGTGAGCTTGTTAATATGTGTGTCTCTGTGTGTAGTTTTGTATGTGTATGTGACATTATGTCTGTGAGTGCGTGAGTCTGTGAGTGTGTTGGTGTGAGTGATTGTGTGTGTGATATTGTGCGCACGTCTGTGTCTGTGCGTTTGTCAGCATTCGTGTGTGTGTCTGTGTGTGACAGTTAGTGTGTCTGTGTTTATGGAGGTGTGTGTCTGTGTGAGTGGGTGTGATACTGAATATGAGATAGTGTGAGTTTCTTTGAGTGTGAGTGTGTAAGTGTGCAAGGTGCAGTGTCTGAGTGTGTAATAAGGTCTTATGTGATTGTGTTTTATTTATTGTGAGGAGAGTTTTACTCTTCAGGTGAGTGTGTAAATGTGAGAGACTATTTGTGTGAGTGAGAGTGTTAGTCTGCGTGTATGAGGGACAGTGTGTGTTTGTGTTTGAATGGGAGTCCATGTGAGTCTTAGATTTTATGTGTGCAGTTGTGGGAGTGTGTGCGAGAGGTGAGTGGGACTGAGTGGGTGCGACTGTGTATCTCTGGTAGAGTATGTGTATGTGTGACTGAATGTACCTGTTGGAGAGAGTGTGTGTGCACGTGTGTGTTAGTGTATAAGAGTTGATATGCCTGTGTGTTTCAGTGAGGGTGAGTGTAAGTGTGTGTTAGTGTGTGCGTGAGTGTGAGTGTGTATGTGTGTTTGACTGAATGTTTTCGAAATTATTGGAGAGACTTTGAGTGTGTGTGAGTGTGTGACTTTGTGTGTGAATGCGTGTGTGAGGGTGCACACGTGTGAGGGAACTGGTGTGAGTGTGAAAGTGTGCATGTGTGAGTTTGCATATGTGTGTGTGATAGCGGGTGTCTGAGTATGAATGAGTGAGAGTGTATGTCCATGAATGGGATTGAGTGTGAGTGTGTATACAACACTGCAGCATGATTGCGTGTGAATGTGTTATTCTGTTTGTGAGTGATTCGGTGCTTTTCTGTCTGTGTGCCCCTGTGCATGTGTTTGTTTGTGTGCGACTGAGTGTGAGTTCCCGCTTGTGCGTGTGTCTCTGTGTTTGTGTCAGTGTGAGTGTGTGAGGGGAATGGGGAGAAATATGATGCCTCAAATGTGATGGTTTGTGACATTGTGTGTGAGTGGGAGTGTTGGTGTGTGAGAGGGTGTTTGCGTGTGAGTCTGTGAGCGTGTGTTGGTGTGTGTGAGTGTGTGTGATGGTGAGTTTGCATGAGGGTCCGTTTGTGTCTGCATACGTGTAAGTGTGCTTTGGATATGTGTGAATGTTGTAGGTGTATGTCTGTGTGAGAGTGTGTGTTTGTGGATATGAGATTTTGTGGGACCCTGAGTGGGTGTGTGTGTGCAGGTGAGCAAGGTGCTGTGCGAGCGAGTGTCAGAGTGTGAAAGGGTTTTGTATGTGATTGTGTGAGATCGTATGAGGAGGTGTGTTTTAGTGTTATGTGTGTGTGTTTGTGAGAGATTAGCTGTGTAAGTTGGAGTGTTACTCAGCGTGTATGTGTGACTGTGTGTTTGGGTATGTAAGACAGCGTGTGAGTGTGTTTTAGTTTGTGAGTGTACATGTTAATGTGCGAGTGTGCATGAGATGTGCGACTGTGCGTGATTCTGCATTTGTATGTGACTCTTAGTGAGTGTGTGAACATTTGTGAGTGAATCTGTGTTTTGGGTGTGTGTGCAAGGGCATGTGAGTGTCAGAGTTCAGGAGTGCATATGTCTGTGTGTATATCAGTGCGTGTGAGTGTATGTGCGAGATGTAGGTGCATGAGTGTGAGTGTTTCTGTGTGTGTCTGTGTGTGTAATGGGGTGTGACTCTATGTGTTAGGGTCTCTGTGAGTGACTGTGTGTTTGAGTGTGAGTCAGTGTGTGTGAGTTTGTGTATGATTGTGTGAGTGTGAGTTGGAACATGTGTGAGGGACTTTTCATGAGTGTGTGTCAATATGCTTGTGTGAGAGTGTACATGTGTCTGGGAGTGAGTGTGTGTGAGAGGTGGTGTGAATTTGTTTGGGTGAGAGTGTAGATGTGTGAATGGGCAGGAGTGGGTGTTGTGAGTGTGTATACAAGACTGTTGCGAGACTGAGATTTTGTGTGTGTGTTTGTGTGTCTATTTGTGTTCATGCATGTGTGTGAGAGTGCGTGTTTGTGTGAAAGTGTGTGAACGTGCGGGTCTGGGCGTGTGCCTGTGTGAGTGTGTGAGGGGTATGTGTTGAAATATGATGCCACAAAGGTTCCTGAGAGGTCTGGAAGCGAAATTGTCCTTCTCTGTTGTAATGGAAAGCCATAGAACGTGGTGGGAGGCTACAGATAGAAGAGCAATGTTGTGGAATGGATTGTAATGCGGTGTATTGTGACGCAATAGATGGTTCCTGTGTGTTATGCAGAAGAATGGATCCATCTATGGTGGAATGACACGCAGTAGAACGTGTTGGATTGCTGCGGAATGGAGTGGAATGTTGTGAAGTGGAGTGGAATGGAGTGCACTGTGACGCAGGGGAGGGAAACTGAGTGGTTTGGACACGAAGGGAGCCTTCTTTCCTGGAATGGAATGCAATAAAAGGTGAAGGATTGTTGGGTACTGGAGTAGAATATTGTGGAGTGGAGTCGAATGGGGTGCCATTGGATGCAATAGACGGTTTCTCAGTGTGTTTGAAGCGAATGGATTTATGTGCACGTGAGTGTGCAGCTATGTGTGTTTGCGTGTCTATTTTTGATTCGGATTGAGTGTGTGCATTTGTCACCGTGTGTATTTTTTTTGAGAGAGGTTGCTGTGTGAGCGTGCAGGTGTGTGAGCGGCTGAGCGGGAGTGTCTTTATATGAGAGGGTGTGAGCATGTTTACAAGAGGGTGATTATGTCAGTGTTCAAGTATGTGTGTGAGAGTGTGACAGCATTTGAAATTATGTGTGCGTGTGAGCTTGTTAATATGTGTGTCTCTGTGTGTAGTTTTGTATGTGTATGTGACATTACGTCTGTGAGTGCGTGAGTCTGTGAGTGTGTTGGTGTGAGTGATTGTGTGTGTGATATTGTGCGCACGTCTGTGTCTGTGCGTTTGTCAGCATTCGTGTGTGTGTCGGTGTGTGACAGTTTGTGTGTCTGTGTTTATGGAGGTGTGTGTCTGTGTGAGTGGGTGTGATACTGAATATGAGATAGTGTGAGTTTCTTTGAGTGTGAGTGTGTAAGTGTGCAAGGTGCAGTGTCTGAGTGTGTAATAAGGTCTTATGTGATTGTGTTTTATTTATTGTGAGGAGAGTTTTACTCTTCAGGTGAGTGTGTAAATGTGAGAGACTATTTGTGTGAATGAGAGTGTTAGTCTGCGTGTATGAGGGACAGTGTGTGTTTGTGTTTGAATGGGAGTCCATGTGAGTCTTAGATTTTATGTGTGCAGTTGTGGGAGTGTGTGCGAGAGGTGAGTGGGACTGAGTGGGTGCGACTGTGTATCTCTGGTAGAGTATGTGTATGTGTGACTGAATGTACCTGTTGGAGAGAGTGTGTGTGCACGTGTGTGTTAGTGTATAAGAGTTGATATGCCTGTGTGTTTCAGTGAGGGTGAGTGTAAGTGTGTGTTAGTGTGTGCGTGAGTGTGAGTGTGTATGTGTGTTTGACTGAATGTTTTCGAAATTATTGGAGAGACTTTGAGTGTGTGTGAGTGTGTGACTTTGTGTGTGAATGCGTGTGTGAGGGTGCACACGTGTGAGGGAACTGGTGTGAGTGTGAAAGTGTGCATGTGTGAGTTTGCATATGTGTGTGTGATAGCGGGTGTCTGAGTATGAATGAGTGAGAGTGTATGTCCATGAATGGGATTGAGTGTGAGTGTGTATACAACACTGCAGCATGATTGCGTGTGAATGTGTTATTCTGTTTGTGAGTGATTCGGTGCTTTTCTGTCTGTGTGCCCCTGTGCATGTGTTTGTTTGTGTGCGACTGAGTGTGAGTTCCCGCTTGTGCGTGTGTCTCTGTGTTTGTGTCAGTGTGAGTGTGTGAGGGGAATGGGGAGAAATATGATGCCTCAAATGTGATGGTTTGTGACATTGTGTGTGAGTGGGAGTGTTGGTGTGTGAGAGGGTGTTTGCGTGTGAGTCTGTGAGCGTGTGTTGGTGTGTGTGAGTGTGTGTGATGGTGAGTTTGCATGAGGGTCCGTTTGTGTCTGCATACGTGTAAGTGTGCTTTGGATATGTGTGAATGTTGTAGGTGTATGTCTGTGTGAGAGTGTGTGTTTGTGGATATGAGATTTTGTGGGACCCTGAGTGGGTGTGTGTGTGCAGGTGAGCAAGGTGCTGTGCGAGCGAGTGTCAGAGTGTGAAAGGGTTTTGTATGTGATTGTGTGAGATCGTATGAGGAGGTGTGTTTTAGTGTTATGTGTGTGTGTTTGTGAGAGATTAGCTGTGTAAGTTGGAGTGTTACTCAGCGTGTATGTGTGACTGTGTGTTTGGGTATGTAAGACAGCGTGTGAGTGTGTTTTAGTTTGTGAGTGTACATGTTAATGTGCGAGTGTGCATGAGATGTGCGACTGTGCGTGATTCTGCATTTGTATGTGACTCTTAGTGAGTGTGTGAACATTTGTGAGTGAATCTGTGTTTTGGGTGTGTGTGCAAGGGCATGTGAGTGTCAGAGTTCAGGAGTGCATATGTCTGTGTGTATATCAGTGCGTGTGAGTGTATGTGCGAGATGTAGGTGCATGAGTGTGAGTGTTTCTGTGTGTGTCTGTGTGTGTAATGGGGTGTGACTCTATGTGTTAGGGTCTCTGTGAGTGACTGTGTGTTTGAGTGTGAGTCAGTGTGTGTGAGTTTGTGTATGATTGTGTGAGTGTGAGTTGGAACATGTGTGAGGGACTTTCCATGAGTGTGTGTCAATATGCTTGTGTGAGAGTGTACATGTGTCTGGGAGTGAGTGTGTGTGAGAGGTGGTGTGAATTTGTTTGGGTGAGAGTGTAGATGTGTGAATGGGCAGGAGTGGGTGTTGTGAGTGTGTATACAAGACTGTTGCGAGACTGAGATTTTGTGTGTGTGTTTGTGTGTCTATTTGTGTTCATGCATGTGTGTGAGAGTGCGTGTTTGTGTGAAAGTGTGTGAACGTGCGGGTCTGGGCGTGTGCCTGTGTGAGTGTGTGAGGGGTATGTGTTGAAATATGATGCCACAAAGGTTCCTGAGAGGTCTGGAAGCGAAATTGTCCTTCTCTGTTGTAATGGAAAGCCATAGAACGTGGTGGGAGGCTACAGATAGAAGAGCAATGTTGTGGAATGGATTGTAATGCGGTGTATTGTGACGCAATAGATGGTTCCTGTGTGTTATGCAGAAGAATGGATCCATCTATGGTGGAATGACACGCAGTAGAACGTGTTGGATTGCTGCGGAATGGAGTGGAATGTTGTGAAGTGGAGTGGAATGGAGTGCACTGTGACGCAGGGGAGGGAAACTGAGTGGTTTGGACACGAAGGGAGCCTTCTTTCCTGGAATGGAATGCAATAAAAGGTGAAGGATTGTTGGGTACTGGAGTAGAATATTGTGGAGTGGAGTCGAATGGGGTGCCATTGGATGCAATAGACGGTTTCTCAGTGTGTTTGAAGCGAATGGATTTATGTGCACGTGAGTGTGCAGCTATGTGTGTTTGCGTGTCTATTTTTGATTCGGATTGAGTGTGTGCATTTGTCACCGTGTGTATTTTTTTTGAGAGAGGTTGCTGTGTGAGCGTGCAGGTGTGTGAGCGGCTGAGCGGGAGTGTCTTTATATGAGAGGGTGTGAGCATGTTTACAAGAGGGTGATTATGTCAGTGTTCAAGTATGTGTGTGAGAGTGTGACAGCATTTGAAATTATGTGTGCGTGTGAGCTTGTTAATATGTGTGTCTCTGTGTGTAGTTTTGTATGTGTATGTGACATTACGTCTGTGAGTGCGTGAGTCTGTGAGTGTGTTGGTGTGAGTGATTGTGTGTGTGATATTGTGCGCACGTCTGTGTCTGTGCGTTTGTCAGCATTCGTGTGTGTGTCGGTGTGTGACAGTTTGTGTGTCTGTGTTTATGGAGGTGTGTGTCTGTGTGAGTGGGTGTGATACTGAATATGAGATAGTGTGAGTTTCTTTGAGTGTGAGTGTGTAAGTGTGCAAGGTGCAGTGTCTGAGTGTGTAATAAGGTCTTATGTGATTGTGTTTTATTTATTGTGAGGAGAGTTTTACTCTTCAGGTGAGTGTGTAAATGTGAGAGACTATTTGTGTGAATGAGAGTGTTAGTCTGCGTGTATGAGGGACAGTGTGTGTTTGTGTTTGAATGGGAGTCCATGTGAGTCTTAGATTTTATGTGTGCAGTTGTGGGAGTGTGTGCGAGAGGTGAGTGGGACTGAGTGGGTGCGACTGTGTATCTCTGGTAGAGTATGTGTATGTGTGACTGAATGTACCTGTTGGAGAGAGTGTGTGTGCACGTGTGTGTTAGTGTATAAGAGTTGATATGCCTGTGTGTTTCAGTGAGGGTGAGTGTAAGTGTGTGTTAGTGTGTGCGTGAGTGTGAGTGTGTATGTGTGTTTGACTGAATGTTTTCGAAATTATTGGAGAGACTTTGAGTGTGTGTGAGTGTGTGACTTTGTGTGTGAATGCGTGTGTGAGGGTGCACACGTGTGAGGGAACTGGTGTGAGTGTGAAAGTGTGCATGTGTGAGTTTGCATATGTGTGTGTGATAGCGGGTGTCTGAGTATGAATGAGTGAGAGTGTATGTCCATGAATGGGATTGAGTGTGAGTGTGTATACAACACTGCAGCATGATTGCGTGTGAATGTGTTATTCTGTTTGTGAGTGATTCGGTGCTTTTCTGTCTGTGTGCCCCTGTGCATGTGTTTGTTTGTGTGCGACTGAGTGTGAGTTCCCGCTTGTGCGTGTGTCTCTGTGTTTGTGTCAGTGTGAGTGTGTGAGGGGAATGGGGAGAAATATGATGCCTCAAATGTGATGGTTTGTGACATTGTGTGTGAGTGGGAGTGTTGGTGTGTGAGAGGGTGTTTGCGTGTGAGTCTGTGAGCGTGTGTTGGTGTGTGTGAGTGTGTGTGATGGTGAGTTTGCATGAGGGTCCGTTTGTGTCTGCATACGTGTAAGTGTGCTTTGGATATGTGTGAATGTTGTAGGTGTATGTCTGTGTGAGAGTGTGTGTTTGTGGATATGAGATTTTGTGGGACCCTGAGTGGGTGTGTGTGTGCAGGTGAGCAAGGTGCTGTGCGAGCGAGTGTCAGAGTGTGAAAGGGTTTCGTATGTGATTGTGTGAGATCGTATGAGGAGGTGTGTTTTAGTGTTATGTGTGTGTGTTTGTGAGAGATTAGCTGTGTAAGTTGGAGTGTTACTCAGCGTGTATGTGTGACTGTGTGTTTGGGTATGTAAGACAGCGTGTGAGTGTGTTTTAGTTTGTGAGTGTACATGTTAATGTGCGAGTGTGCATGAGATGTGCGACTGTGCGTGATTCTGCATTTGTATGTGACTCTTAGTGAGTGTGTGAACATTTGTGAGTGAATCTGTGTTTTGGGTGTGTGTGCAAGGGCATGTGAGTGTCAGAGTTCAGGAGTGCATATGTCTGTGTGTATATCAGTGCGTGTGAGTGTATGTGCGAGATGTAGGTGCATGAGTGTGAGTGTTTCTGTGTGTGTCTGTGTGTGTAATGGGGTGTGACTCTATGTGTTAGGGTCTCTGTGAGTGACTGTGTGTTTGAGTGTGAGTCAGTGTGTGTGAGTTTGTGTATGATTGTGTGAGTGTGAGTTGGAACATGTGTGAGGGACTTTCCATGAGTGTGTGTCAATATGCTTGTGTGAGAGTGTACATGTGTCTGGGAGTGAGTGTGTGTGAGAGGTGGTGTGAATTTGTTTGGGTGAGAGTGTAGATGTGTGAATGGGCAGGAGTGGGTGTTGTGAGTGTGTATACAAGACTGTTGCGAGACTGAGATTTTGTGTGTGTGTTTGTGTGTCTATTTGTGTTCATGCATGTGTGTGAGAGTGCGTGTTTGTGTGAAAGTGTGTGAACGTGCGGGTCTGGGCGTGTGCCTGTGTGAGTGTGTGAGGGGTATGTGTTGAAATATGATGCCACAAAGGTTCCTGAGAGGTCTGGAAGCGAAATTGTCCTTCTCTGTTGTAATGGAAAGCCATAGAACGTGGTGGGAGGCTACAGATAGAAGAGCAATGTTGTGGAATGGATTGTAATGCGGTGTATTGTGACGCAATAGATGGTTCCTGTGTGTTATGCAGAAGAATGGATCCATCTATGGTGGAATGACACGCAGTAGAACGTGTTGGATTGCTGCGGAATGGAGTGGAATGTTGTGAAGTGGAGTGGAATGGAGTGCACTGTGACGCAGGGGAGGGAAACTGAGTGGTTTGGACACGAAGGGAGCCTTCTTTCCTGGAATGGAATGCAATAAAAGGTGAAGGATTGTTGGGTACTGGAGTAGAATATTGTGGAGTGGAGTCGAATGGGGTGCCATTGGATGCAATAGACGGTTTCTCAGTGTGTTTGAAGCGAATGGATTTATGTGCACGTGAGTGTGCAGCTATGTGTGTTTGCGTGTCTATTTTTGATTCGGATTGAGTGTGTGCATTTGTCACCGTGTGTATTTTTTTTGAGAGAGGTTGCTGTGTGAGCGTGCAGGTGTGTGAGCGGCTGAGCGGGAGTGTCTTTATATGAGAGGGTGTGAGCATGTTTACAAGAGGGTGATTATGTCAGTGTTCAAGTATGTGTGTGAGAGTGTGACAGCATTTGAAATTATGTGTGCGTGTGAGCTTGTTAATATGTGTGTCTCTGTGTGTAGTTTTGTATGTGTATGTGACATTACGTCTGTGAGTGCGTGAGTCTGTGAGTGTGTTGGTGTGAGTGATTGTGTGTGTGATATTGTGCGCACGTCTGTGTCTGTGCGTTTGTCAGCATTCGTGTGTGTGTCGGTGTGTGACAGTTTGTGTGTCTGTGTTTATGGAGGTGTGTGTCTGTGTGAGTGGGTGTGATACTGAATATGAGATAGTGTGAGTTTCTTTGAGTGTGAGTGTGTAAGTGTGCAAGGTGCAGTGTCTGAGTGTGTAATAAGGTCTTATGTGATTGTGTTTTATTTATTGTGAGGAGAGTTTTACTCTTCAGGTGAGTGTGTAAATGTGAGAGACTATTTGTGTGAATGAGAGTGTTAGTCTGCGTGTATGAGGGACAGTGTGTGTTTGTGTTTGAATGGGAGTCCATGTGAGTCTTAGATTTTATGTGTGCAGTTGTGGGAGTGTGTGCGAGAGGTGAGTGGGACTGAGTGGGTGCGACTGTGTATCTCTGGTAGAGTATGTGTATGTGTGACTGAATGTACCTGTTGGAGAGAGTGTGTGTGCACGTGTGTGTTAGTGTATAAGAGTTGATATGCCTGTGTGTTTCAGTGAGGGTGAGTGTAAGTGTGTGTTAGTGTGTGCGTGAGTGTGAGTGTGTATGTGTGTTTGACTGAATGTTTTCGAAATTATTGGAGAGACTTTGAGTGTGTGTGAGTGTGTGACTTTGTGTGTGAATGCGTGTGTGAGGGTGCACACGTGTGAGGGAACTGGTGTGAGTGTGAAAGTGTGCATGTGTGAGTTTGCATATGTGTGTGTGATAGCGGGTGTCTGAGTATGAATGAGTGAGAGTGTATGTCCATGAATGGGATTGAGTGTGAGTGTGTATACAACACTGCAGCATGATTGCGTGTGAATGTGTTATTCTGTTTGTGAGTGATTCGGTGCTTTTCTGTCTGTGTGCCCCTGTGCATGTGTTTGTTTGTGTGCGACTGAGTGTGAGTTCCCGCTTGTGCGTGTGTCTCTGTGTTTGTGTCAGTGTGAGTGTGTGAGGGGAATGGGGAGAAATATGATGCCTCAAATGTGATGGTTTGTGACATTGTGTGTGAGTGGGAGTGTTGGTGTGTGAGAGGGTGTTTGCGTGTGAGTCTGTGAGCGTGTGTTGGTGTGTGTGAGTGTGTGTGATGGTGAGTTTGCATGAGGGTCCGTTTGTGTCTGCATATGTGTAAGTGTGCTTTGGATATGTGTGAATGTTGTAGGTGTATGTCTGTGTGAGAGTGTGTGTTTGTGGATATGAGATTTTGTGGGACCCTGAGTGGGTGTGTGTGTGCAGGTGAGCAAGGTGCTGTGCGAGCGAGTGTCAGAGTGTGAAAGGGTTTCGTATGTGATTGTGTGAGATCGTATGAGGAGGTGTGTTTTAGTGTTATGTGTGTGTGTTTGTGAGAGATTAGCTGTGTAAGTTGGAGTGTTACTCAGCGTGTATGTGTGACTGTGTGTTTGGGTATGTAAGACAGCGTGTGAGTGTGTTTTAGTTTGTGAGTGTACATGTTAATGTGCGAGTGTGCATGAGATGTGCGACTGTGCGTGATTCTGCATTTGTATGTGACTCTTAGTGAGTGTGTGAACATTTGTGAGTGAATCTGTGTTTTGGGTGTGTGTGCAAGGGCATGTGAGTGTCAGAGTTCAGGAGTGCATATGTCTGTGTGTATATCAGTGCGTGTGAGTGTATGTGCGAGATGTAGGTGCATGAGTGTGAGTGTTTCTGTGTGTGTCTGTGTGTGTAATGGGGTGTGACTCTATGTGTTAGGGTCTCTGTGAGTGACTGTGTGTTTGAGTGTGAGTCAGTGTGTGTGAGTTTGTGTATGATTGTGTGAGTGTGAGTTGGAACATGTGTGAGGGACTTTTCATGAGTGTGTGTCAATATGCTTGTGTGAGAGTGTACATGTGTCTGGGAGTGAGTGTGTGTGAGAGGTGGTGTGAATTTGTTTGGGTGAGAGTGTAGATGTGTGAATGGGCAGGAGTGGGTGTTGTGAGTGTGTATACAAGACTGTTGCGAGACTGAGATTTTGTGTGTGTGTTTGTGTGTCTATTTGTGTTCATGCATGTGTGTGAGAGTGCGTGTTTGTGTGAAAGTGTGTGAACGTGCGGGTCTGGGCGTGTGCCTGTGTGAGTGTGTGAGGGGTATGTGTTGAAATATGATGCCACAAAGGTTCCTGAGAGGTCTGGAAGCGAAATTGTCCTTCTCTGTTGTAATGGAAAGCCATAGAACGTGGTGGGAGGCTACAGATAGAAGAGCAATGTTGTGGAATGGATTGTAATGCGGTGTATTGTGACGCAATAGATGGTTCCTGTGTGTTATGCAGAAGAATGGATCCATCTATGGTGGAATGACACGCAGTAGAACGTGTTGGATTGCTGCGGAATGGAGTGGAATGTTGTGAAGTGGAGTGGAATGGAGTGCACTGTGACGCAGGGGAGGGAAACTGAGTGGTTTGGACACGAAGGGAGCCTTCTTTCCTGGAATGGAATGCAATAAAAGGTGAAGGATTGTTGGGTACTGGAGTAGAATATTGTGGAGTGGAGTCGAATGGGGTGCCATTGGATGCAATAGACGGTTTCTCAGTGTGTTTGAAGCGAATGGATTTATGTGCACGTGAGTGTGCAGCTATGTGTGTTTGCGTGTCTATTTTTGATTCGGATTGAGTGTGTGCATTTGTCACCGTGTGTATTTTTTTTGAGAGAGGTTGCTGTGTGAGCGTGCAGGTGTGTGAGCGGCTGAGCGGGAGTGTCGTTATATGAGAGGATGTGAGCATGTTTACAAGAGGGTGATTATGTCAGTGTTCAAGTATGTGTGTGAGAGTGTGACAGCATTTGAAATTATGTGTGCGTGTGAGCTTGTTAATATGTGTGTCTCTGTGTGTAGTTTTGTATGTGTATGTGACATTATGTCTGTGAGTGCGTGAGTCTGTGAGTGTGTTGGTGTGAGTGATTGTGTGTGTGATATTGTGCGCACGTCTGTGTCTGTGCGTTTGTCAGCATTCGTGTGTGTGTCTGTGTGTGACAGTTAGTGTGTCTGTGTTTATGGAGGTGTGTGTCTGTGTGAGTGGGTGTGATACTGAATATGAGATAGTGTGAGTTTCTTTGAGTGTGAGTGTGTAAGTGTGCAAGGTGCAGTGTCTGAGTGTGTAATAAGGTCTTATGTGATTGTGTTTTATTTATTGTGAGGAGAGTTTTACTCTTCAGGTGAGTGTGTAAATGTGAGAGACTATTTGTGTGAGTGAGAGTGTTAGTCTGCGTGTATGAGGGACAGTGTGTGTTTGTGTTTGAATGGGAGTCCATGTGAGTCTTAGATTTTATGTGTGCAGTTGTGGGAGTGTGTGCGAGAGGTGAGTGGGACTGAGTGGGTGCGACTGTGTATCTCTGGTAGAGTATGTGTATGTGTGACTGAATGTACCTGTTGGAGAGAGTGTGTGTGCACGTGTGTGTTAGTGTATAAGAGTTGATATGCCTGTGTGTTTCAGTGAGGGTGAGTGTAAGTGTGTGTTAGTGTGTGCGTGAGTGTGAGTGTGTATGTGTGTTTGACTGAATGTTTTCGAAATTATTGGAGAGACTTTGAGTGTGTGTGAGTGTGTGACTTTGTGTGTGAATGCGTGTGTGAGGGTGCACACGTGTGAGGGAACTGGTGTGAGTGTGAAAGTGTGCATGTGTGAGTTTGCATATGTGTGTGTGATAGCGGGTGTCTGAGTATGAATGAGTGAGAGTGTATGTCCATGAATGGGATTGAGTGTGAGTGTGTATACAACACTGCAGCATGATTGCGTGTGAATGTGTTATTCTGTTTGTGAGTGATTCGGTGCTTTTCTGTCTGTGTGCCCCTGTGCATGTGTTTGTTTGTGTGCGACTGAGTGTGAGTTCCCGCTTGTGCGTGTGTCTCTGTGTTTGTGTCAGTGTGAGTGTGTGAGGGGAATGGGGAGAAATATGATGCCTCAAATGTGATGGTTTGTGACATTGTGTGTGAGTGGGAGTGTTGGTGTGTGAGAGGGTGTTTGCGTGTGAGTCTGTGAGCGTGTGTTGGTGTGTGTGAGTGTGTGTGATGGTGAGTTTGCATGAGGGTCCGTTTGTGTCTGCATACGTGTAAGTGTGCTTTGGATATGTGTGAATGTTGTAGGTGTATGTCTGTGTGAGAGTGTGTGTTTGTGGATATGAGATTTTGTGGGACCCTGAGTGGGTGTGTGTGTGCAGGTGAGCAAGGTGCTGTGCGAGCGAGTGTCAGAGTGTGAAAGGGTTTTGTATGTGATTGTGTGAGATCGTATGAGGAGGTGTGTTTTAGTGTTATGTGTGTGTGTTTGTGAGAGATTAGCTGTGTAAGTTGGAGTGTTACTCAGCGTGTATGTGTGACTGTGTGTTTGGGTATGTAAGACAGCGTGTGAGTGTGTTTTAGTTTGTGAGTGTACATGTTAATGTGCGAGTGTGCATGAGATGTGCGACTGTGCGTGATTCTGCATTTGTATGTGACTCTTAGTGAGTGTGTGAACATTTGTGAGTGAATCTGTGTTTTGGGTGTGTGTGCAAGGGCATGTGAGTGTCAGAGTTCAGGAGTGCATATGTCTGTGTGTATATCAGTGCGTGTGAGTGTATGTGCGAGATGTAGGTGCATGAGTGTGAGTGTTTCTGTGTGTGTCTGTGTGTGTAATGGGGTGTGACTCTATGTGTTAGGGTCTCTGTGAGTGACTGTGTGTTTGAGTGTGAGTCAGTGTGTGTGAGTTTGTGTATGATTGTGTGAGTGTGAGTTGGAACATGTGTGAGGGACTTTTCATGAGTGTGTGTCAATATGCTTGTGTGAGAGTGTACATGTGTCTGGGAGTGAGTGTGTGTGAGAGGTGGTGTGAATTTGTTTGGGTGAGAGTGTAGATGTGTGAATGGGCAGGAGTGGGTGTTGTGAGTGTGTATACAAGACTGTTGCGAGACTGAGATTTTGTGTGTGTGTTTGTGTGTCTATTTGTGTTCATGCATGTGTGTGAGAGTGCGTGTTTGTGTGAAAGTGTGTGAACGTGCGGGTCTGGGCGTGTGCCTGTGTGAGTGTGTGAGGGGTATGTGTTGAAATATGATGCCACAAAGGTTCCTGAGAGGTCTGGAAGCGAAATTGTCCTTCTCTGTTGTAATGGAAAGCCATAGAACGTGGTGGGAGGCTACAGATAGAAGAGCAATGTTGTGGAATGGATTGTAATGCGGTGTATTGTGACGCAATAGATGGTTCCTGTGTGTTATGCAGAAGAATGGATCCATCTATGGTGGAATGACACGCAGTAGAACGTGTTGGATTGCTGCGGAATGGAGTGGAATGTTGTGAAGTGGAGTGGAATGGAGTGCACTGTGACGCAGGGGAGGGAAACTGAGTGGTTTGGACACGAAGGGAGCCTTCTTTCCTGGAATGGAATGCAATAAAAGGTGAAGGATTGTTGGGTACTGGAGTAGAATATTGTGGAGTGGAGTCGAATGGGGTGCCATTGGATGCAATAGACGGTTTCTCAGTGTGTTTGAAGCGAATGGATTTATGTGCACGTGAGTGTGCAGCTATGTGTGTTTGCGTGTCTATTTTTGATTCGGATTGAGTGTGTGCATTTGTCACCGTGTGTATTTTTTTTGAGAGAGGTTGCTGTGTGAGCGTGCAGGTGTGTGAGCGGCTGAGCGGGAGTGTCTTTATATGAGAGGGTGTGAGCATGTTTACAAGAGGGTGATTATGTCAGTGTTCAAGTATGTGTGTGAGAGTGTGACAGCATTTGAAATTATGTGTGCGTGTGAGCTTGTTAATATGTGTGTCTCTGTGTGTAGTTTTGTATGTGTATGTGACATTACGTCTGTGAGTGCGTGAGTCTGTGAGTGTGTTGGTGTGAGTGATTGTGTGTGTGATATTGTGCGCACGTCTGTGTCTGTGCGTTTGTCAGCATTCGTGTGTGTGTCGGTGTGTGACAGTTTGTGTGTCTGTGTTTATGGAGGTGTGTGTCTGTGTGAGTGGGTGTGATACTGAATATGAGATAGTGTGAGTTTCTTTGAGTGTGAGTGTGTAAGTGTGCAAGGTGCAGTGTCTGAGTGTGTAATAAGGTCTTATGTGATTGTGTTTTATTTATTGTGAGGAGAGTTTTACTCTTCAGGTGAGTGTGTAAATGTGAGAGACTATTTGTGTGAATGAGAGTGTTAGTCTGCGTGTATGAGGGACAGTGTGTGTTTGTGTTTGAATGGGAGTCCATGTGAGTCTTAGATTTTATGTGTGCAGTTGTGGGAGTGTGTGCGAGAGGTGAGTGGGACTGAGTGGGTGCGACTGTGTATCTCTGGTAGAGTATGTGTATGTGTGACTGAATGTACCTGTTGGAGAGAGTGTGTGTGCACGTGTGTGTTAGTGTATAAGAGTTGATATGCCTGTGTGTTTCAGTGAGGGTGAGTGTAAGTGTGTGTTAGTGTGTGCGTGAGTGTGAGTGTGTATGTGTGTTTGACTGAATGTTTTCGAAATTATTGGAGAGACTTTGAGTGTGTGTGAGTGTGTGACTTTGTGTGTGAATGCGTGTGTGAGGGTGCACACGTGTGAGGGAACTGGTGTGAGTGTGAAAGTGTGCATGTGTGAGTTTGCATATGTGTGTGTGATAGCGGGTGTCTGAGTATGAATGAGTGAGAGTGTATGTCCATGAATGGGATTGAGTGTGAGTGTGTATACAACACTGCAGCATGATTGCGTGTGAATGTGTTATTCTGTTTGTGAGTGATTCGGTGCTTTTCTGTCTGTGTGCCCCTGTGCATGTGTTTGTTTGTGTGCGACTGAGTGTGAGTTCCCGCTTGTGCGTGTGTCTCTGTGTTTGTGTCAGTGTGAGTGTGTGAGGGGAATGGGGAGAAATATGATGCCTCAAATGTGATGGTTTGTGACATTGTGTGTGAGTGGGAGTGTTGGTGTGTGAGAGGGTGTTTGCGTGTGAGTCTGTGAGCGTGTGTTGGTGTGTGTGAGTGTGTGTGATGGTGAGTTTGCATGAGGGTCCGTTTGTGTCTGCATACGTGTAAGTGTGCTTTGGATATGTGTGAATGTTGTAGGTGTATGTCTGTGTGAGAGTGTGTGTTTGTGGATATGAGATTTTGTGGGACCCTGAGTGGGTGTGTGTGTGCAGGTGAGCAAGGTGCTGTGCGAGCGAGTGTCAGAGTGTGAAAGGGTTTCGTATGTGATTGTGTGAGATCGTATGAGGAGGTGTGTTTTAGTGTTATGTGTGTGTGTTTGTGAGAGATTAGCTGTGTAAGTTGGAGTGTTACTCAGCGTGTATGTGTGACTGTGTGTTTGGGTATGTAAGACAGCGTGTGAGTGTGTTTTAGTTTGTGAGTGTACATGTTAATGTGCGAGTGTGCATGAGATGTGCGACTGTGCGTGATTCTGCATTTGTATGTGACTCTTAGTGAGTGTGTGAACATTTGTGAGTGAATCTGTGTTTTGGGTGTGTGTGCAAGGGCATGTGAGTGTCAGAGTTCAGGAGTGCATATGTCTGTGTGTATATCAGTGCGTGTGAGTGTATGTGCGAGATGTAGGTGCATGAGTGTGAGTGTTTCTGTGTGTGTCTGTGTGTGTAATGGGGTGTGACTCTATGTGTTAGGGTCTCTGTGAGTGACTGTGTGTTTGAGTGTGAGTCAGTGTGTGTGAGTTTGTGTATGATTGTGTGAGTGTGAGTTGGAACATGTGTGAGGGACTTTCCATGAGTGTGTGTCAATATGCTTGTGTGAGAGTGTACATGTGTCTGGGAGTGAGTGTGTGTGAGAGGTGGTGTGAATTTGTTTGGGTGAGAGTGTAGATGTGTGAATGGGCAGGAGTGGGTGTTGTGAGTGTGTATACAAGACTGTTGCGAGACTGAGATTTTGTGTGTGTGTTTGTGTGTCTATTTGTGTTCATGCATGTGTGTGAGAGTGCGTGTTTGTGTGAAAGTGTGTGAACGTGCGGGTCTGGGCGTGTGCCTGTGTGAGTGTGTGAGGGGTATGTGTTGAAATATGATGCCACAAAGGTTCCTGAGAGGTCTGGAAGCGAAATTGTCCTTCTCTGTTGTAATGGAAAGCCATAGAACGTGGTGGGAGGCTACAGATAGAAGAGCAATGTTGTGGAATGGATTGTAATGCGGTGTATTGTGACGCAATAGATGGTTCCTGTGTGTTATGCAGAAGAATGGATCCATCTATGGTGGAATGACACGCAGTAGAACGTGTTGGATTGCTGCGGAATGGAGTGGAATGTTGTGAAGTGGAGTGGAATGGAGTGCACTGTGACGCAGGGGAGGGAAACTGAGTGGTTTGGACACGAAGGGAGCCTTCTTTCCTGGAATGGAATGCAATAAAAGGTGAAGGATTGTTGGGTACTGGAGTAGAATATTGTGGAGTGGAGTCGAATGGGGTGCCATTGGATGCAATAGACGGTTTCTCAGTGTGTTTGAAGCGAATGGATTTATGTGCACGTGAGTGTGCAGCTATGTGTGTTTGCGTGTCTATTTTTGATTCGGATTGAGTGTGTGCATTTGTCACCGTGTGTATTTTTTTTGAGAGAGGTTGCTGTGTGAGCGTGCAGGTGTGTGAGCGGCTGAGCGGGAGTGTCTTTATATGAGAGGGTGTGAGCATGTTTACAAGAGGGTGATTATGTCAGTGTTCAAGTATGTGTGTGAGAGTGTGACAGCATTTGAAATTATGTGTGCGTGTGAGCTTGTTAATATGTGTGTCTCTGTGTGTAGTTTTGTATGTGTATGTGACATTACGTCTGTGAGTGCGTGAGTCTGTGAGTGTGTTGTTGTGAGTGATTGTGTGTGTGATATTGTGCGCACGTCTGTGTCTGTGCGTTTGTCAGCATTCGTGTGTGTGTCGGTGTGTGACAGTTTGTGTGTCTGTGTTTATGGAGGTGTGTGTCTGTGTGAGTGGGTGTGATACTGAATATGAGATAGTGTGAGTTTCTTTGAGTGTGAGTGTGTAAGTGTGCAAGGTGCAGTGTCTGAGTGTGTAATAAGGTCTTATGTGATTGTGTTTTATTTATTGTGAGGAGAGTTTTACTCTTCAGGTGAGTGTGTAAATGTGAGAGACTATTTGTGTGAATGAGAGTGTTAGTCTGCGTGTATGAGGGACAGTGTGTGTTTGTGTTTGAATGGGAGTCCATGTGAGTCTTAGATTTTATGTGTGCAGTTGTGGGAGTGTGTGCGAGAGGTGAGTGGGACTGAGTGGGTGCGACTGTGTATCTCTGGTAGAGTATGTGTATGTGTGACTGAATGTACCTGTTGGAGAGAGTGTGTGTGCACGTGTGTGTTAGTGTATAAGAGTTGATATGCCTGTGTGTTTCAGTGAGGGTGAGTGTAAGTGTGTGTTAGTGTGTGCGTGAGTGTGAGTGTGTATGTGTGTTTGACTGAATGTTTTCGAAATTATTGGAGAGACTTTGAGTGTGTGTGAGTGTGTGACTTTGTGTGTGAATGCGTGTGTGAGGGTGCACACGTGTGAGGGAACTGGTGTGAGTGTGAAAGTGTGCATGTGTGAGTTTGCATATGTGTGTGTGATAGCGGGTGTCTGAGTATGAATGAGTGAGAGTGTATGTCCATGAATGGGATTGAGTGTGAGTGTGTATACAACACTGCAGCATGATTGCGTGTGAATGTGTTATTCTGTTTGTGAGTGATTCGGTGCTTTTCTGTCTGTGTGCCCCTGTGCATGTGTTTGTTTGTGTGCGACTGAGTGTGAGTTCCCGCTTGTGCGTGTGTCTCTGTGTTTGTGTCAGTGTGAGTGTGTGAGGGGAATGGGGAGAAATATGATGCCTCAAATGTGATGGTTTGTGACATTGTGTGTGAGTGGGAGTGTTGGTGTGTGAGAGGGTGTTTGCGTGTGAGTCTGTGAGCGTGTGTTGGTGTGTGTGAGTGTGTGTGATGGTGAGTTTGCATGAGGGTCCGTTTGTGTCTGCATACGTGTAAGTGTGCTTTGGATATGTGTGAATGTTGTAGGTGTATGTCTGTGTGAGAGTGTGTGTTTGTGGATATGAGATTTTGTGGGACCCTGAGTGGGTGTGTGTGTGCAGGTGAGCAAGGTGCTGTGCGAGCGAGTGTCAGAGTGTGAAAGGGTTTCGTATGTGATTGTGTGAGATCGTATGAGGAGGTGTGTTTTAGTGTTATGTGTGTGTGTTTGTGAGAGATTAGCTGTGTAAGTTGGAGTGTTACTCAGCGTGTATGTGTGACTGTGTGTTTGGGTATGTAAGACAGCGTGTGAGTGTGTTTTAGTTTGTGAGTGTACATGTTAATGTGCGAGTGTGCATGAGATGTGCGACTGTGCGTGATTCTGCATTTGTATGTGACTCTTAGTGAGTGTGTGAACATTTGTGAGTGAATCTGTGTTTTGGGTGTGTGTGCAAGGGCATGTGAGTGTCAGAGTTCAGGAGTGCATATGTCTGTGTGTATATCAGTGCGTGTGAGTGTATGTGCGAGATGTAGGTGCATGAGTGTGAGTGTTTCTGTGTGTGTCTGTGTGTGTAATGGGGTGTGACTCTATGTGTTAGGGTCTCTGTGAGTGACTGTGTGTTTGAGTGTGAGTCAGTGTGTGTGAGTTTGTGTATGATTGTGTGAGTGTGAGTTGGAACATGTGTGAGGGACTTTCCATGAGTGTGTGTCAATATGCTTGTGTGAGAGTGTACATGTGTCTGGGAGTGAGTGTGTGTGAGAGGTGGTGTGAATTTGTTTGGGTGAGAGTGTAGATGTGTGAATGGGCAGGAGTGGGTGTTGTGAGTGTGTATACAAGACTGTTGCGAGACTGAGATTTTGTGTGTGTGTTTGTGTGTCTATTTGTGTTCATGCATGTGTGTGAGAGTGCGTGTTTGTGTGAAAGTGTGTGAACGTGCGGGTCTGGGCGTGTGCCTGTGTGAGTGTGTGAGGGGTATGTGTTGAAATATGATGCCACAAAGGTTCCTGAGAGGTCTGGAAGCGAAATTGTCCTTCTCTGTTGTAATGGAAAGCCATAGAACGTGGTGGGAGGCTACAGATAGAAGAGCAATGTTGTGGAATGGATTGTAATGCGGTGTATTGTGACGCAATAGATGGTTCCTGTGTGTTATGCAGAAGAATGGATCCATCTATGGTGGAATGACACGCAGTAGAACGTGTTGGATTGCTGCGGAATGGAGTGGAATGTTGTGAAGTGGAGTGGAATGGAGTGCACTGTGACGCAGGGGAGGGAAACTGAGTGGTTTGGACACGAAGGGAGCCTTCTTTCCTGGAATGGAATGCAATAAAAGGTGAAGGATTGTTGGGTACTGGAGTAGAATATTGTGGAGTGGAGTCGAATGGGGTGCCATTTGATGCAATAGACGGTTTCTCAGTGTGTTTGAAGCGAATGGATTTATGTGCACGTGAGTGTGCAGCTATGTGTGTTTGCGTGTCTATTTTTGATTCGGATTGAGTGTGTGCATTTGTCACCGTGTGTATTTTTTTTGAGAGAGGTTGCTGTGTGAGCGTGCAGGTGTGTGAGCGGCTGAGCGGGAGTGTCTTTATATGAGAGGGTGTGAGCATGTTTACAAGAGGGTGATTATGTCAGTGTTCAAGTATGTGTGTGAGAGTGTGACAGCATTTGAAATTATGTGTGCGTGTGAGCTTGTTAATATGTGTGTCTCTGTGTGTAGTTTTGTATGTGTATGTGACATTACGTCTGTGAGTGCGTGAGTCTGTGAGTGTGTTGGTGTGAGTGATTGTGTGTGTGATATTGTGCGCACGTCTGTGTCTGTGCGTTTGTCAGCATTCGTGTGTGTGTCGGTGTGTGACAGTTTGTGTGTCTGTGTTTATGGAGGTGTGTGTCTGTGTGAGTGGGTGTGATACTGAATATGAGATAGTGTGAGTTTCTTTGAGTGTGAGTGTGTAAGTGTGCAAGGTGCAGTGTCTGAGTGTGTAATAAGGTCTTATGTGATTGTGTTTTATTTATTGTGAGGAGAGTTTTACTCTTCAGGTGAGTGTGTAAATGTGAGAGACTATTTGTGTGAATGAGAGTGTTAGTCTGCGTGTATGAGGGACAGTGTGTGTTTGTGTTTGAATGGGAGTCCATGTGAGTCTTAGATTTTATGTGTGCAGTTGTGGGAGTGTGTGCGAGAGGTGAGTGGGACTGAGTGGGTGCGACTGTGTATCTCTGGTAGAGTATGTGTATGTGTGACTGAATGTACCTGTTGGAGAGAGTGTGTGTGCACGTGTGTGTTAGTGTATAAGAGTTGATATGCCTGTGTGTTTCAGTGAGGGTGAGTGTAAGTGTGTGTTAGTGTGTGCGTGAGTGTGAGAGTGTATGTTTGTTTGACTGAATGTTTTCGAAATTATTGGAGAGACTTTGAGTGTGTGTGAGTGTGTGACTTTGTGTGTGAATGCGTGTGTGAGGGTGCACACGTGTGAGGGAACTGGTGTGAGTGTGAAAGTGTGCATGTGTGAGTTTGCATATGTGTGTGTGATAGCGGGTGTCTGAGTATGAATGAGTGAGAGTGTATGTCCATGAATGGGATTGAGTGTGAGTGTGTATACAACACTGCAGCATGATTGCGTGTGAATGTGTTATTCTGTTTGTGAGTGATTCGGTGCTTTTCTGTCTGTGTGCCCCTGTGCATGTGTTTGTTTGTGTGCGACTGAGTGTGAGTTCCCGCTTGTGCGTGTGTCTCTGTGTTTGTGTCAGTGTGAGTGTGTGAGGGGAATGGGGAGAAATATGATGCCTCAAATGTGATGGTTTGTGACATTGTGTGTGAGTGGGAGTGTTGGTGTGTGAGAGGGTGTTTGCGTGTGAGTCTGTGAGCGTGTGTTGGTGTGTGTGAGTGTGTGTGATGGTGAGTTTGCATGAGGGTCCGTTTGTGTCTGCATACGTGTAAGTGTGCTTTGGATATGTGTGAATGTTGTAGGTGTATGTCTGTGTGAGAGTGTGTGTTTGTGGATATGAGATTTTGTGGGACCCTGAGTGGGTGTGTGTGTGCAGGTGAGCAAGGTGCTGTGCGAGCGAGTGTCAGAGTGTGAAAGGGTTTCGTATGTGATTGTGTGAGATCGTATGAGGAGGTGTGTTTTAGTGTTATGTGTGTGTGTTTGTGAGAGATTAGCTGTGTAAGTTGGAGTGTTACTCAGCGTGTATGTGTGACTGTGTGTTTGGGTATGTAAGACAGCGTGTGAGTGTGTTTTAGTTTGTGAGTGTACATGTTAATGTGCGAGTGTGCATGAGATGTGCGACTGTGCGTGATTCTGCATTTGTATGTGACTCTTAGTGAGTGTGTGAACATTTGTGAGTGAATCTGTGTTTTGGGTGTGTGTGCAAGGGCATGTGAGTGTCAGAGTTCAGGAGTGCATATGTCTGTGTGTATATCAGTGCGTGTGAGTGTATGTGCGAGATGTAGGTGCATGAGTGTGAGTGTTTCTGTGTGTGTCTGTGTGTGTAATGGGGTGTGACTCTATGTGTTAGGGTCTCTGTGAGTGACTGTGTGTTTGAGTGTGAGTCAGTGTGTGTGAGTTTGTGTATGATTGTGTGAGTGTGAGTTGGAACATGTGTGAGGGACTTTCCATGAGTGTGTGTCAATATGCTTGTGTGAGAGTGTACATGTGTCTGGGAGTGAGTGTGTGTGAGAGGTGGTGTGAATTTGTTTGGGTGAGAGTGTAGATGTGTGAATGGGCAGGAGTGGGTGTTGTGAGTGTGTATACAAGACTGTTGCGAGACTGAGATTTTGTGTGTGTGTTTGTGTGTCTATTTGTGTTCATGCATGTGTGTGAGAGTGCGTGTTTGTGTGAAAGTGTGTGAACGTGCGGGTCTGGGCGTGTGCCTGTGTGAGTGTGTGAGGGGTATGTGTTGAAATATGATGCCACAAAGGTTCCTGAGAGGTCTGGAAGCGAAATTGTCCTTCTCTGTTGTAATGGAAAGCCATAGAACGTGGTGGGAGGCTACAGATAGAAGAGCAATGTTGTGGAATGGATTGTAATGCGGTGTATTGTGACGCAATAGATGGTTCCTGTGTGTTATGCAGAAGAATGGATCCATCTATGGTGGAATGACACGCAGTAGAACGTGTTGGATTGCTGCGGAATGGAGTGGAATGTTGTGAAGTGGAGTGGAATGGAGTGCACTGTGACGCAGGGGAGGGAAACTGAGTGGTTTGGACACGAAGGGAGCCTTCTTTCCTGGAATGGAATGCAATAAAAGGTGAAGGATTGTTGGGTACTGGAGTAGAATATTGTGGAGTGGAGTCGAATGGGGTGCCATTTGATGCAATAGACGGTTTCTCAGTGTGTTTGAAGCGAATGGATTTATGTGCACGTGAGTGTGCAGCTATGTGTGTTTGCGTGTCTATTTTTGATTCGGATTGAGTGTGTGCATTTGTCACCGTGTGTATTTTTTTTGAGAGAGGTTGCTGTGTGAGCGTGCAGGTGTGTGAGCGGCTGAGCGGGAGTGTCTTTATATGAGAGGGTGTGAGCATGTTTACAAGAGGGTGATTATGTCAGTGTTCAAGTATGTGTGTGAGAGTGTGACAGCATTTGAAATTATGTGTGCGTGTGAGCTTGTTAATATGTGTGTCTCTGTGTGTAGTTTTGTATGTGTATGTGACATTACGTCTGTGAGTGCGTGAGTCTGTGAGTGTGTTGGTGTGAGTGATTGTGTGTGTGATATTGTGCGCACGTCTGTGTCTGTGCGTTTGTCAGCATTCGTGTGTGTGTCGGTGTGTGACAGTTTGTGTGTCTGTGTTTATGGAGGTGTGTGTCTGTGTGAGTGGGTGTGATACTGAATATGAGATAGTGTGAGTTTCTTTGAGTGTGAGTGTGTAAGTGTGCAAGGTGCAGTGTCTGAGTGTGTAATAAGGTCTTATGTGATTGTGTTTTATTTATTGTGAGGAGAGTTTTACTCTTCAGGTGAGTGTGTAAATGTGAGAGACTATTTGTGTGAATGAGAGTGTTAGTCTGCGTGTATGAGGGACAGTGTGTGTTTGTGTTTGAATGGGAGTCCATGTGAGTCTTAGATTTTATGTGTGCAGTTGTGGGAGTGTGTGCGAGAGGTGAGTGGGACTGAGTGGGTGCGACTGTGTATCTCTGGTAGAGTATGTGTATGTGTGACTGAATGTACCTGTTGGAGAGAGTGTGTGTGCACGTGTGTGTTAGTGTATAAGAGTTGATATGCCTGTGTGTTTCAGTGAGGGTGAGTGTAAGTGTGTGTTAGTGTGTGCGTGAGTGTGAGTGTGTATGTGTGTTTGACTGAATGTTTTCGAAATTATTGGAGAGACTTTGAGTGTGTGTGAGTGTGTGACTTTGTGTGTGAATGCGTGTGTGAGGGTGCACACGTGTGAGGGAACTGGTGTGAGTGTGAAAGTGTGCATGTGTGAGTTTGCATATGTGTGTGTGATAGCGGGTGTCTGAGTATGAATGAGTGAGAGTGTATGTCCATGAATGGGATTGAGTGTGAGTGTGTATACAACACTGCAGCATGATTGCGTGTGAATGTGTTATTCTGTTTGTGAGTGATTCGGTGCTTTTCTGTCTGTGTGCCCCTGTGCATGTGTTTGTTTGTGTGCGACTGAGTGTGAGTTCCCGCTTGTGCGTGTGTCTCTGTGTTTGTGTCAGTGTGAGTGTGTGAGGGGAATGGGGAGAAATATGATGCCTCAAATGTGATGGTTTGTGACATTGTGTGTGAGTGGGAGTGTTGGTGTGTGAGAGGGTGTTTGCGTGTGAGTCTGTGAGCGTGTGTTGGTGTGTGTGAGTGTGTGTGATGGTGAGTTTGCATGAGGGTCCGTTTGTGTCTGCATACGTGTAAGTGTGCTTTGGATATGTGTGAATGTTGTAGGTGTATGTCTGTGTGAGAGTGTGTGTTTGTGGATATGAGATTTTGTGGGACCCTGAGTGGGTGTGTGTGTGCAGGTGAGCAAGGTGCTGTGCGAGCGAGTGTCAGAGTGTGAAAGGGTTTTGTATGTGATTGTGTGAGATCGTATGAGGAGGTGTGTTTTAGTGTTATGTGTGTGTGTTTGTGAGAGATTAGCTGTGTAAGTTGGAGTGTTACTCAGCGTGTATGTGTGACTGTGTGTTTGGGTATGTAAGACAGCGTGTGAGTGTGTTTTAGTTTGTGAGTGTACATGTTAATGTGCGAGTGTGCATGAGATGTGCGACTGTGCGTGATTCTGCATTTGTATGTGACTCTTAGTGAGTGTGTGAACATTTGTGAGTGAATCTGTGTTTTGGGTGTGTGTGCAAGGGCATGTGAGTGTCAGAGTTCAGGAGTGCATATGTCTGTGTGTATATCAGTGCGTGTGAGTGTATGTGCGAGATGTAGGTGCATGAGTGTGAGTGTTTCTGTGTGTGTCTGTGTGTGTAATGGGGTGTGACTCTATGTGTTAGGGTCTCTGTGAGTGACTGTGTGTTTGAGTGTGAGTCAGTGTGTGTGAGTTTGTGTATGATTGTGTGAGTGTGAGTTGGAACATGTGTGAGGGACTTTTCATGAGTGTGTGTCAATATGCTTGTGTGAGAGTGTACATGTGTCTGGGAGTGAGTGTGTGTGAGAGGTGGTGTGAATTTGTTTGGGTGAGAGTGTAGATGTGTGAATGGGCAGGAGTGGGTGTTGTGAGTGTGTATACAAGACTGTTGCGAGACTGAGATTTTGTGTGTGTGTTTGTGTGTCTATTTGTGTTCATGCATGTGTGTGAGAGTGCGTGTTTGTGTGAAAGTGTGTGAACGTGCGGGTCTGGGCGTGTGCCTGTGTGAGTGTGTGAGGGGTATGTGTTGAAATATGATGCCACAAAGGTTCCTGAGAGGTCTGGAAGCGAAATTGTCCTTCTCTGTTGTAATGGAAAGCCATAGAACGTGGTGGGAGGCTACAGATAGAAGAGCAATGTTGTGGAATGGATTGTAATGCGGTGTATTGTGACGCAATAGATGGTTCCTGTGTGTTATGCAGAAGAATGGATCCATCTATGGTGGAATGACACGCAGTAGAACGTGTTGGATTGCTGCGGAATGGAGTGGAATGTTGTGAAGTGGAGTGGAATGGAGTGCACTGTGACGCAGGGGAGGGAAACTGAGTGGTTTGGACACGAAGGGAGCCTTCTTTCCTGGAATGGAATGCAATAAAAGGTGAAGGATTGTTGGGTACTGGAGTAGAATATTGTGGAGTGGAGTCGAATGGGGTGCCATTGGATGCAATAGACGGTTTCTCAGTGTGTTTGAAGCGAATGGATTTATGTGCACGTGAGTGTGCAGCTATGTGTGTTTGCGTGTCTATTTTTGATTCGGATTGAGTGTGTGCATTTGTCACCGTGTGTATTTTTTTTGAGAGAGGTTGCTGTGTGAGCGTGCAGGTGTGTGAGCGGCTGAGCGGGAGTGTCTTTATATGAGAGGATGTGAGCATGTTTACAAGAGGGTGATTATGTCAGTGTTCAAGTATGTGTGTGAGAGTGTGACAGCATTTGAAATTATGTGTGCGTGTGAGCTTGTTAATATGTGTGTCTCTGTGTGTAGTTTTGTATGTGTATGTGACATTATGTCTGTGAGTGCGTGAGTCTGTGAGTGTGTTGGTGTGAGTGATTGTGTGTGTGATATTGTGCGCACGTCTGTGTCTGTGCGTTTGTCAGCATTCGTGTGTGTGTCTGTGTGTGACAGTTTGTGTGTCTGTGTTTATGGAGGTGTGTGCCTGTGTGAGTGGGTGTGATACTGAATATGAGATAGTGTGAGTTTCTTTGAGTGTGAGTGTGTAAGTGTGCAAGGTGCAGTGTCTCAGTGTGTGAGTGTGAAATAAGGTCTTATGTGATTGTGTTTTATTTATTGTGAGGAGAGTTTTACTCTTCAGGTGAGTGTGTAAATGTGAGAGACTATTTGTGTGAATGAGAGTGTTAGTCTGCGTGTATGAGGGACAGTGTGTGTTTGTGTTTGAATGGGAGTCCATGTGAGTCTTAGATTTTATGTGTGCAGTTGTGGGAGTGTGTGCGAGAGGTGAGTGGGACTGAGTGGGTGCGACTGTGTATCTCTGGTAGAGTATGTGTATGTGTGACTGAATGTACCTGTTGGAGAGAGTGTGTGTGCACGTGTGTGTTAGTGTATAAGAGTTGATATGCCTGTGTGTTTCAGTGAGGGTGAGTGTAAGTGTGTGTTAGTGTGTGCGTGAGTGTGAGTGTGTATGTGTGTTTGACTGAATGTTTTCGAAATTATTGGAGAGACTTTGAGTGTGTGTGAGTGTGTGACTTTGTGTGTGAATGCGTGTGTGAGGGTGCACACGTGTGAGGGAACTGGTGTGAGTGTGAAAGTGTGCATGTGTGAGTTTGCATATGTGTGTGTGATAGCGGGTGTCTGAGTATGAATGAGTGAGAGTGTATGTCCATGAATGGGATTGAGTGTGAGTGTGTATACAACACTGCAGCATGATTGCGTGTGAATGTGTTATTCTGTTTGTGAGTGATTCGGTGCTTTTCTGTCTGTGTGCCCCTGTGCATGTGTTTGTTTGTGTGCGACTGAGTGTGAGTTCCCGCTTGTGCGTGTGTCTCTGTGTTTGTGTCAGTGTGAGTGTGTGAGGGGAATGGGGAGAAATATGATGCCTCAAATGTGATGGTTTGTGACATTGTGTGTGAGTGGGAGTGTTGGTGTGTGAGAGGGTGTTTGCGTGTGAGTCTGTGAGCGTGTGTTGGTGTGTGTGAGTGTGTGTGATGGTGAGTTTGCATGAGGGTCCGTTTGTGTCTGCATACGTGTAAGTGTGCTTTGGATATGTGTGAATGTTGTAGGTGTATGTCTGTGTGAGAGTGTGTGTTTGTGGATATGAGATTTTGTGGGACCCTGAGTGGGTGTGTGTGTGCAGGTGAGCAAGGTGCTGTGCGAGCGAGTGTCAGAGTGTGAAAGGGTTTCGTATGTGATTGTGTGAGATCGTATGAGGAGGTGTGTTTTAGTGTTATGTGTGTGTGTTTGTGAGAGATTAGCTGTGTAAGTTGGAGTGTTACTCAGCGTGTATGTGTGACTGTGTGTTTGGGTATGTAAGACAGCGTGTGAGTGTGTTTTAGTTTGTGAGTGTACATGTTAATGTGCGAGTGTGCATGAGATGTGCGACTGTGCGTGATTCTGCATTTGTATGTGACTCTTAGTGAGTGTGTGAACATTTGTGAGTGAATCTGTGTTTTGGGTGTGTGTGCAAGGGCATGTGAGTGTCAGAGTTCAGGAGTGCATATGTCTGTGTGTATATCAGTGCGTGTGAGTGTATGTGCGAGATGTAGGTGCATGAGTGTGAGTGTTTCTGTGTGTGTCTGTGTGTGTAATGGGGTGTGACTCTATGTGTTAGGGTCTCTGTGAGTGACTGTGTGTTTGAGTGTGAGTCAGTGTGTGTGAGTTTGTGTATGATTGTGTGAGTGTGAGTTGGAACATGTGTGAGGGACTTTCCATGAGTGTGTGTCAATATGCTTGTGTGAGAGTGTACATGTGTCTGGGAGTGAGTGTGTGTGAGAGGTGGTGTGAATTTGTTTGGGTGAGAGTGTAGATGTGTGAATGGGCAGGAGTGGGTGTTGTGAGTGTGTATACAAGACTGTTGCGAGACTGAGATTTTGTGTGTGTGTTTGTGTGTCTATTTGTGTTCATGCATGTGTGTGAGAGTGCGTGTTTGTGTGAAAGTGTGTGAACGTGCGGGTCTGGGCGTGTGCCTGTGTGAGTGTGTGAGGGGTATGTGTTGAAATATGATGCCACAAAGGTTCCTGAGAGGTCTGGAAGCGAAATTGTCCTTCTCTGTTGTAATGGAAAGCCATAGAACGTGGTGGGAGGCTACAGATAGAAGAGCAATGTTGTGGAATGGATTGTAATGCGGTGTATTGTGACGCAATAGATGGTTCCTGTGTGTTATGCAGAAGAATGGATCCATCTATGGTGGAATGACACGCAGTAGAACGTGTTGGATTGCTGCGGAATGGAGTGGAATGTTGTGAAGTGGAGTGGAATGGAGTGCACTGTGACGCAGGGGAGGGAAACTGAGTGGTTTGGACACGAAGGGAGCCTTCTTTCCTGGAATGGAATGCAATAAAAGGTGAAGGATTGTTGGGTACTGGAGTAGAATATTGTGGAGTGGAGTCGAATGGGGTGCCATTTGATGCAATAGACGGTTTCTCAGTGTGTTTGAAGCGAATGGATTTATGTGCACGTGAGTGTGCAGCTATGTGTGTTTGCGTGTCTATTTTTGATTCGGATTGAGTGTGTGCATTTGTCACCGTGTGTATTTTTTTTGAGAGAGGTTGCTGTGTGAGCGTGCAGGTGTGTGAGCGGCTGAGCGGGAGTGTCTTTATATGAGAGGGTGTGAGCATGTTTACAAGAGGGTGATTATGTCAGTGTTCAAGTATGTGTGTGAGAGTGTGACAGCATTTGAAATTATGTGTGCGTGTGAGCTTGTTAATATGTGTGTCTCTGTGTGTAGTTTTGTATGTGTATGTGACATTACGTCTGTGAGTGCGTGAGTCTGTGAGTGTGTTGGTGTGAGTGATTGTGTGTGTGATATTGTGCGCACGTCTGTGTCTGTGCGTTTGTCAGCATTCGTGTGTGTGTCGGTGTGTGACAGTTTGTGTGTCTGTGTTTATGGAGGTGTGTGTCTGTGTGAGTGGGTGTGATACTGAATATGAGATAGTGTGAGTTTCTTTGAGTGTGAGTGTGTAAGTGTGCAAGGTGCAGTGTCTGAGTGTGTAATAAGGTCTTATGTGATTGTGTTTTATTTATTGTGAGGAGAGTTTTACTCTTCAGGTGAGTGTGTAAATGTGAGAGACTATTTGTGTGAATGAGAGTGTTAGTCTGCGTGTATGAGGGACAGTGTGTGTTTGTGTTTGAATGGGAGTCCATGTGAGTCTTAGATTTTATGTGTGCAGTTGTGGGAGTGTGTGCGAGAGGTGAGTGGGACTGAGTGGGTGCGACTGTGTATCTCTGGTAGAGTATGTGTATGTGTGACTGAATGTACCTGTTGGAGAGAGTGTGTGTGCACGTGTGTGTTAGTGTATAAGAGTTGATATGCCTGTGTGTTTCAGTGAGGGTGAGTGTAAGTGTGTGTTAGTGTGTGCGTGAGTGTGAGTGTGTATGTGTGTTTGACTGAATGTTTTCGAAATTATTGGAGAGACTTTGAGTGTGTGTGAGTGTGTGACTTTGTGTGTGAATGCGTGTGTGAGGGTGCACACGTGTGAGGGAACTGGTGTGAGTGTGAAAGTGTGCATGTGTGAGTTTGCATATGTGTGTGTGATAGCGGGTGTCTGAGTATGAATGAGTGAGAGTGTATGTCCATGAATGGGATTGAGTGTGAGTGTGTATACAACACTGCAGCATGATTGCGTGTGAATGTGTTATTCTGTTTGTGAGTGATTCGGTGCTTTTCTGTCTGTGTGCCCCTGTGCATGTGTTTGTTTGTGTGCGACTGAGTGTGAGTTCCCGCTTGTGCGTGTGTCTCTGTGTTTGTGTCAGTGTGAGTGTGTGAGGGGAATGGGGAGAAATATGATGCCTCAAATGTGATGGTTTGTGACATTGTGTGTGAGTGGGAGTGTTGGTGTGTGAGAGGGTGTTTGCGTGTGAGTCTGTGAGCGTGTGTTGGTGTGTGTGAGTGTGTGTGATGGTGAGTTTGCATGAGGGTCCGTTTGTGTCTGCATACGTGTAAGTGTGCTTTGGATATGTGTGAATGTTGTAGGTGTATGTCTGTGTGAGAGTGTGTGTTTGTGGATATGAGATTTTGTGGGACCCTGAGTGGGTGTGTGTGTGCAGGTGAGCAAGGTGCTGTGCGAGCGAGTGTCAGAGTGTGAAAGGGTTTCGTATGTGATTGTGTGAGATCGTATGAGGAGGTGTGTTTTAGTGTTATGTGTGTGTGTTTGTGAGAGATTAGCTGTGTAAGTTGGAGTGTTACTCAGCGTGTATGTGTGACTGTGTGTTTGGGTATGTAAGACAGCGTGTGAGTGTGTTTTAGTTTGTGAGTGTACATGTTAATGTGCGAGTGTGCATGAGATGTGCGACTGTGCGTGATTCTGCATTTGTATGTGACTCTTAGTGAGTGTGTGAACATTTGTGAGTGAATCTGTGTTTTGGGTGTGTGTGCAAGGGCATGTGAGTGTCAGAGTTCAGGAGTGCATATGTCTGTGTGTATATCAGTGCGTGTGAGTGTATGTGCGAGATGTAGGTGCATGAGTGTGAGTGTTTCTGTGTGTGTCTGTGTGTGTAATGGGGTGTGACTCTATGTGTTAGGGTCTCTGTGAGTGACTGTGTGTTTGAGTGTGAGTCAGTGTGTGTGAGTTTGTGTATGATTGTGTGAGTGTGAGTTGGAACATGTGTGAGGGACTTTCCATGAGTGTGTGTCAATATGCTTGTGTGAGAGTGTACATGTGTCTGGGAGTGAGTGTGTGTGAGAGGTGGTGTGAATTTGTTTGGGTGAGAGTGTAGATGTGTGAATGGGCAGGAGTGGGTGTTGTGAGTGTGTATACAAGACTGTTGCGAGACTGAGATTTTGTGTGTGTGTTTGTGTGTCTATTTGTGTTCATGCATGTGTGTGAGAGTGCGTGTTTGTGTGAAAGTGTGTGAACGTGCGGGTCTGGGCGTGTGCCTGTGTGAGTGTGTGAGGGGTATGTGTTGAAATATGATGCCACAAAGGTTCCTGAGAGGTCTGGAAGCGAAATTGTCCTTCTCTGTTGTAATGGAAAGCCATAGAACGTGGTGGGAGGCTACAGATAGAAGAGCAATGTTGTGGAATGGATTGTAATGCGGTGTATTGTGACGCAATAGATGGTTCCTGTGTGTTATGCAGAAGAATGGATCCATCTATGGTGGAATGACACGCAGTAGAACGTGTTGGATTGCTGCGGAATGGAGTGGAATGTTGTGAAGTGGAGTGGAATGGAGTGCACTGTGACGCAGGGGAGGGAAACTGAGTGGTTTGGACACGAAGGGAGCCTTCTTTCCTGGAATGGAATGCAA
The DNA here is from genome assembly GCF_030020395.1 of Manis pentadactyla. NCBI lineage: Eukaryota > Metazoa > Chordata > Mammalia > Pholidota > Manidae > Manis > Manis pentadactyla. Next base: position 267,710 of record NW_026644607.1, on the reverse strand, counting down.
TAAAAGGTGAAGGATTGTTGGGTACTGGAGTAGAATATTGTGGAGTGGAGTCGAATGGGGTGCCATTTGATGCAATAGACGGTTTCTCAGTGTGTTTGAAGCGAATGGATTTATGTGCACGTGAGTGTGCAGCTATGTGTGTTTGCGTGTCTATTTTTGATTCGGATTGAGTGTGTGCATTTGTCACCGTGTGTATTTTTTTTGAGAGAGGTTGCTGTGTGAGCGTGCAGGTGTGTGAGCGGCTGAGCGGGAGTGTCTTTATATGAGAGGGTGTGAGCATGTTTACAAGAGGGTGATTATGTCAGTGTTCAAGTATGTGTGTGAGAGTGTGACAGCATTTGAAATTATGTGTGCGTGTGAGCTTGTTAATATGTGTGTCTCTGTGTGTAGTTTTGTATGTGTATGTGACATTACGTCTGTGAGTGCGTGAGTCTGTGAGTGTGTTGGTGTGAGTGATTGTGTGTGTGATATTGTGCGCACGTCTGTGTCTGTGCGTTTGTCAGCATTCGTGTGTGTGTCGGTGTGTGACAGTTTGTGTGTCTGTGTTTATGGAGGTGTGTGTCTGTGTGAGTGGGTGTGATACTGAATATGAGATAGTGTGAGTTTCTTTGAGTGTGAGTGTGTAAGTGTGCAAGGTGCAGTGTCTGAGTGTGTAATAAGGTCTTATGTGATTGTGTTTTATTTATTGTGAGGAGAGTTTTACTCTTCAGGTGAGTGTGTAAATGTGAGAGACTATTTGTGTGAATGAGAGTGTTAGTCTGCGTGTATGAGGGACAGTGTGTGTTTGTGTTTGAATGGGAGTCCATGTGAGTCTTAGATTTTATGTGTGCAGTTGTGGGAGTGTGTGCGAGAGGTGAGTGGGACTGAGTGGGTGCGACTGTGTATCTCTGGTAGAGTATGTGTATGTGTGACTGAATGTACCTGTTGGAGAGAGTGTGTGTGCACGTGTGTGTTAGTGTATAAGAGTTGATATGCCTGTGTGTTTCAGTGAGGGTGAGTGTAAGTGTGTGTTAGTGTGTGCGTGAGTGTGAGTGTGTATGTGTGTTTGACTGAATGTTTTCGAAATTATTGGAGAGACTTTGAGTGTGTGTGAGTGTGTGACTTTGTGTGTGAATGCGTGTGTGAGGGTGCACACGTGTGAGGGAACTGGTGTGAGTGTGAAAGTGTGCATGTGTGAGTTTGCATATGTGTGTGTGATAGCGGGTGTCTGAGTATGAATGAGTGAGAGTGTATGTCCATGAATGGGATTGAGTGTGAGTGTGTATACAACACTGCAGCATGATTGCGTGTGAATGTGTTATTCTGTTTGTGAGTGATTCGGTGCTTTTCTGTCTGTGTGCCCCTGTGCATGTGTTTGTTTGTGTGCGACTGAGTGTGAGTTCCCGCTTGTGCGTGTGTCTCTGTGTTTGTGTCAGTGTGAGTGTGTGAGGGGAATGGGGAGAAATATGATGCCTCAAATGTGATGGTTTGTGACATTGTGTGTGAGTGGGAGTGTTGGTGTGTGAGAGGGTGTTTGCGTGTGAGTCTGTGAGCGTGTGTTGGTGTGTGTGAGTGTGTGTGATGGTGAGTTTGCATGAGGGTCCGTTTGTGTCTGCATACGTGTAAGTGTGCTTTGGATATGTGTGAATGTTGTAGGTGTATGTCTGTGTGAGAGTGTGTGTTTGTGGATATGAGATTTTGTGGGACCCTGAGTGGGTGTGTGTGTGCAGGTGAGCAAGGTGCTGTGCGAGCGAGTGTCAGAGTGTGAAAGGGTTTCGTATGTGATTGTGTGAGATCGTATGAGGAGGTGTGTTTTAGTGTTATGTGTGTGTGTTTGTGAGAGATTAGCTGTGTAAGTTGGAGTGTTACTCAGCGTGTATGTGTGACTGTGTGTTTGGGTATGTAAGACAGCGTGTGAGTGTGTTTTAGTTTGTGAGTGTACATGTTAATGTGCGAGTGTGCATGAGATGTGCGACTGTGCGTGATTCTGCATTTGTATGTGACTCTTAGTGAGTGTGTGAACATTTGTGAGTGAATCTGTGTTTTGGGTGTGTGTGCAAGGGCATGTGAGTGTCAGAGTTCAGGAGTGCATATGTCTGTGTGTATATCAGTGCGTGTGAGTGTATGTGCGAGATGTAGGTGCATGAGTGTGAGTGTTTCTGTGTGTGTCTGTGTGTGTAATGGGGTGTGACTCTATGTGTTAGGGTCTCTGTGAGTGACTGTGTGTTTGAGTGTGAGTCAGTGTGTGTGAGTTTGTGTATGATTGTGTGAGTGTGAGTTGGAACATGTGTGAGGGACTTTCCATGAGTGTGTGTCAATATGCTTGTGTGAGAGTGTACATGTGTCTGGGAGTGAGTGTGTGTGAGAGGTGGTGTGAATTTGTTTGGGTGAGAGTGTAGATGTGTGAATGGGCAGGAGTGGGTGTTGTGAGTGTGTATACAAGACTGTTGCGAGACTGAGATTTTGTGTGTGTGTTTGTGTGTCTATTTGTGTTCATGCATGTGTGTGAGAGTGCGTGTTTGTGTGAAAGTGTGTGAACGTGCGGGTCTGGGCGTGTGCCTGTGTGAGTGTGTGAGGGGTATGTGTTGAAATATGATGCCACAAAGGTTCCTGAGAGGTCTGGAAGCGAAATTGTCCTTCTCTGTTGTAATGGAAAGCCATAGAACGTGGTGGGAGGCTACAGATAGAAGAGCAATGTTGTGGAATGGATTGTAATGCGGTGTATTGTGACGCAATAGATGGTTCCTGTGTGTTATGCAGAAGAATGGATCCATCTATGGTGGAATGACACGCAGTAGAACGTGTTGGATTGCTGCGGAATGGAGTGGAATGTTGTGAAGTGGAGTGGAATGGAGTGCACTGTGACGCAGGGGAGGGAAACTGAGTGGTTTGGACACGAAGGGAGCCTTCTTTCCTGGAATGGAATGCAATAAAAGGTGAAGGATTGTTGGGTACTGGAGTAGAATATTGTGGAGTGGAGTCGAATGGGGTGCCATTTGATGCAATAGACGGTTTCTCAGTGTGTTTGAAGCGAATGGATTTATGTGCACGTGAGTGTGCAGCTATGTGTGTTTGCGTGTCTATTTTTGATTCGGATTGAGTGTGTGCATTTGTCACCGTGTGTATTTTTTTTGAGAGAGGTTGCTGTGTGAGCGTGCAGGTGTGTGAGCGGCTGAGCGGGAGTGTCTTTATATGAGAGGGTGTGAGCATGTTTACAAGAGGGTGATTATGTCAGTGTTCAAGTATGTGTGTGAGAGTGTGACAGCATTTGAAATTATGTGTGCGTGTGAGCTTGTTAATATGTGTGTCTCTGTGTGTAGTTTTGTATGTGTATGTGACATTACGTCTGTGAGTGCGTGAGTCTGTGAGTGTGTTGGTGTGAGTGATTGTGTGTGTGATATTGTGCGCACGTCTGTGTCTGTGCGTTTGTCAGCATTCGTGTGTGTGTCGGTGTGTGACAGTTTGTGTGTCTGTGTTTATGGAGGTGTGTGTCTGTGTGAGTGGGTGTGATACTGAATATGAGATAGTGTGAGTTTCTTTGAGTGTGAGTGTGTAAGTGTGCAAGGTGCAGTGTCTCAGTGTGTGAGTGTGAAATAAGTCTTATGGGATTGTGTTTTATTTATTGTGAGGAGAGTTTTACTCTTCAGGTGAGTGTGTAAATGTGAGAGACTATTTGTGTGAATGAGAGTGTTAGTCTGCGTGTATGAGGGACAGTGTGTGTTTGTGTTTGAATGGGAGTCCATGTGAGTCTTAGATTTTATGTGTGCAGTTGTGGGAGTGTGTGCGAGAGGTGAGTGGGACTGAGTGGGTGCGACTGTGTATCTCTGGTAGAGTATGTGTATGTGTGACTGAATGTACCTGTTGGAGAGAGTGTGTGTGCACGTGTGTGTTAGTGTATAAGAGTTGATATGCCTGTGTGTTTCAGTGAGGGTGAGTGTAAGTGTGTGTTAGTGTGTGCGTGAGTGTGAGTGTGTATGTGTGTTTGACTGAATGTTTTCGAAATTATTGGAGAGACTTTGAGTGTGTGTGAGTGTGTGACTTTGTGTGTCAATGCGTGTGTGAGGGTGCACACGTGTGAGGGACTTGGTGTGAGTGTGAAAGTGTGCATGTGTGAGTTTGCATATGTGTGTGTGATAGCGGGTGTCTGAGTATGAATGAGTGAGAGTGTATGTCCATGAATGGGATTGAGTGTGAGTGTGTATACAACACTGCAGCATGATTGCGTGTGAATGTGTTATTCTGTTTGTGAGTGATTCGGTGCTTTTCTGTCTGTGTGCCCCTGTGCATGTGTTTGTTTGTGTGCGACTGAGTGTGAGTTCCCGCTTGTGCGTGTGTCTCTGTGTTTGTGTCAGTGTGAGTGTGTGAGGGGAATGCGGAGAAATATGATGCCTCAAATGTGATGGTTTGTGACATTGTGTGTGAGTGGGAGTGTTGGTGTGTGAGAGGGTGTTTGCGTGTGAGTCTGTGAGCGTGTGTTGGTGTGTGTGAGTGTGTGTGATGGTGAGTTTGCATGAGGGTCCGTTTGTGTCTGCATACGTGTAAGTGTGCTTTGGATATGTGTGAATGTTGTAGGTGTATGTCTGTGTGAGAGTGTGTGTTTGTGGATATGAGATTTTGTGGGACCCTGAGTGGGTGTGTGTGTGCAGGTGAGCAAGGTGCTGTGCGAGCGAGTGTCAGAGTGTGAAAGGGTTTCGTATGTGATTGTGTGAGATCGTATGAGGAGGTGTGTTTTAGTGTTATGTGTGTGTGTTTGTGAGAGATTAGCTGTGTAAGTTGGAGTGTTACTCAGCGTGTATGTGTGACTGTGTGTTTGGGTATGTAAGACAGCGTGTGAGTGTGTTTTAGTTTGTGAGTGTACATGTTAATGTGCGAGTGTGCATGAGATGTGCGACTGTGCGTGATTCTGCATTTGTATGTGACTCTTAGTGAGTGTGTGAACATTTGTGAGTGAATCTGTGTTTTGGGTGTGTGTGCAAGGGCATGTGAGTGTCAGAGTTCAGGAGTGCATATGTCTGTGTGTATATCAGTGCGTGTGAGTGTATGTGCGAGATGTAGGTGCATGAGTGTGAGTGTTTCTGTGTGTGTCTGTGTGTGTAATGGGGTGTGACTCTATGTGTTAGGGTCTCTGTGAGTGACTGTGTGTTTGAGTGTGAGTCAGTGTGTGTGAGTTTGTGTATGATTGTGTGAGTGTGAGTTGGAACATGTGTGAGGGACTTTCCATGAGTGTGTGTCAATATGCTTGTGTGAGAGTGTACATGTGTCTGGGAGTGAGTGTGTGTGAGAGGTGGTGTGAATTTGTTTGGGTGAGAGTGTAGATGTGTGAATGGGCAGGAGTGGGTGTTGTGAGTGTGTATACAAGACTGTTGCGAGACTGAGATTTTGTGTGTGTGTTTGTGTGTCTATTTGTGTTCATGCATGTGTGTGAGAGTGCGTGTTTGTGTGAAAGTGTGTGAACGTGCGGGTCTGGGCGTGTGCCTGTGTGAGTGTGTGAGGGGTATGTGTTGAAATATGATGCCACAAAGGTTCCTGAGAGGTCTGGAAGCGAAATTGTCCTTCTCTGTTGTAATGGAAAGCCATAGAACGTGGTGGGAGGCTACAGATAGAAGAGCAATGTTGTGGAATGGATTGTAATGCGGTGTATTGTGATGCAATAGATGGTTCCTGTGTGTTATGCAGAAGAATGGATCCATCTATGGTGGAATGACACGCAGTAGAACGTGTTGGATTGCTGCGGAATGGAGTGGAATGTTGTGAAGTGGAGTGGAATGGAGTGCACTGTGACGCAGGGGAGGGAAACTGAGTGGTTTGGACACGAAGGGAGCCTTCTTTCCTGGAATGGAATGCAATAAAAGGTGAAGGATTGTTGGGTACTGGAGTAGAATATTGTGGAGTGGAGTCGAATGGGGTGCCATTGGATGCAATAGACGGTTTCTCAGTGTGTTTGAAGCGAATGGATTTATGTGCACGTGAGTGTGCAGCTATGTGTGTTTGCGTGTCTATTTTTGATTCGGATTGAGTGTGTGCATTTGTCACCGTGTGTATTTTTTTTGAGAGAGGTTGCTGTGTGAGCGTGCAGGTGTGTGAGCGGCTGAGCGGGAGTGTCTTTATATGAGAGGGTGTGAGCATGTTTACAAGAGGGTGATTATGTCAGTGTTCAAGTATGTGTGTGAGAGTGTGACAGCATTTGAAATTATGTGTGCGTGTGAGCTTGTTAATATGTGTGTCTCTGTGTGTAGTTTTGTATGTGTATGTGACATTACGTCTGTGAGTGCGTGAGTCTGTGAGTGTGTTGGTGTGAGTGATTGTGTGTGTGATATTGTGCGCACGTCTGTGTCTGTGCGTTTGTCAGCATTCGTGTGTGTGTCGGTGTGTGACAGTTTGTGTGTCTGTGTTTATGGAGGTGTGTGTCTGTGTGAGTGGGTGTGATACTGAATATGAGATAGTGTGAGTTTCTTTGAGTGTGAGTGTGTAAGTGTGCAAGGTGCAGTGTCTGAGTGTGTAATAAGGTCTTATGTGATTGTGTTTTATTTATTGTGAGGAGAGTTTTACTCTTCAGGTGAGTGTGTAAATGTGAGAGACTATTTGTGTGAATGAGAGTGTTAGTCTGCGTGTATGAGGGACAGTGTGTGTTTGTGTTTGAATGGGAGTCCATGTGAGTCTTAGATTTTATGTGTGCAGTTGTGGGAGTGTGTGCGAGAGGTGAGTGGGACTGAGTGGGTGCGACTGTGTATCTCTGGTAGAGTATGTGTATGTGTGACTGAATGTACCTGTTGGAGAGAGTGTGTGTGCACGTGTGTGTTAGTGTATAAGAGTTGATATGCCTGTGTGTTTCAGTGAGGGTGAGTGTAAGTGTGTGTTAGTGTGTGCGTGAGTGTGAGTGTGTATGTGTGTTTGACTGAATGTTTTCGAAATTATTGGAGAGACTTTGAGTGTGTGTGAGTGTGTGACTTTGTGTGTCAATGTGTGTGTGAGGGTGCACACGTGTGAGGGACTTGGTGTGAGTGTGAAAGTGTGCATGTGTGAGTTTGCATATGTGTGTGTGATAGCGGGTGTCTGAGTATGAATGAGTGAGAGTGTATGTCCATGAATGGGATTGAGTGTGAGTGTGTATACAACACTGCAGCATGATTGCGTGTGAATGTGTTATTCTGTTTGTGAGTGATTCGGTGCTTTTCTGTCTGTGTGCCCCTGTGCATGTGTTTGTTTGTGTGCGACTGAGTGTGAGTTCCCGCTTGTGCGTGTGTCTCTGTGTTTGTGTCAGTGTGAGTGTGTGAGGGGAATGGGGAGAAATATGATGCCTCAAATGTGATGGTTTGTGACATTGTGTGTGAGTGGGAGTGTTGGTGTGTGAGAGGGTGTTTGCGTGTGAGTCTGTGAGCGTGTGTTGGTGTGTGTGAGTGTGTGTGATGGTGAGTTTGCATGAGGGTCCGTTTGTGTCTGCATACGTGTAAGTGTGCTTTGGATATGTGTGAATGTTGTAGGTGTATGTCTGTGTGAGAGTGTGTGTTTGTGGATATGAGATTTTGTGGGACCCTGAGTGGGTGTGTGTGTGCAGGTGAGCAAGGTGCTGTGCGAGCGAGTGTCAGAGTGTGAAAGGGTTTCGTATGTGATTGTGTGAGATCGTATGAGGAGGTGTGTTTTAGTGTTATGTGTGTGTGTTTGTGAGAGATTAGCTGTGTAAGTTGGAGTGTTACTCAGCGTGTATGTGTGACTGTGTGTTTGGGTATGTAAGACAGCGTGTGAGTGTGTTTTAGTTTGTGAGTGTACATGTTAATGTGCGAGTGTGCATGAGATGTGCGACTGTGCGTGATTCTGCATTTGTATGTGACTCTTAGTGAGTGTGTGAACATTTGTGAGTGAATCTGTGTTTTGGGTGTGTGTGCAAGGGCATGTGAGTGTCAGAGTTCAGGAGTGCATATGTCTGTGTGTATATCAGTGCGTGTGAGTGTATGTGCGAGATGTAGGTGCATGAGTGTGAGTGTTTCTGTGTGTGTCTGTGTGTGTAATGGGGTGTGACTCTATGTGTTAGGGTCTCTGTGAGTGACTGTGTGTTTGAGTGTGAGTCAGTGTGTGTGAGTTTGTGTATGATTGTGTGAGTGTGAGTTGGAACATGTGTGAGGGACTTTCCATGAGTGTGTGTCAATATGCTTGTGTGAGAGTGTACATGTGTCTGGGAGTGAGTGTGTGTGAGAGGTGGTGTGAATTTGTTTGGGTGAGAGTGTAGATGTGTGAATGGGCAGGAGTGGGTGTTGTGAGTGTGTATACAAGACTGTTGCGAGACTGAGATTTTGTGTGTGTGTTTGTGTGTCTATTTGTGTTCATGCATGTGTGTGAGAGTGCGTGTTTGTGTGAAAGTGTGTGAACGTGCGGGTCTGGGCGTGTGCCTGTGTGAGTGTGTGAGGGGTATGTGTTGAAATATGATGCCACAAAGGTTCCTGAGAGGTCTGGAAGCGAAATTGTCCTTCTCTGTTGTAATGGAAAGCCATAGAACGTGGTGGGAGGCTACAGATAGAAGAGCAATGTTGTGGAATGGATTGTAATGCGGTGTATTGTGACGCAATAGATGGTTCCTGTGTGTTATGCAGAAGAATGGATCCATCTATGGTGGAATGACACGCAGTAGAACGTGTTGGATTGCTGCGGAATGGAGTGGAATGTTGTGAAGTGGAGTGGAATGGAGTGCACTGTGACGCAGGGGAGGGAAACTGAGTGGTTTGGACACGAAGGGAGCCTTCTTTCCTGGAATGGAATGCAATAAAAGGTGAAGGATTGTTGGGTACTGGAGTAGAATATTGTGGAGTGGAGTCGAATGGGGTGCCATTGGATGCAATAGACGGTTTCTCAGTGTGTTTGAAGCGAATGGATTTATGTGCACGTGAGTGTGCAGCTATGTGTGTTTGCGTGTCTATTTTTGATTCGGATTGAGTGTGTGCATTTGTCACCGTGTGTATTTTTTTTGAGAGAGGTTGCTGTGTGAGCGTGCAGGTGTGTGAGCGGCTGAGCGGGAGTGTCTTTATATGAGAGGGTGTGAGCATGTTTACAAGAGGGTGATTATGTCAGTGTTCAAGTATGTGTGTGAGAGTGTGACAGCATTTGAAATTATGTGTGCGTGTGAGCTTGTTAATATGTGTGTCTCTGTGTGTAGTTTTGTATGTGTATGTGACATTACGTCTGTGAGTGCGTGAGTCTGTGAGTGTGTTGGTGTGAGTGATTGTGTGTGTGATATTGTGCGCACGTCTGTGTCTGTGCGTTTGTCAGCATTCGTGTGTGTGTCGGTGTGTGACAGTTTGTGTGTCTGTGTTTATGGAGGTGTGTGTCTGTGTGAGTGGGTGTGATACTGAATATGAGATAGTGTGAGTTTCTTTGAGTGTGAGTGTGTAAGTGTGCAAGGTGCAGTGTCTGAGTGTGTAATAAGGTCTTATGTGATTGTGTTTTATTTATTGTGAGGAGAGTTTTACTCTTCAGGTGAGTGTGTAAATGTGAGAGACTATTTGTGTGAATGAGAGTGTTAGTCTGCGTGTATGAGGGACAGTGTGTGTTTGTGTTTGAATGGGAGTCCATGTGAGTCTTAGATTTTATGTGTGCAGTTGTGGGAGTGTGTGCGAGAGGTGAGTGGGACTGAGTGGGTGCGACTGTGTATCTCTGGTAGAGTATGTGTATGTGTGACTGAATGTACCTGTTGGAGAGAGTGTGTGTGCACGTGTGTGTTAGTGTATAAGAGTTGATATGCCTGTGTGTTTCAGTGAGGGTGAGTGTAAGTGTGTGTTAGTGTGTGCGTGAGTGTGAGTGTGTATGTGTGTTTGACTGAATGTTTTCGAAATTATTGGAGAGACTTTGAGTGTGTGTGAGTGTGTGACTTTGTGTGTCAATGTGTGTGTGAGGGTGCACACGTGTGAGGGACTTGGTGTGAGTGTGAAAGTGTGCATGTGTGAGTTTGCATATGTGTGTGTGATAGCGGGTGTCTGAGTATGAATGAGTGAGAGTGTATGTCCATGAATGGGATTGAGTGTGAGTGTGTATACAACACTGCAGCATGATTGCGTGTGAATGTGTTATTCTGTTTGTGAGTGATTCGGTGCTTTTCTGTCTGTGTGCCCCTGTGCATGTGTTTGTTTGTGTGCGACTGAGTGTGAGTTCCCGCTTGTGCGTGTGTCTCTGTGTTTGTGTCAGTGTGAGTGTGTGAGGGGAATGGGGAGAAATATGATGCCTCAAATGTGATGGTTTGTGACATTGTGTGTGAGTGGGAGTGTTGGTGTGTGAGAGGGTGTTTGCGTGTGAGTCTGTGAGCGTGTGTTGGTGTGTGTGAGTGTGTGTGATGGTGAGTTTGCATGAGGGTCCGTTTGTGTCTGCATACGTGTAAGTGTGCTTTGGATATGTGTGAATGTTGTAGGTGTATGTCTGTGTGAGAGTGTGTGTTTGTGGATATGAGATTTTGTGGGACCCTGAGTGGGTGTGTGTGTGCAGGTGAGCAAGGTGCTGTGCGAGCGAGTGTCAGAGTGTGAAAGGGTTTCGTATGTGATTGTGTGAGATCGTATGAGGAGGTGTGTTTTAGTGTTATGTGTGTGTGTTTGTGAGAGATTAGCTGTGTAAGTTGGAGTGTTACTCAGTGTGTATGTGTGACTGTGTGTTTGGGTATGTAAGACAGCGTGTGAGTGTGTTTTAGTTTGTGAGTGTACATGTTAATGTGCGAGTGTGCATGAGATGTGCGACTGTGCGTGATTCTGCATTTGTATGTGACTCTTAGTGAGTGTGTGAACATTTGTGAGTGAATCTGTGTTTTGGGTGTGTGTGCAAGGGCATGTGAGTGTCAGAGTTCAGGAGTGCATATGTCTGTGTGTATATCAGTGCGTGTGAGTGTATGTGCGAGATGTAGGTGCATGAGTGTGAGTGTTTCTGTGTGTGTCTGTGTGTGTAATGGGGTGTGACTCTATGTGTTAGGGTCTCTGTGAGTGACTGTGTGTTTGAGTGTGAGTCAGTGTGTGTGAGTTTGTGTATGATTGTGTGAGTGTGAGTTGGAACATGTGTGAGGGACTTTCCATGAGTGTGTGTCAATATGCTTGTGTGAGAGTGTACATGTGTCTGGGAGTGAGTGTGTGTGAGAGGTGGTGTGAATTTGTTTGGGTGAGAGTGTAGATGTGTGAATGGGCAGGAGTGGGTGTTGTGAGTGTGTATACAAGACTGTTGCGAGACTGAGATTTTGTGTGTGTGTTTGTGTGTCTATTTGTGTTCATGCATGTGTGTGAGAGTGCGTGTTTGTGTGAAAGTGTGTGAACGTGCGGGTCTGGGCGTGTGCCTGTGTGAGTGTGTGAGGGGTATGTGTTGAAATATGATGCCACAAAGGTTCCTGAGAGGTCTGGAAGCGAAATTGTCCTTCTCTGTTGTAATGGAAAGCCATAGAACGTGGTGGGAGGCTACAGATAGAAGAGCAATGTTGTGGAATGGATTGTAATGCGGTGTATTGTGACGCAATAGATGGTTCCTGTGTGTTATGCAGAAGAATGGATCCATCTATGGTGGAATGACACGCAGTAGAACGTGTTGGATTGCTGCGGAATGGAGTGGAATGTTGTGAAGTGGAGTGGAATGGAGTGCACTGTGACGCAGGGGAGGGAAACTGAGTGGTTTGGACACGAAGGGAGCCTTCTTTCCTGGAATGGAATGCAATAAAAGGTGAAGGATTGTTGGGTACTGGAGTAGAATATTGTGGAGTGGAGTCGAATGGGGTGCCATTGGATGCAATAGACGGTTTCTCAGTGTGTTTGAAGCGAATGGATTTATGTGCACGTGAGTGTGCAGCTATGTGTGTTTGCGTGTCTGTTTTTGATTCGGATTGAGTGTGTGCATTTGTCACCGTGTGTATTTTTTTTGAGAGAGGTTGCTGTGTGAGCGTGCAGGTGTGTGAGCGGCTGAGCGGGAGTGTCGTTATATGAGAGGATGTGAGCATGTTTACAAGAGGGTGATTATGTCAGTGTTCAAGTATGTGTGTGAGAGTGTGACAGCATTTGAAATTATGTGTGCGTGTGAGCTTGTTAATATGTGTGTCTCTGTGTGTAGTTTTGTATGTGTATGTGACATTATGTCTGTGAGTGCGTGAGTCTGTGAGTGTGTTGGTGTGAGTGATTGTGTGTGTGATATTGTGCGCACGTCTGTGTCTGTGCGTTTGTCAGCATTCGTGTGTGTGTCTGTGTGTGACAGTTTGTGTGTCTGTGTTTATGGAGGTGTGTGCCTGTGTGAGTGGGTGTGATACTGAATATGAGATAGTGTGAGTTTCTTTGAGTGTGAGTGTGTAAGTGTGCAAGGTGCAGTGTCTCAGTGTGTGAGTGTGAAATAAGGTCTTATGTGATTGTGTTTTATTTATTGTGAGGAGAGTTATACTCTTCAGGTGAGTGTGTAAATGTGAGAGACTATTTGTGTGAGTGAGAGTGTTAGTCTGCGTGTATGAGGGACAGTGTGTGTTTGTGTTTGAATTGGAGTCCATGTGAGTCTTAGATTTTATGTGCGCAGTTGTGGGAGTGTGTGCGAGAGGTGAGTGGGACTGAGTGGGTGCGACTGTGTATCTCTGGTAGAGTATGTGTATGTGTGACTGAATGTACCTGTTGGAGAGAGTGTGTGTGCACCTGTGTGTTAGTGTATAAGAGTTGATATGCCTGTGTGTTTCAGTGAGGGTGAGTGTAAGTGTGTGTTAGTGTGTGCGTGAGTGTGAGTGTGTATGTGTGTTTGACTGAATGTTTTCGAAATTATTGGAGAGACTTTGAGTGTGTGTGAGTGTGTGACTTTGTGTGTGAATGCGTGTGTGAGGGTGCACACGTGTGAGGGAACTGGTGTGAGTGTGAAAGTGTGCATGTGTGAGTTTGCATATGTGTGTGTGATAGCGGGTGTCTGAGTATGAATGAGTGAGAGTGTATGTCCATGAATGGGATTGAGTGTGAGTGTGTATACAACACTGCAGCATGATTGCGTGTGAATGTGTTATTCTGTTTGTGAGTGATTCGGTGCTTTTCTGTCTGTGTGCCCCTGTGCATGTGTTTGTTTGTGTGCGACTGAGTGTGAGTTCCCGCTTGTGCGTGTGTCTCTGTGTTTGTGTCAGTGTGAGTGTGTGAGGGGAATGGGGAGAAATATGATGCCTCAAATGTGATGGTTTGTGACATTGTGTGTGAGTGGGAGTGTTGGTGTGTGAGAGGGTGTTTGCGTGTGAGTCTGTGAGCGTGTGTTGGTGTGTGTGAGTGTGTGTGATGGTGAGTTTGCATGAGGGTCCGTTTGTGTCTGCATACGTGTAAGTGTGCTTTGGATATGTGTGAATGTTGTAGGTGTATGTCTGTGTGAGAGTGTGTGTTTGTGGATATGAGATTTTGTGGGACCCTGAGTGGGTGTGTGTGTGCAGGTGAGCAAGGTGCTGTGCGAGCGAGTGTCAGAGTGTGAAAGGGTTTCGTATGTGATTGTGTGAGATTGTATGAGGAGGTGTGTTTTAGTGTTATGTGTGTGTGTTTGTGAGAGATTAGCTGTGTAAGTTGGAGTGTTACTCAGCGTGTATGTGTGACTGTGTGTTTGGGTATGTAAGACAGCGTGTGAGTGTGTTTTAGTTTGTGAGTGTACATGTTAATGTGCGAGTGTGCATGAGATGTGCGACTGTGCGTGATTCTGCATTTGTATGTGACTCTTAGTGAGTGTGTGAACATTTGTGAGTGAATCTGTGTTTTGGGTGTGTGTGCAAGGGCATGTGAGTGTCAGAGTTCAGGAGTGCATATGTCTGTGTGTATATCAGTGCGTGTGAGTGTATGTGCGAGATGTAGGTGCATGAGTGTGAGTGTTTCTGTGTGTGTCTGTGTGTGTAATGGGGTGTGACTCTATGTGTTAGGGTCTCTGTGAGTGACTGTGTGTTTGAGTGTGAGTCAGTGTGTGTGAGTTTGTGTATGATTGTGTGAGTGTGAGTTGGAACATGTGTGAGGGACTTTCCATGAGTGTGTGTCAATATGCTTGTATGAGAGTGTACATGTGTCTGGGAGTGAGTGTGTGTGAGAGGTGGTGTGAATTTTTTTGGGTGAGTGTGTAGATGTGTGAATGGGCAGGAGTGGGTGTTGTGAGTGTGTATACAAGACTGTTGCGAGACTGAGATTTTGTGTGTGTGTTTGTGTGTCTATTTGTGTTCATGCATGTGTGTGAGAGTGCGTGTTTGTGTGAAAGTGTGTGAACGTGCGGGTCTGAGCGTGTGCCTGTGTGAGTGTGTGAGGGGTATGTGTTGAAATATGATGCCACAAAGGTTCCTGAGAGGTCTGGAAGCGAAATTGTCCTTCTCTGTTGTAATGGAAAGCCATAGAACGTGGTGGGAGGCTACAGATAGAAGAGCAATGTTGTGGAATGGATTGTAATGCGGTGTATTGTGACGCAATAGATGGTTCCTGTGTGTTATGCAGAAGAATGGATCCATCTATGGTGGAATGACACGCAGTAGAACGTGTTGGATTGCTGCGGAATGGAGTGGAATGTTGTGAAGTGGAGTGGAATGGAGTGCACTGTGACGCAGGGGAGGGAAACTGAGTGGTTTGGACACGAAGGGAGCCTTCTTTCCTGGAATGGAATGCAATAAAAGGTGAAGGATTGTTGGGTACTGGAGTAGAATATTGTGGAGTGGAGTCGAATGGGGTGCCATTGGATGCAATAGACGGTTTCTCAGTGTGTTTGAAGCGAATGGATTTATGTGCGCGTGAGTGTGCAGCTATGTGTGTTTGCGTGTCTATTTTTGATTCGGATTGAGTGTGTGCATTTGTCACCGTGTGTATTTTTTTTGAGAGAGGTTGCTGTGTGAGCGTGCAGGTGTGTGAGCGGCTGAGCGGGAGTGTCTTTATATGAGAGGGTGTGAGCATGTTTACAAGAGGGTGATTATGTCAGTGTTCAAGTATGTGTGTGAGAGTGTGACAGCATTTGAAATTATGTGTGCGTGTGAGCTTGTTAATATGTGTGTCTCTGTGTGTAGTTTTGTATGTGTATGTGACATTATGTCTGTGAGTGCGTGAGTCTGTGAGTGTGTTGGTGTGAGTGATTGTGTGTGTGATATTGTGCGCACGTCTGTGTCTGTGCGTTTGTCAGCATTCGTGTGTGTGTCTGTGTGTGACAGTTTGTGCGTCTGGGTTTATGGAGCTGTGTGTCTGTGTGAGTGGGTGTGATACTGAATATGAGATAGTGTGAGTTTCTTTGAGTGTGAGTGTGTAAGTGTGCAAGGTGCAGTGTCTCAGTGTGTGAGTGTGAAATAAGTCTTATGGGATTGTGTTTTATTTATTGTGAGGAGAGTTTTACTCTTCAGGTGAGTGTGTAAATGTGAGAGACTATTTGTGTGAGTGAGAGTGTTAGTCTGCGTGTATGAGGGACAGTGTGTGTTTGTGTTTGAATGGGAGTCCATGTGAGACTTAGATTTTATGTGTGCAGTTGTGGGAGTGTGTGCGAGAGGTGAGTGGGACTGAGTGGGTGCGACTGTGTATCTCTGGTAGAGTATGTGTATGTGTGACTGAATGTACCTGTTGGAGAGAGTGTGTGTGCACGTGTGTGTTAGTGTATAAGAGTTGATATGCCTGTGTGTTTCAGTGAGGGTGAGTGTAAGTGTGTGTTAGTGTGTGCGTGAGTGTGAGTGTGTATGTGTGTTTGACTGAATGTTTTCGAAATTATTGGAGAGACTTTGAGTGTGTGTGAGTGTGTGACTTTGTGTGTGAATGCGTGTGTGAGGGTGCACACGTGTGAGGGAACTGGTGTGAGTGTGAAAGTGTGCATGTGTGAGTTTGCATATGTGTGTGTGATAGCGGGTGTCTGAGTATGAATGAGTGAGAGTGTATGTCCATGAATGGGATTGAGTGTGAGTGTGTATACAACACTGCAGCATGATTGCGTGTGAATGTGTTATTCTGTTTGTGAGTGATTCGGTGCTTTTCTGTCTGTGTGCCCCTGTGCATGTGTTTGTTTGTGTGCGACTGAGTGTGAGTTCCCGCTTGTGCGTGTGTCTCTGTGTTTGTGTCAGTGTGAGTGTGTGAGGGGAATGGGGAGAAATATGATGCCTCAAATGTGATGGTTTGTGACATTGTGTGTGAGTGGGAGTGTTGGTGTGTGAGAGGGTGTTTGCGTGTGAGTCTGTGAGCGTGTGTTGGTGTGTGTGAGTGTGTGTGATGGTGAGTTTGCATGAGGGTCCGTTTGTGTCTGCATACGTGTAAGTGTGCTTTGGATATGTGTGAATGTTGTAGGTGTATGTCTGTGTGAGAGTGTGTGTTTGTGGATATGAGATTTTGTGGGACCCTGAGTGGGTGTGTGTGTGCAGGTGAGCAAGGTGCTGTGCGAGCGAGTGTCAGAGTGTGAAAGGGTTTCGTATGTGATTGTGTGAGATCGTATGAGGAGGTGTGTTTTAGTGTTATGTGTGTGTGTTTGTGAGAGATTAGCTGTGTAAGTTGGAGTGTTACTCAGCGTGTATGTGTGACTGTGTGTTTGGGTATGTAAGACAGCGTGTGAGTGTGTTTTAGTTTGTGAGTGTACATGTTAATGTGCGAGTGTGCATGAGATGTGCGACTGTGCGTGATTCTGCATTTGTATGTGACTCAGTGAGTGTGTGAACATTTGTGAGTGAATCTGTGTTTTGGGTGTGTGTGCAAGGGCATGTGAGTGTCAGAGTTCAGGAGTGCATATGTCTGTGTGTATATCAGTGCGTGTGAGTGTATGTGCGAGATGTAGGTGCATGAGTGTGAGTGTTTCTGTGTGTGTCTGTGTGTGTAATGGGGTGTGACTCTATGTGTTAGGGTCTCTGTGAGTGACTGTGTGTTTGAGTGTGAGTCAGTGTGTGTGAGTTTGTGTATGATTGTGTGAGTGTGAGTTTGAACATGTGTGAGGGACTTTCCATGAGTGTGTGTCAATATGCTTGTGTGAGAGTGTACATGTGTCTGGGAGTGAGTGTGTGTGAGAGGTGGTGTGAATTTGTTTGGGTGAGAGTGTAGATGTGTGAATGGGCAGGAGTGGGTGTTGTGAGTGTGTATACAAGACTGTTGCGAGACTGAGATTTTGTGTGTGTGTTTGTGTGTCTATTTGTGTTCATGCATGTGTGTGAGAGTGCGTGTTTGTGTGAAAGTGTGTGAACGTGCGGGTCTGGGCGTGTGCCTGTGTGAGTGTGTGAGGGGTATGTGTTGAAATATGATGCCACAAAGGTTCCTGAGAGGTCTGGAAGCGAAATTGTCCTTCTCTGTTGTAATGGAAAGCCATAGAACGTGGTGGGAGGCTACAGATAGAAGAGCAATGTTGTGGAATGGATTGTAATGCGGTGTATTGTGACGCAATAGATGGTTCCTGTGTGTTATGCAGAAGAATGGATCCATCTATGGTGGAATGACACGCAGTAGAACGTGTTGGATTGCTGCGGAATGGAGTGGAATGTTGTGAAGTGGAGTGGAATGGAGTGCACTGTGACGCAGGGGAGGGAAACTGAGTGGTTTGGACACGAAGGGAGCCTTCTTTCCTGGAATGGAATGCAATAAAAGGTGAAGGATTGTTGGGTACTGGAGTAGAATATTGTGGAGTGGAGTCGAATGGGGTGCCATTGGATGCAATAGACGGTTTCTCACTGTGTTTGAAGCGAATGGATTTATGTGCGCGTGAGTGTGCAGCTATGTGTGTTTGCGTGTCTATTTTTGATTCGGATTGAGTGTGTGCATTTGTCACCGTGTGTATTTTTTTTGAGAGAGGTTGCTGTGTGAGCGTGCAGGTGTGTGAGCGGCTGAGCGGGAGTGTCTTTATATGAGAGGGTGTGAGCATGTTTACAAGAGGGTGATTATGTCAGTGTTCAAGTATGTGTGTGAGAGTGTGACAGCATTTGAAATTATGTGTGCGTGTGAGCTTGTTAATATGTGTGTCTCTGTGTGTAGTTTTGTATGTGTATGTGACATTATGTCTGTGAGTGCGTGAGTCTGTGAGTGTGTTGGTGTGAGTGATTGTGTGTGTGATATTGTGCGCACGTCTGTGTCTGTGCGTTTGTCAGCATTCGTGTGTGTGTCTGTGTGTGACAGTTTGTGCGTCTGGGTTTATGGAGCTGTGTGTCTGTGTGAGTGGGTGTGATACTGAATATGAGATAGTGTGAGTTTCTTTGAGTGTGAGTGTGTAAGTGTGCAAGGTGCAGTGTCTCAGTGTGTGAGTGTGAAATAAGTCTTATGGGATTGTGTTTTATTTATTGTGAGGAGAGTTTTACTCTTCAGGTGAGTGTGTAAATGTGAGAGACTATTTGTGTGAGTGAGAGTGTTAGTCTGCGTGTATGAGGGACAGTGTGTGTTTGTGTTTGAATGGGAGTCCATGTGAGACTTAGATTTTATGTGTGCAGTTGTGGGAGTGTGTGCGAGAGGTGAGTGGGACTGAGTGGGTGCGACTGTGTATCTCTGGTAGAGTATGTGTATGTGTGACTGAATGTACCTGTTGGAGAGAGTGTGTGTGCACGTGTGTGTTAGTGTCTAAGAGTTGATATGCCTGTGTGTTTCAGTGAGGGTGAGTGTAAGTGTGTGTTAGTGTGTGCGTGAGTGTGAGTGTGTATGTGTGTTTGACTGAATGTTTTCGAAATTATTGGAGAGACTTTGAGTGTGTGTGAGTGTGTGACTTTGTGTGTGAATGCGTGTGTGAGGGTGCACACGTGTGAGGGAACTGGTGTGAGTGTGAAAGTGTGCATGTGTGAGTTTGCATATGTGTGTGTGATAGCGGGTGTCTGAGTATGAATGAGTGAGAGTGTATGTCCATGAATGGGATTGAGTGTGAGTGTGTATACAACACTGCAGCATGATTGCGTGTGAATGTGTTATTCTGTTTGTGAGTGATTCGGTGCTTTTCTGTCTGTGTGCCCCTGTGCATGTGTTTGTTTGTGTGCGACTGAGTGTGAGTTCCCGCTTGTGCGTGTGTCTCTGTGTTTGTGTCAGTGTGAGTGTGTGAGGGGAATGGGGAGAAATATGATGCCTCAAATGTGATGGTTTGTGACATTGTGTGTGAGTGGGAGTGTTGGTGTGTGAGAGGGTGTTTGCGTGTGAGTCTGTGAGCGTGTGTTGGTGTGTGTGAGTGTGTGTGATGGTGAGTTTGCATGAGGGTCCGTTTGTGTCTGCATACGTGTAAGTGTGCTTTGGATATGTGTGAATGTTGTAGGTGTATGTCTGTGTGAGAGTGTGTGTTTGTGGATATGAGATTTTGTGGGACCCTGAGTGGGTGTGTGTGTGCAGGTGAGCAAGGTGCTGTGCGAGCGAGTGTCAGAGTGTGAAAGGGTTTCGTATGTGATTGTGTGAGATCGTATGAGGAGGTGTGTTTTAGTGTTATGTGTGTGTGTTTGTGAGAGATTAGCTGTGTAAGTTGGAGTGTTACTCAGCGTGTATGTGTGACTGTGTGTTTGGGTATGTAAGACAGCGTGTGAGTGTGTTTTAGTTTGTGAGTGTACATGTTAATGTGCGAGTGTGCATGAGATGTGCGACTGTGCGTGATTCTGCATTTGTATGTGACTCTTAGTGAGTGTGTGAACATTTGTGAGTGAATCTGTGTTTTGGGTGTGTGTGCAAGGGCATGTGAGTGTCAGAGTTCAGGAGTGCATATGTCTGTGTGTATATCAGTGCGTGTGAGTGTATGTGCGAGATGTAGGTGCATGAGTGTGAGTGTTTCTGTGTGTGTCTGTGTGTGTAATGGGGTGTGACTCTATGTGTTAGGGTCTCTGTGAGTGACTGTGTGTTTGAGTGTGAGTCAGTGTGTGTGAGTTTGTGTATGATTGTGTGAGTGTGAGTTGGAACATGTGTGAGGGACTTTCCATGAGTGTGTGTCAATATGCTTGTGTGAGAGTGTACATGTGTCTGGGAGTGAGTGTGTGTGAGAGGTGGTGTGAATTTGTTTGGGTGAGAGTGTAGATGTGTGAATGGGCAGGAGTGGGTGTTGTGAGTGTGTATACAAGACTGTTGCGAGACTGAGATTTTGTGTGTGTGTTTGTGTGTCTATTTGTGTTCATGCATGTGTGTGAGAGTGCGTGTTTGTGTGAAAGTGTGTGAACGTGCGGGTCTGGGCGTGTGCCTGTGTGAGTGTGTGAGGGGTATGTGTTGAAATATGATGCCACAAAGGTTCCTGAGAGGTCTGGAAGCGAAATTGTCCTTCTCTGTTGTAATGGAAAGCCATAGAACGTGGTGGGAGGCTACAGATAGAAGAGCAATGTTGTGGAATGGATTGTAATGCGGTGTATTGTGACGCAATAGATGGTTCCTGTGTGTTATGCAGAAGAATGGATCCATCTATGGTGGAATGACACGCAGTAGAACGTGTTGGATTGCTGCGGAATGGAGTGGAATGTTGTGAAGTGGAGTGGAATGGAGTGCACTGTGACGCAGGGGAGGGAAACTGAGTGGTTTGGACACGAAGGGAGCCTTCTTTCCTGGAATGGAATGCAATAAAAGGTGAAGGATTGTTGGGTACTGGAGTAGAATATTGTGGAGTGGAGTCGAATGGGGTGCCATTGGATGCAATAGACGGTTTCTCAGTGTGTTTGAAGCGAATGGATTTATGTGCGCGTGAGTGTGCAGCTATGTGTGTTTGCGTGTCTATTTTTGATTCGGATTGAGTGTGTGCATTTGTCACCGTGTGTATTTTTTTTGAGAGAGGTTGCTGTGTGAGCGTGCAGGTGTGTGAGCGGCTGAGCGGGAGTGTCTTTATATGAGAGGGTGTGAGCATGTTTACAAGAGGGTGATTATGTCAGTGTTCAAGTATGTGTGTGAGAGTGTGACAGCATTTGAAATTATGTGTGCGTGTGAGCTTGTTAATATGTGTGTCTCTGTGTGTAGTTTTGTATGTGTATGTGACATTATGTCTGTGAGTGCGTGAGTCTGTGAGTGTGTTGGTGTGAGTGATTGTGTGTGTGATATTGTGCGCACGTCTGTGTCTGTGCGTTTGTCAGCATTCGTGTGTGTGTCTGTGTGTGACAGTTTGTGCGTCTGGGTTTATGGAGCTGTGTGTCTGTGTGAGTGGGTGTGATACTGAATATGAGATAGTGTGAGTTTCTTTGAGTGTGAGTGTGTAAGTGTGCAAGGTGCAGTGTCTCAGTGTGTGAGTGTGAAATAAGTCTTATGGGATTGTGTTTTATTTATTGTGAGGAGAGTTTTACTCTTCAGGTGAGTGTGTAAATGTGAGAGACTATTTGTGTGAGTGAGAGTGTTAGTCTGCGTGTATGAGGGACAGTGTGTGTTTGTGTTTGAATGGGAGTCCATGTGAGACTTAGATTTTATGTGTGCAGTTGTGGGAGTGTGTGCGAGAGGTGAGTGGGACTGAGTGGGTGCGACTGTGTATCTCTGGTAGAGTATGTGTATGTGTGACTGAATGTACCTGTTGGAGAGAGTGTGTGTGCACGTGTGTGTTAGTGTATAAGAGTTGATATGCCTGTGTGTTTCAGTGAGGGTGAGTGTAAGTGTGTGTTAGTGTGTGCGTGAGTGTGAGTGTGTATGTGTGTTTGACTGAATGTTTTCGAAATTATTGGAGAGACTTTGAGTGTGTGTGAGTGTGTGACTTTGTGTGTGAATGCGTGTGTGAGGGTGCACACGTGTGAGGGAACTGGTGTGAGTGTGAAAGTGTGCATGTGTGAGTTTGCATATGTGTGTGTGATAGCGGGTGTCTGAGTATGAATGAGTGAGAGTGTATGTCCATGAATGGGATTGAGTGTGAGTGTGTATACAACACTGCAGCATGATTGCGTGTGAATGTGTTATTCTGTTTGTGAGTGATTCGGTGCTTTTCTGTCTGTGTGCCCCTGTGCATGTGTTTGTTTGTGTGCGACTGAGTGTGAGTTCCCGCTTGTGCGTGTGTCTCTGTGTTTGTGTCAGTGTGAGTGTGTGAGGGGAATGGGGAGAAATATGATGCCTCAAATGTGATGGTTTGTGACATTGTGTGTGAGTGGGAGTGTTGGTGTGTGAGAGGGTGTTTGCGTGTGAGTCTGTGAGCGTGTGTTGGTGTGTGTGAGTGTGTGTGATGGTGAGTTTGCATGAGGGTCCGTTTGTGTCTGCATACGTGTAAGTGTGCTTTGGATATGTGTGAATGTTGTAGGTGTATGTCTGTGTGAGAGTGTGTGTTTGTGGATATGAGATTTTGTGGGACCCTGAGTGGGTGTGTGTGTGCAGGTGAGCAAGGTGCTGTGCGAGCGAGTGTCAGAGTGTGAAAGGGTTTCGTATGTGATTGTGTGAGATCGTATGAGGAGGTGTGTTTTAGTGTTATGTGTGTGTGTTTGTGAGAGATTAGCTGTGTAAGTTGGAGTGTTACTCAGCGTGTATGTGTGACTGTGTGTTTGGGTATGTAAGACAGCGTGTGAGTGTGTTTTAGTTTGTGAGTGTACATGTTAATGTGCGAGTGTGCATGAGATGTGCGACTGTGCGTGATTCTGCATTTGTATGTGACTCTTAGTGAGTGTGTGAACATTTGTGAGTGAATCTGTGTTTTGGGTGTGTGTGCAAGGGCATGTGAGTGTCAGAGTTCAGGAGTGCATATGTCTGTGTGTATATCAGTGCGTGTGAGTGTATGTGCGAGATGTAGGTGCATGAGTGTGAGTGTTTCTGTGTGTGTCTGTGTGTGTAATGGGGTGTGACTCTATGTGTTAGGGTCTCTGTGAGTGACTGTGTGTTTGAGTGTGAGTCAGTGTGTGTGAGTTTGTGTATGATTGTGTGAGTGTGAGTTGGAACATGTGTGAGGGACTTTCCATGAGTGTGTGTCAATATGCTTGTGTGAGAGTGTACATGTGTCTGGGAGTGAGTGTGTGTGAGAGGTGGTGTGAATTTGTTTGGGTGAGAGTGTAGATGTGTGAATGGGCAGGAGTGGGTGTTGTGAGTGTGTATACAAGACTGTTGCGAGACTGAGATTTTGTGTGTGTGTTTGTGTGTCTATTTGTGTTCATGCATGTGTGTGAGAGTGCGTGTTTGTGTGAAAGTGTGTGAACGTGCGGGTCTGGGCGTGTGCCTGTGTGAGTGTGTGAGGGGTATGTGTTGAAATATGATGCCACAAAGGTTCCTGAGAGGTCTGGAAGCGAAATTGTCCTTCTCTGTTGTAATGGAAAGCCATAGAACGTGGTGGGAGGCTACAGATAGAAGAGCAATGTTGTGGAATGGATTGTAATGCGGTGTATTGTGACGCAATAGATGGTTCCTGTGTGTTATGCAGAAGAATGGATCCATCTATGGTGGAATGACACGCAGTAGAACGTGTTGGATTGCTGCGGAATGGAGTGGAATGTTGTGAAGTGGAGTGGAATGGAGTGCACTGTGACGCAGGGGAGGGAAACTGAGTGGTTTGGACACGAAGGGAGCCTTCTTTCCTGGAATGGAATGCAATAAAAGGTGAAGGATTGTTGGGTACTGGAGTAGAATATTGTGGAGTGGAGTCGAATGGGGTGCCATTGGATGCAATAGACGGTTTCTCAGTGTGTTTGAAGCGAATGGATTTATGTGCACGTGAGTGTGCAGCTATGTGTGTTTGCGTGTCTGTTTTTGATTCGGATTGAGTGTGTGCATTTGTCACCGTGTGTATTTTTTTTGAGAGAGGTTGCTGTGTGAGCGTGCAGGTGTGTGAGCGGCTGAGCGGGAGTGTCTTTATATGAGAGGGTGTGAGCATGTTTACAAGAGGGTGATTATGTCAGTGTTCAAGTATGTGTGTGAGAGTGTGACAGCATTTGAAATTATGTGTGCGTGTGAGCTTGTTAATATGTGTGTCTCTGTGTGTAGTTTTGTATGTGTATGTGACATTATGTCTGTGAGTGCGTGAGTCTGTGAGTGTGTTGGTGTGAGTGATTGTGTGTGTGATATTGTGCGCACGTCTGTGTCTGTGCGTTTGTCAGCATTCGTGTGTGTGTCTGTGTGTGACAGTTTGTGCGTCTGGGTTTATGGAGCTGTGTGTCTGTGTGAGTGGGTGTGATACTGAATATGAGATAGTGTGAGTTTCTTTGAGTGTGAGTGTGTAAGTGTGCAAGGTGCAGTGTCTCAGTGTGTGAGTGTGAAATAAGTCTTATGGGATTGTGTTTTATTTATTGTGAGGAGAGTTTTACTCTTCAGGTGAGTGTGTAAATGTGAGAGACTATTTGTGTGAGTGAGAGTGTTAGTCTGCGTGTATGAGGGACAGTGTGTGTTTGTGTTTGAATGGGAGTCCATGTGAGACTTAGATTTTATGTGTGCAGTTGTGGGAGTGTGTGCGAGAGGTGAGTGGGACTGAGTGGGTGCGACTGTGTATCTCTGGTAGAGTATGTGTATGTGTGACTGAATGTACCTGTTGGAGAGAGTGTGTGTGCACGTGTGTGTTAGTGTCTAAGAGTTGATATGCCTGTGTGTTTCAGTGAGGGTGAGTGTAAGTGTGTGTTAGTGTGTGCGTGAGTGTGAGTGTGTATGTGTGTTTGACTGAATGTTTTCGAAATTATTGGAGAGACTTTGAGTGTGTGTGAGTGTGTGACTTTGTGTGTGAATGCGTGTGTGAGGGTGCACACGTGTGAGGGAACTGGTGTGAGTGTGAAAGTGTGCATGTGTGAGTTTGCATATGTGTGTGTGATAGCGGGTGTCTGAGTATGAATGAGTGAGAGTGTATGTCCATGAATGGGATTGAGTGTGAGTGTGTATACAACACTGCAGCATGATTGCGTGTGAATGTGTTATTCTGTTTGTGAGTGATTCGGTGCTTTTCTGTCTGTGTGCCCCTGTGCATGTGTTTGTTTGTGTGCGACTGAGTGTGAGTTCCCGCTTGTGCGTGTGTCTCTGTGTTTGTGTCAGTGTGAGTGTGTGAGGGGAATGGGGAGAAATATGATGCCTCAAATGTGATGGTTTGTGACATTGTGTGTGAGTGGGAGTGTTGGTGTGTGAGAGGGTGTTTGCGTGTGAGTCTGTGAGCGTGTGTTGGTGTGTGTGAGTGTGTGTGATGGTGAGTTTGCATGAGGGTCCGTTTGTGTCTGCATACGTGTAAGTGTGCTTTGGATATGTGTGAATGTTGTAGGTGTATGTCTGTGTGAGAGTGTGTGTTTGTGGATATGAGATTTTGTGGGACCCTGAGTGGGTGTGTGTGTGCAGGTGAGCAAGGTGCTGTGCGAGCGAGTGTCAGAGTGTGAAAGGGTTTCGTATGTGATTGTGTGAGATCGTATGAGGAGGTGTGTTTTAGTGTTATGTGTGTGTGTTTGTGAGAGATTAGCTGTGTAAGTTGGAGTGTTACTCAGCGTGTATGTGTGACTGTGTGTTTGGGTATGTAAGACAGCGTGTGAGTGTGTTTTAGTTTGTGAGTGTACATGTTAATGTGCGAGTGTGCATGAGATGTGCGACTGTGCGTGATTCTGCATTTGTATGTGACTCTTAGTGAGTGTGTGAACATTTGTGAGTGAATCTGTGTTTTGGGTGTGTGTGCAAGGGCATGTGAGTGTCAGAGTTCAGGAGTGCATATGTCTGTGTGTATATCAGTGCGTGTGAGTGTATGTGCGAGATGTAGGTGCATGAGTGTGAGTGTTTCTGTGTGTGTCTGTGTGTGTAATGGGGTGTGACTCTATGTGTTAGGGTCTCTGTGAGTGACTGTGTGTTTGAGTGTGAGTCAGTGTGTGTGAGTTTGTGTATGATTGTGTGAGTGTGAGTTGGAACATGTGTGAGGGACTTTCCATGAGTGTGTGTCAATATGCTTGTGTGAGAGTGTACATGTGTCTGGGAGTGAGTGTGTGTGAGAGGTGGTGTGAATTTGTTTGGGTGAGAGTGTAGATGTGTGAATGGGCAGGAGTGGGTGTTGTGAGTGTGTATACAAGACTGTTGCGAGACTGAGATTTTGTGTGTGTGTTTGTGTGTCTATTTGTGTTCATGCATGTGTGTGAGAGTGCGTGTTTGTGTGAAAGTGTGTGAACGTGCGGGTCTGGGCGTGTGCCTGTGTGAGTGTGTGAGGGGTATGTGTTGAAATATGATGCCACAAAGGTTCCTGAGAGGTCTGGAAGCGAAATTGTCCTTCTCTGTTGTAATGGAAAGCCATAGAACGTGGTGGGAGGCTACAGATAGAAGAGCAATGTTGTGGAATGGATTGTAATGCGGTGTATTGTGACGCAATAGATGGTTCCTGTGTGTTATGCAGAAGAATGGATCCATCTATGGTGGAATGACACGCAGTAGAACGTGTTGGATTGCTGCGGAATGGAGTGGAATGTTGTGAAGTGGAGTGGAATGGAGTGCACTGTGACGCAGGGGAGGGAAACTGAGTGGTTTGGACACGAAGGGAGCCTTCTTTCCTGGAATGGAATGCAATAAAAGGTGAAGGATTGTTGGGTACTGGAGTAGAATATTGTGGAGTGGAGTCGAATGGGGTGCCATTGGATGCAATAGACGGTTTCTCAGTGTGTTTGAAGCGAATGGATTTATGTGCGCGTGAGTGTGCAGCTATGTGTGTTTGCGTGTCTATTTTTGATTCGGATTGAGTGTGTGCATTTGTCACCGTGTGTATTTTTTTTGAGAGAGGTTGCTGTGTGAGCGTGCAGGTGTGTGAGCGGCTGAGCGGGAGTGTCTTTATATGAGAGGGTGTGAGCATGTTTACAAGAGGGTGATTATGTCAGTGTTCAAGTATGTGTGTGAGAGTGTGACAGCATTTGAAATTATGTGTGCGTGTGAGCTTGTTAATATGTGTGTCTCTGTGTGTAGTTTTGTATGTGTATGTGACATTATGTCTGTGAGTGCGTGAGTCTGTGAGTGTGTTGGTGTGAGTGATTGTGTGTGTGATATTGTGCGCACGTCTGTGTCTGTGCGTTTGTCAGCATTCGTGTGTGTGTCTGTGTGTGACAGTTTGTGCGTCTGGGTTTATGGAGCTGTGTGTCTGTGTGAGTGGGTGTGATACTGAATATGAGATAGTGTGAGTTTCTTTGAGTGTGAGTGTGTAAGTGTGCAAGGTGCAGTGTCTCAGTGTGTGAGTGTGAAATAAGTCTTATGGGATTGTGTTTTATTTATTGTGAGGAGAGTTTTACTCTTCAGGTGAGTGTGTAAATGTGAGAGACTATTTGTGTGAGTGAGAGTGTTAGTCTGCGTGTATGAGGGACAGTGTGTGTTTGTGTTTGAATGGGAGTCCATGTGAGACTTAGATTTTATGTGTGCAGTTGTGGGAGTGTGTGCGAGAGGTGAGTGGGACTGAGTGGGTGCGACTGTGTATCTCTGGTAGAGTATGTGTATGTGTGACTGAATGTACCTGTTGGAGAGAGTGTGTGTGCACGTGTGTGTTAGTGTCTAAGAGTTGATATGCCTGTGTGTTTCAGTGAGGGTGAGTGTAAGTGTGTGTTAGTGTGTGCGTGAGTGTGAGTGTGTATGTGTGTTTGACTGAATGTTTTCGAAATTATTGGAGAGACTTTGAGTGTGTGTGAGTGTGTGACTTTGTGTGTGAATGCGTGTGTGAGGGTGCACACGTGTGAGGGAACTGGTGTGAGTGTGAAAGTGTGCATGTGTGAGTTTGCATATGTGTGTGTGATAGCGGGTGTCTGAGTATGAATGAGTGAGAGTGTATGTCCATGAATGGGATTGAGTGTGAGTGTGTATACAACACTGCAGCATGATTGCGTGTGAATGTGTTATTCTGTTTGTGAGTGATTCGGTGCTTTTCTGTCTGTGTGCCCCTGTGCATGTGTTTGTTTGTGTGCGACTGAGTGTGAGTTCCCGCTTGTGCGTGTGTCTCTGTGTTTGTGTCAGTGTGAGTGTGTGAGGGGAATGGGGAGAAATATGATGCCTCAAATGTGATGGTTTGTGACATTGTGTGTGAGTGGGAGTGTTGGTGTGTGAGAGGGTGTTTGCGTGTGAGTCTGTGAGCGTGTGTTGGTGTGTGTGAGTGTGTGTGATGGTGAGTTTGCATGAGGGTCCGTTTGTGTCTGCATACGTGTAAGTGTGCTTTGGATATGTGTGAATGTTGTAGGTGTATGTCTGTGTGAGAGTGTGTGTTTGTGGATATGAGATTTTGTGGGACCCTGAGTGGGTGTGTGTGTGCAGGTGAGCAAGGTGCTGTGCGAGCGAGTGTCAGAGTGTGAAAGGGTTTCGTATGTGATTGTGTGAGATCGTATGAGGAGGTGTGTTTTAGTGTTATGTGTGTGTGTTTGTGAGAGATTAGCTGTGTAAGTTGGAGTGTTACTCAGCGTGTATGTGTGACTGTGTGTTTGGGTATGTAAGACAGCGTGTGAGTGTGTTTTAGTTTGTGAGTGTACATGTTAATGTGCGAGTGTGCATGAGATGTGCGACTGTGCGTGATTCTGCATTTGTATGTGACTCTTAGTGAGTGTGTGAACATTTGTGAGTGAATCTGTGTTTTGGGTGTGTGTGCAAGGGCATGTGAGTGTCAGAGTTCAGGAGTGCATATGTCTGTGTGTATATCAGTGCGTGTGAGTGTATGTGCGAGATGTAGGTGCATGAGTGTGAGTGTTTCTGTGTGTGTCTGTGTGTGTAATGGGGTGTGACTCTATGTGTTAGGGTCTCTGTGAGTGACTGTGTGTTTGAGTGTGAGTCAGTGTGTGTGAGTTTGTGTATGATTGTGTGAGTGTGAGTTGGAACATGTGTGAGGGACTTTCCATGAGTGTGTGTCAATATGCTTGTGTGAGAGTGTACATGTGTCTGGGAGTGAGTGTGTGTGAGAGGTGGTGTGAATTTGTTTGGGTGAGAGTGTAGATGTGTGAATGGGCAGGAGTGGGTGTTGTGAGTGTGTATACAAGACTGTTGCGAGACTGAGATTTTGTGTGTGTGTTTGTGTGTCTATTTGTGTTCATGCATGTGTGTGAGAGTGCGTGTTTGTGTGAAAGTGTGTGAACGTGCGGGTCTGGGCGTGTGCCTGTGTGAGTGTGTGAGGGGTATGTGTTGAAATATGATGCCACAAAGGTTCCTGAGAGGTCTGGAAGCGAAATTGTCCTTCTCTGTTGTAATGGAAAGCCATAGAACGTGGTGGGAGGCTACAGATAGAAGAGCAATGTTGTGGAATGGATTGTAATGCGGTGTATTGTGACGCAATAGATGGTTCCTGTGTGTTATGCAGAAGAATGGATCCATCTATGGTGGAATGACACGCAGTAGAACGTGTTGGATTGCTGCGGAATGGAGTGGAATGTTGTGAAGTGGAGTGGAATGGAGTGCACTGTGACGCAGGGGCGGGAAACTGAGTGGTTTGGACACGAAGGGAGCCTTCTTTCCTGGAATGGAATGCAATAAAAGGTGAAGGATTGTTGGGTACTGGAGTAGAATATTGTGGAGTGGAGTCGAATGGGGTGCCATTGGATGCAATAGACGGTTTCTCAGTGTGTTTGAAGCGAATGGATTTATGTGCGCGTGAGTGTGCAGCTATGTGTGTTTGCGTGTCTATTTTTGATTCGGATTGAGTGTGTGCATTTGTCACCGTGTGTATTTTTTTTGAGAGAGGTTGCTGTGTGAGCGTGCAGGTGTGTGAGCGGCTGAGCGGGAGTGTCTTTATATGAGAGGGTGTGAGCATGTTTACAAGAGGGTGATTATGTCAGTGTTCAAGTATGTGTGTGAGAGTGTGACAGCATTTGAAATTATGTGTGCGTGTGAGCTTGTTAATATGTGTGTCTCTGTGTGTAGTTTTGTATGTGTATGTGACATTATGTCTGTGAGTGCGTGAGTCTGTGAGTGTGTTGGTGTGAGTGATTGTGTGTGTGATATTGTGCGCACGTCTGTGTCTGTGCGTTTGTCAGCATTCGTGTGTGTGTCTGTGTGAGTGGGTGTGATACTGAATATGAGATAGTGTGAGTTTCTTCGAGTGTGAGTGTGTAAGTGTGCAAGGTGCAGTGTCTCAGTGTGTGAATGTGAAGTAAGGTCTTATGTGATTGTGTTTTATTTATTGTGAGGAGAGTTTTACTCTTCAGGTGAGTGTGTAAATGTGAGAGACCATTTGTGTGAGTGGGAGTGTTACTCTGCATGTATGAGGGACAGTGTGTGTTTGTGTTTGAACGGGAGTCCATGTGAGTCTTAGATTATATGTGTGCAGTTGTGGGAGTGTGTGCGAGAGGTGAGTGGGACTGAGTGGGTGCGACTGTGTATCTCTGGTAGAGTATGTGTATGTGTGACTGAATGTATCTGTTTGAGAGAGTGTGTGTGCACGTGTGTGTTAGTGTATAAGTGTTGATATGCCTGTGTGTTTCAGTGAGGGTGAGTGTAAGTGTGTGTTAGTGTGTGCGTGAGTGTGTGTGTGTATGTGTGATTGACTGAATGTTTTCGAGATTATTGGAGATACTTTGAGTGTGTGTGAGTGTGTGACTTTGTGTGTGAATGTGTGTGTGAGGGTGCACACGTGTGAGGGACTTGGTGTGAGTGTGAAACTGTGCATGTGTCAGCATGCATATGTGTGTGTGATGGTGGGTGTATGAGTGTGAATGACTGAGTGTGTAGGGCCATGAATGGGACTGAGTGTTTGTGAGTGTGTATACAAGTCTGTTGCGTGATTGTGTGTGATTGTGTTATTCTGTGTGTGTGTGGTTCGGTGGTTTTCTGTGTGTGTGGGCCTGTGCATGTGTGTGTGTGTGTGCGACTGAGTGAGAGAGTGCTTGCTTGTGCGTGTGTCTTTGTGTTGTGTCAGTGTGAGTGTTTGAGGGGAATGGGGTGAAATATGATGCCTCCAATGTTGCGATGGTTTGTGACATTTTGTGTGAGTGGGAGTGTTGGAGTGCGAGAGAGTGCGTGATTGCGTGTGAGCCTGTGAGTGTGTGTATGTGTTTGTGAGTGTGTGTGATGGTGACATTGCGTGAGGGTGCATTTGTGTCTGCATACGTGTAAGTGTGCTTTGGACATGTGTGAATGTATGTAGGTCTATGTGTGAGTGTGTGTGTTTGTGGATATGTGATGGTGTGGGTCACTGTGAGTGTGCAGGTGAGCAAGGTGCTGTGCGAGCGTGTGTCAGAGTGTGAAGGGCGTTCGTGTGTGACTGTGTGAGATAGTATGAGCAGGTGTGTTTTAGTGTTATGTGTGTGTGTTTGTGAGAGATTAGCTGTGTGAGTGGGAGTGTTACTCTGAGTGTATGTGTGACTGTGTGTTTGGGTATGTAAGAATGCGTGTGAGTGTGTTTTAGTTTGTGAGTGTGCAGGTTTAGGAGCGTGTGTGCATGAGATGTGCGACTGTATGATTGTGCGTCATTCTGCATATGTATGTGCCTGGTTGTGAATGTGTGAGCATGTGTGAGTGAATGTGTGATTTTGGGTGTGTGTTCAAGGGCATGTTAGTGTCAGAGTTCAGGAGTGCTTATGTCTGTGTGTATATCAGTGTGTGTGAGTATATGTGGGAGATGTAGGTGCATGAGTGTGAGTGTTTCTATGTGTGTCTGTGTGCGTAATGGGGTGTGACTCTATGTGTTAAGGTCTCTGTGAGAGACTGTGTGTTTGAGTGTGGGTCAGTGTGTGTGAGTTTGTGTATGACTGTGTGAGTGTGAGTTTGCACATGTGTGAGGGACTTTATTTGAGTGTGTGTCAATGTGTTTGTGTGAGAGTGTATATGTGTATGGGCGTGAGTGTGTGTGAGAGGTTTTGTGAATTTGTGTGGGAGTGAAGATGTGTGAATGTGTGGGAGTGGGTGTTTGTGGGTGTGTATAAGAACTGTTGCGAGATTGTGTGATATTGAGTGTGTGTTTGGGTGTCTATGTGGTTTCATGCATGTGTGTGGGACTGAACGTGCGGGTCTGGGCGTGTGTCTGTGTGAGTGTTTGAGTGGAATGGGGTGAAATATGATGCAACAAAGGTTCCTGAGAGGTTTGAAAGCGATATTGGCCTTCTCTGATGGAACGGAAAGCCATAGAACGTGGTGGGAGGCTACAGATAGAAGAGCAATGTTGTGGAACGGACTGTAATGCAGTGTATTGTGATGCAATAGATGGTTCCTGTGTGTTATGGAAAAGAATGGATCGTTCTTTGATGGAATGAAACGCAGTAGAACGTGGTGGATTGTTGCGGAATGGAGTGGAATGTTGTGATGTGGAGTGCAATGCAGTGCATTGTGACGCAAGGGAGGGAAACCGAGCGGTTTGGACACGAAGGGAGCCTTCTTTCCAGGAATGGAAGGCTGTAAAAGGTGAAAGATTGTCAGGTACTGGAGTAGAATATTGTGGAGTGGAGTCGAACGGGGTGCCATTTGATGCAATAGACGGTTTCTCATTGTGTTTTAAGCGAATGGATTTATGTGCACGTGATTGTGCAGCTGTGTGTGTTTGTGTGTCTATTTTTGATAGGGATTGAGTGTGTGCATTTGTCACTGTGTGTACGGTTTTGAGAGAGGTTGCTGTGTCAGCGTGCAGGTGTGTGAGTGGCTGAGCAAGAGTGTCTGTATATGCGAGGGCGTGACCATGTTTATAAGAGGGTGATTATATAAGTGTTTAAGTGTGTGTGTGAGAGTTTGACAGCATTTGAATGTATGAGTGCGTGTGAGCATGTTACTGTGTGAGTGTCTCTGTGTAGTTTTGTAAGTGTATGTGACATTTTGTCTGAGTGCGTGAGTCTGTGTTTTGGTGTGAGTGATTGTGTGCGTGATATTGTGCGCACGTTTGTGTCTGTGCGTTTGTCAGCATTCGTGTGTGTGTCTGTGTGTGACAGTTTGTGTGTCTGTGTTTATGGAGGTGTGTGTCTGTGTGAGTGGGTGTGATACTGAATATGAGATAGTGTGAGTTTCTTCGAGTGTGAGTGTGTAAGTGTGCAAGGTGCAGTGTCTCAGTGTGTGAATGTGAAGTAAGGTCTTATGTGATTGTGTTTTATTTATTGTGAGGAGAGTTTTACTCTTCAGGTGAGTGTGTAAATGTGAGAGACCATTTGTGTGAGTGGGAGTGTTACTCTGCATGTATGAGGGACAGTGTGTGTTTGTGTTTGAACGGGAGTCCATGTGAGTCTTAGATTATATGTGTGCAGTTGTGGGAGTGTGTGCGAGAGGTGAGTGGGACTGTGTGGGTGCGACTGTGTATCTCTGGTAGAGTATGTGTATGTGTGACTGAATGTATCTGTTTGAGAGAGTGTGTGTGCACGTGTGTGTTAGTGTATAAGCGTTGATATGCCTGTGTGTTTCAGTGAGGGTGAGTGTAAGTGTGTGTTAGTGTGTGCGTGAGTGTGTGTGTGTATGTGTGATTGACTGAATGTTTTCGAGATTATTGGAGATACTTTGAGTGTGTGTGAGTGTGTGACTTTGTGTGTGAATGTGTGTGTGAGGGTGCACACGTGTGAGGGACTTGGTGTGAGTGTGAAACTGTGCATGTGTCAGCATGCATATGTGTGTGTGATGGTGGGTGTATGAGTGTGAATGACTGAGTGTGTAGGGCCATGAATGGGACTGAGTGTTTGTGAGTGTGTATACAAGTCTGTTGCGTGATTGTGTGTGATTGTGTTATTCTGTGTGTGTGTGGTTCGGTGGTTTTCTGTGTGTGTGGGCCTGTGCATGTGTGTGTGTGTGTGCGACTGAGTGAGAGAGTGCTTGCTTGTGCGTGTGTCTTTGTGTTGTGTCAGTGTGAGTGTTTGAGGGGAATGGGGTGAAATATGATGCCTCCAATGTTGCGATGGTTTGTGACATTTTGTGTGAGTGGGAGTGTTGGAGTGCGAGAGAGTGCGTGATTGCGTGTGAGCCTGTGAGTGTGTGTATGTGTTTGTGAGTGTGTGTGATGGTGACATTGCGTGAGGGTGCATTTGTGTCTGCATACGTGTAAGTGTGCTTTGGACATGTGTGAATGTATGTAGGTCTATGTGTGAGTGTGTGTGTTTGTGGATATGTGATGGTGTGGGTCACTGTGAGTGTGCAGGTGAGCAAGGTGCTGTGCGAGCGTGTGTCAGAGTGTGAAGGGCGTTCGTGTGTGACTGTGTGAGATAGTATGAGCAGGTGTGTTTTAGTGTTATGTGTGTGTGTTTGTGAGAGATTAGCTGTGTGAGTGGGAGTGTTACTCTGAGTGTATGTGTGACTGTGTGTTTGGGTATGTAAGAATGCGTGTGAGTGTGTTTTAGTTTGTGAGTGTGCAGGTTTAGGAGCGTGTGTGCATGAGATGTGCGACTGTATGATTGTGCGTCATTCTGCATATGTATGTGCCTGGTTGTGAATGTGTGAGCATGTGTGAGTGAATGTGTGATTTTGGGTGTGTGTTCAAGGGCATGTTAGTGTCAGAGTTCAGGAGTGCTTATGTCTGTGTGTATATCAGTGTGTGTGAGTATATGTGGGAGATGTAGGTGCATGAGTGTGAGTGTTTCTATGTGTGTCTGTGTGCGTAATGGGGTGTGACTCTGTGTTAAGGTCACTGTGAGTGACTGTGTGTTTGAGTGTGTGTCAGTGTGTGTGAGTTTGTGTATGACTGTGTGAGTGTGAGTTTGCACATGTGTGAGGGAATTTATTTGAGTGTGTGTCAATATGTTTGTGTGAGAGTGTATAAGTGTATGGGCGTGAGTGTGTGTGAGAGGTTTTGTGAGTTTGTGTGGGAGTGCAGATGTGTGAATGTGTGGGAGTGGGTGTTTGTGGGTGTGTATAAGAACTGTTGCGAGATTGTGTGATATTGAGTGTGTGTTTGGGTGTCTATGTGGTTTCATGCATGTGTGTGGGACTGAACGTGCGGGTCTGGGCGTGTGTCTGTGTGAGTGTGTGAGTGGAATGGGGTGAAATATGATGCAACAAAGGTTCCTGAGAGGTTTGAAAGCGATATTGGCCTTCTCTGATGGAACGGAAAGCCATGGAACGTGGTGGGAGGCTACAGATAGAAGAGCAATGTTGTGGAACGGACTGTAATGCAGTGTATTGTGATGCAATAGATGGTTCCTGTGTGTTATGGAAAAGAATGGATCGTTCTTTGATGGAATGAAACGCAGTAGAACGTGGTGGATTGTTGCGGAATGGAGTGGAATGTTGTGATGTGGAGTGCAATGCAGTGCATTGTGACGCAAGGGAGGGAAACCGAACGGTTTGGACACGAAGGGAGCCTTCTTTCCAGGAATGGAAGGCAGTAAAAGGTGAAAGATTGTCAGGTACTGGAGTAGAATATTGTGGAGTGGAGTCGAACGGGGTGCCATTTGATGCAATAGACGGTTTCTCATTGTGTTTTAAGCGAATGGATTTATGTGCACGTGATTGTGCAGCTGTGTGTGTTTGTGTGTCTATTTTTGATAGGGATTGAGTGTGTGCATTTGTCACTGTGTGTACGGTTTTGAGAGAGGTTGCTGTGTCAGCGTGCAGGTGTGTGAGTGGCTGAGCAAGAGTGTCTGTATATGCGAGGGCGTGACCATGTTTATAAGAGGGTGATTATATAAGTGTTTAAGTGTGTGTGTGAGAGTTTGACAGCATTTGAATGTATGAGTGCGTGTGAGCATGTTACTGTGTGAGTGTCTCTGTGTAGTTTTGTAAGTGTATGTGACATTTTGTCTGAGTGCGTGAGTCTGTGTTTTGGTGTGAGTGATTGTGTGCGTGATATTGTGCGCACGTTTGTGTCTGTGCGTTTGTCAGCATTCGTGTGTGTGTCTGTGTGTGACAGTTTGTGTGTCTGTGTTTATGGAGGTGTGTGTCTGTGTGAGTGGGTGTGATACTGAATATGAGATAGTGTGAGTTTCTTCGAGTGTGAGTGTGTAAGTGTGCAAGGTGCAGTGTCTCAGTGTGTGAATGTGAAGTAAGGTCTTATGTGATTGTGTTTTATTTATTGTGAGGAGAGTTTTACTCTTCAGGTGAGTGTGTAAATGTGAGAGACCATTTGTGTGAGTGGGAGTGTTACTCTGCATGTATGAGGGACAGTGTGTGTTTGTGTTTGAACGGGAGTCCATGTGAGTCTTAGATTATATGTGTGCAGTTGTGGGAGTGTGTGCGAGAGGTGAGTGGGACTGTGTGGGTGCGACTGTGTATCTCTGGTAGAGTATGTGTATGTGTGACTGAATGTATCTGTTTGAGAGAGTGTGTGTGCACGTGTGTGTTAGTGTATAAGTGTTGATATGCCTGTGTGTTTCAGTGAGGGTGAGTGTAAGTGTGTGTTAGTGTGTGCGTGAGTGTGTGTGTGTATGTGTGATTGACTGAATGTTTTCGAGATTATTGGAGATACTTTGAGTGTGTGTGAGTGTGTGACTTTGTGTGTGAATGTGTGTGTGAGGGTGCACACGTGTGAGGGACTTGGTGTGAGTGTGAAACTGTGCATGTGTCAGCATGCATATGTGTGTGTGATGGTGGGTGTATGAGTGTGAATGACTGAGTGTGTAGGGCCATGAATGGGACTGAGTGTTTGTGAGTGTGTATACAAGTCTGTTGCGTGATTGTGTGTGATTGTGTTATTCTGTGTGTGTGTGGTTCGGTGGTTTTCTGTGTGTGTGGGCCTGTGCATGTGTGTGTGTGTGTGCGACTGAGTGAGAGAGTGCTTGCTTGTGCGTGTGTCTTTGTGTTGTGTCAGTGTGAGTGTTTGAGGGGAATGGGGTGAAATATGATGCCTCCAATGTTGCGATGGTTTGTGACATTTTGTGTGAGTGGGAGTGTTGGAGTGCGAGAGAGTGCGTGATTGCGTGTGAGCCTGTGAGTGTGTGTATGTGTTTGTGAGTGTGTGTGATGGTGACATTGCGTGAGGGTGCATTTGTGTCTGCATACGTGTAAGTGTGCTTTGGACATGTGCGAATGTATGTAGGTCTATGTGTGAGTGTGTGTGTTTGTGGATATGTGATGGTGTGGGTCACTGTGAGTGTGCAGGTGAGCAAGGTGCTGTGCGAGCGTGTGTCAGAGTGTGAAGGGCGTTCGTATGTGACTGTGTGAGATAGTATGAGCAGGTGTGTTTTAGTGTTATGTGTGTGTGTTTGTGAGAGATTAGCTGTGTGAGTGGGAGTGTTACTCTGAGTGTATGTGTGACTGTGTGTTTGGGTATGTAAGAATGCGTGTGAGTGTGTTTTAGTTTGTGAGTGTGCAGGTTTAGGAGCGTGTGTGCATGAGATGTGCGACTGTATGATTGTGCGTCATTCTGCATATGTATGTGCCTGGTTGTGAATGTGTGAGCATGTGTGAGTGAATGTGTGATTTTGGGTGTGTGTTCAAGGGCATGTTAGTGTCAGAGTTCAGGAGTGCTTATGTCTGTGTGTATATCAGTGTGTGTGAGTATATGTGGGAGATGTAGGTGCATGAGTGTGAGTGTTTCTATGTGTGTCTGTGTGCGTAATGGGGTGTGACTCTATGTGTTAAGGTCTCTGTGAGAGACTGTGTGTTTGAGTGTGGGTCAGTGTGTGTGAGTTTGTGTATGACTGTGTGAGTGTGAGTTTGCACATGTGTGAGGGACTTTATTTGAGTGTGTGTCAATGTGTTTGTGTGAGAGTGTATATGTGTATGGGCGTGAGTGTGTGTGAGAGGTTTTGTGAATTTGTGTGGGAGTGAAGATGTGTGAATGTGTGGGAGTGGGTGTTTGTGGGTGTGTATAAGAACTGTTGCGAGATTGTGTGATATTGAGTGTGTGTTTGGGTGTCTATGTGGTTTCATGCATGTGTGTGGGACTGAACGTGCGGGTCTGGGCGTGTGTCTGTGTGAGTGTTTGAGTGGAATGGGGTGAAATATGATGCAACAAAGGTTCCTGAGAGGTTTGAAAGCGATATTGGCCTTCTCTGATGGAACGGAAAGCCATAGAACGTGGTGGGAGGCTACAGATAGAAGAGCAATGTTGTGGAACGGACTGTAATGCAGTGTATTGTGATGCAATAGATGGTTCCTGTGTGTTATGGAAAAGAATGGATCGTTCTTTGATGGAATGAAACGCAGTAGAACGTGGTGGATTGTTGCGGAATGGAGTGGAATGTTGTGATGTGGAGTGCAATGCAGTGCATTGTGACGCAAGGGAGGGAAACCGAGCGGTTTGGACACGAAGGGAGCCTTCTTTCCAGGAATGGAAGGCTGTAAAAGGTGAAAGATTGTCAGGTACTGGAGTAGAATATTGTGGAGTGGAGTCGAACGGGGTGCCATTTGATGCAATAGACGGTTTCTCATTGTGTTTTAAGCGAATGGATTTATGTGCACGTGATTGTGCAGCTGTGTGTGTTTGTGTGTCTATTTTTGATAGGGATTGAGTGTGTGCATTTGTCACTGTGTGTACGGTTTTGAGAGAGGTTGCTGTGTCAGCGTGCAGGTGTGTGAGTGGCTGAGCAAGAGTGTCTGTATATGCGAGGGCGTGACCATGTTTATAAGAGGGTGATTATATAAGTGTTTAAGTGTGTGTGTGAGAGTTTGACAGCATTTGAATGTATGAGTGCGTGTGAGCATGTTACTGTGTGAGTGTCTCTGTGTAGTTTTGTAAGTGTATGTGACATTTTGTCTGAGTGCGTGAGTCTGTGTTTTGGTGTGAGTGATTGTGTGCGTGATATTGTGCGCACGTTTGTGTCTGTGCGTTTGTCAGCATTCGTGTGTGTGTCTGTGTGTGACAGTTTGTGTGTCTGTGTTTATGGAGGTGTGTGTCTGTGTGAGTGGGTGTGATACTGAATATGAGATAGTGTGAGTTTCTTCGAGTGTGAGTGTGTAAGTGTGCAAGGTGCAGTGTCTCAGTGTGTGAATGTGAAGTAAGGTCTTATGTGATTGTGTTTTATTTATTGTGAGGAGAGTTTTACTCTTCAGGTGAGTGTGTAAATGTGAGAGACCATTTGTGTGAGTGGGAGTGTTACTCTGCATGTATGAGGGACAGTGTGTGTTTGTGTTTGAACGGGAGTCCATGTGAGTCTTAGATTATATGTGTGCAGTTGTGGGAGTGTGTGCGAGAGGTGAGTGGGACTGTGTGGGTGCGACTGTGTATCTCTGGTAGAGTATGTGTATGTGTGACTGAATGTATCTGTTTGAGAGAGTGTGTGTGCACGTGTGTGTTAGTGTATAAGTGTTGATATGCCTGTGTGTTTCAGTGAGGGTGAGTGTAAGTGTGTGTTAGTGTGTGCGTGAGTGTGTGTGTGTATGTGTGATTGACTGAATGTTTTCGAGATTATTGGAGATACTTTGAGTGTGTGTGAGTGTGTGACTTTGTGTGTGAATGTGTGTGTGAGGGTGCACACGTGTGAGGGACTTGGTGTGAGTGTGAAACTGTGCATGTGTCAGCATGCATATGTGTGTGTGATGGTGGGTGTATGAGTGTGAATGACTGAGTGTGTAGGGCCATGAATGGGACTGAGTGTTTGTGAGTGTGTATACAAGTCTGTTGCGTGATTGTGTGTGATTGTGTTATTCTGTGTGTGTGTGGTTCGGTGGTTTTCTGTGTGTGTGGGCCTGTGCATGTGTGTGTGTGTGTGCGACTGAGTGAGAGAGTGCTTGCTTGTGCGTGTGTCTTTGTGTTGTGTCAGTGTGAGTGTTTGAGGGGAATGGGGTGAAATATGATGCCTCCAATGTTGCGATGGTTTGTGACATTTTGTGTGAGTGGGAGTGTTGGAGTGCGAGAGAGTGCGTGATTGCGTGTGAGCCTGTGAGTGTGTGTATGTGTTTGTGAGTGTGTGTGATGGTGACATTGCGTGAGGGTGCATTTGTGTCTGCATACGTGTAAGTGTGCTTTGGACATGTGTGAATGTATGTAGGTCTATGTGTGAGTGTGTGTGTTTGTGGATATGTGATGGTGTGGGTCACTGTGAGTGTGCAGGTGAGCAAGGTGCTGTGCGAGCGTGTGTCAGAGTGTGAAGGGCGTTCGTGTGTGACTGTGTGAGATAGTATGAGCAGGTGTGTTTTAGTGTTATGTGTGTGTGTTTGTGAGAGATTAGCTGTGTGAGTGGGAGTGTTACTCTGAGTGTATGTGTGACTGTGTGTTTGGGTATGTAAGAATGCGTGTGAGTGTGTTTTAGTTTGTGAGTGTGCAGGTTTAGGAGCGTGTGTGCATGAGATGTGCGACTGTATGATTGTGCGTCATTCTGCATATGTATGTGCCTGGTTGTGAATGTGTGAGCATGTGTGAGTGAATGTGTGATTTTGGGTGTGTGTTCAAGGGCATGTTAGTGTCAGAGTTCAGGAGTGCTTATGTCTGTGTGTATATCAGTGTGTGTGAGTATATGTGGGAGATGTAGGTGCATGAGTGTGAGTGTTTCTATGTGTGTCTGTGTGCGTAATGGGGTGTGACTCTGTGTTAAGGTCACTGTGAGTGACTGTGTGTTTGAGTGTGTGTCAGTGTGTGTGAGTTTGTGTATGACTGTGTGAGTGTGAGTTTGCACATGTGTGAGGGAATTTATTTGAGTGTGTGTCAATATGTTTGTGTGAGAGTGTATAAGTGTATGGGCGTGAGTGTGTGTGAGAGGTTTTGTGAGTTTGTGTGGGAGTGCAGATGTGTGAATGTGTGGGAGTGGGTGTTTGTGGGTGTGTATAAGAACTGTTGCGAGATTGTGTGATATTGAGTGTGTGTTTGGGTGTCTATGTGGTTTCATGCATGTGTGTGGGACTGAACGTGCGGGTCTGGGCGTGTGTCTGTGTGAGTGTGTGAGTGGAATGGGGTGAAATATGATGCAACAAAGGTTCCTGAGAGGTTTGAAAGCGATATTGGCCTTCTCTGATGGAACGGAAAGCCATGGAACGTGGTGGGAGGCTACAGATAGAAGAGCAATGTTGTGGAACGGACTGTAATGCAGTGTATTGTGATGCAATAGATGGTTCCTGTGTGTTATGGAAAAGAATGGATCGTTCTTTGATGGAATGAAACGCAGTAGAACGTGGTGGATTGTTGCGGAATGGAGTGGAATGTTGTGATGTGGAGTGCAATGCAGTGCATTGTGACGCAAGGGAGGGAAACCGAACGGTTTGGACACGAAGGGAGCCTTCTTTCCAGGAATGGAAGGCAGTAAAAGGTGAAAGATTGTCAGGTACTGGAGTAGAATATTGTGGAGTGGAGTCGAACGGGGTGCCATTTGATGCAATAGACGGTTTCTCATTGTGTTTTAAGCGAATGGATTTATGTGCACGTGATTGTGCAGCTGTGTGTGTTTGTGTGTCTATTTTTGATAGGGATTGAGTGTGTGCATTTGTCACTGTGTGTACGGTTTTGAGAGAGGTTGCTGTGTCAGCGTGCAGGTGTGTGAGTGGCTGAGCAAGAGTGTCTGTATATGCGAGGGCGTGACCATGTTTATAAGAGGGTGATTATATAAGTGTTTAAGTGTGTGTGTGAGAGTTTGACAGCATTTGAATGTATGAGTGCGTGTGAGCATGTTACTGTGTGAGTGTCTCTGTGTAGTTTTGTAAGTGTATGTGACATTTTGTCTGAGTGCGTGAGTCTGTGTTTTGGTGTGAGTGATTGTGTGCGTGATATTGTGCGCACGTTTGTGTCTGTGCGTTTGTCAGCATTCGTGTGTGTGTCTGTGTGTGACAGTTTGTGTGTCTGTGTTTATGGAGGTGTGTGTCTGTGTGAGTGGGTGTGATACTGAATATGAGATAGTGTGAGTTTCTTCGAGTGTGAGTGTGTAAGTGTGCAAGGTGCAGTGTCTCAGTGTGTGAATGTGAAGTAAGGTCTTATGTGATTGTGTTTTATTTATTGTGAGGAGAGTTTTACTCTTCAGGTGAGTGTGTAAATGTGAGAGACCATTTGTGTGAGTGGGAGTGTTACTCTGCATGTATGAGGGACAGTGTGTGTTTGTGTTTGAACGGGAGTCCATGTGAGTCTTAGATTATATGTGTGCAGTTGTGGGAGTGTGTGCGAGAGGTGAGTGGGACTGTGTGGGTGCGACTGTGTATCTCTGGTAGAGTATGTGTATGTGTGACTGAATGTATCTGTTTGAGAGAGTGTGTGTGCACGTGTGTGTTAGTGTATAAGTGTTGATATGCCTGTGTGTTTCAGTGAGGGTGAGTGTAAGTGTGTGTTAGTGTGTGCGTGAGTGTGTGTGTGTATGTGTGATTGACTGAATGTTTTCGAGATTATTGGAGATACTTTGAGTGTGTGTGAGTGTGTGACTTTGTGTGTGAATGTGTGTGTGAGGGTGCACACGTGTGAGGGACTTGGTGTGAGTGTGAAACTGTGCATGTGTCAGCATGCATATGTGTGTGTGATGGTGGGTGTATGAGTGTGAATGACTGAGTGTGTAGGGCCATGAATGGGACTGAGTGTTTGTGAGTGTGTATACAAGTCTGTTGCGTGATTGTGTGTGATTGTGTTATTCTGTGTGTGTGTGGTTCGGTGGTTTTCTGTGTGTGTGGGCCTGTGCATGTGTGTGTGTGTGTGCGACTGAGTGAGAGAGTGCTTGCTTGTGCGTGTGTCTTTGTGTTGTGTCAGTGTGAGTGTTTGAGGGGAATGGGGTGAAATATGATGCCTCCAATGTTGCGATGGTTTGTGACATTTTGTGTGAGTGGGAGTGTTGGAGTGCGAGAGAGTGCGTGATTGCGTGTGAGCCTGTGAGTGTGTGTATGTGTTTGTGAGTGTGTGTGATGGTGACATTGCGTGAGGGTGCATTTGTGTCTGCATACGTGTAAGTGTGCTTTGGACATGTGCGAATGTATGTAGGTCTATGTGTGAGTGTGTGTGTTTGTGGATATGTGATGGTGTGGGTCACTGTGAGTGTGCAGGTGAGCAAGGTGCTGTGCGAGCGTGTGTCAGAGTGTGAAGGGCGTTCGTATGTGACTGTGTGAGATAGTATGAGCAGGTGTGTTTTAGTGTTATGTGTGTGTGTTTGTGAGAGATTAGCTGTGTGAGTGGGAGTGTTACTCTGAGTGTATGTGTGACTGTGTGTTTGGGTATGTAAGAATGCGTGTGAGTGTGTTTTAGTTTGTGAGTGTGCAGGTTTAGGAGCGTGTGTGCATGAGATGTGCGACTGTATGATTGTGCGTCATTCTGCATATGTATGTGCCTGGTTGTGAATGTGTGAGCATGTGTGAGTGAATGTGTGATTTTGGGTGTGTGTTCAAGGGCATGTTAGTGTCAGAGTTCAGGAGTGCTTATGTCTGTGTGTATATCAGTGTGTGTGAGTATATGTGGGAGATGTAGGTGCATGAGTGTGAGTGTTTCTATGTGTGTCTGTGTGCGTAATGGGGTGTGACTCTATGTGTTAAGGTCTCTGTGAGAGACTGTGTGTTTGAGTGTGGGTCAGTGTGTGTGAGTTTGTGTATGACTGTGTGAGTGTGAGTTTGCACATGTGTGAGGGACTTTATTTGAGTGTGTGTCAATGTGTTTGTGTGAGAGTGTATATGTGTATGGGCGTGAGTGTGTGTGAGAGGTTTTGTGAATTTGTGTGGGAGTGAAGATGTGTGAATGTGTGGGAGTGGGTGTTTGTGGGTGTGTATAAGAACTGTTGCGAGATTGTGTGATATTGAGTGTGTGTTTGGGTGTCTATGTGGTTTCATGCATGTGTGTGGGACTGAACGTGCGGGTCTGGGCGTGTGTCTGTGTGAGTGTTTGAGTGGAATGGGGTGAAATATGATGCAACAAAGGTTCCTGAGAGGTTTGAAAGCGATATTGGCCTTCTCTGATGGAACGGAAAGCCATAGAACGTGGTGGGAGGCTACAGATAGAAGAGCAATGTTGTGGAACGGACTGTAATGCAGTGTATTGTGATGCAATAGATGGTTCCTGTGTGTTATGGAAAAGAATGGATCGTTCTTTGATGGAATGAAACGCAGTAGAACGTGGTGGATTGTTGCGGAATGGAGTGGAATGTTGTGATGTGGAGTGCAATGCAGTGCATTGTGACGCAAGGGAGGGAAACCGAGCGGTTTGGACACGAAGGGAGCCTTCTTTCCAGGAATGGAAGGCTGTAAAAGGTGAAAGATTGTCAGGTACTGGAGTAGAATATTGTGGAGTGGAGTCGAACGGGGTGCCATTTGATGCAATAGACGGTTTCTCATTGTGTTTTAAGCGAATGGATTTATGTGCACGTGATTGTGCAGCTGTGTGTGTTTGTGTGTCTATTTTTGATAGGGATTGAGTGTGTGCATTTGTCACTGTGTGTACGGTTTTGAGAGAGGTTGCTGTGTCAGCGTGCAGGTGTGTGAGTGGCTGAGCAAGAGTGTCTGTATATGCGAGGGCGTGACCATGTTTATAAGAGGGTGATTATATAAGTGTTTAAGTGTGTGTGTGAGAGTTTGACAGCATTTGAATGTATGAGTGCGTGTGAGCATGTTACTGTGTGAGTGTCTCTGTGTAGTTTTGTAAGTGTATGTGACATTTTGTCTGAGTGCGTGAGTCTGTGTTTTGGTGTGAGTGATTGTGTGCGTGATATTGTGCGCACGTTTGTGTCTGTGCGTTTGTCAGCATTCGTGTGTGTGTCTGTGTGTGACAGTTTGTGTGTCTGTGTTTATGGAGGTGTGTGTCTGTGTGAGTGGGTGTGATACTGAATATGAGATAGTGTGAGTTTCTTCGAGTGTGAGTGTGTAAGTGTGCAAGGTGCAGTGTCTCAGTGTGTGAATGTGAAGTAAGGTCTTATGTGATTGTGTTTTATTTATTGTGAGGAGAGTTTTACTCTTCAGGTGAGTGTGTAAATGTGAGAGACCATTTGTGTGAGTGGGAGTGTTACTCTGCATGTATGAGGGACAGTGTGTGTTTGTGTTTGAACGGGAGTCCATGTGAGTCTTAGATTATATGTGTGCAGTTGTGGGAGTGTGTGCGAGAGGTGAGTGGGACTGTGTGGGTGCGACTGTGTATCTCTGGTAGAGTATGTGTATGTGTGACTGAATGTATCTGTTTGAGAGAGTGTGTGTGCACGTGTGTGTTAGTGTATAAGTGTTGATATGCCTGTGTGTTTCAGTGAGGGTGAGTGTAAGTGTGTGTTAGTGTGTGCGTGAGTGTGTGTGTGTATGTGTGATTGACTGAATGTTTTCGAGATTATTGGAGATACTTTGAGTGTGTGTGAGTGTGTGACTTTGTGTGTGAATGTGTGTGTGAGGGTGCACACGTGTGAGGGACTTGGTGTGAGTGTGAAACTGTGCATGTGTCAGCATGCATATGTGTGTGTGATGGTGGGTGTATGAGTGTGAATGACTGAGTGTGTAGGGCCATGAATGGGACTGAGTGTTTGTGAGTGTGTATACAAGTCTGTTGCGTGATTGTGTGTGATTGTGTTATTCTGTGTGTGTGTGGTTCGGTGGTTTTCTGTGTGTGTGGGCCTGTGCATGTGTGTGTGTGTGTGCGACTGAGTG
Organism: Manis pentadactyla; assembly: GCF_030020395.1. Lineage (NCBI taxonomy): Eukaryota > Metazoa > Chordata > Mammalia > Pholidota > Manidae > Manis > Manis pentadactyla. The sequence continues at coordinate 222,753 of NW_026644607.1, read as the reverse complement.
AGAGAGTGCTTGCTTGTGCGTGTGTCTTTGTGTTGTGTCAGTGTGAGTGTTTGAGGGGAATGGGGTGAAATATGATGCCTCCAATGTTGCGATGGTTTGTGACATTTTGTGTGAGTGGGAGTGTTGGAGTGCGAGAGAGTGCGTGATTGCGTGTGAGCCTGTGAGTGTGTGTATGTGTTTGTGAGTGTGTGTGATGGTGACATTGCGTGAGGGTGCATTTGTGTCTGCATACGTGTAAGTGTGCTTTGGACATGTGTGAATGTATGTAGGTCTATGTGTGAGTGTGTGTGTTTGTGGATATGTGATGGTGTGGGTCACTGTGAGTGTGCAGGTGAGCAAGGTGCTGTGCGAGCGTGTGTCAGAGTGTGAAGGGCGTTCGTGTGTGACTGTGTGAGATAGTATGAGCAGGTGTGTTTTAGTGTTATGTGTGTGTGTTTGTGAGAGATTAGCTGTGTGAGTGGGAGTGTTACTCTGAGTGTATGTGTGACTGTGTGTTTGGGTATGTAAGAATGCGTGTGAGTGTGTTTTAGTTTGTGAGTGTGCAGGTTTAGGAGCGTGTGTGCATGAGATGTGCGACTGTATGATTGTGCGTCATTCTGCATATGTATGTGCCTGGTTGTGAATGTGTGAGCATGTGTGAGTGAATGTGTGATTTTGGGTGTGTGTTCAAGGGCATGTTAGTGTCAGAGTTCAGGAGTGCTTATGTCTGTGTGTATATCAGTGTGTGTGAGTATATGTGGGAGATGTAGGTGCATGAGTGTGAGTGTTTCTATGTGTGTCTGTGTGCGTAATGGGGTGTGACTCTGTGTTAAGGTCACTGTGAGTGACTGTGTGTTTGAGTGTGTGTCAGTGTGTGTGAGTTTGTGTATGACTGTGTGAGTGTGAGTTTGCACATGTGTGAGGGAATTTATTTGAGTGTGTGTCAATATGTTTGTGTGAGAGTGTATAAGTGTATGGGCGTGAGTGTGTGTGAGAGGTTTTGTGAGTTTGTGTGGGAGTGCAGATGTGTGAATGTGTGCGAGTGGGTGTTTGTGGGTGTGTATAAGAACTGTTGCGAGATTGTGTGATATTGAGTGTGTGTTTGGGTGTCTATGTGGTTTCATGCATGTGTGTGGGACTGAACGTGCGGGTCTGGGCGTGTGTCTGTGTGAGTGTGTGAGTGGAATGGGGTGAAATATGATGCAACAAAGGTTCCTGAGAGGTTTGAAAGCGATATTGGCCTTCTCTGATGGAACGGAAAGCCATGGAACGTGGTGGGAGGCTACAGATAGAAGAGCAATGTTGTGGAACGGACTGTAATGCAGTGTATTGTGATGCAATAGATGGTTCCTGTGTGTTATGGAAAAGAATGGATCGTTCTTTGATGGAATGAAACGCAGTAGAACGTGGTGGATTGTTGCGGAATGGAGTGGAATGTTGTGATGTGGAGTGCAATGCAGTGCATTGTGACGCAAGGGAGGGAAACCGAACGGTTTGGACACGAAGGGAGCCTTCTTTCCAGGAATGGAAGGCAGTAAAAGGTGAAAGATTGTCAGGTACTGGAGTAGAATATTGTGGAGTGGAGTCGAACGGGGTGCCATTTGATGCAATAGACGGTTTCTCATTGTGTTTTAAGCGAATGGATTTATGTGCACGTGATTGTGCAGCTGTGTGTGTTTGTGTGTCTATTTTTGATAGGGATTGAGTGTGTGCATTTGTCACTGTGTGTACGGTTTTGAGAGAGGTTGCTGTGTCAGCGTGCAGGTGTGTGAGTGGCTGAGCAAGAGTGTCTGTATATGCGAGGGCGTGACCATGTTTATAAGAGGGTGATTATATAAGTGTTTAAGTGTGTGTGTGAGAGTTTGACAGCATTTGAATGTATGAGTGCGTGTGAGCATGTTACTGTGTGAGTGTCTCTGTGTAGTTTTGTAAGTGTATGTGACATTTTGTCTGAGTGCGTGAGTCTGTGTTTTGGTGTGAGTGATTGTGTGCGTGATATTGTGCGCACGTTTGTGTCTGTGCGTTTGTCAGCATTCGTGTGTGTGTCTGTGTGTGACAGTTTGTGTGTCTGTGTTTATGGAGGTGTGTGTCTGTGTGAGTGGGTGTGATACTGAATATGAGATAGTGTGAGTTTCTTCGAGTGTGAGTGTGTAAGTGTGCAAGGTGCAGTGTCTCAGTGTGTGAATGTGAAGTAAGGTCTTATGTGATTGTGTTTTATTTATTGTGAGGAGAGTTTTACTCTTCAGGTGAGTGTGTAAATGTGAGAGACCATTTGTGTGAGTGGGAGTGTTACTCTGCATGTATGAGGGACAGTGTGTGTTTGTGTTTGAACGGGAGTCCATGTGAGTCTTAGATTATATGTGTGCAGTTGTGGGAGTGTGTGCGAGAGGTGAGTGGGACTGTGTGGGTGCGACTGTGTATCTCTGGTAGAGTATGTGTATGTGTGACTGAATGTATCTGTTTGAGAGAGTGTGTGTGCACGTGTGTGTTAGTGTATAAGTGTTGATATGCCTGTGTGTTTCAGTGAGGGTGAGTGTAAGTGTGTGTTAGTGTGTGCGTGAGTGTGTGTGTGTATGTGTGATTGACTGAATGTTTTCGAGATTATTGGAGATACTTTGAGTGTGTGTGAGTGTGTGACTTTGTGTGTGAATGTGTGTGTGAGGGTGCACACGTGTGAGGGACTTGGTGTGAGTGTGAAACTGTGCATGTGTCAGCATGCATATGTGTGTGTGATGGTGGGTGTATGAGTGTGAATGACTGAGTGTGTAGGGCCATGAATGGGACTGAGTGTTTGTGAGTGTGTATACAAGTCTGTTGCGTGATTGTGTGTGATTGTGTTATTCTGTGTGTGTGTGGTTCGGTGGTTTTCTGTGTGTGTGGGCCTGTGCATGTGTGTGTGTGTGTGCGACTGAGTGAGAGAGTGCTTGCTTGTGCGTGTGTCTTTGTGTTGTGTCAGTGTGAGTGTTTGAGGGGAATGGGGTGAAATATGATGCCTCCAATGTTGCGATGGTTTGTGACATTTTGTGTGAGTGGGAGTGTTGGAGTGCGAGAGAGTGCGTGATTGCGTGTGAGCCTGTGAGTGTGTGTATGTGTTTGTGAGTGTGTGTGATGGTGACATTGCGTGAGGGTGCATTTGTGTCTGCATACGTGTAAGTGTGCTTTGGACATGTGCGAATGTATGTAGGTCTATGTGTGAGTGTGTGTGTTTGTGGATATGTGATGGTGTGGGTCACTGTGAGTGTGCAGGTGAGCAAGGTGCTGTGCGAGCGTGTGTCAGAGTGTGAAGGGCGTTCGTATGTGACTGTGTGAGATAGTATGAGCAGGTGTGTTTTAGTGTTATGTGTGTGTGTTTGTGAGAGATTAGCTGTGTGAGTGGGAGTGTTACTCTGAGTGTATGTGTGACTGTGTGTTTGGGTATGTAAGAATGCGTGTGAGTGTGTTTTAGTTTGTGAGTGTGCAGGTTTAGGAGCGTGTGTGCATGAGATGTGCGACTGTATGATTGTGCGTCATTCTGCATATGTATGTGCCTGGTTGTGAATGTGTGAGCATGTGTGAGTGAATGTGTGATTTTGGGTGTGTGTTCAAGGGCATGTTAGTGTCAGAGTTCAGGAGTGCTTATGTCTGTGTGTATATCAGTGTGTGTGAGTATATGTGGGAGATGTAGGTGCATGAGTGTGAGTGTTTCTATGTGTGTCTGTGTGCGTAATGGGGTGTGACTCTATGTGTTAAGGTCTCTGTGAGAGACTGTGTGTTTGAGTGTGGGTCAGTGTGTGTGAGTTTGTGTATGACTGTGTGAGTGTGAGTTTGCACATGTGTGAGGGACTTTATTTGAGTGTGTGTCAATGTGTTTGTGTGAGAGTGTATATGTGTATGGGCGTGAGTGTGTGTGAGAGGTTTTGTGAATTTGTGTGGGAGTGAAGATGTGTGAATGTGTGGGAGTGGGTGTTTGTGGGTGTGTATAAGAACTGTTGCGAGATTGTGTGATATTGAGTGTGTGTTTGGGTGTCTATGTGGTTTCATGCATGTGTGTGGGACTGAACGTGCGGGTCTGGGCGTGTGTCTGTGTGAGTGTTTGAGTGGAATGGGGTGAAATATGATGCAACAAAGGTTCCTGAGAGGTTTGAAAGCGATATTGGCCTTCTCTGATGGAACGGAAAGCCATAGAACGTGGTGGGAGGCTACAGATAGAAGAGCAATGTTGTGGAACGGACTGTAATGCAGTGTATTGTGATGCAATAGATGGTTCCTGTGTGTTATGGAAAAGAATGGATCGTTCTTTGATGGAATGAAACGCAGTAGAACGTGGTGGATTGTTGCGGAATGGAGTGGAATGTTGTGATGTGGAGTGCAATGCAGTGCATTGTGACGCAAGGGAGGGAAACCGAGCGGTTTGGACACGAAGGGAGCCTTCTTTCCAGGAATGGAAGGCTGTAAAAGGTGAAAGATTGTCAGGTACTGGAGTAGAATATTGTGGAGTGGAGTCGAACGGGGTGCCATTTGATGCAATAGACGGTTTCTCATTGTGTTTTAAGCGAATGGATTTATGTGCACGTGATTGTGCAGCTGTGTGTGTTTGTGTGTCTATTTTTGATAGGGATTGAGTGTGTGCATTTGTCACTCTGTGTACGGTTTTGAGAGAGGTTGCTGTGTCAGCGTGCAGGTGTGTGAGTGGCTGAGCAAGAGTGTCTGTATATGCGAGGGCGTGACCATGTTTATGAGAGGGTGATTATATAAGTGTTTAAGTGTGTGTGTGAGAGTTTGACAGCATTTGAATGTATGAGTGCGTGTGAGCATGTTACTGTGTGAGTGTCTCTGTGTAGTTTTGTAAGTGTATGTGACATTTTGTCTGAGTGCGTGAGTCTGTGTTTTGGTGTGAGTGATTGTGTGCGTGATATTGTGCGCACGTTTGTGTCTGTGCGTTTGTCAGCATTCGTGTGTGTGTCTGTGTGTGACAGTTTGTGTGTCTGTGTTTATGGAGGTGTGTGTCTGTGTGAGTGGGTGTGATACTGAATATGAGATAGTGTGAGTTTCTTCGAGTGTGAGTGTGTAAGTGTGCAAGGTGCAGTGTCTCAGTGTGTGAATGTGAAGTAAGGTCTTATGTGATTGTGTTTTATTTATTGTGAGGAGAGTTTTACTCTTCAGGTGAGTGTGTAAATGTGAGAGACCATTTGTGTGAGTGGGAGTGTTACTCTGCATGTATGAGGGACAGTGTGTGTTTGTGTTTGAACGGGAGTCCATGTGAGTCTTAGATTATATGTGTGCAGTTGTGGGAGTGTGTGCGAGAGGTGAGTGGGACTGTGTGGGTGCGACTGTGTATCTCTGGTAGAGTATGTGTATGTGTGACTGAATGTATCTGTTTGAGAGAGTGTGTGTGCACGTGTGTGTTAGTGTATAAGTGTTGATATGCCTGTGTGTTTCAGTGAGGGTGAGTGTAAGTGTGTGTTAGTGTGTGCGTGAGTGTGTGTGTGTATGTGTGATTGACTGAATGTTTTCGAGATTATTGGAGATACTTTGAGTGTGTGTGAGTGTGTGACTTTGTGTGTGAATGTGTGTGTGAGGGTGCACACGTGTGAGGGACTTGGTGTGAGTGTGAAACTGTGCATGTGTCAGCATGCATATGTGTGTGTGATGGTGGGTGTATGAGTGTGAATGACTGAGTGTGTAGGGCCATGAATGGGACTGAGTGTTTGTGAGTGTGTATACAAGTCTGTTGCGTGATTGTGTGTGATTGTGTTATTCTGTGTGTGTGTGGTTCGGTGGTTTTCTGTGTGTGTGGGCCTGTGCATGTGTGTGTGTGTGCGACTGAGTGAGAGAGTGCTTGCTTGTGCGTGTGTCTTTGTGTTGTGTCAGTGTGAGTGTTTGAGGGGAATGGGGTGAAATATGATGCCTCCAATGTTGCGATGGTTTGTGACATTTTGTGTGAGTGGGAGTGTTGGAGTGCGAGAGAGTGCGTGATTGCGTGTGAGCCTGTGAGTGTGTGTATGTGTTTGTGAGTGTGTGTGATGGTGACATTGCGTGAGGGTGCATTTGTGTCTGCATACGTGTAAGTGTGCTTTGGACATGTGTGAATGTATGTAGGTCTATGTGTGAGTGTGTGTGTTTGTGGATATGTGATGGTGTGGGTCACTGTGAGTGTGCAGGTGAGCAAGGTGCTGTGCGAGCGTGTGTCAGAGTGTGAAGGGCGTTCGTGTGTGACTGTGTGAGATAGTATGAGCAGGTGTGTTTTAGTGTTATGTGTGTGTTTGTGAGAGATTAGCTGTGTGAGTGGGAGTGTTACTCTGAGTGTATGTGTGACTGTGTGTTTGGGTATGTAAGAATGCGTGTGAGTGTGTTTTAGTTTGTGAGTGTGCAGGTTTAGGAGCGTGTGTGCATGAGATGTGCGACTGTATGATTGTGCGTCATTCTGCATATGTATGTGCCTGGTTGTGAATGTGTGAGCATGTGTGAGTGAATGTGTGATTTTGGGTGTGTGTTCAAGGGCATGTTAGTGTCAGAGTTCAGGAGTGCTTATGTCTGTGTGTATATCAGTGTGTGTGAGTATATGTGGGAGATGTAGGTGCATGAGTGTGAGTGTTTCTATGTGTGTCTGTGTGCGTAATGGGGTGTGACTCTATGTGTTAAGGTCTCTGTGAGAGACTGTGTGTTTGAGTGTGGGTCAGTGTGTGTGAGTTTGTGTATGACTGTGTGAGTGTGAGTTTGCACATGTGTGAGGGACTTTATTTGAGTGTGTGTCAATGTGTTTGTGTGAGAGTGTATATGTGTATGGGCGTGAGTGTGTGTGAGAGGTTTTGTGAATTTGTGTGGGAGTGAAGATGTGTGAATGTGTGGGAGTGGGTGTTTGTGGGTGTGTATAAGAACTGTTGCGAGATTGTGTGATATTGAGTGTGTGTTTGGGTGTCTATGTGGTTTCATGCATGTGTGTGGGACTGAACGTGCGGGTCTGGGCGTGTGTCTGTGTGAGTGTTTGAGTGGAATGGGGTGAAATATGATGCAACAAAGGTTCCTGAGAGGTTTGAAAGCGATATTGGCCTTCTCTGATGGAACGGAAAGCCATAGAACGTGGTGGGAGGCTACAGATAGAAGAGCAATGTTGTGGAACGGACTGTAATGCAGTGTATTGTGATGCAATAGATGGTTCCTGTGTGTTATGGAAAAGAATGGATCGTTCTTTGATGGAATGAAACGCAGTAGAACGTGGTGGATTGTTGCGGAATGGAGTGGAATGTTGTGATGTGGAGTGCAATGCAGTGCATTGTGACGCAAGGGAGGGAAACCGAGCGGTTTGGACACGAAGGGAGCCTTCTTTCCAGGAATGGAAGGCTGTAAAAGGTGAAAGATTGTCAGGTACTGGAGTAGAATATTGTGGAGTGGAGTCGAACGGGGTGCCATTTGATGCAATAGACGGTTTCTCATTGTGTTTTAAGCGAATGGATTTATGTGCACGTGATTGTGCAGCTGTGTGTGTTTGTGTGTCTATTTTTGATAGGGATTGAGTGTGTGCATTTGTCACTGTGTGTACGGTTTTGAGAGAGGTTGCTGTGTCAGCGTGCAGGTGTGTGAGTGGCTGAGCAAGAGTGTCTGTATATGCGAGGGCGTGACCATGTTTATAAGAGGGTGATTATATAAGTGTTTAAGTGTGTGTGTGAGAGTTTGACAGCATTTGAATGTATGAGTGCGTGTGAGCATGTTACTGTGTGAGTGTCTCTGTGTAGTTTTGTAAGTGTATGTGACATTTTGTCTGAGTGCGTGAGTCTGTGTTTTGGTGTGAGTGATTGTGTGCGTGATATTGTGCGCACGTTTGTGTCTGTGCGTTTGTCAGCATTCGTGTGTGTGTCTGTGTGTGACAGTTTGTGTGTCTGTGTTTATGGAGGTGTGTGTCTGTGTGAGTGGGTGTGATACTGAATATGAGATAGTGTGAGTTTCTTCGAGTGTGAGTGTGTAAGTGTGCAAGGTGCAGTGTCTCAGTGTGTGAATGTGAAGTAAGGTCTTATGTGATTGTGTTTTATTTATTGTGAGGAGAGTTTTACTCTTCAGGTGAGTGTGTAAATGTGAGAGACCATTTGTGTGAGTGGGAGTGTTACTCTGCATGTATGAGGGACAGTGTGTGTTTGTGTTTGAACGGGAGTCCATGTGAGTCTTAGATTATATGTGTGCAGTTGTGGGAGTGTGTGCGAGAGGTGAGTGGGACTGAGTGGGTGCGACTGTGTATCTCTGGTAGAGTATGTGTATGTGTGACTGAATGTATCTGTTTGAGAGAGTGTGTGTGCACGTGTGTGTTAGTGTATAAGTGTTGATATGCCTGTGTGTTTCAGTGAGGGTGAGTGTAAGTGTGTGTTAGTGTGTGCGTGAGTGTGTGTGTGTATGTGTGATTGACTGAATGTTTTCGAGATTATTGGAGATACTTTGAGTGTGTGTGAGTGTGTGACTTTGTGTGTGAATGTGTGTGTGAGGGTGCACACGTGTGAGGGACTTGGTGTGAGTGTGAAACTGTGCATGTGTCAGCATGCATATGTGTGTGTGATGGTGGGTGTATGAGTGTGAATGACTGAGTGTGTAGGGCCATGAATGGGACTGAGTGTTTGTGAGTGTGTATACAAGTCTGTTGCGTGATTGTGTGTGATTGTGTTATTCTGTGTGTGTGTGGTTCGGTGGTTTTCTGTGTGTGTGGGCCTGTGCATGTGTGTGTGTGTGTGCGACTGAGTGAGAGAGTGCTTGCTTGTGCGTGTGTCTTTGTGTTGTGTCAGTGTGAGTGTTTGAGGGGAATGGGGTGAAATATGATGCCTCCAATGTTGCGATGGTTTGTGACATTTTGTGTGAGTGGGAGTGTTGGAGTGCGAGAGAGTGCGTGATTGCGTGTGAGCCTGTGAGTGTGTGTATGTGTTTGTGAGTGTGTGTGATGGTGACATTGCGTGAGGGTGCATTTGTGTCTGCATACGTGTAAGTGTGCTTTGGACATGTGTGAATGTATGTAGGTCTATGTGTGAGTGTGTGTGTTTGTGGATATGTGATGGTGTGGGTCACTGTGAGTGTGCAGGTGAGCAAGGTGCTGTGCGAGCGTGTGTCAGAGTGTGAAGGGCGTTCGTGTGTGACTGTGTGAGATAGTATGAGCAGGTGTGTTTTAGTGTTATGTGTGTGTTTGTGAGAGATTAGCTGTGTGAGTGGGAGTGTTACTCTGAGTGTATGTGTGACTGTGTGTTTGGGTATGTAAGAATGCGTGTGAGTGTGTTTTAGTTTGTGAGTGTGCAGGTTTAGGAGCGTGTGTGCATGAGATGTGCGACTGTATGATTGTGCGTCATTCTGCATATGTATGTGCCTGGTTGTGAATGTGTGAGCATGTGTGAGTGAATGTGTGATTTTGGGTGTGTGTTCAAGGGCATGTTAGTGTCAGAGTTCAGGAGTGCTTATGTCTGTGTGTATATCAGTGTGTGTGAGTATATGTGGGAGATGTAGGTGCATGAGTGTGAGTGTTTCTATGTGTGTCTGTGTGCGTAATGGGGTGTGACTCTATGTGTTAAGGTCTCTGTGAGAGACTGTGTGTTTGAGTGTGGGTCAGTGTGTGTGAGTTTGTGTATGACTGTGTGAGTGTGAGTTTGCACATGTGTGAGGGACTTTATTTGAGTGTGTGTCAATGTGTTTGTGTGAGAGTGTATATGTGTATGGGCGTGAGTGTGTGTGAGAGGTTTTGTGAATTTGTGTGGGAGTGAAGATGTGTGAATGTGTGGGAGTGGGTGTTTGTGGGTGTGTATAAGAACTGTTGCGAGATTGTGTGATATTGAGTGTGTGTTTGGGTGTCTATGTGGTTTCATGCATGTGTGTGGGACTGAACGTGCGGGTCTGGGCGTGTGTCTGTGTGAGTGTTTGAGTGGAATGGGGTGAAATATGATGCAACAAAGGTTCCTGAGAGGTTTGAAAGCGATATTGGCCTTCTCTGATGGAACGGAAAGCCATAGAACGTGGTGGGAGGCTACAGATAGAAGAGCAATGTTGTGGAACGGACTGTAATGCAGTGTATTGTGATGCAATAGATGGTTCCTGTGTGTTATGGAAAAGAATGGATCGTTCTTTGATGGAATGAAACGCAGTAGAACGTGGTGGATTGTTGCGGAATGGAGTGGAATGTTGTGATGTGGAGTGCAATGCAGTGCATTGTGACGCAAGGGAGGGAAACCGAGCGGTTTGGACACGAAGGGAGCCTTCTTTCCAGGAATGGAAGGCTGTAAAAGGTGAAAGATTGTCAGGTACTGGAGTAGAATATTGTGGAGTGGAGTCGAACGGGGTGCCATTTGATGCAATAGACGGTTTCTCATTGTGTTTTAAGCGAATGGATTTATGTGCACGTGATTGTGCAGCTGTGTGTGTTTGTGTGTCTATTTTTGATAGGGATTGAGTGTGTGCATTTGTCACTGTGTGTACGGTTTTGAGAGAGGTTGCTGTGTCAGCGTGCAGGTGTGTGAGTGGCTGAGCAAGAGTGTCTGTATATGCGAGGGCGTGACCATGTTTATAAGAGGGTGATTATATAAGTGTTTAAGTGTGTGTGTGAGAGTTTGACAGCATTTGAATGTATGAGTGCGTGTGAGCATGTTACTGTGTGAGTGTCTCTGTGTAGTTTTGTAAGTGTATGTGACATTTTGTCTGAGTGCGTGAGTCTGTGTTTTGGTGTGAGTGATTGTGTGCGTGATATTGTGCGCACGTTTGTGTCTGTGCGTTTGTCAGCATTCGTGTGTGTGTCTGTGTGTGACAGTTTGTGTGTCTGTGTTTATGGAGGTGTGTGTCTGTGTGAGTGGGTGTGATACTGAATATGAGATAGTGTGAGTTTCTTCGAGTGTGAGTGTGTAAGTGTGCAAGGTGCAGTGTCTCAGTGTGTGAATGTGAAGTAAGGTCTTATGTGATTGTGTTTTATTTATTGTGAGGAGAGTTTTACTCTTCAGGTGAGTGTGTAAATGTGAGAGACCATTTGTGTGAGTGGGAGTGTTACTCTGCATGTATGAGGGACAGTGTGTGTTTGTGTTTGAACGGGAGTCCATGTGAGTCTTAGATTATATGTGTGCAGTTGTGGGAGTGTGTGCGAGAGGTGAGTGGGACTGTGTGGGTGCGACTGTGTATCTCTGGTAGAGTATGTGTATGTGTGACTGAATGTATCTGTTTGAGAGAGTGTGTGTGCACGTGTGTGTTAGTGTATAAGTGTTGATATGCCTGTGTGTTTCAGTGAGGGTGAGTGTAAGTGTGTGTTAGTGTGTGCGTGAGTGTGTGTGTGTATGTGTGATTGACTGAATGTTTTCGAGATTATTGGAGATACTTTGAGTGTGTGTGAGTGTGTGACTTTGTGTGTGAATGTGTGTGTGAGGGTGCACACGTGTGAGGGACTTGGTGTGAGTGTGAAACTGTGCATGTGTCAGCATGCATATGTGTGTGTGATGGTGGGTGTATGAGTGTGAATGACTGAGTGTGTAGGGCCATGAATGGGACTGAGTGTTTGTGAGTGTGTATACAAGTCTGTTGCGTGATTGTGTGTGATTGTGTTATTCTGTGTGTGTGTGGTTCGGTGGTTTTCTGTGTGTGTGGGCCTGTGCATGTGTGTGTGTGTGTGCGACTGAGTGAGAGAGTGCTTGCTTGTGCGTGTGTCTTTGTGTTGTGTCAGTGTGAGTGTTTGAGGGGAATGGGGTGAAATATGATGCCTCCAATGTTGCGATGGTTTGTGACATTTTGTGTGAGTGGGAGTGTTGGAGTGCGAGAGAGTGCGTGATTGCGTGTGAGCCTGTGAGTGTGTGTATGTGTTTGTGAGTGTGTGTGATGGTGACATTGCGTGAGGGTGCATTTGTGTCTGCATACGTGTAAGTGTGCTTTGGACATGTGTGAATGTATGTAGGTCTATGTGTGAGTGTGTGTGTTTGTGGATATGTGATGGTGTGGGTCACTGTGAGTGTGCAGGTGAGCAAGGTGCTGTGCGAGCGTGTGTCAGAGTGTGAAGGGCGTTCGTGTGTGACTGTGTGAGATAGTATGAGCAGGTGTGTTTTAGTGTTATGTGTGTGTGTTTGTGAGAGATTAGCTGTGTGAGTGGGAGTGTTACTCTGAGTGTATGTGTGACTGTGTGTTTGGGTATGTAAGAATGCGTGTGAGTGTGTTTTAGTTTGTGAGTGTGCAGGTTTAGGAGCGTGTGTGCATGAGATGTGCGACTGTATGATTGTGCGTCATTCTGCATATGTATGTGCCTGGTTGTGAATGTGTGAGCATGTGTGAGTGAATGTGTGATTTTGGGTGTGTGTTCAAGGGCATGTTAGTGTCAGAGTTCAGGAGTGCTTATGTCTGTGTGTATATCAGTGTGTGTGAGTATATGTGGGAGATGTAGGTGCATGAGTGTGAGTGTTTCTATGTGTGTCTGTGTGCGTAATGGGGTGTGACTCTATGTGTTAAGGTCTCTGTGAGAGACTGTGTGTTTGAGTGTGGGTCAGTGTGTGTGAGTTTGTGTATGACTGTGTGAGTGTGAGTTTGCACATGTGTGAGGGACTTTATTTGAGTGTGTGTCAATGTGTTTGTGTGAGAGTGTATATGTGTATGGGCGTGAGTGTGTGTGAGAGGTTTTGTGAATTTGTGTGGGAGTGAAGATGTGTGAATGTGTGGGAGTGGGTGTTTGTGGGTGTGTATAAGAACTGTTGCGAGATTGTGTGATATTGAGTGTGTGTTTGGGTGTCTATGTGGTTTCATGCATGTGTGTGGGACTGAACGTGCGGGTCTGGGCGTGTGTCTGTGTGAGTGTTTGAGTGGAATGGGGTGAAATATGATGCAACAAAGGTTCCTGAGAGGTTTGAAAGCGATATTGGCCTTCTCTGATGGAACGGAAAGCCATAGAACGTGGTGGGAGGCTACAGATAGAAGAACAATGTTGAGGAACGGACTGTAATGCAGTTTATTGTGATGCAATAGATGGTTCCTGTGTGTTATGGAAAAGAATGGATCGTTCTTTGATGGAATGAAACGCAGTAGAACGTGGTGGATTGTTGCGGAATGGAGTGGAATGTTGTGATGTGGAGTGCAATGCAGTGCATTGTGACGCAAGGGAGGGAAACCGAGCGGTTTGGACACGAAGGGAGCCTTCTTTCCAGGAATGGAAGGCTGTAAAAGGTGAAAGATTGTCAGGTACTGGAGTAGAATATTGTGGAGTGGAGTCGAACGGGGTGCCATTTGATGCAATAGACGGTTTCTCATTGTGTTTTAAGCGAATGGATTTATGTGCACGTGATTGTGCAGCTGTGTGTGTTTGTGTGTCTATTTTTGATAGGGATTGAGTGTGTGCATTTGTCACTGTGTGTACGGTTTTGAGAGAGGTTGCTGTGTCAGCGTGCAGGTGTGTGAGTGGCTGAGCAAGAGTGTCTGTATATGCGAGGGCGTGACCATGTTTATAAGAGGGTGATTATATAAGTGTTTAAGTGTGTGTGTGAGAGTTTGACAGCATTTGAATGTATGAGTGCGTGTGAGCATGTTACTGTGTGAGTGTCTCTGTGTAGTTTTGTAAGTGTATGTGACATTTTGTCTGAGTGCGTGAGTCTGTGTTTTGGTGTGAGTGATTGTGTGCGTGATATTGTGCGCACGTTTGTGTCTGTGCGTTTGTCAGCATTCGTGTGTGTGTCTGTGTGTGACAGTTTGTGTGTCTGTGTTTATGGAGGTGTGTGTCTGTGTGAGTGGGTGTGATACTGAATATGAGATAGTGTGAGTTTCTTCGAGTGTGAGTGTGTAAGTGTGCAAGGTGCAGTGTCTCAGTGTGTGAATGTGAAGTAAGGTCTTATGTGATTGTGTTTTATTTATTGTGAGGAGAGTTTTACTCTTCAGGTGAGTGTGTAAATGTGAGAGACCATTTGTGTGAGTGGGAGTGTTACTCTGCATGTATGAGGGACAGTGTGTGTTTGTGTTTGAACGGGAGTCCATGTGAGTCTTAGATTATATGTGTGCAGTTGTGGGAGTGTGTGCGAGAGGTGAGTGGGACTGTGTGGGTGCGACTGTGTATCTCTGGTAGAGTATGTGTATGTGTGACTGAATGTATCTGTTTGAGAGAGTGTGTGTGCACGTGTGTGTTAGTGTATAAGTGTTGATATGCCTGTGTGTTTCAGTGAGGGTGAGTGTAAGTGTGTGTTAGTGTGTGCGTGAGTGTGTGTGTGTATGTGTGATTGACTGAATGTTTTCGAGATTATTGGAGATACTTTGAGTGTGTGTGAGTGTGTGACTTTGTGTGTGAATGTGTGTGTGAGGGTGCACACGTGTGAGGGACTTGGTGTGAGTGTGAAACTGTGCATGTGTCAGCATGCATATGTGTGTGTGATGGTGGGTGTATGAGTGTGAATGACTGAGTGTGTAGGGCCATGAATGGGACTGAGTGTTTGTGAGTGTGTATACAAGTCTGTTGCGTGATTGTGTGTGATTGTGTTATTCTGTGTGTGTGTGGTTCGGTGGTTTTCTGTGTGTGTGGGCCTGTGCATGTGTGTGTGTGTGTGCGACTGAGTGAGAGAGTGCTTGCTTGTGCGTGTGTCTTTGTGTTGTGTCAGTGTGAGTGTTTGAGGGGAATGGGGTGAAATATGATGCCTCCAATGTTGCGATGGTTTGTGACATTTTGTGTGAGTGGGAGTGTTGGAGTGCGAGAGAGTGCGTGATTGCGTGTGAGCCTGTGAGTGTGTGTATGTGTTTGTGAGTGTGTGTGATGGTGACATTGCGTGAGGGTGCATTTGTGTCTGCATACGTGTAAGTGTGCTTTGGACATGTGCGAATGTATGTAGGTCTATGTGTGAGTGTGTGTGTTTGTGGATATGTGATGGTGTGGGTCACTGTGAGTGTGCAGGTGAGCAAGGTGCTGTGCGAGCGTGTGTCAGAGTGTGAAGGGCGTTCGTATGTGACTGTGTGAGATAGTATGAGCAGGTGTGTTTTAGTGTTATGTGTGTGTGTTTGTGAGAGATTAGCTGTGTGAGTGGGAGTGTTACTCTGAGTGTATGTGTGACTGTGTGTTTGGGTATGTAAGAATGCGTGTGAGTGTGTTTTAGTTTGTGAGTGTGCAGGTTTAGGAGCGTGTGTGCATGAGATGTGCGACTGTATGATTGTGCGTCATTCTGCATATATGTGTGCCTGGTTGTGAATGTGTGAACATGTGTGAGTGAATGTGTGATTTTGGGTGTGTGTTCAAGGGCATGTTAGTGTCAGAGTTCAGGAGTGCTTATGTCTGTGTGTATATCAGTGTGTGTGAGTATATGTGGGAGATGTAGGTGCATGAGTGTGAGTGTTTCTATGTGTGTCTGTGTGCGTAATGGGGTGTGACTCTATGTGTTAAGGTCTCTGTGAGTGACTGTGTGTTTGAGTGTGTGTCAGTGTGTGTGAGTTTGTGTATGACTGTGTGAGTGTGAGTTTGCACATGTGTGAGGGACTTTATTTGAGTGTGTGTCAATGTGTTTGTGTGAGAGTGTATATGTGTATGTGCGTGAGTGTGTGTGAGAGGTTTTGTGAATTTGTGTGGGAGTGCAGATGTGTGAATGTGTGGGAGTGGGTGTTTGTGGGTGTGTATAAGAACTGTTGCGAGATTGTGTGATATTGAGTGTGTGTTTGGGTGTCTATGTGGTTTCATGCATGTGTGTGGGACTGAACGTGCGGGTATGGGCGTGTGTCTGTGTGAGTGTTTGAGTGGAATGGGGTGAAATATGATGCAACAAAGGTTCCTGAGAGGTTTGAAAGCGATATTGGCCTTCTCTGATGGAACGGAAAGCCATAGAACGTGGTGGGAGGCTACAGATAGAAGAGCAATGTTGTGGAACGGACTGTAATGCAGTGTATTGTGATGCAATAGATGGTTCCTGTGTGTTATGGAAAAGAATGGATCGTTCTTTGATGGAATGAAACGCAGTAGAAAGTGGTGGATTGTTGCGGAATGGAGTGGAATGTTGTGATGTGGAGTGCAATGCAGTGCATTGTGACGCAAGGGAGGGAAACCGAGCGGTTTGGACACGAAGGGAGCCTTCTTTCCAGGAATGGAAGGCAGTAAAAGGTGAAAGATTGTCAGGTACTGGAGTAGAATATTGTGGAGTGGAGTCGAACGGGGTGCCATTTGATGCAATAGACGGTTTCTCATTGTGTTTTAAGCGAATGGATTTATGTGCACGTGATTGTGCAGCTGTGTGTGTTTGTGTGTCTATTTTTGATAGGGATTGAGTGTGTGCATTTGTCACTGTGTGTACGGTTTTGAGAGAGGTTGCTGTGTCAGCGTGCAGGTGTGTGAGTGGCTGAGCAAGAGTGTCTGTATATGCGAGGGCGTGACCATGTTTATAAGAGGGTGATTATATAAGTGTTTAAGTGTGTGTGTGAGAGTTTGACAGCATTTGAATGTATGAGTGCGTGTGAGCATGTTACTGTGTGAGGGTCTCTGTGTAGTTTTGTAAGTGTATGTGACATTTTGTCTGAGTGCGTGAGTCTGTAAGTGTGTTGGTGTGAGTGATTGTGTGCGTGATATTGTGCGCACGTCTGTGTCTGTGCGTTTGTCAGCATTCGTGTGTGTGTCTGTGTGTGACAGTTTGTGTGTCTGTGTTTATGGAGGTGTGTGTCTGTGTGAGTGGGTGTGATACTGAATATGAGATAGTGTGAGTTTCTTCGAGTGTGAGTGTGTAAGTGTGCAAGGTGCAGTGTCTCAGTGTGTGAATGTGAAGTAAGGTCTTATGTGATTGTGTTTTATTTATTGTGAGGAGAGTTTTACTCTTCAGGTGAGTGTGTAAATGTGAGAGACCATTTGTGTGAGTGGGAGTGTTACTCTGCATGTATGAGGGACAGTGTGTGTTTGTGTTTGAACGGGAGTCCATGTGAGTCTTAGATTATATGTGTGCAGTTGTGGGAGTGTGTGCGAGAGGTGAGTGGGACTGAGTGGGTGCGACTGTGTATCTCTGGTAGAGTATGTGTATGTGTGACTGAATGTATCTGTTTGAGAGAGTGTGTGTGCACGTGTGTGTTAGTGTATAAGTGTTGATATGCCTGTGTGTTTCAGTGAGGGTGAGTGTAAGTGTGTGTTAGTGTGTGCGTGAGTGTGTGTGTGTATGTGTGATTGACTGAATGTTTTCGAGATTATTGGAGATACTTTGAGTGTGTGTGAGTGTGTGACTTTGTGTGTGAATGTGTGTGTGAGGGTGCACACGTGTGAGGGACTTGGTGTGAGTGTGAAACTGTGCATGTGTCAGCATGCATATGTGTGTGTGATGGTGGGTGTATGAGTGTGAATGACTGAGTGTGTAGGGCCATGAATGGGACTGAGTGTTTGTGAGTGTGTATACAAGTCTGTTGCGTGATTGTGTGTGATTGTGTTATTCTGTGTGTGTGTGGTTCGGTGGTTTTCTGTGTGTGTGGGCCTGTGCATGTGTGTGTGTGTGTGCGACTGAGTGAGAGAGTGCTTGCTTGTGCGTGTGTCTTTGTGTTGTGTCAGTGTGAGTGTTTGAGGGGAATGGGGTGAAATATGATGCCTCCAATGTTGCGATGGTTTGTGACATTTTGTGTGAGTGGGAGTGTTGGAGTGCGAGAGAGTGCGTGATTGCGTGTGAGCCTGTGAGTGTGTGTATGTGTTTGTGAGTGTGTGTGATGGTGACATTGCGTGAGGGTGCATTTGTGTCTGCATACGTGTAAGTGTGCTTTGGACATGTGTGAATGTATGTAGGTCTATGTGTGAGTGTGTGTGTTTGTGGATATGTGATGGTGTGGGTCACTGTGAGTGTGCAGGTGAGCAAGGTGCTGTGCGAGCGTGTGTCAGAGTGTGAAGGGCGTTCGTGTGTGACTGTGTGAGATAGTATGAGCAGGTGTGTTTTAGTGTTATGTGTGTGTGTTTGTGAGAGATTAGCTGTGTGAGTGGGAGTGTTACTCTGAGTGTATGTGTGACTGTGTGTTTGGGTATGTAAGAATGCGTGTGAGTGTGTTTTAGTTTGTGAGTGTGCAGGTTTAGGAGCGTGTGTGCATGAGATGTGCGACTGTATGATTGTGCGTCATTCTGCATATGTATGTGCCTGGTTGTGAATGTGTGAGCATGTGTGAGTGAATGTGTGATTTTGGGTGTGTGTTCAAGGGCATGTTAGTGTCAGAGTTCAGGAGTGCTTATGTCTGTGTGTATATCAGTGTGTGTGAGTATATGTGGGAGATGTAGGTGCATGAGTGTGAGTGTTTCTATGTGTGTCTGTGTGCGTAATGGGGTGTGACTCTATGTGTTAAGGTCTCTGTGAGAGACTGTGTGTTTGAGTGTGGGTCAGTGTGTGTGAGTTTGTGTATGACTGTGTGAGTGTGAGTTTGCACATGTGTGAGGGACTTTATTTGAGTGTGTGTCAATGTGTTTGTGTGAGAGTGTATATGTGTATGGGCGTGAGTGTGTGTGAGAGGTTTTGTGAATTTGTGTGGGAGTGAAGATGTGTGAATGTGTGGGAGTGGGTGTTTGTGGGTGTGTATAAGAACTGTTGCGAGATTGTGTGATATTGAGTGTGTGTTTGGGTGTCTATGTGGTTTCATGCATGTGTGTGGGACTGAACGTGCGGGTCTGGGTGACTGTGTGTCTGTGTGAGTGTTTGAGTGGAATGGGGTGAAATATGATGCAACAAAGGTTCCTGAGAGGTTTGAAAGCGATATTGGCCTTCTCTGATGGAACGGAAAGCCATAGAACGTGGTGGGAGGCTACAGATAGAAGAGCAATGTTGTGGAACGGACTGTAATGCAGTGTATTGTGATGCAATAGATGGTTCCTGTGTGTTATGGAAAAGAATGGATCGTTCTTTGATGGAATGAAACGCAGTAGAAAGTGGTGGATTGTTGCGGAATGGAGTGGAATGTTGTGATGTGGAGTGCAATGCAGTGCATTGTGACGCAAGGGAGGGAAACCGAGCGGTTTGGACACGAAGGGAGCCTTCTTTCCAGGAATGGAAGGCAGTAAAAGATGAAAGATTGTCAGGTACTGGAGTAGAATATTGTGGAGTGGAGTCGAACGGGGTGCCATTTGATGCAATAGACGGTTTCTCATTGTGTTTTAAGCGAATGGATTTATGTGCACGTGATTGTGCAGCTGTGTGTGTTTGTGTGTCTATTTTTGATAGGGATTGAGTGTGTGCATTTGTCACTGTGTGTACGGTTTTGAGAGAGGTTGCTGTGTCAGCGTGCAGGTGTGTGAGTGGCTGAGCAAGAGTGTCTGTATATGCGAGGGCGTGACCATGTTTATAAGAGGGTGATTATATAAGTGTTTAAGTGTGTGTGTGAGAGTTTGACAGCATTTGAATGTATGAGTGCGTGTGAGCATGTTACTGTGTGAGGGTCTCTGTGTAGTTTTGTAAGTGTATGTGACATTTTGTCTGAGTGCGTGAGTCTGTAAGTGTGTTGGTGTGAGTGATTGTGTGCGTGATATTGTGCGCACGTCTGTGTCTGTGCGTTTGTCAGCATTCGTGTGTGTGTCTGTGTGTGACAGTTTGTGTGTCTGTGTTTATGGAGGTGTGTGTCTGTGTGAGTGGGTGTGATACTGAATATGAGATAGTGTGAGTTTCTTCGAGTGTGAGTGTGTAAGTGTGCAAGGTGCAGTGTCTCAGTGTGTGAATGTGAAGTAAGGTCTTATGTGATTGTGTTTTATTTATTGTGAGGAGAGTTTTACTCTTCAGGTGAGTGTGTAAATGTGAGAGACCATTTGTGTGAGTGGGAGTGTTACTCTGCATGTATGAGGGACAGTGTGTGTTTGTGTTTGAACGGGAGTCCATGTGAGTCTTAGATTATATGTGTGCAGTTGTGGGAGTGTGTGCGAGAGGTGAGTGGGACTGAGTGGGTGCGACTGTGTATCTCTGGTAGAGTATGTGTATGTGTGACTGAATGTATCTGTTTGAGAGAGTGTGTGTGCACGTGTGTGTTAGTGTATAAGTGTTGATATGCCTGTGTGTTTCAGTGAGGGTGAGTGTAAGTGTGTGTTAGTGTGTGCGTGAGTGTGTGTGTGTATGTGTGATTGACTGAATGTTTTCGAGATTATTGGAGATACTTTGAGTGTGTGTGAGTGTGTGACTTTGTGTGTGAATGTGTGTGTGAGGGTGCACACGTGTGAGGGACTTGGTGTGAGTGTGAAACTGTGCATGTGTCAGCATGCATATGTGTGTGTGATGGTGGGTGTATGAGTGTGAATGACTGAGTGTGTAGGGCCATGAATGGGACTGAGTGTTTGTGAGTGTGTATACAAGTCTGTTGCGTGATTGTGTGTGATTGTGTTATTCTGTGTGTGTGTGGTTCGGTGGTTTTCTGTGTGTGTGGGCCTGTGCATGTGTGTGTGTGTGTGCGACTGAGTGAGAGAGTGCTTGCTTGTGCGTGTGTCTTTGTGTTGTGTCAGTGTGAGTGTTTGAGGGGAATGGGGTGAAATATGATGCCTCCAATGTTGCGATGGTTTGTGACATTTTGTGTGAGTGGGAGTGTTGGAGTGCGAGAGAGTGCGTGATTGCGTGTGAGCCTGTGAGTGTGTGTATGTGTTTGTGAGTGTGTGTGATGGTGACATTGCGTGAGGGTGCATTTGTGTCTGCATACGTGTAAGTGTGCTTTGGACATGTGTGAATGTATGTAGGTCTATGTGTGAGTGTGTGTGTTTGTGGATATGTGATGGTGTGGGTCACTGTGAGTGTGCAGGTGAGCAAGGTGCTGTGCGAGCGTGTGTCAGAGTGTGAAGGGCGTTCGTGTGTGACTGTGTGAGATAGTATGAGCAGGTGTGTTTTAGTGTTATGTGTGTGTGTTTGTGAGAGATTAGCTGTGTGAGTGGGAGTGTTACTCTGAGTGTATGTGTGACTGTGTGTTTGGGTATGTAAGAATGCGTGTGAGTGTGTTTTAGTTTGTGAGTGTGCAGGTTTAGGAGCGTGTGTGCATGAGATGTGCGACTGTATGATTGTGCGTCATTCTGCATATGTATGTGCCTGGTTGTGAATGTGTGAGCATGTGTGAGTGAATGTGTGATTTTGGGTGTGTGTTCAAGGGCATGTTAGTGTCAGAGTTCAGGAGTGCTTATGTCTGTGTGTATATCAGTGTGTGTGAGTATATGTGGGAGATGTAGGTGCATGAGTGTGAGTGTTTCTATGTGTGTCTGTGTGCGTAATGGGGTGTGACTCTATGTGTTAAGGTCTCTGTGAGAGACTGTGTGTTTGAGTGTGGGTCAGTGTGTGTGAGTTTGTGTATGACTGTGTGAGTGTGAGTTTGCACATGTGTGAGGGACTTTATTTGAGTGTGTGTCAATGTGTTTGTGTGAGAGTGTATATGTGTATGGGCGTGAGTGTGTGTGAGAGGTTTTGTGAATTTGTGTGGGAGTGAAGATGTGTGAATGTGTGGGAGTGGGTGTTTGTGGGTGTGTATAAGAACTGTTGCGAGATTGTGTGATATTGAGTGTGTGTTTGGGTGTCTATGTGGTTTCATGCATGTGTGTGGGACTGAACGTGCGGGTCTGGGCG
Organism: Manis pentadactyla; assembly: GCF_030020395.1. NCBI lineage: Eukaryota > Metazoa > Chordata > Mammalia > Pholidota > Manidae > Manis > Manis pentadactyla. Next base: position 201,337 of record NW_026644607.1, on the reverse strand, counting down.
TGTGTCTGTGTGAGTGTTTGAGTGGAATGGGGTGAAATATGATGCAACAAAGGTTCCTGAGAGGTTTGAAAGCGATATTGGCCTTCTCTGATGGAACGGAAAGCCATAGAACGTGGTGGGAGGCTACAGATAGAAGAGCAATGTTGTGGAACGGACTGTAATGCAGTGTATTGTGATGCAATAGATGGTTCCTGTGTGTTATGGAAAAGAATGGATCGTTCTTTGATGGAATGAAACGCAGTAGAACGTGGTGGATTGTTGCGGAATGGAGTGGAATGTTGTGATGTGGAGTGCAATGCAGTGCATTGTGACGCAAGGGAGGGAAACCGAGCGGTTTGGACACGAAGGGAGCCTTCTTTCCAGGAATGGAAGGCAGTAAAAGGTGAAAGATTGTCAGGTACTGGAGTAGAATATTGTGGAGTGGAGTCGAACGGGGTGCCATTTGATGCAATAGACGGTTTCTCATTGTGTTTTAAGCGAATGGATTTATGTGCACGTGATTGTGCAGCTGTGTGTGTTTGTGTGTCTATTTTTGATAGGGATTGAGTGTGTGCATTTGTCACTGTGTGTACGGTTTTGAGAGAGGTTGCTGTGTCAGCGTGCAGGTGTGTGAGTGGCTGAGCAAGAGTGTCTGTATATGCGAGGGCGTGACCATGTTTATAAGAGGGTGATTATATAAGTGTTTAAGTGTGTGTGTGAGAGTTTGACAGCATTTGAATGTATGAGTGCGTGTGAGCATGTTACTGTGTGAGGGTCTCTGTGTAGTTTTGTAAGTGTATGTGACATTTTGTCTGAGTGCGTGAGTCTGTGTTTTGGTGTGAGTGATTGTGTGCGTGATATTGTGCGCACGTTTGTGTCTGTGCGTTTGTCAGCATTCGTGTGTGTGTCTGTGTGTGACAGTTTGTGTGTCTGTGTTTATGGAGGTGTGTGTCTGTGTGAGTGGGTGTGATACTGAATATGAGATAGTGTGAGTTTCTTCGAGTGTGAGTGTGTAAGTGTGCAAGGTGCAGTGTCTCAGTGTGTGAATGTGAAGTAAGGTCTTATGTGATTGTGTTTTATTTATTGTGAGGAGAGTTTTACTCTTCAGGTGAGTGTGTAAATGTGAGAGACCATTTGTGTGAGTGGGAGTGTTACTCTGCATGTATGAGGGACAGTGTGTGTTTGTGTTTGAACGGGAGTCCATGTGAGTCTTAGATTATATGTGTGCAGTTGTGGGAGTGTGTGCGAGAGGTGAGTGGGACTGAGTGGGTGCGACTGTGTATCTCTGGTAGAGTATGTGTATGTGTGACTGAATGTATCTGTTTGAGAGAGTGTGTGTGCACGTGTGTGTTAGTGTATAAGTGTTGATATGCCTGTGTGTTTCAGTGAGGGTGAGTGTAAGTGTGTGTTAGTGTGTGCGTGAGTGTGTGTGTGTATGTGTGATTGACTGAATGTTTTCGAGATTATTGGAGATACTTTGAGTGTGTGTGAGTGTGTGACTTTGTGTGTGAATGTGTGTGTGAGGGTGCACACGTGTGAGGGACTTGGTGTGAGTGTGAAACTGTGCATGTGTCAGCATGCATATGTGTGTGTGATGGTGTGTGTATGAGTGTGAATGACTGAGTGTGTAGGGCCATGAATGGGACTGAGTGTTTGTGAGTGTGTATACAAGTCTGTTGCGTGATTGTGTGTGATTGTGTTATTCTGTGTGTGTGTGGTTCGGTGGTTTTCTGTGTGTGTGGGCCTGTGCATGTGTGTGTGTGTGTGCGACTGAGTGAGAGAGTGCTTGCTTGTGCGTGTGTCTTTGTGTTGTGTCAGTGTGAGTGTTTGAGGGGAATGGGGTGAAATATGATGCCTCCAATGTTGCGATGGTTTGTGACATTTTGTGTGAGTGGGAGTGTTGGAGTGCGAGAGAGTGCGTGATTGCGTGTGAGCCTGTGAGTGTGTGTATGTGTTTGTGAGTGTGTGTGATGGTGACATTGCGTGAGGGTGCATTTGTGTCTGCATACGTGTAAGTGTGCTTTGGACATGTGTGAATGTATGTAGGTCTATGTGTGAGTGTGTGTGTTTGTGGATATGTGATGGTGTGGGTCACTGTGAGTGTGCAGGTGAGCAAGGTGCTGTGCGAGCGTGTGTCAGAGTGTGAAGGGCGTTCGTGTGTGACTGTGTGAGATAGTATGAGCAGGTGTGTTTTAGTGTTATGTGTGTGTGTTTGTGAGAGATTAGCTGTGTGAGTGGGAGTGTTACTCTGAGTGTATGTGTGACTGTGTGTTTGGGTATGTAAGAATGCGTGTGAGTGTGTTTTAGTTTGTGAGTGTGCAGGTTTAGGAGCGTGTGTGCATGATGAGATGTGCGACTGTATGATTGTGCGTCATTCTGCATATGTATGTGCCTGGTTGTGAATGTGTGAGCATGTGTGAGTGAATGTGTGATTTTGGGTGTGTGTTCAAGGGCATGTTAGTGTCAGAGTTCAGGAGTGCTTATGTCTGTGTGTATATCAGTGTGTGTGAGTATATGTGGGAGATGTAGGTGCATGAGTGTGAGTGTTTCTATGTGTGTCTGTGTGCGTAATGGGGTGTGACTCTATGTGTTAAGGTCTCTGTGAGTGACTGTGTGTTTGAGTGTGGGTCAGTGTGTGTGAGTTTGTGTATGACTGTGTGAGTGTGAGTTTGCACATGTGTGAGGGACTTTATTTGAGTGTGTGTCAATGTGTTTGTGTGAGAGTGTATATGTGTATGGGCGTGAGTGTGTGTGAGAGGTTTTGTGAATTTGTGTGGGAGTGAAGATGTGTGAATGTGTGGGAGTGGGTGTTTGTGGGTGTGTATAAGAACTGTTGCGAGATTGTGTGATATTGAGTGTGTGTTTGGGTGTCTATGTGGTTTCATGCATGTGTGTGGGACTGAACGTGCGGGTCTGGGCGTGTGTCTGTGTGAGTGTTTGAGTGGAATGGGGTGAAATATGATGCAACAAAGGTTCCTGAGAGGTTTGAAAGCGATATTGGCCTTCTCTGATGGAACGGAAAGCCATAGAACGTGGTGGGAGGCTACAGATAGAAGAGCAATGTTGTGGAACGGACTGTAATGCAGTGTATTGTGATGCAATAGATGGTTCCTGTGTGTTATGGAAAAGAATGGATCGTTCTTTGATGGAATGAAACGCAGTAGAACGTGGTGGATTGTTGCGGAATGGAGTGGAATGTTGTGATGTGGAGTGCAATGCAGTGCATTGTGACGCAAGGGAGGGAAACCGAGCGGTTTGGACACGAAGGGAGCCTTCTTTCCAGGAATGGAAGGCAGTAAAAGGTGAAAGATTGTCAGGTACTGGAGTAGAATATTGTGGAGTGGAGTCGAACGGGGTGCCATTTGATGCAATAGACGGTTTCTCATTGTGTTTTAAGCGAATGGATTTATGTGCACGTGATTGTGCAGCTGTGTGTGTTTGTGTGTCTATTTTTGATAGGGATTGAGTGTGTGCATTTGTCACTGTGTGTACGGTTTTGAGAGAGGTTGCTGTGTCAGCGTGCAGGTGTGTGAGTGGCTGAGCAAGAGTGTCTGTATATGCGAGGGCGTGACCATGTTTATAAGAGGGTGATTATATAAGTGTTTAAGTGTGTGTGTGAGAGTTTGACAGCATTTGAATGTATGAGTGCGTGTGAGCATGTTACTGTGTGAGGGTCTCTGTGTAGTTTTGTAAGTGTATGTGACATTTTGTCTGAGTGCGTGAGTCTGTAAGTGTGTTGGTGTGAGTGATTGTGTGCGTGATATTGTGCGCACGTCTGTGTCTGTGCGTTTGTCAGCATTCGTGTGTGTGTCTGTGTGTGACAGTTTGTGTGTCTGTGTTTATGGAGGTGTGTGTCTGTGTGAGTGGGTGTGATACTGAATATGAGATAGTGTGAGTTTCTTCGAGTGTGAGTGTGTAAGTGTGCAAGGTGCAGTGTCTCAGTGTGTGAATGTGAAGTAAGGTCTTATGTGATTGTGTTTTATTTATTGTGAGGAGAGTTTTACTCTTCAGGTGAGTGTGTAAATGTGAGAGACCATTTGTGTGAGTGGGAGTGTTACTCTGCATGTATGAGGGACAGTGTGTGTTTGTGTTTGAACGGGAGTCCATGTGAGTCTTAGATTATATGTGTGCAGTTGTGGGAGTGTGTGCGAGAGGTGAGTGGGACTGAGTGGGTGCGACTGTGTATCTCTGGTAGAGTATGTGTATGTGTGACTGAATGTATCTGTTTGAGAGAGTGTGTGTGCACGTGTGTGTTAGTGTATAAGTGTTGATATGCCTGTGTGTTTCAGTGAGGGTGAGTGTAAGTGTGTGTTAGTGTGTGCGTGAGTGTGTGTGTGTATGTGTGATTGACTGAATGTTTTCGAGATTATTGGAGATACTTTGAGTGTGTGTGAGTGTGTGACTTTGTGTGTGAATGTGTGTGTGAGGGTGCACACGTGTGAGGGACTTGGTGTGAGTGTGAAACTGTGCATGTGTCAGCATGCATATGTGTGTGTGATGGTGTGTGTATGAGTGTGAATGACTGAGTGTGTAGGGCCATGAATGGGACTGAGTGTTTGTGAGTGTGTATACAAGTCTGTTGCGTGATTGTGTGTGATTGTGGTATTCTGTGTGTGTGTGGTTCGGTGGTTTTCTGTGTGTGTGGGCCTGTGCATGTGTGTGTGTGTGTGCGACTGAGTGAGAGAGTGCTTGCTTGTGCGTGTGTCTTTGTGTTGTGTCAGTGTGAGTGTTTGAGGGGAATGGGGTGAAATATGATGCCTCCAATGTTGCGATGGTTTGTGACATTTTGTGTGAGTGGGAGTGTTGGAGTGCGAGAGAGTGCCTGATTGCGTGTGAGCCTGTGAGTGTGTGTATGTGTTTGTGAGTGTGTGTGATGGTGACATTGCGTGAGGGTGCATTTGTGTCTGCATACGTGTAAGTGTGCTTTGGACATGTGTGAATGTATGTAGGTCTATGTGTGAGTGTGTGTGTTTGTGGATATGTGATGGTGTGGGTCACTGTGAGTGTGCAGGTGAGCAAGGTGCTGTGCGAGCGTGTGTCAGAGTGTGAAGGGCGTTCGTGTGTGACTGTGTGAGATAGTATGAGCAGGTGTGTTTTAGTGTTATGTGTGTGTGTTTGTGAGAGATTAGCTGTGTGAGTGGGAGTGTTACTCTGAGTGTATGTGTGACTGTGTGTTTGGGTATGTAAGAATGCGTGTGAGTGTGTTTTAGTTTGTGAGTGTGCAGGTTTAGGAGCGTGTGTGCATGAGATGTGCGACTGTATGATTGTGCGTCATTCTGCATATGTATGTGCCTGGTTGTGAATGTGTGAGCATGTGTGAGTGAATGTGTGATTTTGGGTGTGTGTTCAAGGGCATGTTAGTGTCAGAGTTCAGGAGTGCTTATGTCTGTGTGTATATCAGTGTGTGTGAGTATATGTGGGAGATGTAGGTGCATGAGTGTGAGTGTTTCTATGTGTGTCTGTGTGCGTAATGGGGTGTGACTCTATGTGTTAAGGTCTCTGTGAGTGACTGTGTGTTTGAGTGTGGGTCAGTGTGTGTGAGTTTGTGTATGACTGTGTGAGTGTGAGTTTGCACATGTGTGAGGGACTTTATTTGAGTGTGTGTCAATGTGTTTGTGTGAGAGTGTATATGTGTATGGGCGTGAGTGTGTGTGAGAGGTTTTGTGAATTTGTGTGGGAGTGAAGATGTGTGAATGTGTGGGAGTGGGTGTTTGTGGGTGTGTATAAGAACTGTTGCGAGATTGTGTGATATTGAGTGTGTGTTTGGGTGTCTATGTGGTTTCATGCATGTGTGTGGGACTGAACGTGCGGGTCTGGGCGTGTGTCTGTGTGAGTGTTTGAGTGGAATGGGGTGAAATATGATGCAACAAAGGTTCCTGAGAGGTTTGAAAGCGATATTGGCCTTCTCTGATGGAACGGAAAGCCATAGAACGTGGTGGGAGGCTACAGATAGAAGAGCAATGTTGTGGAACGGACTGTAATGCAGTGTATTGTGATGCAATAGATGGTTCCTGTGTGTTATGGAAAAGAATGGATCGTTCTTTGATGGAATGAAACGCAGTAGAACGTGGTGGATTGTTGCGGAATGGAGTGGAATGTTGCGATGTGGAGTGCAATGCAGTGCATTGTGACGCAAGGGAGGGAAACCGAGCGGTTTGGACACGAAGGGAGCCTTCTTTCCAGGAATGGAAGGCAGTAAAAGGTGAAAGATTGTCAGGTACTGGAGTAGAATATTGTGGAGTGGAGTCGAACGGGGTGCCATTTGATGCAATAGACGGTTTCTCATTGTGTTTTAAGCGAATGGATTTATGTGCACGTGATTGTGCAGCTGTGTGTGTTTGTGTGTCTATTTTTGATAGGGATTGAGTGTGTGCATTTGTCACTGTGTGTACGGTTTTGAGAGAGGTTGCTGTGTCAGCGTGCAGGTGTGTGAGTGGCTGAGCAAGAGTGTCTGTATATGCGAGGGCGTGACCATGTTTATAAGAGGGTGATTATATAAGTGTTTAAGTGTGTGTGTGAGAGTTTGACAGCATTTGAATGTATGAGTGCGTGTGAGCATGTTACTGTGTGAGGGTCTCTGTGTAGTTTTGTAAGTGTATGTGACATTTTGTCTGAGTGCGTGAGTCTGTAAGTGTGTTGGTGTGAGTGATTGTGTGCGTGATATTGTGCGCACGTCTGTGTCTGTGCGTTTGTCAGCATTCGTGTGTGTGTCTGTGTGTGACAGTTTGTGTGTCTGTGTTTATGGAGGTGTGTGTCTGTGTGAGTGGGTGTGATACTGAATATGAGATAGTGTGAGTTTCTTCGAGTGTGAGTGTGTAAGTGTGCAAGGTGCAGTGTCTCAGTGTGTGAATGTGAAGTAAGGTCTTATGTGATTGTGTTTTATTTATTGTGAGGAGAGTTTTACTCTTCAGGTGAGTGTGTAAATGTGAGAGACCATTTGTGTGAGTGGGAGTGTTACTCTGCATGTATGAGGGACAGTGTGTGTTTGTGTTTGAACGGGAGTCCATGTGAGTCTTAGATTATATGTGTGCAGTTGTGGGAGTGTGTGCGAGAGGTGAGTGGGACTGAGTGGGTGCGACTGTGTATCTCTGGTAGAGTATGTGTATGTGTGACTGAATGTATCTGTTTGAGAGAGTGTGTGTGCACGTGTGTGTTAGTGTATAAGTGTTGATATGCCTGTGTGTTTCAGTGAGGGTGAGTGTAAGTGTGTGTTAGTGTGTGCGTGAGTGTGTGTGTGTATGTGTGATTGACTGAATGTTTTCGAGATTATTGGAGATACTTTGAGTGTGTGTGAGTGTGTGACTTTGTGTGTGAATGTGTGTGTGAGGGTGCACACGTGTGAGGGACTTGGTGTGAGTGTGAAACTGTGCATGTGTCAGCATGCATATGTGTGTGTGATGGTGTGTGTATGAGTGTGAATGACTGAGTGTGTAGGGCCATGAATGGGACTGAGTGTTTGTGAGTGTGTATACAAGTCTGTTGCGTGATTGTGTGTGATTGTGGTATTCTGTGTGTGTGTGGTTCGGTGGTTTTCTGTGTGTGTGGGCCTGTGCATGTGTGTGTGTGTGTGCGACTGAGTGAGAGAGTGCTTGCTTGTGCGTGTGTCTTTGTGTTGTGTCAGTGTGAGTGTTTGAGGGGAATGGGGTGAAATATGATGCCTCCAATGTTGCGATGGTTTGTGACATTTTGTGTGAGTGGGAGTGTTGGAGTGCGAGAGAGTGCCTGATTGCGTGTGAGCCTGTGAGTGTGTGTATGTGTTTGTGAGTGTGTGTGATGGTGACATTGCGTGAGGGTGCATTTGTGTCTGCATACGTGTAAGTGTGCTTTGGACATGTGTGAATGTATGTAGGTCTATGTGTGAGTGTGTGTGTTTGTGGATATGTGATGGTGTGGGTCACTGTGAGTGTGCAGGTGAGCAAGGTGCTGTGCGAGCGTGTGTCAGAGTGTGAAGGGCGTTCGTGTGTGACTGTGTGAGATAGTATGAGCAGGTGTGTTTTAGTGTTATGTGTGTGTGTTTGTGAGAGATTAGCTGTGTGAGTGGGAGTGTTACTCTGAGTGTATGTGTGACTGTGTGTTTGGGTATGTAAGAATGCGTGTGAGTGTGTTTTAGTTTGTGAGTGTGCAGGTTTAGGAGCGTGTGTGCATGAGATGTGCGACTGTATGATTGTGCGTCATTCTGCATATGTATGTGCCTGGTTGTGAATGTGTGAGCATGTGTGAGTGAATGTGTGATTTTGGGTGTGTGTTCAAGGGCATGTTAGTGTCAGAGTTCAGGAGTGCTTATGTCTGTGTGTATATCAGTGTGTGTGAGTATATGTGGGAGATGTAGGTGCATGAGTGTGAGTGTTTCTATGTGTGTCTGTGTGCGTAATGGGGTGTGACTCTATGTGTTAAGGTCTCTGTGAGTGACTGTGTGTTTGAGTGTGGGTCAGTGTGTGTGAGTTTGTGTATGACTGTGTGAGTGTGAGATTGCACATGTGTGAGGGACTTTATTTGAGTGTGTGTCAATGTGTTTGTGTGAGAGTGTATATGTGTATGGGCGTGAGTGTGTGTGAGAGGTTTTGTGAATTTGTGTGGGAGTGAAGATGTGTGAATGTGTGGGAGTGGGTGTTTGTGGGTGTGTATAAGAACTGTTGCGAGATTGTGTGATATTGAGTGTGTGTTTGGGTGTCTATGTGGTTTCATGCATGTGTGTGGGACTGAACGTGCGGGTCTGGGCGTGTGTCTGTGTGAGTGTTTGAGTGGAATGGGGTGAAATATGATGCAACAAAGGTTCCTGAGAGGTTTGAAAGCGATATTGGCCTTCTCTGATGGAACGGAAAGCCATAGAACGTGGTGGGAGGCTACAGATAGAAGAGCAATGTTGTGGAACGGACTGTAATGCAGTGTATTGTGATGCAATAGATGGTTCCTGTGTGTTATGGAAAAGAATGGATCGTTCTTTGATGGAATGAAACGCAGTAGAACGTGGTGGATTGTTGCGGAATGGAGTGGAATGTTGTGATGTGGAGTGCAATGCAGTGCATTGTGACGCAAGGGAGGGAAACCGAGCGGTTTGGACACGAAGGGAGCCTTCTTTCCAGGAATGGAAGGCAGTAAAAGGTGAAAGATTGTCAGGTACTGGAGTAGAATATTGTGGAGTGGAGTCGAACGGGGTGCCATTTGATGCAATAGACGGTTTCTCATTGTGTTTTAAGCGAATGGATTTATGTGCACGTGATTGTGCAGCTGTGTGTGTTTGTGTGTCTATTTTTGATAGGGATTGAGTGTGTGCATTTGTCACTGTGTGTACGGTTTTGAGAGAGGTTGCTGTGTCAGCGTGCAGGTGTGTGAGTGGCTGAGCAAGAGTGTCTGTATATGCGAGGGCGTGACCATGTTTATAAGAGGGTGATTATATAAGTGTTTAAGTGTGTGTGTGAGAGTTTGACAGCATTTGAATGTATGAGTGCGTGTGAGCATGTTACTGTGTGAGGGTCTCTGTGTAGTTTTGTAAGTGTATGTGACATTTTGTCTGAGTGCGTGAGTCTGTAAGTGTGTTGGTGTGAGTGATTGTGTGCGTGATATTGTGCGCACGTCTGTGTCTGTGCGTTTGTCAGCATTCGTGTGTGTGTCTGTGTGTGACAGTTTGTGTGTCTGTGTTTATGGAGGTGTGTGTCTGTGTGAGTGGGTGTGATACTGAATATGAGATAGTGTGAGTTTCTTCGAGTGTGAGTGTGTAAGTGTGCAAGGTGCAGTGTCTCAGTGTGTGAATGTGAAGTAAGGTCTTATGTGATTGTGTTTTATTTATTGTGAGGAGAGTTTTACTCTTCAGGTGAGTGTGTAAATGTGAGAGACCATTTGTGTGAGTGGGAGTGTTACTCTGCATGTATGAGGGACAGTGTGTGTTTGTGTTTGAACGGGAGTCCATGTGAGTCTTAGATTATATGTGTGCAGTTGTGGGAGTGTGTGCGAGAGGTGAGTGGGACTGAGTGGGTGCGACTGTGTATCTCTGGTAGAGTATGTGTATGTGTGACTGAATGTATCTGTTTGAGAGAGTGTGTGTGCACGTGTGTGTTAGTGTATAAGTGTTGATATGCCTGTGTGTTTCAGTGAGGGTGAGTGTAAGTGTGTGTTAGTGTGTGCGTGAGTGTGTGTGTGTATGTGTGATTGACTGAATGTTTTCGAGATTATTGGAGATACTTTGAGTGTGTGTGAGTGTGTGACTTTGTGTGTGAATGTGTGTGTGAGGGTGCACACGTGTGAGGGACTTGGTGTGAGTGTGAAACTGTGCATGTGTCAGCATGCATATGTGTGTGTGATGGTGTGTGTATGAGTGTGAATGACTGAGTGTGTAGGGCCATGAATGGGACTGAGTGTTTGTGAGTGTGTATACAAGTCTGTTGCGTGATTGTGTGTGATTGTGGTATTCTGTGTGTGTGTGGTTCGGTGGTTTTCTGTGTGTGTGGGCCTGTGCATGTGTGTGTGTGTGTGCGACTGAGTGAGAGAGTGCTTGCTTGTGCGTGTGTCTTTGTGTTGTGTCAGTGTGAGTGTTTGAGGGGAATGGGGTGAAATATGATGCCTCCAATGTTGCGATGGTTTGTGACATTTTGTGTGAGTGGGAGTGTTGGAGTGCGAGAGAGTGCCTGATTGCGTGTGAGCCTGTGAGTGTGTGTATGTGTTTGTGAGTGTGTGTGATGGTGACATTGCGTGAGGGTGCATTTGTGTCTGCATACGTGTAAGTGTGCTTTGGACATGTGTGAATGTATGTAGGTCTATGTGTGAGTGTGTGTGTTTGTGGATATGTGATGGTGTGGGTCACTGTGAGTGTGCAGGTGAGCAAGGTGCTGTGCGAGCGTGTGTCAGAGTGTGAAGGGCGTTCGTGTGTGACTGTGTGAGATAGTATGAGCAGGTGTGTTTTAGTGTTATGTGTGTGTGTTTGTGAGAGATTAGCTGTGTGAGTGGGAGTGTTACTCTGAGTGTATGTGTGACTGTGTGTTTGGGTATGTAAGAATGCGTGTGAGTGTGTTTTAGTTTGTGAGTGTGCAGGTTTAGGAGCGTGTGTGCATGAGATGTGCGACTGTATGATTGTGCGTCATTCTGCATATGTATGTGCCTGGTTGTGAATGTGTGAGCATGTGTGAGTGAATGTGTGATTTTGGGTGTGTGTTCAAGGGCATGTTAGTGTCAGAGTTCAGGAGTGCTTATGTCTGTGTGTATATCAGTGTGTGTGAGTATATGTGGGAGATGTAGGTGCATGAGTGTGAGTGTTTCTATGTGTGTCTGTGTGCGTAATGGGGTGTGACTCTATGTGTTAAGGTCTCTGTGAGTGACTGTGTGTTTGAGTGTGGGTCAGTGTGTGTGAGTTTGTGTATGACTGTGTGAGTGTGAGTTTGCACATGTGTGAGGGACTTTATTTGAGTGTGTGTCAATGTGTTTGTGTGAGAGTGTATATGTGTATGGGCGTGAGTGTGTGTGAGAGGTTTTGTGAATTTGTGTGGGAGTGCAGATGTGTGAATGTGTGGGAGTGGGTGTTTGTGGGTGTGTATAAGAACTGTTGCGAGATTGTGTGATATTGAGTGTGTGTTTGGGTGTCTATGTGGTTTCATGCATGTGTGTGGGACTGAACGTGCGGGTCTGGGCGTGTGACTGTGTGAGTGTTTGAGTGGAATGGGGTGAAATATGATGCAACAAAGGTTCCTGAGAGGTTTGAAAGCGATATTGGCCTTCTCTGATGGAACGGAAAGCCATAGAACGTGGTGGGAGGCTACAGATAGAAGAGCAATGTTGTGGAACGGACTGTAATGCAGTGTATTGTGATGCAATAGATGGTTCCTGTGTGTTATGGAAAAGAATGGATCGTTCTTTGATGGAATGAAACGCAGTAGAACGTGGTGGATTGTTGCGGAATGGAGTGGAATGTTGCGATGTGGAGTGCAATGCAGTGCATTGTGACGCAAGGGAGGGAAACCGAGCGGTTTGGACACGAAGGGAGCCTTCTTTCCAGGAATGGAAGGCAGTAAAAGGTGAAAGATTGTCAGGTACTGGAGTAGAATATTGTGGAGTGGAGTCGAACGGGGTGCCATTTGATGCAATAGACGGTTTCTCATTGTGTTTTAAGCGAATGGATTTATGTGCACGTGATTGTGCAGCTGTGTGTGTTTGTGTGTCTATTTTTGATAGGGATTGAGTGTGTGCATTTGTCACTGTGTGTACGGTTTTGAGAGAGGTTGCTGTGTCAGCGTGCAGGTGTGTGAGTGGCTGAGCAAGAGTGTCTGTATATGCGAGGGCGTGACCATGCTTATAAGAGGGTGATTATATAAGTGTTTAAGTGTGTGTGTGAGAGTTTGACAGCATTTGAATGTATGAGTGCGTGTGAGCATGTTACTGTGTGAGGGTCTCTGTGTAGTTTTGTAAGTGTATGTGACATTTTGTCTGAGTGCGTGAGTCTGTAAGTGTGTTGGTGTGAGTGATTGTGTGCGTGATATTGTGCGCACGTCTGTGTCTGTGCGTTTGTCAGCATTCGTGTGTGTGTCTGTGTGTGACAGTTTGTGTGTCTGTGTTTATGGAGGTGTGTGTCTGTGTGAGTGGGTGTGATACTGAATATGAGATAGTGTGAGTTTCTTCGAGTGTGAGTGTGTAAGTGTGCAAGGTGCAGTGTCTCAGTGTGTGAATGTGAAGTAAGGTCTTATGTGATTGTGTTTTATTTATTGTGAGGAGAGTTTTACTCTTCAGGTGAGTGTGTAAATGTGAGAGACCATTTGTGTGAGTGGGAGTGTTACTCTGCATGTATGAGGGACAGTGTGTGTTTGTGTTTGAACGGGAGTCCATGTGAGTCTTAGATTATATGTGTGCAGTTGTGGGAGTGTGTGCGAGAGGTGAGTGGGACTGAGTGGGTGCGACTGTGTATCTCTGGTAGAGTATGTGTATGTGTGACTGAATGTATCTGTTTGAGAGAGTGTGTGTGCACGTGTGTGTTAGTGTATAAGTGTTGATATGCCTGTGTGTTTCAGTGAGGGTGAGTGTAAGTGTGTGTTAGTGTGTGCGTGAGTGTGTGTGTGTATGTGTGATTGACTGAATGTTTTCGAGATTATTGGAGATACTTTGAGTGTGTGTGAGTGTGTGACTTTGTGTGTGAATGTGTGTGTGAGGGTGCACACGTGTGAGGGACTTGGTGTGAGTGTGAAACTGTGCATGTGTCAGCATGCATATGTGTGTGTGATGGTGTGTGTATGAGTGTGAATGACTGAGTGTGTAGGGCCATGAATGGGACTGAGTGTTTGTGAGTGTGTATACAAGTCTGTTGCGTGATTGTGTGTGATTGTGGTATTCTGTGTGTGTGTGGTTCGGTGGTTTTCTGTGTGTGTGGGCCTGTGCATGTGTGTGTGTGTGTGCGACTGAGTGAGAGAGTGCTTGCTTGTGCGTGTGTCTTTGTGTTGTGTCAGTGTGAGTGTTTGAGGGGAATGGGGTGAAATATGATGCCTCCAATGTTGCGATGGTTTGTGACATTTTGTGTGAGTGGGAGTGTTGGAGTGCGAGAGAGTGCCTGATTGCGTGTGAGCCTGTGAGTGTGTGTATGTGTTTGTGAGTGTGTGTGATGGTGACATTGCGTGAGGGTGCATTTGTGTCTGCATACGTGTAAGTGTGCTTTGGACATGTGTGAATGTATGTAGGTCTATGTGTGAGTGTGTGTGTTTGTGGATATGTGATGGTGTGGGTCACTGTGAGTGTGCAGGTGAGCAAGGTGCTGTGCGAGCGTGTGTCAGAGTGTGAAGGGCGTTCGTGTGTGACTGTGTGAGATAGTATGAGCAGGTGTGTTTTAGTGTTATGTGTGTGTGTTTGTGAGAGATTAGCTGTGTGAGTGGGAGTGTTACTCTGAGTGTATGTGTGACTGTGTGTTTGGGTATGTAAGAATGCGTGTGAGTGTGTTTTAGTTTGTGAGTGTGCAGGTTTAGGAGCGTGTGTGCATGAGATGTGCGACTGTATGATTGTGCGTCATTCTGCATATGTATGTGCCTGGTTGTGAATGTGTGAGCATGTGTGAGTGAATGTGTGATTTTGGGTGTGTGTTCAAGGGCATGTTAGTGTCAGAGTTCAGGAGTGCTTATGTCTGTGTGTATATCAGTGTGTGTGAGTATATGTGGGAGATGTAGGTGCATGAGTGTGAGTGTTTCTATGTGTGTCTGTGTGCGTAATGGGGTGTGACTCTATGTGTTAAGGTCTCTGTGAGTGACTGTGTGTTTGAGTGTGGGTCAGTGTGTGTGAGTTTGTGTATGACTGTGTGAGTGTGAGTTTGCACATGTGTGAGGGACTTTATTTGAGTGTGTGTCAATGTGTTTGTGTGAGAGTGTATATGTGTATGGGCGTGAGTGTGTGTGAGAGGTTTTGTGAATTTGTGTGGGAGTGCAGATGTGTGAATGTGTGGGAGTGGGTGTTTGTGGGTGTGTATAAGAACTGTTGCGAGATTGTGTGATATTGAGTGTGTGTTTGGGTGTCTATGTGGTTTCATGCATGTGTGTGGGACTGAACGTGCGGGTCTGGGCGTGTGACTGTGTGAGTGTTTGAGTGGAATGGGGTGAAATATGATGCAACAAAGGTTCCTGAGAGGTTTGAAAGCGATATTGGCCTTCTCTGATGGAACGGAAAGCCATAGAACGTGGTGGGAGGCTACAGATAGAAGAGCAATGTTGTGGAACGGACTGTAATGCAGTGTATTGTGATGCAATAGATGGTTCCTGTGTGTTATGGAAAAGAATGGATCGTTCTTTGATGGAATGAAACGCAGTAGAACGTGGTGGATTGTTGCGGAATGGAGTGGAATGTTGCGATGTGGAGTGCAATGCAGTGCATTGTGACGCAAGGGAGGGAAACCGAGCGGTTTGGACACGAAGGGAGCCTTCTTTCCAGGAATGGAAGGCAGTAAAAGGTGAAAGATTGTCAGGTACTGGAGTAGAATATTGTGGAGTGGAGTCGAACGGGGTGCCATTTGATGCAATAGACGGTTTCTCATTGTGTTTTAAGCGAATGGATTTATGTGCACGTGATTGTGCAGCTGTGTGTGTTTGTGTGTCTATTTTTGATAGGGATTGAGTGTGTGCATTTGTCACTGTGTGTACGGTTTTGAGAGAGGTTGCTGTGTCAGCGTGCAGGTGTGTGAGTGGCTGAGCAAGAGTGTCTGTATATGCGAGGGCGTGACCATGTTTATAAGAGGGTGATTATATAAGTGTTTAAGTGTGTGTGTGAGAGTTTGACAGCATTTGAATGTATGAGTGCGTGTGAGCATGTTACTGTGTGAGGGTCTCTGTGTAGTTTTGTAAGTGTATGTGACATTTTGTCTGAGTGCGTGAGTCTGTAAGTGTGTTGGTGTGAGTGATTGTGTGCGTGATATTGTGCGCACGTCTGTGTCTGTGCGTTTGTCAGCATTCGTGTGTGTGTCTGTGTGTGACAGTTTGTGTGTCTGTGTTTATGGAGGTGTGTGTCTGTGTGAGTGGGTGTGATACTGAATATGAGATAGTGTGAGTTTCTTCGAGTGTGAGTGTGTAAGTGTGCAAGGTGCAGTGTCTCAGTGTGTGAATGTGAAGTAAGGTCTTATGTGATTGTGTTTTATTTATTGTGAGGAGAGTTTTACTCTTCAGGTGAGTGTGTAAATGTGAGAGACCATTTGTGTGAGTGGGAGTGTTACTCTGCATGTATGAGGGACAGTGTGTGTTTGTGTTTGAACGGGAGTCCATGTGAGTCTTAGATTATATGTGTGCAGTTGTGGGAGTGTGTGCGAGAGGTGAGTGGGACTGAGTGGGTGCGACTGTGTATCTCTGGTAGAGTATGTGTATGTGTGACTGAATGTATCTGTTTGAGAGAGTGTGTGTGCACGTGTGTGTTAGTGTATAAGTGTTGATATGCCTGTGTGTTTCAGTGAGGGTGAGTGTAAGTGTGTGTTAGTGTGTGCGTGAGTGTGTGTGTGTATGTGTGATTGACTGAATGTTTTCGAGATTATTGGAGATACTTTGAGTGTGTGTGAGTGTGTGACTTTGTGTGTGAATGTGTGTGTGAGGGTGCACACGTGTGAGGGACTTGGTGTGAGTGTGAAACTGTGCATGTGTCAGCATGCATATGTGTGTGTGATGGTGTGTGTATGAGTGTGAATGACTGAGTGTGTAGGGCCATGAATGGGACTGAGTGTTTGTGAGTGTGTATACAAGTCTGTTGCGTGATTGTGTGTGATTGTGGTATTCTGTGTGTGTGTGGTTCGGTGGTTTTCTGTGTGTGTGGGCCTGTGCATGTGTGTGTGTGTGTGCGACTGAGTGAGAGAGTGCTTGCTTGTGCGTGTGTCTTTGTGTTGTGTCAGTGTGAGTGTTTGAGGGGAATGGGGTGAAATATGATGCCTCCAATGTTGCGATGGTTTGTGACATTTTGTGTGAGTGGGAGTGTTGGAGTGCGAGAGAGTGCCTGATTGCGTGTGAGCCTGTGAGTGTGTGTATGTGTTTGTGAGTGTGTGTGATGGTGACATTGCGTGAGGGTGCATTTGTGTCTGCATACGTGTAAGTGTGCTTTGGACATGTGTGAATGTATGTAGGTCTATGTGTGAGTGTGTGTGTTTGTGGATATGTGATGGTGTGGGTCACTGTGAGTGTGCAGGTGAGCAAGGTGCTGTGCGAGCGTGTGTCAGAGTGTGAAGGGCGTTCGTGTGTGACTGTGTGAGATAGTATGAGCAGGTGTGTTTTAGTGTTATGTGTGTGTGTTTGTGAGAGATTAGCTGTGTGAGTGGGAGTGTTACTCTGAGTGTATGTGTGACTGTGTGTTTGGGTATGTAAGAATGCGTGTGAGTGTGTTTTAGTTTGTGAGTGTGCAGGTTTAGGAGCGTGTGTGCATGAGATGTGCGACTGTATGATTGTGCGTCATTCTGCATATGTATGTGCCTGGTTGTGAATGTGTGAGCATGTGTGAGTGAATGTGTGATTTTGGGTGTGTGTTCAAGGGCATGTTAGTGTCAGAGTTCAGGAGTGCTTATGTCTGTGTGTATATCAGTGTGTGTGAGTATATGTGGGAGATGTAGGTGCATGAGTGTGAGTGTTTCTATGTGTGTCTGTGTGCGTAATGGGGTGTGACTCTATGTGTTAAGGTCTCTGTGAGTGACTGTGTGTTTGAGTGTGGGTCAGTGTGTGTGAGTTTGTGTATGACTGTGTGAGTGTGAGTTTGCACATGTGTGAGGGACTTTATTTGAGTGTGTGTCAATGTGTTTGTGTGAGAGTGTATATGTGTATGGGCGTGAGTGTGTGTGAGAGGTTTTGTGAATTTGTGTGGGAGTGCAGATGTGTGAATGTGTGGGAGTGGGTGTTTGTGGGTGTGTATAAGAACTGTTGCGAGATTGTGTGATATTGAGTGTGTGTTTGGGTGTCTATGTGGTTTCATGCATGTGTGTGGGACTGAACGTGCGGGTCTGGGCGTGTGACTGTGTGAGTGTTTGAGTGGAATGGGGTGAAATATGATGCAACAAAGGTTCCTGAGAGGTTTGAAAGCGATATTGGCCTTCTCTGATGGAACGGAAAGCCATAGAACGTGGTGGGAGGCTACAGATAGAAGAGCAATGTTGTGGAACGGACTGTAATGCAGTGTATTGTGATGCAATAGATGGTTCCTGTGTGTTATGGAAAAGAATGGATCGTTCTTTGATGGAATGAAACGCAGTAGAACGTGGTGGATTGTTGCGGAATGGAGTGGAATGTTGCGATGTGGAGTGCAATGCAGTGCATTGTGACGCAAGGGAGGGAAACCGAGCGGTTTGGACACGAAGGGAGCCTTCTTTCCAGGAATGGAAGGCAGTAAAAGGTGAAAGATTGTCAGGTACTGGAGTAGAATATTGTGGAGTGGAGTCGAACGGGGTGCCATTTGATGCAATAGACGGTTTCTCATTGTGTTTTAAGCGAATGGATTTATGTGCACGTGATTGTGCAGCTGTGTGTGTTTGTGTGTCTATTTTTGATAGGGATTGAGTGTGTGCATTTGTCACTGTGTGTACGGTTTTGAGAGAGGTTGCTGTGTCAGCGTGCAGGTGTGTGAGTGGCTGAGCAAGAGTGTCTGTATATGCGAGGGCGTGACCATGTTTATAAGAGGGTGATTATATAAGTGTTTAAGTGTGTGTGTGAGAGTTTGACAGCATTTGAATGTATGAGTGCGTGTGAGCATGTTACTGTGTGAGGGTCTCTGTGTAGTTTTGTAAGTGTATGTGACATTTTGTCTGAGTGCGTGAGTCTGTAAGTGTGTTGGTGTGAGTGATTGTGTGCGTGATATTGTGCGCACGTCTGTGTCTGTGCGTTTGTCAGCATTCGTGTGTGTGTCTGTGTGTGACAGTTTGTGTGTCTGTGTTTATGGAGGTGTGTGTCTGTGTGAGTGGGTGTGATACTGAATATGAGATAGTGTGAGTTTCTTCGAGTGTGAGTGTGTAAGTGTGCAAGGTGCAGTGTCTCAGTGTGTGAATGTGAAGTAAGGTCTTATGTGATTGTGTTTTATTTATTGTGAGGAGAGTTTTACTCTTCAGGTGAGTGTGTAAATGTGAGAGACCATTTGTGTGAGTGGGAGTGTTACTCTGCATGTATGAGGGACAGTGTGTGTTTGTGTTTGAACGGGAGTCCATGTGAGTCTTAGATTATATGTGTGCAGTTGTGGGAGTGTGTGCGAGAGGTGAGTGGGACTGAGTGGGTGCGACTGTGTATCTCTGGTAGAGTATGTGTATGTGTGACTGAATGTATCTGTTTGAGAGAGTGTGTGTGCACGTGTGTGTTAGTGTATAAGTGTTGATATGCCTGTGTGTTTCAGTGAGGGTGAGTGTAAGTGTGTGTTAGTGTGTGCGTGAGTGTGTGTGTGTATGTGTGATTGACTGAATGTTTTCGAGATTATTGGAGATACTTTGAGTGTGTGTGAGTGTGTGACTTTGTGTGTGAATGTGTGTGTGAGGGTGCACACGTGTGAGGGACTTGGTGTGAGTGTGAAACTGTGCATGTGTCAGCATGCATATGTGTGTGTGATGGTGGGTGTATGAGTGTGAATGACTGAGTGTGTAGGGCCATGAATGGGACTGAGTGTTTGTGAGTGTGTATACAAGTCTGTTGCGTGATTGTGTGTGATTGTGTTATTCTGTGTGTGTGTGGTTCGGTGGTTTTCTGTGTGTGTGGGCCTGTGCATGTGTGTGTGTGTGTGCGACTGAGTGAGAGAGTGCTTGCTTGTGCGTGTGTCTTTGTGTTGTGTCAGTGTGAGTGTTTGAGGGGAATGGGGTGAAATATGATGCCTCCAATGTTGCGATGGTTTGTGACATTTTGTGTGAGTGGGAGTGTTGGAGTGCGAGAGAGTGCGTGATTGCGTGTGAGCCTGTGAGTGTGTGTATGTGTTTGTGAGTGTGTGTGATGGTGACATTGCGTGAGGGTGCATTTGTGTCTGCATACGTGTAAGTGTGCTTTGGACATGTGTGAATGTATGTAGGTCTATGTGTGAGTGTGTGTGTTTGTGGATATGTGATGGTGTGGGTCACTGTGAGTGTGCAGGTGAGCAAGGTGCTGTGCGAGCGTGTGTCAGAGTGTGAAGGGCGTTCGTGTGTGACTGTGTGAGATAGTATGAGCAGGTGTGTTTTAGTGTTATGTGTGTGTGTTTGTGAGAGATTAGCTGTGTGAGTGGGAGTGTTACTCTGAGTGTATGTGTGACTGTGTGTTTGGGTATGTAAGAATGCGTGTGAGTGTGTTTTAGTTTGTGAGTGTGCAGGTTTAGGAGCGTGTGTGCATGAGATGTGCGACTGTATGATTGTGCGTCATTCTGCATATGTATGTGCCTGGTTGTGAATGTGTGAGCATGTGTGAGTGAATGTGTGATTTTGGGTGTGTGTTCAAGGGCATGTTAGTGTCAGAGTTCAGGAGTGCTTATGTCTGTGTGTATATCAGTGTGTGTGAGTATATGTGGGAGATGTAGGTGCATGAGTGTGAGTGTTTCTATGTGTGTCTGTGTGCGTAATGGGGTGTGACTCTATGTGTTAAGGTCTCTGTGAGTGACTGTGTGTTTGAGTGTGGGTCAGTGTGTGTGAGTTTGTGTATGACTGTGTGAGTGTGAGTTTGCACATGTGTGAGGGACTTTATTTGAGTGTGTGTCAATGTGATTGTGTGAGAGTGTATATGTGTATGGGCGTGAGTGTGTGTGAGAGGTTTTGTGAATTTGTGTGGGAGTGAAGATGTGTGAATGTGTGGGAGTGGGTGTTTGTGGGTGTGTATAAGAACTGTTGCGAGATTGTGTGATATTGAGTGTGTGTTTGGGTGTCTATGTGGTTTCATGCATGTGTGTGGGACTGAACGTGCGGGTCTGGGCGTGTGTCTGTGTGAGTGTTTGAGTGGAATGGGGTGAAATATGATGCAACAAAGGTTCCTGAGAGGTTTGAAAGCGATATTGGCCTTCTCTGATGGAACGGAAAGCCATAGAACGTGGTGGGAGGCTACAGATAGAAGAGCAATGTTGTGGAACGGACTGTAATGCAGTGTATTGTGATGCAATAGATGGTTCCTGTGTGTTATGGAAAAGAATGGATCGTTCTTTGATGGAATGAAACGCAGTAGAACGTGGTGGATTGTTGCGGAATGGAGTGGAATGTTGTGATGTGGAGTGCAATGCAGTGCATTGTGACGCAAGGGAGGGAAACCGAGCGGTTTGGACACGAAGGGAGCCTTCTTTCCAGGAATGGAAGGCAGTAAAAGGTGAAAGATTGTCAGGTACTGGAGTAGAATATTGTGGAGTGGAGTCGAACGGGGTGCCATTTGATGCAATAGACGGTTTCTCATTGTGTTTTAAGCGAATGGATTTATGTGCACGTGATTGTGCAGCTGTGTGTGTTTGTGTGTCTATTTTTGATAGGGATTGAGTGTGTGCATTTGTCACTGTGTGTACGGTTTTGAGAGAGGTTGCTGTGTCAGCGTGCAGGTGTGTGAGTGGCTGAGCAAGAGTGTCTGTATATGCGAGGGCGTGACCATGTTTATAAGAGGGTGATTATATAAGTGTTTAAGTGTGTGTGTGAGAGTTTGACAGCATTTGAATGTATGAGTGCGTGTGAGCATGTTACTGTGTGAGGGTCTCTGTGTAGTTTTGTAAGTGTATGTGACATTTTGTCTGAGTGCGTGAGTCTGTAAGTGTGTTGGTGTGAGTGATTGTGTGCGTGATATTGTGCGCACGTCTGTGTCTGTGCGTTTGTCAGCATTCGTGTGTGTGTCTGTGTGTGACAGTTTGTGTGTCTGTGTTTATGGAGGTGTGTGTCTGTGTGAGTGGGTGTGATACTGAATATGAGATAGTGAGAGTTTCTTCGAGTGTGAGTGTGTAAGTGTGCAAGGTGCAGTGTCTCAGTGTGTGAATGTGAAGTAAGGTCTTATGTGATTGTGTTTTATTTATTGTGAGGAGAGTTTTACTCTTCAGGTGAGTGTGTAAATGTGAGAGACCATTTGTGTGAGTGGGAGTGTTACTCTGCATGTATGAGGGACAGTGTGTGTTTGTGTTTGAACGGGAGTCCATGTGAGTCTTAGATTATATGTGTGCAGTTGTGGGAGTGTGTGCGAGAGGTGAGTGGGACTGAGTGGGTGCGACTGTGTATCTCTGGTAGAGTATGTGTATGTGTGACTGAATGTATCTGTTTGAGAGAGTGTGTGTGCACGTGTGTGTTAGTGTATAAGTGTTGATATGCCTGTGTGTTTCAGTGAGGGTGAGTGTAAGTGTGTGTTAGTGTGTGCGTGAGTGTGTGTGTGTATGTGTGATTGACTGAATGTTTTCGAGATTATTGGAGATACTTTGAGTGTGTGTGAGTGTGTGACTTTGTGTGTGAATGTGTGTGTGAGGGTGCACACGTGTGAGGGACTTGGTGTGAGTGTGAAACTGTGCATGTGTCAGCATGCATATGTGTGTGTGATGGTGTGTGTATGAGTGTGAATGACTGAGTGTGTAGGGCCATGAATGGGACTGAGTGTTTGTGAGTGTGTATACAAGTCTGTTGCGTGATTGTGTGTGATTGTGGTATTCTGTGTGTGTGTGGTTCGGTGGTTTTCTGTGTGTGTGGGCCTGTGCATGTGTGTGTGTGTGTGCGACTGAGTGAGAGAGTGCTTGCTTGTGCGTGTGTCTTTGTGTTGTGTCAGTGTGAGTGTTTGAGGGGAATGGGGTGAAATATGATGCCTCCAATGTTGCGATGGTTTGTGACATTTTGTGTGAGTGGGAGTGTTGGACTGCGAGAGAGTGCCTGATTGCGTGTGAGCCTGTGAGTGTGTGTATGTGTTTGTGAGTGTGTGTGATGGTGACATTGCGTGAGGGTGCATTTGTGTCTGCATACGTGTAAGTGTGCTTTGGACATGTGTGAATGTATGTAGGTCTATGGGTGAGTGTGTGTGTTTGTGGATATGTGATGGTGTGGGTCACTGTGAGTGTGCAGGTGAGCAAGGTGCTGTGCGAGCGTGTGTCAGAGTGTGAAGGGCGTTCGTGTGTGACTGTGTGAGATAGTATGAGCAGGTGTGTTTTAGTGTTATGTGTGTGTGTTTGTGAGAGATTAGCTGTGTGAGTGGGAGTGTTACTCTGAGTGTATGTGTGACTGTGTGTTTGGGTATGTAAGAATGCGTGTGAGTGTGTTTTAGTTTGTGAGTGTGCAGGTTTAGGAGCGTGTGTGCATGAGATGTGCGACTGTATGATTGTGCGTCATTCTGCATATGTATGTGCCTGGTTGTGAATGTGTGAGCATGTGTGAGTGAATGTGTGATTTTGGGTGTGTGTTCAAGGGCATGTTAGTGTCAGAGTTCAGGAGTGCTTATGTCTGTGTGTATATCAGTGTGTGTGAGTATATGTGGGAGATGTAGGTGCATGAGTGTGAGTGTTTCTATGTGTGTCTGTGTGCGTAATGGGGTGTGACTCTATGTGTTAAGGTCTCTGTGAGTGACTGTGTGTTTGAGTGTGGGTCAGTGTGTGTGAGTTTGTGTATGACTGTGTGAGTGTGAGTTTGCACATGTGTGAGGGACTTTATTTGAGTGTGGGTCAATGTGTTTGTGTGAGAGTGTATATGTGTATGGGCGTGAGTGTGTGTGAGAGGTTTTGTGAATTTGTGTGGGAGTGAAGATGTGTGAATGTATGGGAGTGGGTGTTTGTGGGTGTGTATAAGAACTGTTGCGAGATTGTGTGATATTGAGTGTGTGTTTGGGTGTCTATGTGGTTTCATGCATGTGTGTGGGACTGAACGTGCGGGTCTGGGCGTGTGTCTGTGTGAGTGTTTGAGTGGAATGGGGTGAAATATGATGCAACAAAGGTTCCTGAGAGGTTTGAAAGCGATATTGGCCTTCTCTGATGGAACGGAAAGCCATAGAACGTGGTGGGAGGCTACAGATAGAAGAGCAATGTTGTGGAACGGACTGTAATGCAGTGTATTGTGATGCAATAGATGGTTCCTGTGTGTTATGGAAAAGAATGGATCGTTCTTTGATGGAATGAAACGCAGTAGAAAGTGGTGGATTGTTGCGGAATGGAGTGGAATGTTGTGATGTGGAGTGCAATGCAGTGCATTGTGACGCAAGGGAGGGAAACCGAGCGGTTTGGACACGAAGGGAGCCTTCTTTCCAGGAATGGAAGGCAGTAAAAGGTGAAAGATTGTCAGGTACTGGAGTAGAATATTGTGGAGTGGAGTCGAACGGGGTGCCATTTGATGCAATAGACGGTTTCTCATTGTGTTTTAAGCGAATGGATTTATGTGCACGTGATTGTGCAGCTGTGTGTGTTTGTGTGTCTATTTTTGATAGGGATTGAGTGTGTGCATTTGTCACTGTGTGTACGGTTTTGAGAGAGGTTGCTGTGTCAGCGTGCAGGTGTGTGAGTGGCTGAGCAAGAGTGTCTGTATATGCGAGGGCGTGACCATGTTTATAAGAGGGTGATTATATAAGTGTTTAAGTGTGTTTGTGAGAGTTTGACAGCATTTGAATGTATGAGTGCGTGTGAGCATGTTACTGTGTGAGGGTCTCTGTGTAGTTTTGTAAGTGTATGTGACATTTTGTCTGAGTGCGTGAGTCTGTAAGTGTGTTGGTGTGAGTGATTGTGTGCGTGATATTGTGCGCACGTCTGTGTCTGTGCGTTTGTCAGCATTCGTGTGTGTGTCTGTGTGTGACAGTTTGTGTGTCTGTGTTTATGGAGGTGTGTGTCTGTGTGAGTGGGTGTGATACTGAATATGAGATAGTGTGAGTTTCTTCGAGTGTGAGTGTGTAAGTGTGCAAGGTGCAGTGTCTCAGTGTGTGAATGTGAAGTAAGGTCTTATGTGATTGTGTTTTATTTATTGTGAGGAGAGTTTTACTCTTCAGGTGAGTGTGTAAATGTGAGAGACCATTTGTGTGAGTGGGAGTGTTACTCTGCATGTATGAGGGACAGTGTGTGTTTGTGTTTGAACGGGAGTCCATGTGAGTCTTAGATTATATGTGTGCAGTTGTGGGAGTGTGTGCGAGAGGTGAGTGGGACTGAGTGGGTGCGACTGTGTATCTCTGGTAGAGTATGTGTATGTGTGACTGAATGTATCTGTTTGAGAGAGTGTGTGTGCACGTGTGTGTTAGTGTATAAGTGTTGATATGCCTGTGTGTTTCAGTGAGGGTGAGTGTAAGTGTGTGTTAGTGTGTGCGTGAGTGTGTGTGTGTATGTGTGATTGACTGAATGTTTTCGAGATTATTGGAGATACTTTGAGTGTGTGTGAGTGTGTGACTTTGTGTGTGAATGTGTGTGTGAGGGTGCACACGTGTGAGGGACTTGGTGTGAGTGTGAAACTGTGCATGTGTCAGCATGCATATGTGTGTGTGATGGTGTGTGTATGAGTGTGAATGACTGAGTGTGTAGGGCCATGAATGGGACTGAGTGTTTGTGAGTGTGTATACAAGTCTGTTGCGTGATTGTGTGTGATTGTGGTATTCTGTGTGTGTGTGGTTCGGTGGTTTTCTGTGTGTGTGGGCCTGTGCATGTGTGTGTGTGTGTGCGACTGAGTGAGAGAGTGCTTGCTTGTGCGTGTGTCTTTGTGTTGTGTCAGTGTGAGTGTTTGAGGGGAATGGGGTGAAATATGATGCCTCCAATGTTGCGATGGTTTGTGACATTTTGTGTGAGTGGGAGTGTTGGAGTGCGAGAGAGTGCGTGATTGCGTGTGAGCCTGTGAGTGTGTGTATGTGTTTGTGAGTGTGTGTGATGGTGACATTGCGTGAGGGTGCATTTGTGTCTGCATACGTGTAAGTGTGCTTTGGACATGTGTGAATGTATGTAGGTCTATGTGTGAGTGTGTGTGTTTGTGGATATGTGATGGTGTGGGTCACTGTGAGTGTGCAGGTGAGCAAGGTGCTGTGCGAGCGTGTGTCAGAGTGTGAAGGGCGTTCGTGTGTGACTGTGTGAGATAGTATGAGCAGGTGTGTTTTAGTGTTATGTGTGTGTGTTTGTGAGAGATTAGCTGTGTGAGTGGGAGTGTTACTCTGAGTGTATGTGTGACTGTGTGTTTGGGTATGTAAGAATGCGTGTGAGTGTGTTTTAGTTTGTGAGTGTGCAGGTTTAGGAGCGTGTGTGCATGAGATGTGCGACTGTATGATTGTGCGTCATTCTGCATATGTATGTGCCTGGTTGTGAATGTGTGAGCATGTGTGAGTGAATGTGTGATTTTGGGTGTGTGTTCAAGGGCATGTTAGTGTCAGAGTTCAGGAGTGCTTATGTCTGTGTGTATATCAGTGTGTGTGAGTATATGTGGGAGATGTAGGTGCATGAGTGTGAGTGTTTCTATGTGTGTCTGTGTGCGTAATGGGGTGTGACTCTATGTGTTAAGGTCTCTGTGAGTGACTGTGTGTTTGAGTGTGTGTCAGTGTGTGTGAGTTTGTGTATGACTGTGTGAGTGTGAGTTTGCACATGTGTGAGGGAATTTATTTGAGTGTGTGTCAATATGTTTGTGTGAGAGTGTATATGTGTATGGGCGTGAGTGTGTGTGAGAGGTTTTGTGAGTTTGTGTGGGAGTGCAGATGTGTGAATGTGTGGGAGTGGGTGTTTGTGGGTGTGTATAAGAACTGTTGCGAGATTGTGTGATATTGAGTGTGTGTTTGGGTGTCTATGTGGTTTCATGCATGTGTGTGGGACTGAACGTGCGGGTCTGGGCGTGTGTCTGTGTGAGTGTGTGAGTGGAATGGGGTGAAATATGATGCAACAAAGGTTCCTGAGAGGTTTGAAAGCGATATTGGCCTTCTCTGATGGAACGGAAAGCCATGGAACGTGGTGGGAGGCTACAGATAGAAGAGCAATGTTGTGGAACGGACTGTAATGCAGTGTATTGTGATGCAATAGATGGTTCCTGTGTGTTATGGAAAAGAATGGATCGTTCTTTGATGGAATGAAACGCAGTAGAACGTGGTGGATTGTTGCGGAATGGAGTGGAATGTTGTGATGTGGAGTGCAATGCAGTGCATTGTGACGCAAGGGAGGGAAACCGAGCGGTTTGGACACGAAGGGAGCCTTCTTTCCAGGAATGGAAGGCTGTAAAAGGTGAAAGATTGTCAGGTACTGGAGTAGAATATTGTGGAGTGGAGTCGAACGGGGTGCCATTTGATGCAATAGATGGTTTCTCATTGTGTTTTAAGCGAATGGATTTATGTGCACGTGATTGTGCAGCTGTGTGTGTTTGTGTGTCTATTTTTGATAGGGATTGAGTGTGTGCATTTGTCACTGTGTGTACGGTTTTGAGAGAGGTTGCTGTGTCAGCGTGCAGGTGTGTGAGTGGCTGAGCAAGAGTGTCTGTATATGCGAGGGCGTGACCATGTTTATAAGAGGGTGATTATATAAGTGTTTAAGTGTGTGTGTGAGAGTTTGACAGCATTTGAATGTATGAGTGCGTGTGAGCATGTTACTGTGTGAGTGTCTCTGTGTAGTTTTGTAAGTGTATGTGACATTTTGTCTGAGTGCGTGAGTCTGTGTTTTGGTGTGAGTGATTGTGTGCGTGATATTGTGCGCACGTTTGTGTCTGTGCGTTTGTCAGCATTCGTGTGTGTGTCTGTGTGTGACAGTTTGTGTGTCTGTGTTTATGGAGGTGTGTGTCTGTGTGAGTGGGTGTGATACTGAATATGAGATAGTGTGAGTTTCTTCGAGTGTGAGTGTGTAAGTGTGCAAGGTGCAGTGTCTCAGTGTGTGAATGTGAAGTAAGGTCTTATGTGATTGTGTTTTATTTATTGTGAGGAGAGTTTTACTCTTCAGGTGAGTGTGTAAATGTGAGAGACCATTTGTGTGAGTGGGAGTGTTACTCTGCATGTATGAGGGACAGTGTGTGTTTGTGTTTGAACGGGAGTCCATGTGAGTCTTAGATTATATGTGTGCAGTTGTGGGAGTGTGTGCGAGAGGTGAGTGGGACTGAGTGGGTGCGACTGTGTATCTCTGGTAGAGTATGTGTATGTGTGACTGAATGTATCTGTTTGAGAGAGTGTGTGTGCACGTGTGTGTTAGTGTATAAGTGTTGATATGCCTGTGTGTTTCAGTGAGGGTGAGTGTAAGTGTGTGTTAGTGTGTGCGTGAGTGTGTGTGTGTATGTGTGATTGACTGAATGTTTTCGAGATTATTGGAGATACTTTGAGTGTGTGTGAGTGTGTGACTTTGTGTGTGAATGTGTGTGTGAGGGTGCACACGTGTGAGGGACTTGGTGTGAGTGTGAAACTGTGCATGTGTCAGCATGCATATGTGTGTGTGATGGTGGGTGTATGAGTGTGAATGACTGAGTGTGTAGGGCCATGAATGGGACTGAGTGTTTGTGAGTGTGTATACAAGTCTGTTGCGTGATTGTGTGTGATTGTGTTATTCTGTGTGTGTGTGGTTCGGTGGTTTTCTGTGTGTGTGGGCCTGTGCATGTGTGTGTGTGTGTGCGACTGAGTGAGAGAGTGCTTGCTTGTGCGTGTGTCTTTGTGTTGTGTCAGTGTGAGTGTTTGAGGGGAATGGGGTGAAATATGATGCCTCCAATGTTGCGATGGTTTGTGACATTTTGTGTGAGTGGGAGTGTTGGAGTGCGAGAGAGTGCGTGATTGCGTGTGAGCCTGTGAGTGTGTGTATGTGTTTGTGAGTGTGTGTGATGGTGACATTGCGTGAGGGTGCATTTGTGTCTGCATACGTGTAAGTGTGCTTTGGACATGTGTGAATGTATGTAGGTCTATGTGTGAGTGTGTGTGTTTGTGGATATGTGATGGTGTGGGTCACTGTGAGTGTGCAGGTGAGCAAGGTGCTGTGCGAGCGTGTGTCAGAGTGTGAAGGGCGTTCGTGTGTGACTGTGTGAGATAGTATGAGCAGGTGTGTTTTAGTGTTATGTGTGTGTGTTTGTGAGAGATTAGCTGTGTGAGTGGGAGTGTTACTCTGAGTGTATGTGTGACTGTGTGTTTGGGTATGTAAGAATGCGTGTGAGTGTGTTTTAGTTTGTGAGTGTGCAGGTTTAGGAGCGTGTGTGCATGAGATGTGCGACTGTATGATTGTGCGTCATTCTGCATATGTATGTGCCTGGTTGTGAATGTGTGAGCATGTGTGAGTGAATGTGTGATTTTGGGTGTGTGTTCAAGGGCATGTTAGTGTCAGAGTTCAGGAGTGCTTATGTCTGTGTGTATATCAGTGTGTGTGAGTATATGTGGGAGATGTAGGTGCATGAGTGTGAGTGTTTCTATGTGTGTCTGTGTGCGTAATGGGGTGTGACTCTATGTGTTAAGGTCTCTGTGAGTGACTGTGTGTTTGAGTGTGGGTCAGTGTGTGTGAGTTTGTGTATGACTGTGTGAGTGTGAGTTTGCACATGTGTGAGGGACTTTATTTGAGTGTGTGTCAATGTGTTTGTGTGAGAGTGTATATGTGTATGGGCGTGAGTGTGTGTGAGAGGTTTTGTGAATTTGTGTGGGAGTGAAGATGTGTGAATGTGTGGGAGTGGGTGTTTGTGGGTGTGTATAAGAACTGTTGCGAGATTGTGTGATATTGAGTGTGTGTTTGGGTGTCTATGTGGTTTCATGCATGTGTGTGGGACTGAACGTGCGGGTCTGGGCGTGTGTCTGTGTGAGTGTTTGAGTGGAATGGGGTGAAATATGATGCAACAAAGGTTCCTGAGAGGTTTGAAAGCGATATTGGCCTTCTCTGATGGAACGGAAAGCCATAGAACGTGGTGGGAGGCTACAGATAGAAGAGCAATGTTGTGGAACGGACTGTAATGCAGTGTATTGTGATGCAATAGATGGTTCCTGTGTGTTATGGAAAAGAATGGATCGTTCTTTGATGGAATGAAACGCAGTAGAACGTGGTGGATTGTTGCGGAATGGAGTGGAATGTTGTGATGTGGAGTGCAATGCAGTGCATTGTGACGCAAGGGAGGGAAACCGAGCGGTTTGGACACGAAGGGAGCCTTCTTTCCAGGAATGGAAGGCAGTAAAAGGTGAAAGATTGTCAGGTACTGGAGTAGAATATTGTGGAGTGGAGTCGAACGGGGTGCCATTTGATGCAATAGACGGTTTCTCATTGTGTTTTAAGCGAATGGATTTATGTGCACGTGATTGTGCAGCTGTGTGTGTTTGTGTGTCTATTTTTGATAGGGATTGAGTGTGTGCATTTGTCACTGTGTGTACGGTTTTGAGAGAGGTTGCTGTGTCAGCGTGCAGGTGTGTGAGTGGCTGAGCAAGAGTGTCTGTATATGCGAGGGCGTGACCATGCTTATAAGAGGGTGATTATATAAGTGTTTAAGTGTGTGTGTGAGAGTTTGACAGCATTTGAATGTATGAGTGCGTGTGAGCATGTTACTGTGTGAGGGTCTCTGTGTAGTTTTGTAAGTGTATGTGACATTTTGTCTGAGTGCGTGAGTCTGTAAGTGTGTTGGTGTGAGTGATTGTGTGCGTGATATTGTGCGCACGTCTGTGTCTGTGCGTTTGTCAGCATTCGTGTGTGTGTCTGTGTGTGACAGTTTGTGTGTCTGTGTTTATGGAGGTGTGTGTCTGTGTGAGTGGGTGTGATACTGAATATGAGATAGTGTGAGTTTCTTCGAGTGTGAGTGTGTAAGTGTGCAAGGTGCAGTGTCTCAGTGTGTGAATGTGAAGTAAGGTCTTATGTGATTGTGTTTTATTTATTGTGAGGAGAGTTTTACTCTTCAGGTGAGTGTGTAAATGTGAGAGACCATTTGTGTGAGTGGGAGTGTTACTCTGCATGTATGAGGGACAGTGTGTGTTTGTGTTTGAACGGGAGTACATGTGAGTCTTAGATTTTATGTGTGCAGTTGTGGGAGTGTGTGCGAGAGGTGAGTGGGACTGAGTGGGTGCGACTGTGTATCTCTGGTAGAGTATGTGTATGTGTGACTGAATGTATCTGTTTGAGAGAGTGTGTGTGCACGTGTGTGTTAGTGTATAAGTGTTGATATGCCTGTGTGTTTCAGTGAGGGTGAGTGTAAGTGTGTGTTAGTGTGTGCGTGAGTGTGTGTGTGTATGTGTGATTGACTGAATGTTTTCGAGATTATTGGAGATACTTTGTGTGTGAGTGTGTGACTTTGTGTGTGAATGTGTGTGTGAGGGTGCACACGTGTGAGGGACTTGGTGTGAGTGTGAAACTGTGCATGTGTCAGCATGCATATGTGTGTGTGATGGTGGGTGTATGAGTGTGAATGACTGAGTGTGTAGGGCCATGAATGGGACTGAGTGTTTGTGAGTGTGTATACAAGTCTGTTGCGTGATTGTGTGTGATTGTGTTATTCTGTGTGTGTGTGGTTCGGTGGTTTTCTGTGTGTGTGGGCCTGTGCATGTGTGTGTGTGTGTGCGACTGAGTGAGAGAGTGCTTGCTTGTGCGTGTGTCTTTGTGTTGTGTCAGTGTGAGTGTTTGAGGGGAATGGGGTGAAATATGATGCCTCCAATGTTGCGATGGTTTGTGACATTTTGTGTGAGTGGGAGTGTTGGAGTGCGAGAGAGTGCGTGATTGCGTGTGAGCCTGTGAGTGTGTGTATGTGTTTGTGAGTGTGTGTGATGGTGACATTGCGTGAGGGTGCATTTGTGTCTGCATACGTGTAAGTGTGCTTTGGACATGTGTGAATGTATGTAGGTCTATGTGTGAGTGTGTGTGTTTGTGGATATGTGATGGTGTGGGTCACTGTGAGTGTGCAGGTGAGCAAGGTGCTGTGCGAGCGTGTGTCAGAGTGTGAAGGGCGTTCGTGTGTGACTGTGTGAGATAGTATGAGCAGGTGTGTTTTAGTGTTATGTGTGTGTGTTTGTGAGAGATTAGCTGTGTGAGTGGGAGTGTTACTCTGAGTGTATGTGTGACTGTGTGTTTGGGTATGTAAGAATGCGTGTGAGTGTGTTTTAGTTTGTGAGTGTGCAGGTTTAGGAGCGTGTGTGCATGAGATGTGCGACTGTATGATTGTGCGTCATTCTGCATATGTATGTGCCTGGTTGTGAATGTGTGAGCATGTGTGAGTGAATGTGTGATTTTGGGTGTGTGTTCAAGGGCATGTTAGTGTCAGAGTTCAGGAGTGCTTATGTCTGTGTGTATATCAGTGTGTGTGAGTATATGTGGGAGATGTAGGTGCATGAGTGTGAGTGTTTCTATGTGTGTCTGTGTGCGTAATGGGGTGTGACTCTATGTGTTAAGGTCTCTGTGAGTGACTGTGTGTTTGAGTGTGGGTCAGTGTGTGTGAGTTTGTGTATGACTGTGTGAGTGTGAGTTTGCACATGTGTGAGGGACTTTATTTGAGTGTGTGTCAATGTGTTTGTGTGAGAGTGTATATGTGTATGGGCGTGAGTGTGTGTGAGAGGTTTTGTGAATTTGTGTGGGAGTGAAGATGTGTGAATGTGTGGGAGTGGGTGTTTGTGGGTGTGTATAAGAACTGTTGCGAGATTGTGTGATATTGAGTGTGTGTTTGGGTGTCTATGTGGTTTCATGCATGTGTGTGGGACTGAACGTGCGGGTCTGGGCGTGTGTCTGTGTGAGTGTTTGAGTGGAATGGGGTGAAATATGATGCAACAAAGGTTCCTGAGAGGTTTGAAAGCGATATTGGCCTTCTCTGATGGAACGGAAAGCCATAGAACGTGGTGGGAGGCTACAGATAGAAGAGCAATGTTGTGGAACGGACTGTAATGCAGTGTATTGTGATGCAATAGATGGTTCCTGTGTGTTATGGAAAAGAATGGATCGTTCTTTGATGGAATGAAACGCAGTAGAACGTGGTGGATTGTTGCGGAATGGAGTGGAATGTTGTGATGTGGAGTGCAATGCAGTGCATTGTGACGCAAGG
The DNA here is from genome assembly GCF_030020395.1 of Manis pentadactyla. Taxonomy (NCBI): domain Eukaryota; kingdom Metazoa; phylum Chordata; class Mammalia; order Pholidota; family Manidae; genus Manis; species Manis pentadactyla. The sequence continues at coordinate 169,128 of NW_026644607.1, read as the reverse complement.
GAGGGAAACCGAGCGGTTTGGACACGAAGGGAGCCTTCTTTCCAGGAATGGAAGGCAGTAAAAGGTGAAAGATTGTCAGGTACTGGAGTAGAATATTGTGGAGTGGAGTCGAACGGGGTGCCATTTGATGCAATAGACGGTTTCTCATTGTGTTTTAAGCGAGTGGATTTATGTGCACGTGATTGTGCAGCTGTGTGTGTTTGTGTGTCTATTTTTGATAGGGATTGAGTGTGTGCATTTGTCACTGTGTGTACGGTTTTGAGAGAGGTTGCTGTGTCAGCGTGCAGGTGTGTGAGTGGCTGAGCAAGAGTGTCTGTATATGCGAGGGCGTGACCATGCTTATAAGAGGGTGATTATATAAGTGTTTAAGTGTGTGTGTGAGAGTTTGACAGCATTTGAATGTATGAGTGCGTGTGAGCATGTTACTGTGTGAGGGTCTCTGTGTAGTTTTGTAAGTGTATGTGACATTTTGTCTGAGTGCGTGAGTCTGTAAGTGTGTTGGTGTGAGTGATTGTGTGCGTGATATTGTGCGCACGTCTGTGTCTGTGCGTTTGTCAGCATTCGTGTGTGTGTCTGTGTGTGACAGTTTGTGTGTCTGTGTTTATGGAGGTGTGTGTCTGTGTGAGTGGGTGTGATACTGAATATGAGATAGTGTGAGTTTCTTCGAGTGTGAGTGTGTAAGTGTGCAAGGTGCAGTGTCTCAGTGTGTGAATGTGAAGTAAGGTCTTATGTGATTGTGTTTTATTTATTGTGAGGAGAGTTTTACTCTTCGGGTGAGTGTGTAAATGTGAGAGAACATTTGTGTGAGTGGGAGTGTTACTCTGCATGTATGAGGGACAGTGTGTGTTTGTGTTTGAACGGGAGTCCATGTGAGTCTTACATTTTATGTGTGCAGTTGTGGGAGTGTGTGCGAGAGGTGAGTGGGACTGAGTGGGTGCGACTGTGTATCTCTGGTAGAGTATGTGTATGTGTGACTGAATGTATCTGTTTGAGAGAGTGTGTGTGCACGTGTGTGTTAGTGTATAAGTGTTGATATGCCTGTGTGTTTCAGTGAGGGTGAGTGTAAGTGTGTGTTAGTGTGTGCGTGAGTGTGTGTGTGTATGTGTGATTGACTGAATGTTTTCGAGATTATTGGAGATAATTTGAGTGTGTGTGAGTGTGTGACTTTGTGTGTGAATGTGTGTGTGAGGGTGCACACGTGTGAGGGACTTGGTGTGAGTGTGAAACTGTGCATGTGTCAGCATGCATATGTGTGTGTGATGGTGGGTGTATGAGTGTGAATGACTGAGTGTGTAGGGCCATGAATGGGACTGAGTGTTTGTGAGTGTGTATACAAGTCTGTTGCGTGATTGTGTGTGATTGTGTTATTCTGTGTGTGTGTGGTTCGGTGGTTTTCTGTGTGTGTGGGCCTGTGCATGTGTGTGTGTGTGTGCGACTGAGTGAGAGAGTGCTTGCTTGTGCGTGTGTCTTTGTGTTGTGTCAGTGTGAGTGTTTGAGGGGAATGGGGTGAAATATGATGCCTCCAATGTTGCGATGGTTTGTGACATTTTGTGTGAGTGGGAGTGTTGGAGTGCGAGAGAGTGCGTGATTGCGTGTGAGCCTGTGAGTGTGTGTATGTGTTTGTGAGTGTGTGTGATGGTGACATTGCGTGAGGGTGCATTTGTGTCTGCATACGTGTAAGTGTGCTTTGGACATGTGTGAATGTATGTAGGTCTATGTGTGAGTGTGTGTGTTTGTGGATATGTGATGGTGTGGGTCACTGTGAGTGTGCAGGTGAGCAAGGTGCTGTGCGAGCGTGTGTCAGAGTGTGAAGGGCGTTCGTGTGTGACTGTGTGAGATAGTATGAGCAGGTGTGTTTTAGTGTTATGTGTGTGTGTTTGTGAGAGATTAGCTGTGTGAGTGGGAGTGTTACTCTGAGTGTATGTGTGACTGTGTGTTTGGGTATGTAAGAATGCGTGTGAGTGTGTTTTAGTTTGTGAGTGTGCAGGTTTAGGAGCGTGTGTGCATGAGATGTGCGACTGTATGATTGTGCGTCATTCTGCATATGTATGTGCCTGGTTGTGAATGTGTGAGCATGTGTGAGTGAATGTGTGATTTTGGGTGTGTGTTCAAGGGCATGTTAGTGTCAGAGTTCAGGAGTGCTTATGTCTGTGTGTATATCAGTGTGTGTGAGTATATGTGGGAGATGTAGGTGCATGAGTGTGAGTGTTTCTATGTGTGTCTGTGTGCGTAATGGGGTGTGACTCTATGTGTTAAGGTCTCTGTGAGTGACTGTGTGTTTGAGTGTGGGTCAGTGTGTGTGAGTTTGTGTATGACTGTGTGAGTGTGAGTTTGCACATGTGTGAGGGACTTTATTTGAGTGTGTGTCAATGTGTTTGTGTGAGAGTGTATATGTGTATGGGCGTGAGTGTGTGTGAGAGGTTTTGTGAATTTGTGTGGGAGTGAAGATGTGTGAATGTGTGGGAGTGGGTGTTTGTGGGTGTGTATAAGAACTGTTGCGAGATTGTGTGATATTGAGTGTGTGTTTGGGTGTCTATGTGGTTTCATGCATGTGTGTGGGACTGAACGTGCGGGTCTGGGCGTGTGTCTGTGTGAGTGTTTGAGTGGAATGGGGTGAAATATGATGCAACAAAGGTTCCTGAGAGGTTTGAAAGCGATATTGGCCTTCTCTGATGGAACGGAAAGCCATAGAACGTGGTGGGAGGCTACAGATAGAAGAGCAATGTTGTGGAACGGACTGTAATGCAGTGTATTGTGATGCAATAGATGGTTCCTGTGTGTTATGGAAAAGAATGGATCGTTCTTTGATGGAATGAAACGCAGTAGAAAGTGGTGGATTGTTGCGGAATGGAGTGGAATGTTGTGATGTGGAGTGCAATGCAGTGCATTGTGACGCAAGGGAGGGAAACCGAGCGGTTTGGACACGAAGGGAGCCTTCTTTCCAGGAATGGAAGGCAGTAAAAGGTGAAAGATTGTCAGGTACTGGAGTAGAATATTGTGGAGTGGAGTCGAACGGGGTGCCATTTGATGCAATAGACGGTTTCTCATTGTGTTTTAAGTGAGTGGATTTATGTGCACGTGATTGTGCAGCTGTGTGTGTTTGTGTGTCTATTTTTGATAGGGATTGAGTGTGTGCATTTGTCACTGTGTGTACGGTTTTGAGAGAGGTTGCTGTGTCAGCGTGCAGGTGTGTGAGTGGCTGAGCAAGAGTGTGTGTATATGCGAGGGCGTGACCATGTTTATAAGAGGGTGATTATATAAGTGTTTAAGTGTGTGTGTGAGAGTTTGACAGCATTTGAATGTATGAGTGCGTGTGAGCATGTTACTGTGTGAGTGTCTCTGTGTAGTTTTGAAAGTGTATGTGACATTTTGTCTGAGTGCGTGAGTCTGTAAGTGTGTTGGTGTGAGTGATTGTGTGCGTGATATTGTGCGCACGTCTGTGTCTGTGCGTTTGTCAGCATTCGTGTGTGTGTCTGTGTGTGACAGTTTGTGTGTCTGTGTTTATGGAGGTGGGTGTCTGTGTGAGTGGGTGTGATACTGAATATGAGATAGTGTGAGTTTCTTTGAGTGTGAGTGTGTAAGTGTGCAAGGTGCAGTGTCTCAGTGTGTGAATGTGAAGTAAGGTCTTATGTGATTGTGTTTTATTTATTGTGAGGAGCGTTTTACTCTACAGGTGAGTGTGTAAATGTGAGAGACCATTTGTGTGAGTGGGAGTGTTACTCTGCATGTATGAGGGACAGTGTGTGTTTATGTTTGAACGGGAGTACATGTGAGTCTTAGATTTTATGTGTGCAGTTGTGGGAGTGTGTGCGAGAGGAGAGTGGGACTGAGTGAGTGCGACTGTGTATCTCTGGTAGAGTATGTGTATGTGTGACTGAATGTATCTGTTTGAGAGAGTGTGTGTGCACGTGTGTGTTAGTGTATAAGTGTTGATATGCCTGTGTGTTTCAGTGAGGGTGAGTGTAAGTGTGTGTTAGTGTGTGCGTGAGTGTGTGTGTGTATGTGTGATTGACTGAATGTTTTCGAGATTATTGGAGATACTTTGAGTGTGTGTGAGTGTGTGACTTTGTGTGTGAATGTGTGTGTGAGGGTGCACACGTGTGAGGGACTTGGTGTGAGTGTGAAACTGTGCATGTGTCAGCATGCATATGTGTGTGTGATGGTGGGTGTATGAGTGTGAATGACTGAGTGTGTAGGGCCATGAATGGGACTGAGTGTTTGTGAGTGTGTATACAAGTCTGTTGCGTGATTGTGTGTGATTGTGTTATTCTGTGTGTGTGTGTTGTTCGGTGGTTTTCTGTGTGTGTGGGCCTGTGCATGTGCGTGTGTGTGTGCGACTGAGTGAGAGAGTGCTTGCTTGTGCGTGTGTCTTTGTGTTGTGTCAGTGTGAGTGTTTGAGGGGAATGGGGTGAAATATGATGCCTCCAATGTTGCGATGGTTTGTGACATTTTGTGTGAGTGGGAGTGTTGGAGTGCGAGAGAGTGCGTGATTGCGTGTGAGCCTGTGAGTGTGTGTATGTGTTTGTGAGTGTGTGTGATGGTGACATTGCGTGAGGGTGCATTTGTGTCTGCATACGTGTAAGTGTGCTTTGGACATGTGTGAATCTATGTAGGTCTATGTGTGAGTGTGTGTGTTTGTGGATATGTGATGGTGTGGGTCACTGTGAGTGTGCAGGTGAGCAAGGTGCTGTGCGAGCGTGTGTCAGAGTGTGAAGGGCGTTCGTGTGTGACTGTGTGAGATAGTATGAGCAGGTGTGTTTTAGTGTTATGTGTGTGTGTTTGTGAGAGATTAGCTGTGTGAGTGGGAGTGTTACTCTGAGTGTATGTGTGACTGTGTGTTTGGGTATGTAAGAATGCGTGTGAGTGTGTTTTAGTTTGTGAGTGTGCAGGTTTAGGAGCGTGTGTGCATGAGATGTGCGACTGTATGATTGTGCGTCATTCTGCATATGTATGTGCCTGGTTGTGAATGTGTGAGCATGTGTGAGTGAATGTGTGATTTTGGGTGTGTGTTCAAGGGCATGTTAGTGTCAGAGTTCAGGAGTGCTTATGTCTGTGTGTATATCAGTGTGTGTGAGTATATGTGGGAGATGTAGGTGCATGAGTGTGAGTGTTTCTATGTGTGTCTGTGTGCGTAATGGGGTGTGACTCTATGTGTTAAGGTCTCTGTGAGTGACTGTGTGTTTGAGTGTGGGTCAGTGTGTGTGAGTTTGTGTATGACTGTGTGAGTGTGAGTTTGCACATGTGTGAGGGACTTTATTTGAGTGTGTGTCAATGTGTTTGTGTGAGAGTGTATATGTGTATGGGCGTGAGTGTGTGTGAGAGGTTTTGTGAATTTGTGTGGGAGTGAAGATGTGTGAATGTGTGGGAGTGGGTGTTTGTGGGTGTGTATAAGAACTGTTGCGAGATTGTGTGATATTGAGTGTGTGTTTGGGTGTCTATGTGGTTTCATGCATGTGTGTGGGACTGAACGTGCGGGTCTGGGCGTGTGTCTGTGTGAGTGTTTGAGTGGAATGGGGTGAAATATGATGCAACAAAGGTTCCTGAGAGGTTTGAAAGCGATATTGGCCTTCTCTGATGGAACGGAAAGCCATAGAACGTGGTGGGAGGCTACAGATAGAAGAGCAATGTTGTGGAACGGACTGTAATGCAGTGTATTGTGATGCAATAGATGGTTCCTGTGTGTTATGGAAAAGAATGGATCGTTCTTTGATGGAATGAAACGCAGTAGAACGTGGTGGATTGTTGCGGAATGGAGTGGAATGTTGTGATGTGGAGTGCAATGCAGTGCATTGTGACGCAAGGGAGGGAAACCGAGCGGTTTGGACACGAAGGGAGCCTTCTTTCCAGGAATGGAAGGCAGTAAAAGGTGAAAGATTGTCAGGTACTGGAGTAGAATATTGTGGAGTGGAGTCGAACGGGGTGCCATTTGATGCAATAGACGGTTTCTCATTGTGTTTTAAGCGAATGGATTTATGTGCACGTGATTGTGCAGCTGTGTGTGTTTGTGTGTCTATTTTTGATAGGGATTGAGTGTGTGCATTTGTCACTGTGTGTACGGTTTTGAGAGAGGTTGATGTGTCAGCGTGCAGGTGTGTGAGTGGCTGAGCAAGAGTGTCTGTATATGCGAGGGCGTGACCATGCTTATAAGAGGGTGATTATATAAGTGTTTAAGTGTGTGTGTGAGAGTTTGACAGCATTTGAATGTATGAGTGCGTGTGAGCATGTTACTGTGTGAGGGTCTCTGTGTAGTTTTGTAAGTGTATGTGACATTTTGTCTGAGTGCGTGAGTCTGTAAGTGTGTTGGTGTGAGTGATTGTGTGCGTGATATTGTGCGCACGTCTGTGTCTGTGCGTTTGTCAGCATTCGTGTGTGTGTCTGTGTGTGACAGTTTGTGTGTCTGTGTTTATGGAGGTGTGTGTCTGTGTGAGTGGGTGTGATACTGAATATGAGATAGTGTGAGTTTCTTCGAGTGTGAGTGTGTAAGTGTGCAAGGTGCAGTGTCTCAGTGTGTGAATGTGAAGTAAGGTCTTATGTGATTGTGTTTTATTTATTGTGAGGAGAGTTTTACTCTTCAGGTGAGTGTGTAAATGTGAGAGACCATTTGTGTGAGTGGGAGTGTTACTCTGCATGTATGAGGGACAGTGTGTGTTTGTGTTTGAACGGGAGTACATGTGAGTCTTAGATTTTATGTGTGCAGTTGTGGGAGTGTGTGCGAGAGGTGAGTGGGACTGAGTGGGTGCGACTGTGTATCTCTGGTAGAGTATGTGTATGTGTGACTGAATGTATCTGTTTGAGAGAGTGTGTGTGCACGTGTGTGTTAGTGTATAAGTGTTGATATGCCTGTGTGTTTCAGTGAGGGTGAGTGTAAGTGTGTGTTAGTGTGTGCGTGAGTGTGTGTGTGTATGTGTGATTGACTGAATGTTTTCGAGATTATTGGAGATACTTTGTGTGTGAGTGTGTGACTTTGTGTGTGAATGTGTGTGTGAGGGTGCACACGTGTGAGGGACTTGGTGTGAGTGTGAAACTGTGCATGTGTCAGCATGCATATGTGTGTGTGATGGTGGGTGTATGAGTGTGAATGACTGAGTGTGTAGGGCCATGAATGGGACTGAGTGTTTGTGAGTGTGTATACAAGTCTGTTGCGTGATTGTGTGTGATTGTGTTATTCTGTGTGTGTGTGGTTCGGTGGTTTTCTGTGTGTGTGGGCCTGTGCATGTGTGTGTGTGTGTGCGACTGAGTGAGAGAGTGCTTGCTTGTGCGTGTGTCTTTGTGTTGTGTCAGTGTGAGTGTTTGAGGGGAATGGGGTGAAATATGATGCCTCCAATGTTGCGATGGTTTGTGACATTTTGTGTGAGTGGGAGTGTTGGAGTGCGAGAGAGTGCGTGATTGCGTGTGAGCCTGTGAGTGTGTGTATGTGTTTGTGAGTGTGTGTGATGGTGACATTGCGTGAGGGTGCATTTGTGTCTGCATACGTGTAAGTGTGCTTTGGACATGTGTGAATGTATGTAGGTCTATGTGTGAGTGTGTGTGTTTGTGGATATGTGATGGTGTGGGTCACTGTGAGTGTGCAGGTGAGCAAGGTGCTGTGCGAGCGTGTGTCAGAGTGTGAAGGGCGTTCGTGTGTGACTGTGTGAGATAGTATGAGCAGGTGTGTTTTAGTGTTATGTGTGTGTGTTTGTGAGAGATTAGCTGTGTGAGTGGGAGTGTTACTCTGAGTGTATGTGTGACTGTGTGTTTGGGTATGTAAGAATGCGTGTGAGTGTGTTTTAGTTTGTGAGTGTGCAGGTTTAGGAGCGTGTGTGCATGAGATGTGCGACTGTATGATTGTGCGTCATTCTGCATATGTATGTGCCTGGTTGTGAATGTGTGAGCATGTGTGAGTGAATGTGTGATTTTGGGTGTGTGTTCAAGGGCATGTTAGTGTCAGAGTTCAGGAGTGCTTATGTCTGTGTGTATATCAGTGTGTGTGAGTATATGTGGGAGATGTAGGTGCATGAGTGTGAGTGTTTCTATGTGTGTCTGTGTGCGTAATGGGGTGTGACTCTATGTGTTAAGGTCTCTGTGAGTGACTGTGTGTTTGAGTGTGGGTCAGTGTGTGTGAGTTTGTGTATGACTGTGTGAGTGTGAGTTTGCACATGTGTGAGGGACTTTATTTGAGTGTGTGTCAATGTGTTTGTGTGAGAGTGTATATGTGTATGGGCGTGAGTGTGTGTGAGAGGTTTTGTGAATTTGTGTGGGAGTGAAGATGTGTGAATGTGTGGGAGTGGGTGTTTGTGGGTGTGTATAAGAACTGTTGCGAGATTGTGTGATATTGAGTGTGTGTTTGGGTGTCTATGTGGTTTCATGCATGTGTGTGGGACTGAACGTGCGGGTCTGGGCGTGTGTCTGTGTGAGTGTTTGAGTGGAATGGGGTGAAATATGATGCAACAAAGGTTCCTGAGAGGTTTGAAAGCGATATTGGCCTTCTCTGATGGAACGGAAAGCCATAGAACGTGGTGGGAGGCTACAGATAGAAGAGCAATGTTGTGGAACGGACTGTAATGCAGTGTATTGTGATGCAATAGATGGTTCCTGTGTGTTATGGAAAAGAATGGATCGTTCTTTGATGGAATGAAACGCAGTAGAACGTGGTGGATTGTTGCGGAATGGAGTGGAATGTTGTGATGTGGAGTGCAATGCAGTGCATTGTGACGCAAGGGAGGGAAACCGAGCGGTTTGGACACGAAGGGAGCCTTCTTTCCAGGAATGGAAGGCAGTAAAAGGTGAAAGATTGTCAGGTACTGGAGTAGAATATTGTGGAGTGGAGTCGAACGGGGTGCCATTTGATGCAATAGACGGTTTCTCATTGTGTTTTAAGCGAATGGATTTATGTGCACGTGATTGTGCAGCTGTGTGTGTTTGTGTGTCTATTTTTGATAGGGATTGAGTGTGTGCATTTGTCACTGTGTGTACGGTTTTGAGAGAGGTTGCTGTGTCAGCGTGCAGGTGTGTGAGTGGCTGAGCAAGAGTGTCTGTATATGCGAGGGCGTGACCATGCTTATAAGAGGGTGATTATATAAGTGTTTAAGTGTGTGTGTGAGAGTTTGACAGCATTTGAATGTATGAGTGCGTGTGAGCATGTTACTGTGTGAGGGTCTCTGTGTAGTTTTGTAAGTGTATGTGACATTTTGTCTGAGTGCGTGAGTCTGTAAGTGTGTTGGTGTGAGTGATTGTGTGCGTGATATTGTGCGCACGTCTGTGTCTGTGCGTTTGTCAGCATTCGTGTGTGTGTCTGTGTGTGACAGTTTGTGTGTCTGTGTTTATGGAGGTGTGTGTCTGTGTGAGTGGGTGTGATACTGAATATGAGATAGTGTGAGTTTCTTCGAGTGTGAGTGTGTAAGTGTGCAAGGTGCAGTGTCTCAGTGTGTGAATGTGAAGTAAGGTCTTATGTGATTGTGTTTTATTTATTGTGAGGAGAGTTTTACTCTTCAGGTGAGTGTGTAAATGTGAGAGACCATTTGTGTGAGTGGGAGTGTTACTCTGCATGTATGAGGGACAGTGTGTGTTTGTGTTTGAACGGGAGTACATGTGAGTCTTAGATTTTATGTGTGCAGTTGTGGGAGTGTGTGCGAGAGGTGAGTGGGACTGAGTGGGTGCGACTGTGTATCTCTGGTAGAGTATGTGTATGTGTGACTGAATGTATCTGTTTGAGAGAGTATGTGTGCACGTGTGTGTTAGTGTATAAGTGTTGATATGCCTGTGTGTTTCAGTGAGGGTGAGTGTAAGTGTGTGTTAGTGTGTGCGTGAGTGTGTGTGTGTATGTGTGATTGACTGAATGTTTTCGAGATTATTGGAGATACTTTGTGTGTGAGTGTGTGACTTTGTGTGTGAATGTGTGTGTGAGGGTGCACACGTGTGAGGGACTTGGTGTGAGTGTGAAACTGTGCATGTGTCAGCATGCATATGTGTGTGTGATGGTGGGTGTATGAGTGTGAATGACTGAGTGTGTAGGGCCATGAATGGGACTGAGTGTTTGTGAGTGTGTATACAAGTCTGTTGCGTGATTGTGTGTGATTGTGTTATTCTGTGTGTGTGTGGTTCGGTGGTTTTCTGTGTGTGTGGGCCTGTGCATGTGTGTGTGTGTGTGCGACTGAGTGAGAGAGTGCTTGCTTGTGCGTGTGTCTTTGTGTTGTGTCAGTGTGAGTGTTTGAGGGGAATGGGGTGAAATATGATGCCTCCAATGTTGCGATGGTTTGTGACATTTTGTGTGAGTGGGAGTGTTGGAGTGCGAGAGAGTGCGTGATTGCGTGTGAGCCTGTGAGTGTGTGTATGTGTTTGTGAGTGTGTGTGATGGTGACATTGCGTGAGGGTGCATTTGTGTCTGCATACGTGTAAGTGTGCTTTGGACATGTGTGAATGTATGTAGGTCTATGTGTGAGTGTGTGTGTTTGTGGATATGTGATGGTGTGGGTCACTGTGAGTGTGCAGGTGAGCAAGGTGCTGTGCGAGCGTGTGTCAGAGTGTGAAGGGCGTTCGTGTGTGACTGTGTGAGATAGTATGAGCAGGTGTGTTTTAGTGTTATGTGTGTGTGTTTGTGAGAGATTAGCTGTGTGAGTGGGAGTGTTACTCTGAGTGTATGTGTGACTGTGTGTTTGGGTATGTAAGAATGCGTGTGAGTGTGTTTTAGTTTGTGAGTGTGCAGGTTTAGGAGCGTGTGTGCATGAGATGTGCGACTGTATGATTGTGCGTCATTCTGCATATGTATGTGCCTGGTTGTGAATGTGTGAGCATGTGTGAGTGAATGTGTGATTTTGGGTGTGTGTTCAAGGGCATGTTAGTGTCAGAGTTCAGGAGTGCTTATGTCTGTGTGTATATCAGTGTGTGTGAGTATATGTGGGAGATGTAGGTGCATGAGTGTGAGTGTTTCTATGTGTGTCTGTGTGCGTAATGGGGTGTGACTCTATGTGTTAAGGTCTCTGTGAGTGACTGTGTGTTTGAGTGTGGGTCAGTGTGTGTGAGTTTGTGTATGACTGTGTGAGTGTGAGTTTGCACATGTGTGAGGGACTTTATTTGAGTGTGTGTCAATGTGTTTGTGTGAGAGTGTATATGTGTATGGGCGTGAGTGTGTGTGAGAGGTTTTGTGAATTTGTGTGGGAGTGAAGATGTGTGAATGTGTGGGAGTGGGTGTTTGTGGGTGTGTATAAGAACTGTTGCGAGATTGTGTGATATTGAGTGTGTGTTTGGGTGTCTATGTGGTTTCATGCATGTGTGTGGGACTGAACGTGCGGGTCTGGGCGTGTGTCTGTGTGAGTGTTTGAGTGGAATGGGGTGAAATATGATGCAACAAAGGTTCCTGAGAGGTTTGAAAGCGATATTGGCCTTCTCTGATGGAACGGAAAGCCATAGAACGTGGTGGGAGGCTACAGATAGAAGAGCAATGTTGTGGAACGGACTGTAATGCAGTGTATTGTGATGCAATAGATGGTTCCTGTGTGTTATGGAAAAGAATGGATCGTTCTTTGATGGAATGAAACGCAGTAGAAAGTGGTGGATTGTTGCGGAATGGAGTGGAATGTTGTGATGTGGAGTGCAATGCAGTGCATTGTGACGCAAGGGAGGGAAACCGAGCGGTTTGGACACGAAGGGAGCCTTCTTTCCAGGAATGGAAGGCAGTAAAAGGTGAAAGATTGTCAGGTACTGGAGTAGAATATTGTGGAGTGGAGTCGAACGGGGTGCCATTTGATGCAATAGACGGTTTCTCATTGTGTTTTAAGCGAGTGGATTTATGTGCACGTGATTGTGCAGCTGTGTGTGTTTGTGTGTCTATTTTTGATAGGGATTGAGTGTGTGCATTTGTCACTGTGTGTACGGTTTTGAGAGAGGTTGCTGTGTCAGCGTGCAGGTGTGTGAGTGGCTGAGCAAGAGTGTCTGTATATGCGAGGGCGTGACCATGCTTATAAGAGGGTGATTATATAAGTGTTTAAGTGTGTGTGTGAGAGTTTGACAGCATTTGAATGTATGAGTGCGTGTGAGCATGTTACTGTGTGAGGGTCTCTGTGTAGTTTTGTAAGTGTATGTGACATTTTGTCTGAGTGCGTGAGTCTGTAAGTGTGTTGGTGTGAGTGATTGTGTGCGTGATATTGTGCGCACGTCTGTGTCTGTGCGTTTGTCAGCATTCGTGTGTGTGTCTGTGTGTGACAGTTTGTGTGTCTGTGTTTATGGAGGTGTGTGTCTGTGTGAGTGGGTGTGATACTGAATATGAGATAGTGTGAGTTTCTTCGAGTGTGAGTGTGTAAGTGTGCAAGGTGCAGTGTCTCAGTGTGTGAATGTGAAGTAAGGTCTTATGTGATTGTGTTTTATTTATTGTGAGGAGAGTTTTACTCTTCAGGTGAGTGTGTAAATGTGAGAGACCATTTGTGTGAGTGGGAGTGTTACTCTGCATGTATGAGGGACAGTGTGTGTTTGTGTTTGAACGGGAGTACATGTGAGTCTTAGATTTTATGTGTGCAGTTGTGGGAGTGTGTGCGAGAGGTGAGTGGGACTGAGTGGGTGCGACTGTGTATCTCTGGTAGAGTATGTGTATGTGTGACTGAATGTATCTGTTTGAGAGAGTGTGTGTGCACGTGTGTGTTAGTGTATAAGTGTTGATATGCCTGTGTGTTTCAGTGAGGGTGAGTGTAAGTGTGTGTTAGTGTGTGCGTGAGTGTGTGTGTGTATGTGTGATTGACTGAATGTTTTCGAGATTATTGGAGATACTTTGTGTGTGAGTGTGTGACTTTGTGTGTGAATGTGTGTGTGAGGGTGCACACGTGTGAGGGACTTGGTGTGAGTGTGAAACTGTGCATGTGTCAGCATGCATATGTGTGTGTGATGGTGGGTGTATGAGTGTGAATGACTGAGTGTGTAGGGCCATGAATGGGACTGAGTGTTTGTGAGTGTGTATACAAGTCTGTTGCGTGATTGTGTGTGATTGTGTTATTCTGTGTGTGTGTGGTTCGGTGGTTTTCTGTGTGTGTGGGCCTGTGCATGTGTGTGTGTGTGTGCGACTGAGTGAGAGAGTGCTTGCTTGTGCGTGTGTCTTTGTGTTGTGTCAGTGTGAGTGTTTGAGGGGAATGGGGTGAAATATGATGCCTCCAATGTTGCGATGGTTTGTGACATTTTGTGTGAGTGGGAGTGTTGGAGTGCGAGAGAGTGCGTGATTGCGTGTGAGCCTGTGAGTGTGTGTATGTGTTTGTGAGTGTGTGTGATGGTGACATTGCGTGAGGGTGCATTTGTGTCTGCATACGTGTAAGTGTGCTTTGGACATGTGTGAATGTATGTAGGTCTATGTGTGAGTGTGTGTGTTTGTGGATATGTGATGGTGTGGGTCACTGTGAGTGTGCAGGTGAGCAAGGTGCTGTGCGAGCGTGTGTCAGAGTGTGAAGGGCGTTCGTGTGTGACTGTGTGAGATAGTATGAGCAGGTGTGTTTTAGTGTTATGTGTGTGTGTTTGTGAGAGATTAGCTGTGTGAGTGGGAGTGTTACTCTGAGTGTATGTGTGACTGTGTGTTTGGGTATGTAAGAATGCGTGTGAGTGTGTTTTAGTTTGTGAGTGTGCAGGTTTAGGAGCGTGTGTGCATGAGATGTGCGACTGTATGATTGTGCGTCATTCTGCATATGTATGTGCCTGGTTGTGAATGTGTGAGCATGTGGAGTGAATGTGTGATTTTGGGTGTGTGTTCAAGGGCATGTTAGTGTCAGAGTTCAGGAGTGCTTATGTCTGTGTGTATATCAGTGTGTGTGAGTATATGTGGGAGATGTAGGTGCATGAGTGTGAGTGTTTCTATGTGTGTCTGTGTGCGTAATGGGGTGTGACTCTATGTGTTAAGGTCTCTGTGAGAGACTGTGTGTTTGAGTGTGGGTCAGTGTGTGTGAGTTTGTGTATGACTGTGTGAGTGTGAGTTTGCACATGTGTGAGGGACTTTATTTGAGTGTGTGTCAATGTGTTTGTGTGAGAGTGTATATGTGTATGGGCGTGAGTGTGTGTGAGAGGTTTTGTGAATTTGTGTGGGAGTGAAGATGTGTGAATGTGTGGGAGTGGGTGTTTGTGGGTGTGTATAAGAACTGTTGCGAGATTGTGTGATATTGAGTGTGTGTTTGGGTGTCTATGTGGTTTCATGCATGTGTGTGGGACTGAACGTGCGGGTCTGGGCGTGTGTCTGTGTGAGTGTTTGAGTGGAATGGGGTGAAATATGATGCAACAAAGGTTCCTGAGAGGTTTGAAAGCGATATTGGCCTTCTCTGATGGAACGGAAAGCCATAGAACGTGGTGGGAGGCTACAGATAGAAGAGCAATGTTGTGGAACGGACTGTAATGCAGTGTATTGTGATGCAATAGATGGTTCCTGTGTGTTATGGAAAAGAATGGATCGTTCTTTGATGGAATGAAACGCAGTAGAAAGTGGTGGATTGTTGCGGAATGGAGTGGAATGTTGTGATGTGGAGTGCAATGCAGTGCATTGTGACGCAAGGGAGGGAAACCGAGCGGTTTGGACACGAAGGGAGCCTTCTTTCCAGGAATGGAAGGCAGTAAAAGGTGAAAGATTGTCAGGTACTGGAGTAGAATATTGTGGAGTGGAGTCGAACGGGGTGCCATTTGATGCAATAGACGGTTTCTCATTGTGTTTTAAGCGAGTGGATTTATGTGCACGTGATTGTGCAGCTGTGTGTGTTTGTGTGTCTATTTTTGATAGGGATTGAGTGTGTGCATTTGTCACTGTGTGTACGGTTTTGAGAGAGGTTGCTGTGTCAGCGTGCAGGTGTGTGAGTGGCTGAGCAAGAGTGTGTGTATATGCGAGGGCGTGACCATGTTTATAAGAGGGTGATTATATAAGTGTTTAAGTGTGTGTGTGAGAGTTTGACAGCATTTGAATGTATGAGTGCGTGTGAGCATGTTACTGTGTGAGTGTCTCTGTGTAGTTTTGAAAGTGTATGTGACATTTTGTCTGAGTGCGTGAGTCTGTAAGTGTGTTGGTGTGAGTGATTGTGTGCGTGATATTGTGCGCACGTCTGTGTCTGTGCGTTTGTCAGCATTCGTGTGTGTGTCTGTGTGTGACAGTTTGTGTGTCTGTGTTTATGGAGGTGGGTGTCTGTGTGAGTGGGTGTGATACTGAATATGAGATAGTGTGAGTTTCTTTGAGTGTGAGTGTGTAAGTGTGCAAGGTGCAGTGTCTCAGTGTGTGAATGTGAAGTAAGGTCTTATGTGATTGTGTTTTATTTATTGTGAGGAGCGTTTTACTCTACAGGTGAGTGTGTAAATGTGAGAGACCATTTGTGTGAGTGGGAGTGTTACTCTGCATGTATGAGGGACAGTGTGTGTTTATGTTTGAACGGGAGTACATGTGAGTCTTAGATTTTATGTGTGCAGTTGTGGGAGTGTGTGCGAGAGGAGAGTGGGACTGAGTGGGTGCGACTGTGTATCTCTGGTAGAGTATGTGTATGTGTGACTGAATGTATCTGTTTGAGAGAGTGTGTGTGCACGTGTGTGTTAGTGTATAAGTGTTGATATGCCTGTGTGTTTCAGTGAGGGTGAGTGTAAGTGTGTGTTAGTGTGTGCGTGAGTGTGTGTGTGTATGTGTGATTGACTGAATGTTTTCGAGATTATTGGAGATACTTTGAGTGTGTGTGAGTGTGTGACTTTGTGTGTGAATGTGTGTGTGAGGGTGCACACGTGTGAGGGACTTGGTGTGAGTGTGAAACTGTGCATGTGTCAGCATGCATATGTGTGTGTGATGGTGGGTGTATGAGTGTGAATGACTGAGTGTGTAGGGCCATGAATGGGACTGAGTGTTTGTGAGTGTGTATACAAGTCTGTTGCGTGATTGTGTGTGATTGTGTTATTCTGTGTGTGTGTGTTGTTCGGTGGTTTTCTGTGTGTGTGGGCCTGTGCATGTGCGTGTGTGTGTGCGACTGAGTGAGAGAGTGCTTGCTTGTGCGTGTGTCTTTGTGTTGTGTCAGTGTGAGTGTTTGAGGGGAATGGGGTGAAATATGATGCCTCCAATGTTGCGATGGTTTGTGACATTTTGTGTGAGTGGGAGTGTTGGAGTGCGAGAGAGTGCGTGATTGCGTGTGAGCCTGTGAGTGTGTGTATGTGTTTGTGAATGTGTGTGATGGTGACATTGCGTGAGGGTGCATTTGTGTCTGCATACGTGTAAGTGTGCTTTGGACATGTGTGAATCTATGTAGGTCTATGTGTGAGTGTGTGTGTTTGTGGATATGTGATGGTGTGGGTCACTGTGAGTGTGCAGGTGAGCAAGGTGCTGTGCGAGCGTGTGTCAGAGTGTGAAGGGCGTTCGTGTGTGACTGTGTGAGATAGTATGAGCAGGTGTGTTTTAGTGTTATGTGTGTGTGTTTGTGAGAGATTAGCTGTGTGAGTGGGAGTGTTACTCTGAGTGTATGTGTGACTGTGTGTTTGGGTATGTAAGAATGCGTGTGAGTGTGTTTTAGTTTGTGAGTGTGCAGGTTTAGGAGCGTGTGTGCATGAGATGTGCGACTGTATGATTGTGCGTCATTCTGCATATGTATGTGCCTGGTTGTGAATGTGTGAGCATGTGTGAGTGAATGTGTGATTTTGGGTGTGTGTTCAAGGGCATGTTAGTGTCAGAGTTCAGGAGTGCTTATGTCTGTGTGTATATCAGTGTGTGTGAGTATATGTGGGAGATGTAGGTGCATGAGTGTGAGTGTTTCTATGTGTGTCTGTGTGCGTAATGGGGTGTGACTCTATGTGTTAAGGTCTCTGTGAGTGACTGTGTGTTTGAGTGTGGGTCAGTGTGTGTGAGTTTGTGTATGACTGTGTGAGTGTGAGTTTGCACATGTGTGAGGGACTTTATTTGAGTGTGTGTCAATGTGTTTGTGTGAGAGTGTATATGTGTATGGGCGTGAGTGTGTGTGAGAGGTTTTGTGAATTTGTGTGGGAGTGAAGATGTGTGAATGTGTGGGAGTGGGTGTTTGTGGGTGTGTATAAGAACTGTTGCGAGATTGTGTGATATTGAGTGTGTGTTTGGGTGTCTATGTGGTTTCATGCATGTGTGTGGGACTGAACGTGCGGGTCTGGGCGTGTGTCTGTGTGAGTGTTTGAGTGGAATGGGGTGAAATATGATGCAACAAAGGTTCCTGAGAGGTTTGAAAGCGATATTGGCCTTCTCTGATGGAACGGAAAGCCATAGAACGTGGTGGGAGGCTACAGATAGAAGAGCAATGTTGTGGAACGGACTGTAATGCAGTGTATTGTGATGCAATAGATGGTTCCTGTGTGTTATGGAAAAGAATGGATCGTTCTTTGATGGAATGAAACGCAGTAGAACGTGGTGGATTGTTGCGGAATGGAGTGGAATGTTGTGATGTGGAGTGCAATGCAGTGCATTGTGACGCAAGGGAGGGAAACCGAGCGGTTTGGACACGAAGGGAGCCTTCTTTCCAGGAATGGAAGGCAGTAAAAGGTGAAAGATTGTCAGGTACTGGAGTAGAATATTGTGGAGTGGAGTCGAACGGGGTGCCATTTGATGCAATAGACGGTTTCTCATTGTGTTTTAAGCGAATGGATTTATGTGCACGTGATTGTGCAGCTGTGTGTGTTTGTGTGTCTATTTTTGATAGGGATTGAGTGTGTGCATTTGTCACTGTGTGTACGGTTTTGAGAGAGGTTGCTGTGTCAGCGTGCAGGTGTGTGAGTGGCTGAGCAAGAGTGTGTGTATATGCGAGGGCGTGACCATGTTTATAAGAGGGTGATTATATAAGTGTTTAAGTGTGTGTGTGAGAGTTTGACAGCATTTGAATGTATGAGTGCGTGTGAGCATGTTACTGTGTGAGTGTCTCTGTGTAGTTTTGAAAGTGTATGTGACATTTTGTCTGAGTGCGTGAGTCTGTAAGTGTGTTGGTGTGAGTGATTGTGTGCGTGATATTGTGCGCACGTCTGTGTCTGTGCGTTTGTCAGCATTCGTGTGTGTGTCTGTGTGTGACAGTTTGTGTGTCTGTGTTTATGGAGGTGGGTGTCTGTGTGAGTGGGTGTGATACTGAATATGAGATAGTGTGAGTTTCTTTGAGTGTGAGTGTGTAAGTGTGCAAGGTGCAGTGTCTCAGTGTGTGAATGTGAAGTAAGGTCTTATGTGATTGTGTTTTATTTATTGTGAGGAGCGTTTTACTCTACAGGTGAGTGTGTAAATGTGAGAGACCATTTGTGTGAGTGGGAGTGTTACTCTGCATGTATGAGGGACAGTGTGTGTTTATGTTTGAACGGGAGTACATGTGAGTCTTAGATTTTATGTGTGCAGTTGTGGGAGTGTGTGCGAGAGGAGAGTGGGACTGAGTGGGTGCGACTGTGTATCTCTGGTAGAGTATGTGTATGTGTGACTGAATGTATCTGTTTGAGAGAGTGTGTGTGCACGTGTGTGTTAGTGTATAAGTGTTGATATGCCTGTGTGTTTCAGTGAGGGTGAGTGTAAGTGTGTGTTAGTGTGTGCGTGAGTGTGTGTGTGTATGTGTGATTGACTGAATGTTTTCGAGATTATTGGAGATACTTTGAGTGTGTGTGAGTGTGTGACTTTGTGTGTGAATGTGTGTGTGAGGGTGCACACGTGTGAGGGACTTGGTGTGAGTGTGAAACTGTGCATGTGTCAGCATGCATATGTGTGTGTGATGGTGGGTGTATGAGTGTGAATGACTGAGTGTGTAGGGCCATGAATGGGACTGAGTGTTTGTGAGTGTGTATACAAGTCTGTTGCGTGATTGTGTGTGATTGTGTTATTCTGTGTGTGTGTGTTGTTCGGTGGTTTTCTGTGTGTGTGGGCCTGTGCATGTGCGTGTGTGTGTGCGACTGAGTGAGAGAGTGCTTGCTTGTGCGTGTGTCTTTGTGTTGTGTCAGTGTGAGTGTTTGAGGGGAATGGGGTGAAATATGATGCCTCCAATGTTGCGATGGTTTGTGACATTTTGTGTGAGTGGGAGTGTTGGAGTGCGAGAGAGTGCGTGATTGCGTGTGAGCCTGTGAGTGTGTGTATGTGTTTGTGAGTGTGTGTGATGGTGACATTGCGTGAGGGTGCATTTGTGTCTGCATACGTGTAAGTGTGCTTTGGACATGTGTGAATCTATGTAGGTCTATGTGTGAGTGTGTGTGTTTGTGGATATGTGATGGTGTGGGTCACTGTGAGTGTGCAGGTGAGCAAGGTGCTGTGCGAGCGTGTGTCAGAGTGTGAAGGGCGTTCGTGTGTGACTGTGTGAGATAGTATGAGCAGGTGTGTTTTAGTGTTATGTGTGTGTGTTTGTGAGAGATTAGCTGTGTGAGTGGGAGTGTTACTCTGAGTGTATGTGTGACTGTGTGTTTGGGTATGTAAGAATGCGTGTGAGTGTGTTTTAGTTTGTGAGTGTGCAGGTTTAGGAGCGTGTGTGCATGAGATGTGCGACTGTATGATTGTGCGTCATTCTGCATATGTATGTGCCTGGTTGTGAATGTGTGAGCATGTGTGAGTGAATGTGTGATTTTGGGTGTGTGTTCAAGGGCATGTTAGTGTCAGAGTTCAGGAGTGCTTATGTCTGTGTGTATATCAGTGTGTGTGAGTATATGTGGGAGATGTAGGTGCATGAGTGTGAGTGTTTCTATGTGTGTCTGTGTGCGTAATGGGGTGTGACTCTATGTGTTAAGGTCTCTGTGAGTGACTGTGTGTTTGAGTGTGGGTCAGTGTGTGTGAGTTTGTGTATGACTGTGTGAGTGTGAGTTTGCACATGTGTGAGGGACTTTATTTGAGTGTGTGTCAATGTGTTTGTGTGAGAGTGTATATGTGTATGGGCGTGAGTGTGTGTGAGAGGTTTTGTGAATTTGTGTGGGAGTGAAGATGTGTGAATGTGTGGGAGTGGGTGTTTGTGGGTGTGTATAAGAACTGTTGCGAGATTGTGTGATATTGAGTGTGTGTTTGGGTGTCTATGTGGTTTCATGCATGTGTGTGGGACTGAACGTGCGGGTCTGGGCGTGTGTCTGTGTGAGTGTTTGAGTGGAATGGGGTGAAATATGATGCAACAAAGGTTCCTGAGAGGTTTGAAAGCGATATTGGCCTTCTCTGATGGAACGGAAAGCCATAGAACGTGGTGGGAGGCTACAGATAGAAGAGCAATGTTGTGGAACGGACTGTAATGCAGTGTATTGTGATGCAATAGATGGTTCCTGTGTGTTATGGAAAAGAATGGATCGTTCTTTGATGGAATGAAACGCAGTAGAACGTGGTGGATTGTTGCGGAATGGAGTGGAATGTTGTGATGTGGAGTGCAATGCAGTGCATTGTGACGCAAGGGAGGGAAACCGAGCGGTTTGGACACGAAGGGAGCCTTCTTTCCAGGAATGGAAGGCAGTAAAAGGTGAAAGATTGTCAGGTACTGGAGTAGAATATTGTGGAGTGGAGTCGAACGGGGTGCCATTTGATGCAATAGACGGTTTCTCATTGTGTTTTAAGCGAATGGATTTATGTGCACGTGATTGTGCAGCTGTGTGTGTTTGTGTGTCTATTTTTGATAGGGATTGAGTGTGTGCATTTGTCACTGTGTGTACGGTTTTGAGAGAGGTTGCTGTGTCAGCGTGCAGGTGTGTGAGTGGCTGAGCAAGAGTGTCTGTATATGCGAGGGCGTGACCATGCTTATAAGAGGGTGATTATATAAGTGTTTAAGTGTGTGTGTGAGAGTTTGACAGCATTTGAATGTATGAGTGCGTGTGAGCATGTTACTGTGTGAGGGTCTCTGTGTAGTTTTGTAAGTGTATGTGACATTTTGTCTGAGTGCGTGAGTCTGTAAGTGTGTTGGTGTGAGTGATTGTGTGCGTGATATTGTGCGCACGTCTGTGTCTGTGCGTTTGTCAGCATTCGTGTGTGTGTCTGTGTGTGACAGTTTGTGTGTCTGTGTTTATGGAGGTGTGTGTCTGTGTGAGTGGGTGTGATACTGAATATGAGATAGTGTGAGTTTCTTCGAGTGTGAGTGTGTAAGTGTGCAAGGTGCAGTGTCTCAGTGTGTGAATGTGAAGTAAGGTCTTATGTGATTGTGTTTTATTTATTGTGAGGAGAGTTTTACTCTTCAGGTGAGTGTGTAAATGTGAGAGACCATTTGTGTGAGTGGGAGTGTTACTCTGCATGTATGAGGGACAGTGTGTGTTTGTGTTTGAACGGGAGTACATGTGAGTCTTAGATTTTATGTGTGCAGTTGTGGGAGTGTGTGCGAGAGGTGAGTGGGACTGAGTGGGTGCGACTGTGTATCTCTGGTAGAGTATGTGTATGTGTGACTGAATGTATCTGTTTGAGAGAGTGTGTGTGCACGTGTGTGTTAGTGTATAAGTGTTGATATGCCTGTGTGTTTCAGTGAGGGTGAGTGTAAGTGTGTGTTAGTGTGTGCGTGAGTGTGTGTGTGTATGTGTGATTGACTGAATGTTTTCGAGATTATTGGAGATACTTTGAGTGTGTGTGAGTGTGTGACTTTGTGTGTGAATGTGTGTGTGAGGGTGCACACGTGTGAGGGACTTGGTGTGAGTGTGAAACTGTGCATGTGTCAGCATGCATATGTGTGTGTGATGGTGGGTGTATGAGTGTGAATGACTGAGTGTGTAGGGCCATGAATGGGACTGAGTGTTTGTGAGTGTGTATACAAGTCTGTTGCGTGATTGTGTGTGATTGTGTTATTCTGTGTGTGTGTGTTGTTCGGTGGTTTTCTGTGTGTGTGGGCCTGTGCATGTGCGTGTGTGTGTGCGACTGAGTGAGAGAGTGCTTGCTTGTGCGTGTGTCTTTGTGTTGTGTCAGTGTGAGTGTTTGAGGGGAATGGGGTGAAATATGATGCCTCCAATGTTGCGATGGTTTGTGACATTTTGTGTGAGTGGGAGTGTTGGAGTGCGAGAGAGTGCGTGATTGCGTGTGAGCCTGTGAGTGTGTGTATGTGTTTGTGAGTGTGTGTGATGGTGACATTGCGTGAGGGTGCATTTGTGTCTGCATACGTGTAAGTGTGCTTTGGACATGTGTGAATCTATGTAGGTCTATGTGTGAGTGTGTGTGTTTGTGGATATGTGATGGTGTGGGTCACTGTGAGTGTGCAGGTGAGCAAGGTGCTGTGCGAGCGTGTGTCAGAGTGTGAAGGGCGTTCGTGTGTGACTGTGTGAGATAGTATGAGCAGGTGTGTTTTAGTGTTATGTGTGTGTGTTTGTGAGAGATTAGCTGTGTGAGTGGGAGTGTTACTCTGAGTGTATGTGTGACTGTGTGTTTGGGTATGTAAGAATGCGTGTGAGTGTGTTTTAGTTTGTGAGTGTGCAGGTTTAGGAGCGTGTGTGCATGAGATGTGCGACTGTATGATTGTGCGTCATTCTGCATATGTATGTGCCTGGTTGTGAATGTGTGAGCATGTGTGAGTGAATGTGTGATTTTGGGTGTGTGTTCAAGGGCATGTTAGTGTCAGAGTTCAGGAGTGCTTATGTCTGTGTGTATATCAGTGTGTGTGAGTATATGTGGGAGATGTAGGTGCATGAGTGTGAGTGTTTCTATGTGTGTCTGTGTGCGTAATGGGGTGTGACTCTATGTGTTAAGGTCTCTGTGAGTGACTGTGTGTTTGAGTGTGGGTCAGTGTGTGTGAGTTTGTGTATGACTGTGTGAGTGTGAGTTTGCACATGTGTGAGGGACTTTATTTGAGTGTGTGTCAATGTGTTTGTGTGAGAGTGTATATGTGTATGGGCGTGAGTGTGTGTGAGAGGTTTTGTGAATTTGTGTGGGAGTGAAGATGTGTGAATGTGTGGGAGTGGGTGTTTGTGGGTGTGTATAAGAACTGTTGCGAGATTGTGTGATATTGAGTGTGTGTTTGGGTGTCTATGTGGTTTCATGCATGTGTGTGGGACTGAACGTGCGGGTCTGGGCGTGTGTCTGTGTGAGTGTTTGAGTGGAATGGGGTGAAATATGATGCAACAAAGGTTCCTGAGAGGTTTGAAAGCGATATTGGCCTTCTCTGATGGAACGGAAAGCCATAGAACGTGGTGGGAGGCTACAGATAGAAGAGCAATGTTGTGGAACGGACTGTAATGCAGTGTATTGTGATGCAATAGATGGTTCCTGTGTGTTATGGAAAAGAATGGATCGTTCTTTGATGGAATGAAACGCAGTAGAACGTGGTGGATTGTTGCGGAATGGAGTGGAATGTTGTGATGTGGAGTGCAATGCAGTGCATTGTGACGCAAGGGAGGGAAACCGAGCGGTTTGGACACGAAGGGAGCCTTCTTTCCAGGAATGGAAGGCAGTAAAAGGTGAAAGATTGTCAGGTACTGGAGTAGAATATTGTGGAGTGGAGTCGAACGGGGTGCCATTTGATGCAATAGACGGTTTCTCATTGTGTTTTAAGCGAATGGATTTATGTGCACGTGATTGTGCAGCTGTGTGTGTTTGTGTGTCTATTTTTGATAGGGATTGAGTGTGTGCATTTGTCACTGTGTGTACGGTTTTGAGAGAGGTTGCTGTGTCAGCGTGCAGGTGTGTGAGTGGCTGAGCAAGAGTGTCTGTATATGCGAGGGCGTGACCATGCTTATAAGAGGGTGATTATATAAGTGTTTAAGTGTGTGTGTGAGAGTTTGACAGCATTTGAATGTATGAGTGCGTGTGAGCATGTTACTGTGTGAGGGTCTCTGTGTAGTTTTGTAAGTGTATGTGACATTTTGTCTGAGTGCGTGAGTCTGTAAGTGTGTTGGTGTGAGTGATTGTGTGCGTGATATTGTGCGCACGTCTGTGTCTGTGCGTTTGTCAGCATTCGTGTGTGTGTCTGTGTGTGACAGTTTGTGTGTCTGTGTTTATGGAGGTGTGTGTCTGTGTGAGTGGGTGTGATACTGAATATGAGATAGTGTGAGTTTCTTCGAGTGTGAGTGTGTAAGTGTGCAAGGTGCAGTGTCTCAGTGTGTGAATGTGAAGTAAGGTCTTATGTGATTGTGTTTTATTTATTGTGAGGAGAGTTTTACTCTTCAGGTGAGTGTGTAAATGTGAGAGACCATTTGTGTGAGTGGGAGTGTTACTCTGCATGTATGAGGGACAGTGTGTGTTTGTGTTTGAACGGGAGTACATGTGAGTCTTAGATTTTATGTGTGCAGTTGTGGGAGTGTGTGCGAGAGGTGAGTGGGACTGAGTGGGTGCGACTGTGTATCTCTGGTAGAGTATGTGTATGTGTGACTGAATGTATCTGTTTGAGAGAGTGTGTGTGCACGTGTGTGTTAGTGTATAAGTGTTGATATGCCTGTGTGTTTCAGTGAGGGTGAGTGTAAGTGTGTGTTAGTGTGTGCGTGAGTGTGTGTGTGTATGTGTGATTGACTGAATGTTTTCGAGATTATTGGAGATACTTTGTGTGTGAGTGTGTGACTTTGTGTGTGAATGTGTGTGTGAGGGTGCACACGTGTGAGGGACTTGGTGTGAGTGTGAAACTGTGCATGTGTCAGCATGCATATGTGTGTGTGATGGTGGGTGTATGAGTGTGAATGACTGAGTGTGTAGGGCCATGAATGGGACTGAGTGTTTGTGAGTGTGTATACAAGTCTGTTGCGTGATTGTGTGTGATTGTGTTATTCTGTGTGTGTGTGGTTCGGTGGTTTTCTGTGTGTGTGGGCCTGTGCATGTGTGTGTGTGTGTGCGACTGAGTGAGAGAGTGCTTGCTTGTGCGTGTGTCTTTGTGTTGTGTCAGTGTGAGTGTTTGAGGGGAATGGGGTGAAATATGATGCCTCCAATGTTGCGATGGTTTGTGACATTTTGTGTGAGTGGGAGTGTTGGAGTGCGAGAGAGTGCGTGATTGCGTGTGAGCCTGTGAGTGTGTGTATGTGTTTGTGAGTGTGTGTGATGGTGACATTGCGTGAGGGTGCATTTGTGTCTGCATACGTGTAAGTGTGCTTTGGACATGTGTGAATGTATGTAGGTCTATGTGTGAGTGTGTGTGTTTGTGGATATGTGATGGTGTGGGTCACTGTGAGTGTGCAGGTGAGCAAGGTGCTGTGCGAGCGTGTGTCAGAGTGTGAAGGGCGTTCGTGTGTGACTGTGTGAGATAGTATGAGCAGGTGTGTTTTAGTGTTATGTGTGTGTGTTTGTGAGAGATTAGCTGTGTGAGTGGGAGTGTTACTCTGAGTGTATGTGTGACTGTGTGTTTGGGTATGTAAGAATGCGTGTGAGTGTGTTTTAGTTTGTGAGTGTGCAGGTTTAGGAGCGTGTGTGCATGAGATGTGCGACTGTATGATTGTGCGTCATTCTGCATATGTATGTGCCTGGTTGTGAATGTGTGAGCATGTGTGAGTGAATGTGTGATTTTGGGTGTGTGTTCAAGGGCATGTTAGTGTCAGAGTTCAGGAGTGCTTATGTCTGTGTGTATATCAGTGTGTGTGAGTATATGTGGGAGATGTAGGTGCATGAGTGTGAGTGTTTCTATGTGTGTCTGTGTGCGTAATGGGGTGTGACTCTATGTGTTAAGGTCTCTGTGAGAGACTGTGTGTTTGAGTGTGGGTCAGTGTGTGTGAGTTTGTGTATGACTGTGTGAGTGTGAGTTTGCACATGTGTGAGGGACTTTATTTGAGTGTGTGTCAATGTGTTTGTGTGAGAGTGTATATGTGTATGGGCGTGAGTGTGTGTGAGAGGTTTTGTGAATTTGTGTGGGAGTGAAGATGTGTGAATGTGTGGGAGTGGGTGTTTGTGGGTGTGTATAAGAACTGTTGCGAGATTGTGTGATATTGAGTGTGTGTTTGGGTGTCTATGTGGTTTCATGCATGTGTGTGGGACTGAACGTGCGGGTCTGGGCGTGTGTCTGTGTGAGTGTTTGAGTGGAATGGGGTGAAATATGATGCAACAAAGGTTCCTGAGAGGTTTGAAAGCGATATTGGCCTTCTCTGATGGAACGGAAAGCCATAGAACGTGGTGGGAGGCTACAGATAGAAGAGCAATGTTGTGGAACGGACTGTAATGCAGTGTATTGTGATGCAATAGATGGTTCCTGTGTGTTATGGAAAAGAATGGATCGTTCTTTGATGGAATGAAACGCAGTAGAACGTGGTGGATTGTTGCGGAATGGAGTGGAATGTTGTGATGTGGAGTGCAATGCAGTGCATTGTGACGCAAGGGAGGGAAACCGAGCGGTTTGGACACGAAGGGAGCCTTCTTTCCAGGAATGGAAGGCAGTAAAAGGTGAAAGATTGTCAGGTACTGGAGTAGAATATTGTGGAGTGGAGTCGAACGGGGTGCCATTTGATGCAATAGACGGTTTCTCATTGTGTTTTAAGCGAATGGATTTATGTGCACGTGATTGTGCAGCTGTGTGTGTTTGTGTGTCTATTTTTGATAGGGATTGAGTGTGTGCATTTGTCACTGTGTGTACGGTTTTGAGAGAGGTTGCTGTGTCAGCGTGCAGGTGTGTGAGTGGCTGAGCAAGAGTGTCTGTATATGCGAGGGCGTGACCATGCTTATAAGAGGGTGATTATATAAGTGTTTAAGTGTGTGTGTGAGAGTTTGACAGCATTTGAATGTATGAGTGCGTGTGAGCATGTTACTGTGTGAGGGTCTCTGTGTAGTTTTGTAAGTGTATGTGACATTTTGTCTGAGTGCGTGAGTCTGTAAGTGTGTTGGTGTGAGTGATTGTGTGCGTGATATTGTGCGCACGTCTGTGTCTGTGCGTTTGTCAGCATTCGTGTGTGTGTCTGTGTGTGACAGTTTGTGTGTCTGTGTTTATGGAGGTGTGTGTCTGTGTGAGTGGGTGTGATACTGAATATGAGATAGTGTGAGTTTCTTCGAGTGTGAGTGTGTAAGTGTGCAAGGTGCAGTGTCTCAGTGTGTGAATGTGAAGTAAGGTCTTATGTGATTGTGTTTTATTTATTGTGAGGAGAGTTTTACTCTTCAGGTGAGTGTGTAAATGTGAGAGACCATTTGTGTGAGTGGGAGTGTTACTCTGCATGTATGAGGGACAGTGTGTGTTTGTGTTTGAACGGGAGTACATGTGAGTCTTAGATTTTATGTGTGCAGTTGTGGGAGTGTGTGCGAGAGGTGAGTGGGACTGAGTGGGTGCGACTGTGTATCTCTGGTAGAGTATGTGTATGTGTGACTGAATGTATCTGTTTGAGAGAGTGTGTGTGCACGTGTGTGTTAGTGTATAAGTGTTGATATGCCTGTGTGTTTCAGTGAGGGTGAGTGTAAGTGTGTGTTAGTGTGTGCGTGAGTGTGTGTGTGTATGTGTGATTGACTGAATGTTTTCGAGATTATTGGAGATACTTTGTGTGTGAGTGTGTGACTTTGTGTGTGAATGTGTGTGTGAGGGTGCACACGTGTGAGGGACTTGGTGTGAGTGTGAAACTGTGCATGTGTCAGCATGCATATGTGTGTGTGATGGTGGGTGTATGAGTGTGAATGACTGAGTGTGTAGGGCCATGAATGGGACTGAGTGTTTGTGAGTGTGTATACAAGTCTGTTGCGTGATTGTGTGTGATTGTGTTATTCTGTGTGTGTGTGGTTCGGTGGTTTTCTGTGTGTGTGGGCCTGTGCATGTGTGTGTGTGTGTGCGACTGAGTGAGAGAGTGCTTGCTTGTGCGTGTGTCTTTGTGTTGTGTCAGTGTGAGTGTTTGAGGGGAATGGGGTGAAATATGATGCCTCCAATGTTGCGATGGTTTGTGACATTTTGTGTGAGTGGGAGTGTTGGAGTGCGAGAGAGTGCGTGATTGCGTGTGAGCCTGTGAGTGTGTGTATGTGTTTGTGAGTGTGTGTGATGGTGACATTGCGTGAGGGTGCATTTGTGTCTGCATACGTGTAAGTGTGCTTTGGACATGTGTGAATGTATGTAGGTCTATGTGTGAGTGTGTGTGTTTGTGGATATGTGATGGTGTGGGTCACTGTGAGTGTGCAGGTGAGCAAGGTGCTGTGCGAGCGTGTGTCAGAGTGTGAAGGGCGTTCGTGTGTGACTGTGTGAGATAGTATGAGCAGGTGTGTTTTAGTGTTATGTGTGTGTGTTTGTGAGAGATTAGCTGTGTGAGTGGGAGTGTTACTCTGAGTGTATGTGTGACTGTGTGTTTGGGTATGTAAGAATGCGTGTGAGTGTGTTTTAGTTTGTGAGTGTGCAGGTTTAGGAGCGTGTGTGCATGAGATGTGCGACTGTATGATTGTGCGTCATTCTGCATATGTATGTGCCTGGTTGTGAATGTGTGAGCATGTGTGAGTGAATGTGTGATTTTGGGTGTGTGTTCAAGGGCATGTTAGTGTCAGAGTTCAGGAGTGCTTATGTCTGTGTGTATATCAGTGTGTGTGAGTATATGTGGGAGATGTAGGTGCATGAGTGTGAGTGTTTCTATGTGTGTCTGTGTGCGTAATGGGGTGTGACTCTATGTGTTAAGGTCTCTGTGAGAGACTGTGTGTTTGAGTGTGGGTCAGTGTGTGTGAGTTTGTGTATGACTGTGTGAGTGTGAGTTTGCACATGTGTGAGGGACTTTATTTGAGTGTGTGTCAATGTGTTTGTGTGAGAGTGTATATGTGTATGGGCGTGAGTGTGTGTGAGAGGTTTTGTGAATTTGTGTGGGAGTGAAGATGTGTGAATGTGTGGGAGTGGGTGTTTGTGGGTGTGTATAAGAACTGTTGCGAGATTGTGTGATATTGAGTGTGTGTTTGGGTGTCTATGTGGTTTCATGCATGTGTGTGGGACTGAACGTGCGGGTCTGGGCGTGTGTCTGTGTGAGTGTTTGAGTGGAATGGGGTGAAATATGATGCAACAAAGGTTCCTGAGAGGTTTGAAAGCGATATTGGCCTTCTCTGATGGAACGGAAAGCCATAGAACGTGGTGGGAGGCTACAGATAGAAGAGCAATGTTGTGGAACGGACTGTAATGCAGTGTATTGTGATGCAATAGATGGTTCCTGTGTGTTATGGAAAAGAATGGATCGTTCTTTGATGGAATGAAACGCAGTAGAACGTGGTGGATTGTTGCGGAATGGAGTGGAATGTTGTGATGTGGAGTGCAATGCAGTGCATTGTGACGCAAGGGAGGGAAACCGAGCGGTTTGGACACGAAGGGAGCCTTCTTTCCAGGAATGGAAGGCAGTAAAAGGTGAAAGATTGTCAGGTACTGGAGTAGAATATTGTGGAGTGGAGTCGAACGGGGTGCCATTTGATGCAATAGACGGTTTCTCATTGTGTTTTAAGCGAATGGATTTATGTGCACGTGATTGTGCAGCTGTGTGTGTTTGTGTGTCTATTTTTGATAGGGATTGAGTGTGTGCATTTGTCACTGTGTGTACGGTTTTGAGAGAGGTTGCTGTGTCAGCGTGCAGGTGTGTGAGTGGCTGAGCAAGAGTGTCTGTATATGCGAGGGCGTGACCATGCTTATAAGAGGGTGATTATATAAGTGTTTAAGTGTGTGTGTGAGAGTTTGACAGCATTTGAATGTATGAGTGCGTGTGAGCATGTTACTGTGTGAGGGTCTCTGTGTAGTTTTGTAAGTGTATGTGACATTTTGTCTGAGTGCGTGAGTCTGTAAGTGTGTTGGTGTGAGTGATTGTGTGCGTGATATTGTGCGCACGTCTGTGTCTGTGCGTTTGTCAGCATTCGTGTGTGTGTCTGTGTGTGACAGTTTGTGTGTCTGTGTTTATGGAGGTGTGTGTCTGTGTGAGTGGGTGTGATACTGAATATGAGATAGTGTGAGTTTCTTCGAGTGTGAGTGTGTAAGTGTGCAAGGTGCAGTGTCTCAGTGTGTGAATGTGAAGTAAGGTCTTATGTGATTGTGTTTTATTTATTGTGAGGAGAGTTTTACTCTTCAGGTGAGTGTGTAAATGTGAGAGACCATTTGTGTGAGTGGGAGTGTTACTCTGCATGTATGAGGGACAGTGTGTGTTTGTGTTTGAACGGGAGTACATGTGAGTCTTAGATTTTATGTGTGCAGTTGTGGGAGTGTGTGCGAGAGGTGAGTGGGACTGATTGGGTGCGACTGTGTATCTCTGGTAGAGTATGTGTATGTGTGACTGAATGTATCTGTTTGAGAGAGTGTGTGTGCACGTGTGTGTTAGTGTATAAGTGTTGATATGCCTGTGTGTTTCAGTGAGGGTGAGTGTAAGTGTGTGTTAGTGTGTGCGTGAGTGTGTGTGTGTATGTGTGATTGACTGAATGTTTTCGAGATTATTGGAGATACTTTGTGTGTGAGTGTGTGACTTTGTGTGTGAATGTGTGTGTGAGGGTGCACACGTGTGAGGGACTTGGTGTGAGTGTGAAACTGTGCATGTGTCAGCATGCATATGTGTGTGTGATGGTGGGTGTATGAGTGTGAATGACTGAGTGTGTAGGGCCATGAATGGGACTGAGTGTTTGTGAGTGTGTATACAAGTCTGTTGCGTGATTGTGTGTGATTGTGTTATTCTGTGTGTGTGTGGTTCGGTGGTTTTCTGTGTGTGTGGGCCTGTGCATGTGTGTGTGTGTGTGCGACTGAGTGAGAGAGTGCTTGCTTGTGCGTGTGTCTTTGTGTTGTGTCAGTGTGAGTGTTTGAGGGGAATGGGGTGAAATATGATGCCTCCAATGTTGCGATGGTTTGTGACATTTTGTGTGAGTGGGAGTGTTGGAGTGCGAGAGAGTGCGTGATTGCGTGTGAGCCTGTGAGTGTGTGTATGTGTTTGTGAGTGTGTGTGATGGTGACATTGCGTGAGGGTGCATTTGTGTCTGCATACGTGTAAGTGTGCTTTGGACATGTGTGAATGTATGTAGGTCTATGTGTGAGTGTGTGTGTTTGTGGATATGTGATGGTGTGGGTCACTGTGAGTGTGCAGGTGAGCAAGGTGCTGTGCGAGCGTGTGTCAGAGTGTGAAGGGCGTTCGTGTGTGACTGTGTGAGATAGTATGAGCAGGTGTGTTTTAGTGTTATGTGTGTGTGTTTGTGAGAGATTAGCTGTGTGAGTGGGAGTGTTACTCTGAGTGTATGTGTGACTGTGTGTTTGGGTATGTAAGAATGCGTGTGAGTGTGTTTTAGTTTGTGAGTGTGCAGGTTTAGGAGCGTGTGTGCATGAGATGTGCGACTGTATGATTGTGCGTCATTCTGCATATGTATGTGCCTGGTTGTGAATGTGTGAGCATGTGTGAGTGAATGTGTGATTTTGGGTGTGTGTTCAAGGGCATGTTAGTGTCAGAGTTCAGGAGTGCTTATGTCTGTGTGTATATCAGTGTGTGTGAGTATATGTGGGAGATGTAGGTGCATGAGTGTGAGTGTTTCTATGTGTGTCTGTGTGCGTAATGGGGTGTGACTCTATGTGTTAAGGTCTCTGTGAGTGACTGTGTGTTTGAGTGTGGGTCAGTGTGTGTGAGTTTGTGTATGACTGTGTGAGTGTGAGTTTGCACATGTGTGAGGGACTTTATTTGAGTGTGTGTCAATGTGTTTGTGTGAGAGTGTATATGTGTATGGGCGTGAGTGTGTGTGAGAGGTTTTGTGAATTTGTGTGGGAGTGAAGATGTGTGAATGTGTGGGAGTGGGTGTTTGTGGGTGTGTATAAGAACTGTTGCGAGATTGTGTGATATTGAGTGTGTGTTTGGGTGTCTATGTGGTTTCATGCATGTGTGTGGGACTGAACGTGCGGGTCTGGGCGTGTGTCTGTGTGAGTGTTTGAGTGGAATGGGGTGAAATATGATGCAACAAAGGTTCCTGAGAGGTTTGAAAGCGATATTGGCCTTCTCTGATGGAACGGAAAGCCATAGAACGTGGTGGGAGGCTACAGATAGAAGAGCAATGTTGTGGAACGGACTGTAATGCAGTGTATTGTGATGCAATAGATGGTTCCTGTGTGTTATGGAAAAGAATGGATCGTTCTTTGATGGAATGAAACGCAGTAGAACGTGGTGGATTGTTGCGGAATGGAGTGGAATGTTGTGATGTGGAGTGCAATGCAGTGCATTGTGACGCAAGGGAGGGAAACCGAGCGGTTTGGACACGAAGGGAGCCTTCTTTCCAGGAATGGAAGGCAGTAAAAGGTGAAAGATTGTCAGGTACTGGAGTAGAATATTGTGGAGTGGAGTCGAACGGGGTGCCATTTGATGCAATAGACGGTTTCTCATTGTGTTTTAAGCGAATGGATTTATGTGCACGTGATTGTGCAGCTGTGTGTGTTTGTGTGTCTATTTTTGATAGGGATTGAGTGTGTGCATTTGTCACTGTGTGTACGGTTTTGAGAGAGGTTGCTGTGTCAGCGTGCAGGTGTGTGAGTGGCTGAGCAAGAGTGTCTGTATATGCGAGGGCGTGACCATGCTTATAAGAGGGTGATTATATAAGTGTTTAAGTGTGTGTGTGAGAGTTTGACAGCATTTGAATGTATGAGTGCGTGTGAGCATGTTACTGTGTGAGGGTCTCTGTGTAGTTTTGTAAGTGTATGTGACATTTTGTCTGAGTGCGTGAGTCTGTAAGTGTGTTGGTGTGAGTGATTGTGTGCGTGATATTGTGCGCACGTCTGTGTCTGTGCGTTTGTCAGCATTCGTGTGTGTGTCTGTGTGTGACAGTTTGTGTGTCTGTGTTTATGGAGGTGTGTGTCTGTGTGAGTGGGTGTGATACTGAATATGAGATAGTGTGAGTTTCTTCGAGTGTGAGTGTGTAAGTGTGCAAGGTGCAGTGTCTCAGTGTGTGAATGTGAAGTAAGGTCTTATGTGATTGTGTTTTATTTATTGTGAGGAGAGTTTTACTCTTCAGGTGAGTGTGTAAATGTGAGAGACCATTTGTGTGAGTGGGAGTGTTACTCTGCATGTATGAGGGACAGTGTGTGTTTGTGTTTGAACGGGAGTACATGTGAGTCTTAGATTTTATGTGTGCAGTTGTGGGAGTGTGTGCGAGAGGTGAGTGGGACTGAGTGGGTGCGACTGTGTATCTCTGGTAGAGTATGTGTATGTGTGACTGAATGTATCTGTTTGAGAGAGTGTGTGTGCACGTGTGTGTTAGTGTATAAGTGTTGATATGCCTGTGTGTTTCAGTGAGGGTGAGTGTAAGTGTGTGTTAGTGTGTGCGTGAGTGTGTGTGTGTATGTGTGATTGACTGAATGTTTTCGAGATTATTGGAGATACTTTGTGTGTGAGTGTGTGACTTTGTGTGTGAATGTGTGTGTGAGGGTGCACACGTGTGAGGGACTTGGTGTGAGTGTGAAACTGTGCATGTGTCAGCATGCATATGTGTGTGTGATGGTGGGTGTATGAGTGTGAATGACTGAGTGTGTAGGGCCATGAATGGGACTGAGTGTTTGTGAGTGTGTATACAAGTCTGTTGCGTGATTGTGTGTGATTGTGTTATTCTGTGTGTGTGTGGTTCGGTGGTTTTCTGTGTGTGTGGGCCTGTGCATGTGTGTGTGTGTGTGCGACTGAGTGAGAGAGTGCTTGCTTGTGCGTGTGTCTTTGTGTTGTGTCAGTGTGAGTGTTTGAGGGGAATGGGGTGAAATATGATGCCTCCAATGTTGCGATGGTTTGTGACATTTTGTGTGAGTGGGAGTGTTGGAGTGCGAGAGAGTGCGTGATTGCGTGTGAGCCTGTGAGTGTGTGTATGTGTTTGTGAGTGTGTGTGATGGTGACATTGCGTGAGGGTGCATTTGTGTCTGCATACGTGTAAGTGTGCTTTGGACATGTGTGAATGTATGTAGGTCTATGTGTGAGTGTGTGTGTTTGTGGATATGTGATGGTGTGGGTCACTGTGAGTGTGCAGGTGAGCAAGGTGCTGTGCGAGCGTGTGTCAGAGTGTGAAGGGCGTTCGTGTGTGACTGTGTGAGATAGTATGAGCAGGTGTGTTTTAGTGTTATGTGTGTGTGTTTGTGAGAGATTAGCTGTGTGAGTGGGAGTGTTACTCTGAGTGTATGTGTGACTGTGTGTTTGGGTATGTAAGAATGCGTGTGAGTGTGTTTTAGTTTGTGAGTGTGCAGGTTTAGGAGCGTGTGTGCATGAGATGTGCGACTGTATGATTGTGCGTCATTCTGCATATGTATGTGCCTGGTTGTGAATGTGTGAGCATGTGTGAGTGAATGTGTGATTTTGGGTGTGTGTTCAAGGGCATGTTAGTGTCAGAGTTCAGGAGTGCTTATGTCTGTGTGTATATCAGTGTGTGTGAGTATATGTGGGAGATGTAGGTGCATGAGTGTGAGTGTTTCTATGTGTGTCTGTGTGCGTAATGGGGTGTGA
Organism: Manis pentadactyla; assembly: GCF_030020395.1. Lineage (NCBI taxonomy): Eukaryota > Metazoa > Chordata > Mammalia > Pholidota > Manidae > Manis > Manis pentadactyla. The sequence goes on along the minus strand of NW_026644607.1, from coordinate 135,006 downwards.
CTCTATGTGTTAAGGTCTCTGTGAGAGACTGTGTGTTTGAGTGTGGGTCAGTGTGTGTGAGTTTGTGTATGACTGTGTGAGTGTGAGTTTGCACATGTGTGAGGGACTTTATTTGAGTGTGTGTCAATGTGTTTGTGTGAGAGTGTATATGTGTATGGGCGTGAGTGTGTGTGAGAGGTTTTGTGAATTTGTGTGGGAGTGAAGATGTGTGAATGTGTGGGAGTGGGTGTTTGTGGGTGTGTATAAGAACTGTTGCGAGATTGTGTGATATTGAGTGTGTGTTTGGGTGTCTATGTGGTTTCATGCATGTGTGTGGGACTGAACGTGCGGGTCTGGGCGTGTGTCTGTGTGAGTGTTTGAGTGGAATGGGGTGAAATATGATGCAACAAAGGTTCCTGAGAGGTTTGAAAGCGATATTGGCCTTCTCTGATGGAACGGAAAGCCATAGAACGTGGTGGGAGGCTACAGATAGAAGAGCAATGTTGTGGAACGGACTGTAATGCAGTGTATTGTGATGCAATAGATGGTTCCTGTGTGTTATGGAAAAGAATGGATCGTTCTTTGATGGAATGAAACGCAGTAGAACGTGGTGGATTGTTGCGGAATGGAGTGGAATGTTGTGATGTGGAGTGCAATGCAGTGCATTGTGACGCAAGGGAGGGAAACCGAGCGGTTTGGACACGAAGGGAGCCTTCTTTCCAGGAATGGAAGGCTGTAAAAGGTGAAAGATTGTCAGGTACTGGAGTAGAATATTGTGGAGTGGAGTCGAACGGGGTGCCATTTGATGCAATAGACGGTTTCTCATTGTGTTTTAAGCGAATGGATTTATGTGCACGTGATTGTGCAGCTGTGTGTGTTTGTGTGTCTATTTTTGATAGGGATTGAGTGTGTGCATTTGTCACTGTGTGTACGGTTTTGAGAGAGGTTGCTGTGTCAGCGTGCAGGTGTGTGAGTGGCTGAGCAAGAGTGTCTGTATATGCGAGGGCGTGACCATGTTTATAAGAGGGTGATTATATAAGTGTTTAAGTGTGTGTGTGAGAGTTTGACAGCATTTGAATGTATGAGTGCGTGTGAGCATGTTACTGTGTGAGTGTCTCTGTGTAGTTTTGTAAGTGTATGTGACATTTTGTCTGAGTGCGTGAGTCTGTGTTTTGGTGTGAGTGATTGTGTGCGTGATATTGTGCGCACGTTTGTGTCTGTGCGTTTGTCAGCATTCGTGTGTGTGTCTGTGTGTGACAGTTTGTGTGTCTGTGTTTATGGAGGTGTGTGTCTGTGTGAGTAGGTGTGATACTGAATATGAGATAGTGTGAGTTTCTTCGAGTGTGAGTGTGTAAGTGTGCAAGGTGCAGTGTCTCAGTGTGTGAATGTGAAGTAAGGTCTTATGTGATTGTGTTTTATTTATTGTGAGGAGAGTTTTACTCTTCAGGTGAGTGTGTAAATGTGAGAGACCATTTGTGTGAGTGGGAGTGTTACTCTGCATGTATGAGGGACAGTGTGTGTTTGTGTTTGAACGGGAGTCCATGTGAGTCTTAGATTATATGTGTGCAGTTGTGGGAGTGTGTGCGAGAGGTGAGTGGGACTGAGTGGGTGCGACTGTGTATCTCTGGTAGAGTATGTGTATGTGTGACTGAATGTATCTGTTTGAGAGAGTGTGTGTGCACGTGTGTGTTAGTGTATAAGTGTTGATATGCCTGTGTGTTTCAGTGAGGGTGAGTGTAAGTGTGTGTTAGTGTGTGCGTGAGTGTGTGTGTGTATGTGTGATTGACTGAATGTTTTCGAGATTATTGGAGATACTTTGAGTGTGTGTGAGTGTGTGACTTTGTGTGTGAATGTGTGTGTGAGGGTGCACACGTGTGAGGGACTTGGTGTGAGTGTGAAACTGTGCATGTGTCAGCATGCATATGTGTGTGTGATGGTGGGTGTATGAGTGTGAATGACTGAGTGTGTAGGGCCATGAATGGGACTGAGTGTTTGTGAGTGTGTATACAAGTCTGTTGCGTGATTGTGTGTGATTGTGTTATTCTGTGTGTGTGTGGTTCGGTGGTTTTCTGTGTGTGTGGGCCTGTGCATGTGTGTGTGTGTGTGCGACTGAGTGAGAGAGTGCTTGCTTGTGCGTGTGTCTTTGTGTTGTGTCAGTGTGAGTGTTTGAGGGGAATGGGGTGAAATATGATGCCTCCAATGTTGCGATGGTTTGTGACATTTTGTGTGAGTGGGAGTGTTGGAGTGCGAGAGAGTGCGTGATTGCGTGTGAGCCTGTGAGTGTGTGTATGTGTTTGTGAGTGTGTGTGATGGTGACATTGCGTGAGGGTGCATTTGTGTCTGCATACGTGTAAGTGTGCTTTGGACATGTGTGAATGTATGTAGGTCTATGTGTGAGTGTGTGTGTTTGTGGATATGTGATGGTGTGGGTCACTGTGAGTGTGCAGGTGAGCAAGGTGCTGTGCGAGCGTGTGTCAGAGTGTGAAGGGCGTTCGTGTGTGACTGTGTGAGATAGTATGAGCAGGTGTGTTTTAGTGTTATGTGTGTGTGTTTGTGAGAGATTAGCTGTGTGAGTGGGAGTGTTACTCTGAGTGTATGTGTGACTGTGTGTTTGGGTATGTAAGAATGCGTGTGAGTGTGTTTTAGTTTGTGAGTGTGCAGGTTTAGGAGCGTGTGTGCATGAGATGTGCGACTGTATGATTGTGCGTCATTCTGCATATGTATGTGCCTGGTTGTGAATGTGTGAGCATGTGTGAGTGAATGTGTGATTTTGGGTGTGTGTTCAAGGGCATGTTAGTGTCAGAGTTCAGGAGTGCTTATGTCTGTGTGTATATCAGTGTGTGTGAGTATATGTGGGAGATGTAGGTGCATGAGTGTGAGTGTTTCTATGTGTGTCTGTGTGCGTAATGGGGTGTGACTCTATGTGTTAAGGTCTCTGTGAGTGACTGTGTGTTTGAGTGTGGGTCAGTGTGTGTGAGTTTGTGTATGACTGTGTGAGTGTGAGTTTGCACATGTGTGAGGGACTTTATTTGAGTGTGTGTCAATGTGTTTGTGTGAGAGTGTATATGTGTATGGGCGTGAGTGTGTGTGAGAGGTTTTGTGAATTTGTGTGGGAGTGAAGATGTGTGAATGTGTGGGAGTGGGTGTTTGTGGGTGTGTATAAGAACTGTTGCGAGATTGTGTGATATTGAGTGTGTGTTTGGGTGTCTATGTGGTTTCATGCATGTGTGTGGGACTGAACGTGCGGGTCTGGGCGTGTGTCTGTGTGAGTGTTTGAGTGGAATGGGGTGAAATATGATGCAACAAAGGTTCCTGAGAGGTTTGAAAGCGATATTGGCCTTCTCTGATGGAACGGAAAGCCATAGAACGTGGTGGGAGGCTACAGATAGAAGAGCAATGTTGTGGAACGGACTGTAATGCAGTGTATTGTGATGCAATAGATGGTTCCTGTGTGTTATGGAAAAGAATGGATCGTTCTTTGATGGAATGAAACGCAGTAGAACGTGGTGGATTGTTGCGGAATGGAGTGGAATGTTGTGATGTGGAGTGCAATGCAGTGCATTGTGACGCAAGGGAGGGAAACCGAGCGGTTTGGACACGAAGGGAGCCTTCTTTCCAGGAATGGAAGGCAGTAAAAGGTGAAAGATTGTCAGGTACTGGAGTAGAATATTGTGGAGTGGAGTCGAACGGGGTGCCATTTGATGCAATAGACGGTTTCTCATTGTGTTTTAAGCGAATGGATTTATGTGCACGTGATTGTGCAGCTGTGTGTGTTTGTGTGTCTATTTTTGATAGGGATTGAGTGTGTGCATTTGTCACTGTGTGTACGGTTTTGAGAGAGGTTGCTGTGTCAGCGTGCAGGTGTGTGAGTGGCTGAGCAAGAGTGTCTGTATATGCGAGGGCGTGACCATGCTTATAAGAGGGTGATTATATAAGTGTTTAAGTGTGTGTGTGAGAGTTTGACAGCATTTGAATGTATGAGTGCGTGTGAGCATGTTACTGTGTGAGGGTCTCTGTGTAGTTTTGTAAGTGTATGTGACATTTTGTCTGAGTGCGTGAGTCTGTAAGTGTGTTGGTGTGAGTGATTGTGTGCGTGATATTGTGCGCACGTCTGTGTCTGTGCGTTTGTCAGCATTCGTGTGTGTGTCTGTGTGTGACAGTTTGTGTGTCTGTGTTTATGGAGGTGTGTGTCTGTGTGAGTGGGTGTGATACTGAATATGAGATAGTGTGAGTTTCTTCGAGTGTGAGTGTGTAAGTGTGCAAGGTGCAGTGTCTCAGTGTGTGAATGTGAAGTAAGGTCTTATGTGATTGTGTTTTATTTATTGTGAGGAGAGTTTTACTCTTCAGGTGAGTGTGTAAATGTGAGAGACCATTTGTGTGAGTGGGAGTGTTACTCTGCATGTATGAGGGACAGTGTGTGTTTGTGTTTGAACGGGAGTACATGTGAGTCTTAGATTTTATGTGTGCAGTTGTGGGAGTGTGTGCGAGAGGTGAGTGGGACTGAGTGGGTGCGACTGTGTATCTCTGGTAGAGTATGTGTATGTGTGACTGAATGTATCTGTTTGAGAGAGTGTGTGTGCACGTGTGTGTTAGTGTATAAGTGTTGATATGCCTGTGTGTTTCAGTGAGGGTGAGTGTAAGTGTGTGTTAGTGTGTGCGTGAGTGTGTGTGTGTATGTGTGATTGACTGAATGTTTTCGAGATTATTGGAGATACTTTGTGTGTGAGTGTGTGACTTTGTGTGTGAATGTGTGTGTGAGGGTGCACACGTGTGAGGGACTTGGTGTGAGTGTGAAACTGTGCATGTGTCAGCATGCATATGTGTGTGTGATGGTGGGTGTATGAGTGTGAATGACTGAGTGTGTAGGGCCATGAATGGGACTGAGTGTTTGTGAGTGTGTATACAAGTCTGTTGCGTGATTGTGTGTGATTGTGTTATTCTGTGTGTGTGTGGTTCGGTGGTTTTCTGTGTGTGTGGGCCTGTGCATGTGTGTGTGTGTGTGCGACTGAGTGAGAGAGTGCTTGCTTGTGCGTGTGTCTTTGTGTTGTGTCAGTGTGAGTGTTTGAGGGGAATGGGGTGAAATATGATGCCTCCAATGTTGCGATGGTTTGTGACATTTTGTGTGAGTGGGAGTGTTGGAGTGCGAGAGAGTGCGTGATTGCGTGTGAGCCTGTGAGTGTGTGTATGTGTTTGTGAGTGTGTGTGATGGTGACATTGCGTGAGGGTGCATTTGTGTCTGCATACGTGTAAGTGTGCTTTGGACATGTGTGAATGTATGTAGGTCTATGTGTGAGTGTGTGTGTTTGTGGATATGTGATGGTGTGGGTCACTGTGAGTGTGCAGGTGAGCAAGGTGCTGTGCGAGCGTGTGTCAGAGTGTGAAGGGCGTTCGTGTGTGACTGTGTGAGATAGTATGAGCAGGTGTGTTTTAGTGTTATGTGTGTGTGTTTGTGAGAGATTAGCTGTGTGAGTGGGAGTGTTACTCTGAGTGTATGTGTGACTGTGTGTTTGGGTATGTAAGAATGCGTGTGAGTGTGTTTTAGTTTGTGAGTGTGCAGGTTTAGGAGCGTGTGTGCATGAGATGTGCGACTGTATGATTGTGCGTCATTCTGCATATGTATGTGCCTGGTTGTGAATGTGTGAGCATGTGTGAGTGAATGTGTGATTTTGGGTGTGTGTTCAAGGGCATGTTAGTGTCAGAGTTCAGGAGTGCTTATGTCTGTGTGTATATCAGTGTGTGTGAGTATATGTGGGAGATGTAGGTGCATGAGTGTGAGTGTTTCTATGTGTGTCTGTGTGCGTAATGGGGTGTGACTCTATGTGTTAAGGTCTCTGTGAGAGACTGTGTGTTTGAGTGTGGGTCAGTGTGTGTGAGTTTGTGTATGACTGTGTGAGTGTGAGTTTGCACATGTGTGAGGGACTTTATTTGAGTGTGTGTCAATGTGTTTGTGTGAGAGTGTATATGTGTATGGGCGTGAGTGTGTGTGAGAGGTTTTGTGAATTTGTGTGGGAGTGAAGATGTGTGAATGTGTGGGAGTGGGTGTTTGTGGGTGTGTATAAGAACTGTTGCGAGATTGTGTGATATTGAGTGTGTGTTTGGGTGTCTATGTGGTTTCATGCATGTGTGTGGGACTGAACGTGCGGGTCTGGGCGTGTGTCTGTGTGAGTGTTTGAGTGGAATGGGGTGAAATATGATGCAACAAAGGTTCCTGAGAGGTTTGAAAGCGATATTGGCCTTCTCTGATGGAACGGAAAGCCATAGAACGTGGTGGGAGGCTACAGATAGAAGAGCAATGTTGTGGAACGGACTGTAATGCAGTGTATTGTGATGCAATAGATGGTTCCTGTGTGTTATGGAAAAGAATGGATCGTTCTTTGATGGAATGAAACGCAGTAGAACGTGGTGGATTGTTGCGGAATGGAGTGGAATGTTGTGATGTGGAGTGCAATGCAGTGCATTGTGACGCAAGGGAGGGAAACCGAGCGGTTTGGACACGAAGGGAGCCTTCTTTCCAGGAATGGAAGGCTGTAAAAGGTGAAAGATTGTCAGGTACTGGAGTAGAATATTGTGGAGTGGAGTCGAACGGGGTGCCATTTGATGCAATAGACGGTTTCTCATTGTGTTTTAAGCGAATGGATTTATGTGCACGTGATTGTGCAGCTGTGTGTGTTTGTGTGTCTATTTTTGATAGGGATTGAGTGTGTGCATTTGTCACTGTGTGTACGGTTTTGAGAGAGGTTGCTGTGTCAGCGTGCAGGTGTGTGAGTGGCTGAGCAAGAGTGTCTGTATATGCGAGGGCGTGACCATGTTTATAAGAGGGTGATTATATAAGTGTTTAAGTGTGTGTGTGAGAGTTTGACAGCATTTGAATGTATGAGTGCGTGTGAGCATGTTACTGTGTGAGTGTCTCTGTGTAGTTTTGTAAGTGTATGTGACATTTTGTCTGAGTGCGTGAGTCTGTGTTTTGGTGTGAGTGATTGTGTGCGTGATATTGTGCGCACGTTTGTGTCTGCGCGTTTGTCAGCATTCGTGTGTGTGTCTGTGTGTGACAGTTTGTGTGTCTGTGTTTATGGAGGTGTGTGTCTGTGTGAGTAGGTGTGATACTGAATATGAGATAGTGTGAGTTTCTTCGAGTGTGAGTGTGTAAGTGTGCAAGGTGCAGTGTCTCAGTGTGTGAATGTGAAGTAAGGTCTTATGTGATTGTGTTTTATTTATTGTGAGGAGAGTTTTACTCTTCAGGTGAGTGTGTAAATGTGAGAGACCATTTGTGTGAGTGGGAGTGTTACTCTGCATGTATGAGGGACAGTGTGTGTTTGTGTTTGAACGGGAGTCCATGTGAGTCTTAGATTATATGTGTGCAGTTGTGGGAGTGTGTGCGAGAGGTGAGTGGGACTGAGTGGGTGCGACTGTGTATCTCTGGTAGAGTATGTGTATGTGTGACTGAATGTATCTGTTTGAGAGAGTGTGTGTGCACGTGTGTGTTAGTGTATAAGTGTTGATATGCCTGTGTGTTTCAGTGAGGGTGAGTGTAAGTGTGTGTTAGTGTGTGCGTGAGTGTGTGTGTGTATGTGTGATTGACTGAATGTTTTCGAGATTATTGGAGATACTTTGAGTGTGTGTGAGTGTGTGACTTTGTGTGTGAATGTGTGTGTGAGGGTGCACACGTGTGAGGGACTTGGTGTGAGTGTGAAACTGTGCATGTGTCAGCATGCATATGTGTGTGTGATGGTGGGTGTATGAGTGTGAATGACTGAGTGTGTAGGGCCATGAATGGGACTGAGTGTTTGTGAGTGTGTATACAAGTCTGTTGCGTGATTGTGTGTGATTGTGTTATTCTGTGTGTGTGTGGTTCGGTGGTTTTCTGTGTGTGTGGGCCTGTGCATGTGTGTGTGTGTGTGCGACTGAGTGAGAGAGTGCTTGCTTGTGCGTGTGTCTTTGTGTTGTGTCAGTGTGAGTGTTTGAGGGGAATGGGGTGAAATATGATGCCTCCAATGTTGCGATGGTTTGTGACATTTTGTGTGAGTGGGAGTGTTGGAGTGCGAGAGAGTGCGTGATTGCGTGTGAGCCTGTGAGTGTGTGTATGTGTTTGTGAGTGTGTGTGATGGTGACATTGCGTGAGGGTGCATTTGTGTCTGCATACGTGTAAGTGTGCTTTGGACATGTGTGAATGTATGTAGGTCTATGTGTGAGTGTGTGTGTTTGTGGATATGTGATGGTGTGGGTCACTGTGAGTGTGCAGGTGAGCAAGGTGCTGTGCGAGCGTGTGTCAGAGTGTGAAGGGCGTTCGTGTGTGACTGTGTGAGATAGTATGAGCAGGTGTGTTTTAGTGTTATGTGTGTGTGTTTGTGAGAGATTAGCTGTGTGAGTGGGAGTGTTACTCTGAGTGTATGTGTGACTGTGTGTTTGGGTATGTAAGAATGCGTGTGAGTGTGTTTTAGTTTGTGAGTGTGCAGGTTTAGGAGCGTGTGTGCATGAGATGTGCGACTGTATGATTGTGCGTCATTCTGCATATGTATGTGCCTGGTTGTGAATGTGTGAGCATGTGTGAGTGAATGTGTGATTTTGGGTGTGTGTTCAAGGGCATGTTAGTGTCAGAGTTCAGGAGTGCTTATGTCTGTGTGTATATCAGTGTGTGTGAGTATATGTGGGAGATGTAGGTGCATGAGTGTGAGTGTTTCTATGTGTGTCTGTGTGCGTAATGGGGTGTGACTCTATGTGTTAAGGTCTCTGTGAGTGACTGTGTGTTTGAGTGTGGGTCAGTGTGTGTGAGTTTGTGTATGACTGTGTGAGTGTGAGTTTGCACATGTGTGAGGGACTTTATTTGAGTGTGTGTCAATGTGTTTGTTTGAGAGTGTATATGTGTATGGGCGTGAGTGTGTGTGAGAGGTTTTGTGAATTTGTGTGGGAGTGAAGATGTGTGAATGTGTGGGAGTGGGTGTTTGTGGGTGTGTATAAGAACTGTTGCGAGATTGTGTGATATTGAGTGTGTGTTTGGGTGTCTATGTGGTTTCATGCATGTGTGTGGGACTGAACGTGCGGGTCTGGGCGTGTGTCTGTGTGAGTGTTTGAGTGGAATGGGGTGAAATATGATGCAACAAAGGTTCCTGAGAGGTTTGAAAGCGATATTGGCCTTCTCTGATGGAACGGAAAGCCATAGAACGTGGTGGGAGGCTACAGATAGAAGAGCAATGTTGTGGAACGGACTGTAATGCAGTGTATTGTGATGCAATAGATGGTTCCTGTGTGTTATGGAAAAGAATGGATCGTTCTTTGATGGAATGAAACGCAGTAGAACGTGGTGGATTGTTGCGGAATGGAGTGGAATGTTGTGATGTGGAGTGCAATGCAGTGCATTGTGACGCAAGGGAGGGAAACCGAGCGGTTTGGACACGAAGGGAGCCTTCTTTCCAGGAATGGAAGGCAGTAAAAGGTGAAAGATTGTCAGGTACTGGAGTAGAATATTGTGGAGTGGAGTCGAACGGGGTGCCATTTGATGCAATAGACGGTTTCTCATTGTGTTTTAAGCGAATGGATTTATGTGCACGTGATTGTGCAGCTGTGTGTGTTTGTGTGTCTATTTTTGATAGGGATTGAGTGTGTGCATTTGTCACTGTGTGTACGGTTTTGAGAGAGGTTGCTGTGTCAGCGTGCAGGTGTGTGAGTGGCTGAGCAAGAGTGTCTGTATATGCGAGGGCGTGACCATGCTTATAAGAGGGTGATTATATAAGTGTTTAAGTGTGTGTGTGAGAGTTTGACAGCATTTGAATGTATGAGTGCGTGTGAGCATGTTACTGTGTGAGGGTCTCTGTGTAGTTTTGTAAGTGTATGTGACATTTTGTCTGAGTGCGTGAGTCTGTAAGTGTGTTGGTGTGAGTGATTGTGTGCGTGATATTGTGCGCACGTCTGTGTCTGTGCGTTTGTCAGCATTCGTGTGTGTGTCTGTGTGTGACAGTTTGTGTGTCTGTGTTTATGGAGGTGTGTGTCTGTGTGAGTGGGTGTGATACTGAATATGAGATAGTGTGAGTTTCTTCGAGTGTGAGTGTGTAAGTGTGCAAGGTGCAGTGTCTCAGTGTGTGAATGTGAAGTAATGTCTTATGTGATTGTGTTTTATTTATTGTGAGGAGAGTTTTACTCTTCAGGTGAGTGTGTAAATGTGAGAGACCATTTGTGTGAGTGGGAGTGTTACTCTGCATGTATGAGGGACAGTGTGTGTTTGTGTTTGAACGGGAGTACATGTGAGTCTTAGATTTTATGTGTGCAGTTGTGGGAGTGTGTGCGAGAGGTGAGTGGGACTGAGTGGGTGCGACTGTGTATCTCTGGTAGAGTATGTGTATGTGTGACTGAATGTATCTGTTTGAGAGAGTGTGTGTGCACGTGTGTGTTAGTGTATAAGTGTTGATATGCCTGTGTGTTTCAGTGAGGGTGAGTGTAAGTGTGTGTTAGTGTGTGCGTGAGTGTGTGTGTGTATGTGTGATTGACTGAATGTTTTCGAGATTATTGGAGATACTTTGTGTGTGAGTGTGTGACTTTGTGTGTGAATGTGTGTGTGAGGGTGCACACGTGTGAGGGACTTGGTGTGAGTGTGAAACTGTGCATGTGTCAGCATGCATATGTGTGTGTGATGGTGGGTGTATGAGTGTGAATGACTGAGTGTGTAGGGCCATGAATGGGACTGAGTGTTTGTGAGTGTGTATACAAGTCTGTTGCGTGATTGTGTGTGATTGTGTTATTCTGTGTGTGTGTGGTTCGGTGGTTTTCTGTGTGTGTGGGCCTGTGCATGTGTGTGTGTGTGTGCGACTGAGTGAGAGAGTGCTTGCTTGTGCGTGTGTCTTTGTGTTGTGTCAGTGTGAGTGTTTGAGGGGAATGGGGTGAAATATGATGCCTCCAATGTTGCGATGGTTTGTGACATTTTGTGTGAGTGGGAGTGTTGGAGTGCGAGAGAGTGCGTGATTGCGTGTGAGCCTGTGAGTGTGTGTATGTGTTTGTGAGTGTGTGTGATGGTGACATTGCGTGAGGGTGCATTTGTGTCTGCATACGTGTAAGTGTGCTTTGGACATGTGTGAATGTATGTAGGTCTATGTGTGAGTGTGTGTGTTTGTGGATATGTGATGGTGTGGGTCACTGTGAGTGTGCAGGTGAGCAAGGTGCTGTGTGAGCGTGTGTCAGAGTGTGAAGGGCGTTCGTGTGTGACTGTGTGAGATAGTATGAGCAGGTGTGTTTTAGTGTTATGTGTGTGTGTTTGTGAGAGATTAGCTGTGTGAGTGGGAGTGTTACTCTGAGTGTATGTGTGACTGTGTGTTTGGGTATGTAAGAATGCGTGTGAGTGTGTTTTAGTTTGTGAGTGTGCAGGTTTAGGAGCGTGTGTGCATGAGATGTGCGACTGTATGATTGTGCGTCATTCTGCATATGTATGTGCCTGGTTGTGAATGTGTGAGCATGTGTGAGTGAATGTGTGATTTTGGGTGTGTGTTCAAGGGCATGTTAGTGTCAGAGTTCAGGAGTGCTTATGTCTGTGTGTATATCAGTGTGTGTGAGTATATGTGGGAGATGTAGGTGCATGAGTGTGAGTGTTTCTATGTGTGTCTGTGTGCGTAATGGGGTGTGACTCTATGTGTTAAGGTCTCTGTGAGAGACTGTGTGTTTGAGTGTGGGTCAGTGTGTGTGAGTTTGTGTATGACTGTGTGAGTGTGAGTTTGCACATGTGTGAGGGACTTTATTTGAGTGTGTGTCAATGTGTTTGTGTGAGAGTGTATATGTGTATGGGCGTGAGTGTGTGTGAGAGGTTTTGTGAATTTGTGTGGGAGTGAAGATGTGTGAATGTGTGGGAGTGGGTGTTTGTGGGTGTGTATAAGAACTGTTGCGAGATTGTGTGATATTGAGTGTGTGTTTGGGTGTCTATGTGGTTTCATGCATGTGTGTGGGACTGAACGTGCGGGTCTGGGCGTGTGTCTGTGTGAGTGTTTGAGTGGAATGGGGTGAAATATGATGCAACAAAGGTTCCTGAGAGGTTTGAAAGCGATATTGGCCTTCTCTGATGGAACGGAAAGCCATAGAACGTGGTGGGAGGCTACAGATAGAAGAGCAATGTTGTGGAACGGACTGTAATGCAGTGTATTGTGATGCAATAGATGGTTCCTGTGTGTTATGGAAAAGAATGGATCGTTCTTTGATGGAATGAAACGCAGTAGAACGTGGTGGATTGTTGCGGAATGGAGTGGAATGTTGTGATGTGGAGTGCAATGCAGTGCATTGTGACGCAAGGGAGGGAAACCGAGCGGTTTGGACACGAAGGGAGCCTTCTTTCCAGGAATGGAAGGCTGTAAAAGGTGAAAGATTGTCAGGTACTGGAGTAGAATATTGTGGAGTGGAGTCGAACGGGGTGCCATTTGATGCAATAGACGGTTTCTCATTGTGTTTTAAGCGAATGGATTTATGTGCACGTGATTGTGCAGCTGTGTGTGTTTGTGTGTCTATTTTTGATAGGGATTGAGTGTGTGCATTTATCACTGTGTGTACGGTTTTGAGAGAGGTTGCTGTGTCAGCGTGCAGGTGTGTGAGTGGCTGAGCAAGAGTGTCTGTATATGCGAGGGCGTGACCATGTTTATAAGAGGGTGATTATATAAGTGTTTAAGTGTGTGTGTGAGAGTTTGACAGCATTTGAATGTATGAGTGCGTGTGAGCATGTTACTGTGTGAGTGTCTCTGTGTAGTTTTGTAAGTGTATGTGACATTTTGTCTGAGTGCGTGAGTCTGTGTTTTGGTGTGAGTGATTGTGTGCGTGATATTGTGCGCACGTTTGTGTCTGTGCGTTTGTCAGCATTCGTGTGTGTGTCTGTGTGTGACAGTTTGTGTGTCTGTGTTTATGGAGGTGTGTGTCTGTGTGAGTGGGTGTGATACTGAATATGAGATAGTGTGAGTTTCTTCGAGTGTGAGTGTGTAAGTGTGCAAGGTGCAGTGTCTCAGTGTGTGAATGTGAAGTAAGGTCTTATGTGATTGTGTTTTATTTATTGTGAGGAGAGTTTTACTCTTCAGGTGAGTGTGTAAATGTGAGAGACCATTTGTGTGAGTGGGAGTGTTACTCTGCATGTATGAGGGACAGTGTGTGTTTGTGTTTGAACGGGAGTCCATGTGAGTCTTAGATTATATGTGTGCAGTTGTGGGAGTGTGTGCGAGAGGTGAGTGGGACTGAGTGGGTGCGACTGTGTATCTCTGGTAGAGTATGTGTATGTGTGACTGAATGTATCTGTTTGAGAGAGTGTGTGTGCACGTGTGTGTTAGTGTATAAGTGTTGATATGCCTGTGTGTTTCAGTGAGGGTGAGTGTAAGTGTGTGTTAGTGTGTGCGTGAGTGTGTGTGTGTATGTGTGATTGACTGAATGTTTTCGAGATTATTGGAGATACTTTGAGTGTGTGTGAGTGTGTGACTTTGTGTGTGAATGTGTGTGTGAGGGTGCACACGTGTGAGGGACTTGGTGTGAGTGTGAAACTGTGCATGTGTCAGCATGCATATGTGTGTGTGATGGTGGGTGTATGAGTGTGAATGACTGAGTGTGTAGGGCCATGAATGGGACTGAGTGTTTGTGAGTGTGTATACAAGTCTGTTGCATGATTGTGTGTGATTGTGTTATTCTGTGTGTGTGTGGTTCGGTGGTTTTCTGTGTGTGTGGGCCTGTGCATGTGTGTGTGTGTGTGCGACTGAGTGAGAGAGTGCTTGCTTGTGCGTGTGTCTTTGTGTTGTGTCAGTGTGAGTGTTTGAGGGGAATGGGGTGAAATATGATGCCTCCAATGTTGCGATGGTTTGTGACATTTTGTGTGAGTGGGAGTGTTGGAGTGCGAGAGAGTGCGTGATTGCGTGTGAGCCTGTGAGTGTGTGTATGTGTTTGTGAGTGTGTGTGATGGTGACATTGCGTGAGGGTGCATTTGTGTCTGCATACGTGTAAGTGTGCTTTGGACATGTGTGAATGTATGTAGGTCTATGTGTGAGTGTGTGTGTTTGTGGATATGTGATGGTGTGGGTCACTGTGAGTGTGCAGGTGAGCAAGGTGCTGTGCGAGCGTGTGTCAGAGTGTGAAGGGCGTTCGTGTGTGACTGTGTGAGATAGTATGAGCAGGTGTGTTTTAGTGTTATGTGTGTGTGTTTGTGAGAGATTAGCTGTGTGAGTGGGAGTGTTACTCTGAGTGTATGTGTGACTGTGTGTTTGGGTATGTAAGAATGCGTGTGAGTGTGTTTTAGTTTGTGAGTGTGCAGGTTTAGGAGCGTGTGTGCATGAGATGTGCGACTGTATGATTGTGCGTCATTCTGCATATGTATGTGCCTGGTTGTGAATGTGTGAGCATGTGTGAGTGAATGTGTGATTTTGGGTGTGTGTTCAAGGGCATGTTAGTGTCAGAGTTCAGGAGTGCTTATGTCTGTGTGTATATCAGTGTGTGTGAGTATATGTGGGAGATGTAGGTGCATGAGTGTGAGTGTTTCTATGTGTGTCTGTGTGCGTAATGGGGTGTGACTCTATGTGTTAAGGTCTCTGTGAGAGACTGTGTGTTTGAGTGTGGGTCAGTGTGTGTGAGTTTGTGTATGACTGTGTGAGTGTGAGTTTGCACATGTGTGAGGGACTTTATTTGAGTGTGTGTCAATGTGTTTGTGTGAGAGTGTATATGTGTATGGGCGTGAGTGTGTGTGAGAGGTTTTGTGAATTTGTGTGGGAGTGAAGATGTGTGAATGTGTGGGAGTGGGTGTTTGTGGGTGTGTATAAGAACTGTTGCGAGATTGTGTGATATTGAGTGTGTGTTTGGGTGTCTATGTGGTTTCATGCATGTGTGTGGGACTGAACGTGCGGGTCTGGGCGTGTGTCTGTGTGAGTGTTTGAGTGGAATGGGGTGAAATATGATGCAACAAAGGTTCCTGAGAGGTTTGAAAGCGATATTGGCCTTCTCTGATGGAACGGAAAGCCATAGAACGTGGTGGGAGGCTACAGATAGAAGAGCAATGTTGTGGAACGGACTGTAATGCAGTGTATTGTGATGCAATAGATGGTTCCTGTGTGTTATGGAAAAGAATGGATCGTTCTTTGATGGAATGAAACGCAGTAGAACGTGGTGGATTGTTGCGGAATGGAGTGGAATGTTGTGATGTGGAGTGCAATGCAGTGCATTGTGACGCAAGGGAGGGAAACCGAGCGGTTTGGACACGAAGGGAGCCTTCTTTCCAGGAATGGAAGGCAGTAAAAGGTGAAAGATTGTCAGGTACTGGAGTAGAATATTGTGGAGTGGAGTCGAACGGGGTGCCATTTGATGCAATAGACGGTTTCTCATTGTGTTTTAAGCGAATGGATTTATGTGCACGTGATTGTGCAGCTGTGTGTGTTTGTGTGTCTATTTTTGATAGGGATTGAGTGTGTGCATTTGTCACTGTGTGTACGGTTTTGAGAGAGGTTGCTGTGTCAGCGTGCAGGTGTGTGAGTGGCTGAGCAAGAGTGTCTGTATATGCGAGGGCGTGACCATGTTTATAAGAGGGTGATTATATAAGTGTTTAAGTGTGTGTGTGAGAGTTTGACAGCATTTGAATGTATGAGTGCGTGTGAGCATGTTACTGTGTGAGTGTCTCTGTGTAGTTTTGTAAGTGTATGTGACATTTTGTCTGAGTGCGTGAGTCTGTGTTTTGGTGTGAGTGATTGTGTGCGTGATATTGTGCGCACGTTTGTGTCTGTGCGTTTGTCAGCATTCGTGTGTGTGTCTGTGTGTGACAGTTTGTGTGTCTGTGTTTATGGAGGTGTGTGTCTGTGTGAGTGGGTGTGATACTGAATATGAGATAGTGTGAGTTTCTTCGAGTGTGAGTGTGTAAGTGTGCAAGGTGCAGTGTCTCAGTGTGTGAATGTGAAGTAAGGTCTTATGTGATTGTGTTTTATTTATTGTGAGGAGAGTTTTACTCTTCAGGTGAGTGTGTAAATGTGAGAGACCATTTGTGTGAGTGGGAGTGTTACTCTGCATGTATGAGGGACAGTGTGTGTTTGTGTTTGAACGGGAGTCCATGTGAGTCTTAGATTATATGTGTGCAGTTGTGGGAGTGTGTGCGAGAGGTGAGTGGGACTGAGTGGGTGCGACTGTGTATCTCTGGTAGAGTATGTGTATGTGTGACTGAATGTATCTGTTTGAGAGAGTGTGTGTGCACGTGTGTGTTAGTGTATAAGTGTTGATATGCCTGTGTGTTTCAGTGAGGGTGAGTGTAAGTGTGTGTTAGTGTGTGCGTGAGTGTGTGTGTGTATGTGTGATTGACTGAATGTTTTCGAGATTATTGGAGATACTTTGAGTGTGTGTGAGTGTGTGACTTTGTGTGTGAATGTGTGTGTGAGGGTGCACACGTGTGAGGGACTTGGTGTGAGTGTGAAACTGTGCATGTGTCAGCATGCATATGTGTGTGTGATGGTGGGTGTATGAGTGTGAATGACTGAGTGTGTAGGGCCATGAATGGGACTGAGTGTTTGTGAGTGTGTATACAAGTCTGTTGCGTGATTGTGTGTGATTGTGTTATTCTGTGTGTGTGTGGTTCGGTGGTTTTCTGTGTGTGTGGGCCTGTGCATGTGTGTGTGTGTGCGACTGAGTGAGAGAGTGCTTGCTTGTGCGTGTGTCTTTGTGTTGTGTCAGTGTGAGTGTTTGAGGGGAATGGGGTGAAATATGATGCCTCCAATGTTGCGATGGTTTGTGACATTTTGTGTGAGTGGGAGTGTTGGAGTGCGAGAGAGTGCGTGATTGCGTGTGAGCCTGTGAGTGTGTGTATGTGTTTGTGAGTGTGTGTGATGGTGACATTGCGTGAGGGTGCATTTGTGTCTGCATACGTGTAAGTGTGCTTTGGACATGTGTGAATGTATGTAGGTCTATGTGTGAGTGTGTGTGTTTGTGGATATGTGATGGTGTGGGTCACTGTGAGTGTGCAGGTGAGCAAGGTGCTGTGCGAGCGTGTGTCAGAGTGTGAAGGGCGTTCGTGTGTGACTGTGTGAGATAGTATGAGCAGGTGTGTTTTAGTGTTATGTGTGTGTGTTTGTGAGAGATTAGCTGTGTGAGTGGGAGTGTTACTCTGAGTGTATGTGTGACTGTGTGTTTGGGTATGTAAGAATGCGTGTGAGTGTGTTTTAGTTTGTGAGTGTGCAGGTTTAGGAGCGTGTGTGCATGAGATGTGCGACTGTATGATTGTGCGTCATTCTGCATATGTATGTGCCTGGTTGTGAATGTGTGAGCATGTGTGAGTGAATGTGTGATTTTGGGTGTGTGTTCAAGGGCATGTTAGTGTCAGAGTTCAGGAGTGCTTATGTCTGTGTGTATATCAGTGTGTGTGAGTATATGTGGGAGATGTAGGTGCATGAGTGTGAGTGTTTCTATGTGTGTCTGTGTGCGTAATGGGGTGTGACTCTATGTGTTAAGGTCTCTGTGAGAGACTGTGTGTTTGAGTGTGGGTCAGTGTGTGTGAGTTTGTGTATGACTGTGTGAGTGTGAGTTTGCACATGTGTGAGGGACTTTATTTGAGTGTGTGTCAATGTGTTTGTGTGAGAGTGTATATGTGTATGGGCGTGAGTGTGTGTGAGAGGTTTTGTGAATTTGTGTGGGAGTGAAGATGTGTGAATGTGTGGGAGTGGGTGTTTGTGGGTGTGTATAAGAACTGTTGCGAGATTGTGTGATATTGAGTGTGTGTTTGGGTGTCTATGTGGTTTCATGCATGTGTGTGGGTCTGGGCGTGTGTCTGTGTGAGTGTTTGAGTGGAATGGGGTGAAATATGATGCAACAAAGGTTCCTGAGAGGTTTGAAAGCGATATTGGCCTTCTCTGATGGAACGGAAAGCCATAGAACGTGGTGGGAGGCTACAGATAGAAGAGCAATGTTGTGGAACGGACTGTAATGCAGTGTATTGTGATGCAATAGATGGTTCCTGTGTGTTATGGAAAAGAATGGATCGTTCTTTGATGGAATGAAACGCAGTAGAACGTGGTGGATTGTTGCGGAATGGAGTGGAATGTTGTGATGTGGAGTGCAATGCAGTGCATTGTGACGCAAGGGAGGGAAACCGAGCGGTTTGGACACGAAGGGAGCCTTCTTTCCAGGAATGGAAGGCAGTAAAAGGTGAAAGATTGTCAGGTACTGGAGTAGAATATTGTGGAGTGGAGTCGAACGGGGTGCCATTTGATGCAATAGACGGTTTCTCATTGTGTTTTAAGCGAATGGATTTATGTGCACGTGATTGTGCAGCTGTGTGTGTTTGTGTGTCTATTTTTGATAGGGATTGAGTGTGTGCATTTGTCACTGTGTGTACGGTTTTGAGAGAGGTTGCTGTGTCAGCGTGCAGGTGTGTGAGTGGCTGAGCAAGAGTGTCTGTATATGCGAGGGCGTGACCATGTTTATAAGAGGGTGATTATATAAGTGTTTAAGTGTGTGTGTGAGAGTTTGACAGCATTTGAATGTATGAGTGCGTGTGAGCATGTTACTGTGTGAGTGTCTCTGTGTAGTTTTGTAAGTGTATGTGACATTTTGTCTGAGTGCGTGAGTCTGTGTTTTGGTGTGAGTGATTGTGTGCGTGATATTGTGCGCACGTTTGTGTCTGTGCGTTTGTCAGCATTCGTGTGTGTGTCTGTGTGTGACAGTTTGTGTGTCTGTGTTTATGGAGGTGTGTGTCTGTGTGAGTGGGTGTGATACTGAATATGAGATAGTGTGAGTTTCTTCGAGTGTGAGTGTGTAAGTGTGCAAGGTGCAGTGTCTCAGTGTGTGAATGTGAAGTAAGGTCTTATGTGATTGTGTTTTATTTATTGTGAGGAGAGTTTTACTCTTCAGGTGAGTGTGTAAATGTGAGAGACCATTTGTGTGAGTGGGAGTGTTACTCTGCATGTATGAGGGACAGTGTGTGTTTGTGTTTGAACGGGAGTCCATGTGAGTCTTAGATTATATGTGTGCAGTTGTGGGAGTGTGTGCGAGAGGTGAGTGGGACTGAGTGGGTGCGACTGTGTATCTCTGGTAGAGTATGTGTATGTGTGACTGAATGTATCTGTTTGAGAGAGTGTGTGTGCACGTGTGTGTTAGTGTATAAGTGTTGATATGCCTGTGTGTTTCAGTGAGGGTGAGTGTAAGTGTGTGTTAGTGTGTGCGTGAGTGTGTGTGTGTATGTGTGATTGACTGAATGTTTTCGAGATTATTGGAGATACTTTGAGTGTGTGTGAGTGTGTGACTTTGTGTGTGAATGTGTGTGTGAGGGTGCACACGTGTGAGGGACTTGGTGTGAGTGTGAAACTGTGCATGTGTCAGCATGCATATGTGTGTGTGATGGTGGGTGTATGAGTGTGAATGACTGAGTGTGTAGGGCCATGAATGGGACTGAGTGTTTGTGAGTGTGTATACAAGTCTGTTGCGTGATTGTGTGTGATTGTGTTATTCTGTGTGTGTGTGGTTCGGTGGTTTTCTGTGTGTGTGGGCCTGTGCATGTGTGTGTGTGTGTGCGACTGAGTGAGAGAGTGCTTGCTTGTGCGTGTGTCTTTGTGTTGTGTCAGTGTGAGTGTTTGAGGGGAATGGGGTGAAATATGATGCCTCCAATGTTGCGATGGTTTGTGACATTTTGTGTGAGTGGGAGTGTTGGAGTGCGAGAGAGTGCGTGATTGCGTGTGAGCCTGTGAGTGTGTGTATGTGTTTGTGAGTGTGTGTGATGGTGACATTGCGTGAGGGTGCATTTGTGTCTGCATACGTGTAAGTGTGCTTTGGACATGTGTGAATGTATGTAGGTCTATGTGTGAGTGTGTGTGTTTGTGGATATGTGATGGTGTGGGTCACTGTGAGTGTGCAGGTGAGCAAGGTGCTGTGCGAGCGTGTGTCAGAGTGTGAAGGGCGTTCGTGTGTGACTGTGTGAGATAGTATGAGCAGGTGTGTTTTAGTGTTATGTGTGTGTGTTTGTGAGAGATTAGCTGTGTGAGTGGGAGTGTTACTCTGAGTGTATGTGTGACTGTGTGTTTGGGTATGTAAGAATGCGTGTGAGTGTGTTTTAGTTTGTGAGTGTGCAGGTTTAGGAGCGTGTGTGCATGAGATGTGCGACTGTATGATTGTGCGTCATTCTGCATATGTATGTGCCTGGTTGTGAATGTGTGAGCATGTGTGAGTGAATGTGTGATTTTGGGTGTGTGTTCAAGGGCATGTTAGTGTCAGAGTTCAGGAGTGCTTATGTCTGTGTGTATATCAGTGTGTGTGAGTATATGTGGGAGATGTAGGTGCATGAGTGTGAGTGTTTCTATGTGTGTCTGTGTGCGTAATGGGGTGTGACTCTATGTGTTAAGGTCTCTGTGAGAGACTGTGTGTTTGAGTGTGGGTCAGTGTGTGTGAGTTTGTGTATGACTGTGTGAGTGTGAGTTTGCACATGTGTGAGGGACTTTATTTGAGTGTGTGTCAATGTGTTTGTGTGAGAGTGTATATGTGTATGGGCGTGAGTGTGTGTGAGAGGTTTTGTGAATTTGTGTGGGAGTGAAGATGTGTGAATGTGTGGGAGTGGGTGTTTGTGGGTGTGTATAAGAACTGTTGCGAGATTGTGTGATATTGAGTGTGTGTTTGGGTGTCTATGTGGTTTCATGCATGTGTGTGGGACTGAACGTGCGGGTCTGGGCGTGTGTCTGTGTGAGTGTTTGAGTGGAATGGGGTGAAATATGATGCAACAAAGGTTCCTGAGAGGTTTGAAAGCGATATTGGCCTTCTCTGATGGAACGGAAAGCCATAGAACGTGGTGGGAGGCTACAGATAGAAGAGCAATGTTGTGGAACGGACTGTAATGCAGTGTATTGTGATGCAATAGATGGTTCCTGTGTGTTATGGAAAAGAATGGATCGTTCTTTGATGGAATGAAACGCAGTAGAACGTGGTGGATTGTTGCGGAATGGAGTGGAATGTTGTGATGTGGAGTGCAATGCAGTGCATTGTGACGCAAGGGAGGGAAACCGAGCGGTTTGGACACGAAGGGAGCCTTCTTTCCAGGAATGGAAGGCTGTAAAAGGTGAAAGATTGTCAGGTACTGGAGTAGAATATTGTGGAGTGGAGTCGAACGGGGTGCCATTTGATGCAATAGACGGTTTCTCATTGTGTTTTAAGCGAATGGATTTATGTGCACGTGATTGTGCAGCTGTGTGTGTTTGTGTGTCTATTTTTGATAGGGATTGAGTGTGTGCATTTGTCACTGTGTGTACGGTTTTGAGAGAGGTTGCTGTGTCAGCGTGCAGGTGTGTGAGTGGCTGAGCAAGAGTGTCTGTATATGCGAGGGCGTGACCATGTTTATAAGAGGGTGATTATATAAGTGTTTAAGTGTGTGTGTGAGAGTTTGACAGCATTTGAATGTATGAGTGCGTGTGAGCATGTTACTGTGTGAGTGTCTCTGTGTAGTTTTGTAAGTGTATGTGACATTTTGTCTGAGTGCGTGAGTCTGTGTTTTGGTGTGAGTGATTGTGTGCGTGATATTGTGCGCACGTTTGTGTCTGTGCGTTTGTCAGCATTCGTGTGTGTGTCTGTGTGTGACAGTTTGTGTGTCTGTGTTTATGGAGGTGTGTGTCTGTGTGAGTGGGTGTGATACTGAATATGAGATAGTGTGAGTTTCTTCGAGTGTGAGTGTGTAAGTGTGCAAGGTGCAGTGTCTCAGTGTGTGAATGTGAAGTAAGGTCTTATGTGATTGTGTTTTATTTATTGTGAGGAGAGTTTTACTCTTCAGGTGAGTGTGTAAATGTGAGAGACCATTTGTGTGAGTGGGAGTGTTACTCTGCATGTATGAGGGACAGTGTGTGTTTGTGTTTGAACGGGAGTCCATGTGAGTCTTAGATTATATGTGTGCAGTTGTGGGAGTGTGTGCGAGAGGTGAGTGGGACTGAGTGGGTGCGACTGTGTATCTCTGGTAGAGTATGTGTATGTGTGACTGAATGTATCTGTTTGAGAGAGTGTGTGTGCACGTGTGTGTTAGTGTATAAGTGTTGATATGCCTGTGTGTTTCAGTGAGGGTGAGTGTAAGTGTGTGTTAGTGTGTGCGTGAGTGTGTGTGTGTATGTGTGATTGACTGAATGTTTTCGAGATTATTGGAGATACTTTGAGTGTGTGTGAGTGTGTGACTTTGTGTGTGAATGTGTGTGTGAGGGTGCACACGTGTGAGGGACTTGGTGTGAGTGTGA
The DNA here is from genome assembly GCF_030020395.1 of Manis pentadactyla. NCBI lineage: Eukaryota > Metazoa > Chordata > Mammalia > Pholidota > Manidae > Manis > Manis pentadactyla. Next base: position 112,873 of record NW_026644607.1, on the reverse strand, counting down.
AACTGTGCATGTGTCAGCATGCATATGTGTGTGTGATGGTGGGTGTATGAGTGTGAATGACTGAGTGTGTAGGGCCATGAATGGGACTGAGTGTTTGTGAGTGTGTATACAAGTCTGTTGCGTGATTGTGTGTGATTGTGTTATTCTGTGTGTGTGTGGTTCGGTGGTTTTCTGTGTGTGTGGGCCTGTGCATGTGTGTGTGTGTGTGCGACTGAGTGAGAGAGTGCTTGCTTGTGCGTGTGTCTTTGTGTTGTGTCAGTGTGAGTGTTTGAGGGGAATGGGGTGAAATATGATGCCTCCAATGTTGCGATGGTTTGTGACATTTTGTGTGAGTGGGAGTGTTGGAGTGCGAGAGAGTGCGTGATTGCGTGTGAGCCTGTGAGTGTGTGTATGTGTTTGTGAGTGTGTGTGATGGTGACATTGCGTGAGGGTGCATTTGTGTCTGCATACGTGTAAGTGTGCTTTGGACATGTGTGAATGTATGTAGGTCTATGTGTGAGTGTGTGTGTTTGTGGATATGTGATGGTGTGGGTCACTGTGAGTGTGCAGGTGAGCAAGGTGCTGTGCGAGCGTGTGTCAGAGTGTGAAGGGCGTTCGTGTGTGACTGTGTGAGATAGTATGAGCAGGTGTGTTTTAGTGTTATGTGTGTGTGTTTGTGAGAGATTAGCTGTGTGAGTGGGAGTGTTACTCTGAGTGTATGTGTGACTGTGTGTTTGGGTATGTAAGAATGCGTGTGAGTGTGTTTTAGTTTGTGAGTGTGCAGGTTTAGGAGCGTGTGTGCATGAGATGTGCGACTGTATGATTGTGCGTCATTCTGCATATGTATGTGCCTGGTTGTGAATGTGTGAGCATGTGTGAGTGAATGTGTGATTTTGGGTGTGTGTTCAAGGGCATGTTAGTGTCAGAGTTCAGGAGTGCTTATGTCTGTGTGTATATCAGTGTGTGTGAGTATATGTGGGAGATGTAGGTGCATGAGTGTGAGTGTTTCTATGTGTGTCTGTGTGCGTAATGGGGTGTGACTCTATGTGTTAAGGTCTCTGTGAGAGACTGTGTGTTTGAGTGTGGGTCAGTGTGTGTGAGTTTGTGTATGACTGTGTGAGTGTGAGTTTGCACATGTGTGAGGGACTTTATTTGAGTGTGTGTCAATGTGTTTGTGTGAGAGTGTATATGTGTATGGGCGTGAGTGTGTGTGAGAGGTTTTGTGAATTTGTGTGGGAGTGAAGATGTGTGAATGTGTGGGAGTGGGTGTTTGTGGGTGTGTATAAGAACTGTTGCGAGATTGTGTGATATTGAGTGTGTGTTTGGGTGTCTATGTGGTTTCATGCATGTGTGTGGGTCTGGGCGTGTGTCTGTGTGAGTGTTTGAGTGGAATGGGGTGAAATATGATGCAACAAAGGTTCCTGAGAGGTTTGAAAGCGATATTGGCCTTCTCTGATGGAACGGAAAGCCATAGAACGTGGTGGGAGGCTACAGATAGAAGAGCAATGTTGTGGAACGGACTGTAATGCAGTGTATTGTGATGCAATAGATGGTTCCTGTGTGTTATGGAAAAGAATGGATCGTTCTTTGATGGAATGAAACGCAGTAGAACGTGGTGGATTGTTGCGGAATGGAGTGGAATGTTGTGATGTGGAGTGCAATGCAGTGCATTGTGACGCAAGGGAGGGAAACCGAGCGGTTTGGACACGAAGGGAGCCTTCTTTCCAGGAATGGAAGGCAGTAAAAGGTGAAAGATTGTCAGGTACTGGAGTAGAATATTGTGGAGTGGAGTCGAACGGGGTGCCATTTGATGCAATAGACGGTTTCTCATTGTGTTTTAAGCGAATGGATTTATGTGCACGTGATTGTGCAGCTGTGTGTGTTTGTGTGTCTATTTTTGATAGGGATTGAGTGTGTGCATTTGTCACTGTGTGTACGGTTTTGAGAGAGGTTGCTGTGTCAGCGTGCAGGTGTGTGAGTGGCTGAGCAAGAGTGTCTGTATATGCGAGGGCGTGACCATGTTTATAAGAGGGTGATTATATAAGTGTTTAAGTGTGTGTGTGAGAGTTTGACAGCATTTGAATGTATGAGTGCGTGTGAGCATGTTACTGTGTGAGTGTCTCTGTGTAGTTTTGTAAGTGTATGTGACATTTTGTCTGAGTGCGTGAGTCTGTGTTTTGGTGTGAGTGATTGTGTGCGTGATATTGTGCGCACGTTTGTGTCTGTGCGTTTGTCAGCATTCGTGTGTGTGTCTGTGTGTGACAGTTTGTGTGTCTGTGTTTATGGAGGTGTGTGTCTGTGTGAGTGGGTGTGATACTGAATATGAGATAGTGTGAGTTTCTTCGAGTGTGAGTGTGTAAGTGTGCAAGGTGCAGTGTCTCAGTGTGTGAATGTGAAGTAAGGTCTTATGTGATTGTGTTTTATTTATTGTGAGGAGAGTTTTACTCTTCAGGTGAGTGTGTAAATGTGAGAGACCATTTGTGTGAGTGGGAGTGTTACTCTGCATGTATGAGGGACAGTGTGTGTTTGTGTTTGAACGGGAGTCCATGTGAGTCTTAGATTATATGTGTGCAGTTGTGGGAGTGTGTGCGAGAGGTGAGTGGGACTGAGTGGGTGCGACTGTGTATCTCTGGTAGAGTATGTGTATGTGTGACTGAATGTATCTGTTTGAGAGAGTGTGTGTGCACGTGTGTGTTAGTGTATAAGTGTTGATATGCCTGTGTGTTTCAGTGAGGGTGAGTGTAAGTGTGTGTTAGTGTGTGCGTGAGTGTGTGTGTGTATGTGTGATTGACTGAATGTTTTCGAGATTATTGGAGATACTTTGAGTGTGTGTGAGTGTGTGACTTTGTGTGTGAATGTGTGTGTGAGGGTGCACACGTGTGAGGGACTTGGTGTGAGTGTGAAACTGTGCATGTGTCAGCATGCATATGTGTGTGTGATGGTGGGTGTATGAGTGTGAATGACTGAGTGTGTAGGGCCATGAATGGGACTGAGTGTTTGTGAGTGTGTATACAAGTCTGTTGCGTGATTGTGTGTGATTGTGTTATTCTGTGTGTGTGTGGTTCGGTGGTTTTCTGTGTGTGTGGGCCTGTGCATGTGTGTGTGTGTGTGCGACTGAGTGAGAGAGTGCTTGCTTGTGCGTGTGTCTTTGTGTTGTGTCAGTGTGAGTGTTTGAGGGGAATGGGGTGAAATATGATGCCTCCAATGTTGCGATGGTTTGTGACATTTTGTGTGAGTGGGAGTGTTGGAGTGCGAGAGAGTGCGTGATTGCGTGTGAGCCTGTGAGTGTGTGTATGTGTTTGTGAGTGTGTGTGATGGTGACATTGCGTGAGGGTGCATTTGTGTCTGCATACGTGTAAGTGTGCTTTGGACATGTGTGAATGTATGTAGGTCTATGTGTGAGTGTGTGTGTTTGTGGATATGTGATGGTGTGGGTCACTGTGAGTGTGCAGGTGAGCAAGGTGCTGTGCGAGCGTGTGTCAGAGTGTGAAGGGCGTTCGTGTGTGACTGTGTGAGATAGTATGAGCAGGTGTGTTTTAGTGTTATGTGTGTGTGTTTGTGAGAGATTAGCTGTGTGAGTGGGAGTGTTACTCTGAGTGTATGTGTGACTGTGTGTTTGGGTATGTAAGAATGCGTGTGAGTGTGTTTTAGTTTGTGAGTGTGCAGGTTTAGGAGCGTGTGTGCATGAGATGTGCGACTGTATGATTGTGCGTCATTCTGCATATGTATGTGCCTGGTTGTGAATGTGTGAGCATGTGTGAGTGAATGTGTGATTTTGGGTGTGTGTTCAAGGGCATGTTAGTGTCAGAGTTCAGGAGTGCTTATGTCTGTGTGTATATCAGTGTGTGTGAGTATATGTGGGAGATGTAGGTGCATGAGTGTGAGTGTTTCTATGTGTGTCTGTGTGCGTAATGGGGTGTGACTCTATGTGTTAAGGTCTCTGTGAGTGACTGTGTGTTTGAGTGTGTGTCAGTGTGTGTGAGTTTGTGTATGACTGTGTGAGTGTGAGTTTGCACATGTGTGAGGGACTTTATTTGAGTGTGTGTCAATGTGTTTGTGTGAGAGTGTATATGTGTATGGGCGTGAGTGTGTGTGAGAGGTTTTGTGAATTTGTGTGGGAGTGAAGATGTGTGAATGTGTGGGAGTGGGTGTTTGTGGGTGTGTATAAGAACTGTTGCGAGATTGTGTGATATTGAGTGTGTGTTTGGGTGTCTATGTGGTTTCATGCATGTGTGTGGGTCTGGGCGTGTGTCTGTGTGAGTGTTTGAGTGGAATGGGGTGAAATATGATGCAACAAAGGTTCCTGAGAGGTTTGAAAGCGATATTGGCCTTCTCTGATGGAACGGAAAGCCATAGAACGTGGTGGGAGGCTACAGATAGAAGAGCAATGTTGTGGAACGGACTGTAATGCAGTGTATTGTGATGCAATAGATGGTTCCTGTGTGTTATGGAAAAGAATGGATCGTTCTTTGATGGAATGAAACGCAGTAGAACGTGGTGGATTGTTGCGGAATGGAGTGGAATGTTGTGATGTGGAGTGCAATGCAGTGCATTGTGACGCAAGGGAGGGAAACCGAGCGGTTTGGACACGAAGGGAGCCTTCTTTCCAGGAATGGAAGGCAGTAAAAGGTGAAAGATTGTCAGGTACTGGAGTAGAATATTGTGGAGTGGAGTCGAACGGGGTGCCATTTGATGCAATAGACGGTTTCTCATTGTGTTTTAAGCGAATGGATTTATGTGCACGTGATTGTGCAGCTGTGTGTGTTTGTGTGTCTATTTTTGATAGGGATTGAGTGTGTGCATTTGTCACTGTGTGTACGGTTTTGAGAGAGGTTGCTGTGTCAGCGTGCAGGTGTGTGAGTGGCTGAGCAAGAGTGTCTGTATATGCGAGGGCGTGACCATGTTTATAAGAGGGTGATTATATAAGTGTTTAAGTGTGTGTGTGAGAGTTTGACAGCATTTGAATGTATGAGTGCGTGTGAGCATGTTACTGTGTGAGTGTCTCTGTGTAGTTTTGTAAGTGTATGTGACATTTTGTCTGAGTGCGTGAGTCTGTGTTTTGGTGTGAGTGATTGTGTGCGTGATATTGTGCGCACGTTTGTGTCTGTGCGTTTGTCAGCATTCGTGTGTGTGTCTGTGTGTGACAGTTTGTGTGTCTGTGTTTATGGAGGTGTGTGTCTGTGTGAGTGGGTGTGATACTGAATATGAGATAGTGTGAGTTTCTTCGAGTGTGAGTGTGTAAGTGTGCAAGGTGCAGTGTCTCAGTGTGTGAATGTGAAGTAAGGTCTTATGTGATTGTGTTTTATTTATTGTGAGGAGAGTTTTACTCTTCAGGTGAGTGTGTAAATGTGAGAGACCATTTGTGTGAGTGGGAGTGTTACTCTGCATGTATGAGGGACAGTGTGTGTTTGTGTTTGAACGGGAGTCCATGTGAGTCTTAGATTATATGTGTGCAGTTGTGGGAGTGTGTGCGAGAGGTGAGTGGAACTGAGTGGGTGCGACTGTGTATCTCTGGTAGAGTATGTGTATGTGTGACTGAATGTATCTGTTTGAGAGAGTGTGTGTGCACGTGTGTGTTAGTGTATAAGTGTTGATATGCCTGTGTGTTTCAGTGAGGGTGAGTGTAAGTGTGTGTTAGTGTGTGCGTGAGTGTGTGTGTGTATGTGTGATTGACTGAATGTTTTCGAGATTATTGGAGATACTTTGAGTGTGTGTGAGTGTGTGACTTTGTGTGTGAATGTGTGTGTGAGGGTGCACACGTGTGAGGGACTTGGTGTGAGTGTGAAACTGTGCATGTGTCAGCATGCATATGTGTGTGTGATGGTGGGTGTATGAGTGTGAATGACTGAGTGTGTAGGGCCATGAATGGGACTGAGTGTTTGTGAGTGTGTATACAAGTCTGTTGCGTGATTGTGTGTGATTGTGTTATTCTGTGTGTGTGTGGTTCGGTGGTTTTCTGTGTGTGTGGGCCTGTGCATGTGTGTGTGTGTGTGCGACTGAGTGAGAGAGTGCTTGCTTGTGCGTGTGTCTTTGTGTTGTGTCAGTGTGAGTGTTTGAGGGGAATGGGGTGAAATATGATGCCTCCAATGTTGCGATGGTTTGTGACATTTTGTGTGAGTGGGAGTGTTGGAGTGCGAGAGAGTGCGTGATTGCGTGTGAGCCTGTGAGTGTGTGTATGTGTTTGTGAGTGTGTGTGATGGTGACATTGCGTGAGGGTGCATTTGTGTCTGCATACGTGTAAGTGTGCTTTGGACATGTGTGAATGTATGTAGGTCTATGTGTGAGTGTGTGTGTTTGTGGATATGTGATGGTGTGGGTCACTGTGAGTGTGCAGGTGAGCAAGGTGCTGTGCGAGCGTGTGTCAGAGTGTGAAGGGCGTTCGTGTGTGACTGTGTGAGATAGTATGAGCAGGTGTGTTTTAGTGTTATGTGTGTGTGTTTGTGAGAGATTAGCTGTGTGAGTGGGAGTGTTACTCTGAGTGTATGTGTGACTGTGTGTTTGGGTATGTAAGAATGCGTGTGAGTGTGTTTTAGTTTGTGAGTGTGCAGGTTTAGGAGCGTGTGTGCATGAGATGTGCGACTGTATGATTGTGCGTCATTCTGCATATGTATGTGCCTGGTTGTGAATGTGTGAGCATGTGTGAGTGAATGTGTGATTTTGGGTGTGTGTTCAAGGGCATGTTAGTGTCAGAGTTCAGGAGTGCTTATGTCTGTGTGTATATCAGTGTGTGTGAGTATATGTGGGAGATGTAGGTGCATGAGTGTGAGTGTTTCTATGTGTGTCTGTGTGCGTAATGGGGTGTGACTCTATGTGTTAAGGTCTCTGTGAGTGACTGTGTGTTTGAGTGTGTGTCAGTGTGTGTGAGTTTGTGTATGACTGTGTGAGTGTGAGTTTGCACATGTGTGAGGGACTTTATTTGAGTGTGTGTCAATGTGTTTGTGTGAGAGTGTATATGTGTATGGGCGTGAGTGTGTGTGAGAGGTTTTGTGAATTTGTGTGGGAGTGCAGATGTGTGAATGTGTGGGAGTGGGTGTTTGTGGGTGTGTATAAGAACTGTTGCGAGATTGTGTGATATTGAGTGTGTGTTTGGGTGTCTATGTGGTTTCATGCATGTGTGTGGGTCTGGGCGTGTGTCTGTGTGAGTGTTTGAGTGGAATGGGGTGAAATATGATGCAACAAAGGTTCCTGAGAGGTTTGAAAGCGATATTGGCCTTCTCTGATGGAACGGAAAGCCATAGAACGTGGTGGGAGGCTACAGATAGAAGAGCAATGTTGTGGAACGGACTGTAATGCAGTGTATTGTGATGCAATAGATGGTTCCTGTGTGTTATGGAAAAGAATGGATCGTTCTTTGATGGAATGAAACGCAGTAGAACGTGGTGGATTGTTGCGGAATGGAGTGGAATGTTGTGATGTGGAGTGCAATGCAGTGCATTGTGACGCAAGGGAGGGAAACCGAGCGGTTTGGACACGAAGGGAGCCTTCTTTCCAGGAATGGAAGGCAGTAAAAGGTGAAAGATTGTCAGGTACTGGAGTAGAATATTGTGGAGTGGAGTCGAACGGGGTGCCATTTGATGCAATAGACGGTTTCTCATTGTGTTTTAAGCGAATGGATTTATGTGCACGTGATTGTGCAGCTGTGTGTGTTTGTGTGTCTATTTTTGATAGGGATTGAGTGTGTGCATTTGTCACTGTGTGTACGGTTTTGAGAGAGGTTGCTGTGTCAGCGTGCAGGTGTGTGAGTGGCTGAGCAAGAGTGTCTGTATATGCGAGGGCGTGACCATGTTTATAAGAGGGTGATTATATAAGTGTTTAAGTGTGTGTGTGAGAGTTTGACAGCATTTGAATGTATGAGTGCGTGTGAGCATGTTACTGTGTGAGTGTCTCTGTGTAGTTTTGTAAGTGTATGTGACATTTTGTCTGAGTGCGTGAGTCTGTGTTTTGGTGTGAGTGATTGTGTGCGTGATATTGTGCGCACGTTTGTGTCTGTGCGTTTGTCAGCATTCGTGTGTGTGTCTGTGTGTGACAGTTTGTGTGTCTGTGTTTATGGAGGTGTGTGTCTGTGTGAGTGGGTGTGATACTGAATATGAGATAGTGTGAGTTTCTTCGAGTGTGAGTGTGTAAGTGTGCAAGGTGCAGTGTCTCAGTGTGTGAATGTGAAGTAAGGTCTTATGTGATTGTGTTTTATTTATTGTGAGGAGAGTTTTACTCTTCAGGTGAGTGTGTAAATGTGAGAGACCATTTGTGTGAGTGGGAGTGTTACTCTGCATGTATGAGGGACAGTGTGTGTTTGTGTTTGAACGGGAGTCCATGTGAGTCTTAGATTATATGTGTGCAGTTGTGGGAGTGTGTGCGAGAGGTGAGTGGAACTGAGTGGGTGCGACTGTGTATCTCTGGTAGAGTATGTGTATGTGTGACTGAATGTATCTGTTTGAGAGAGTGTGTGTGCACGTGTGTGTTAGTGTATAAGTGTTGATATGCCTGTGTGTTTCAGTGAGGGTGAGTGTAAGTGTGTGTTAGTGTGTGCGTGAGTGTGTGTGTGTATGTGTGATTGACTGAATGTTTTCGAGATTATTGGAGATACTTTGAGTGTGTGTGAGTGTGTGACTTTGTGTGTGAATGTGTGTGTGAGGGTGCACACGTGTGAGGGACTTGGTGTGAGTGTGAAACTGTGCATGTGTCAGCATGCATATGTGTGTGTGATGGTGGGTGTATGAGTGTGAATGACTGAGTGTGTAGGGCCATGAATGGGACTGAGTGTTTGTGAGTGTGTATACAAGTCTGTTGCGTGATTGTGTGTGATTGTGTTATTCTGTGTGTGTGTGGTTCGGTGGTTTTCTGTGTGTGTGGGCCTGTGCATGTGTGTGTGTGTGTGCGACTGAGTGAGAGAGTGCTTGCTTGTGCGTGTGTCTTTGTGTTGTGTCAGTGTGAGTGTTTGAGGGGAATGGGGTGAAATATGATGCCTCCAATGTTGCGATGGTTTGTGACATTTTGTGTGAGTGGGAGTGTTGGAGTGCGAGAGAGTGCGTGATTGCGTGTGAGCCTGTGAGTGTGTGTATGTGTTTGTGAGTGTGTGTGATGGTGACATTGCGTGAGGGTGCATTTGTGTCTGCATACGTGTAAGTGTGCTTTGGACATGTGTGAATGTATGTAGGTCTATGTGTGAGTGTGTGTGTTTGTGGATATGTGATGGTGTGGGTCACTGTGAGTGTGCAGGTGAGCAAGGTGCTGTGCGAGCGTGTGTCAGAGTGTGAAGGGCGTTCGTGTGTGACTGTGTGAGATAGTATGAGCAGGTGTGTTTTAGTGTTATGTGTGTGTGTTTGTGAGAGATTAGCTGTGTGAGTGGGAGTGTTACTCTGAGTGTATGTGTGACTGTGTGTTTGGGTATGTAAGAATGCGTGTGAGTGTGTTTTAGTTTGTGAGTGTGCAGGTTTAGGAGCGTGTGTGCATGAGATGTGCGACTGTATGATTGTGCGTCATTCTGCATATGTATGTGCCTGGTTGTGAATGTGTGAGCATGTGTGAGTGAATGTGTGATTTTGGGTGTGTGTTCAAGGGCATGTTAGTGTCAGAGTTCAGGAGTGCTTATGTCTGTGTGTATATCAGTGTGTGTGAGTATATGTGGGAGATGTAGGTGCATGAGTGTGAGTGTTTCTATGTGTGTCTGTGTGCGTAATGGGGTGTGACTCTATGTGTTAAGGTCTCTGTGAGTGACTGTGTGTTTGAGTGTGTGTCAGTGTGTGTGAGTTTGTGTATGACTGTGTGAGTGTGAGTTTGCACATGTGTGAGGGACTTTATTTGAGTGTGTGTCAATGTGTTTGTGTGAGAGTGTATATGTGTATGGGCGTGAGTGTGTGTGAGAGGTTTTGTGAATTTGTGTGGGAGTGCAGATGTGTGAATGTGTGGGAGTGGGTGTTTGTGGGTGTGTATAAGAACTGTTGCGAGATTGTGTGATATTGAGTGTGTGTTTGGGTGTCTATGTGGTTTCATGCATGTGTGTGGGTCTGGGCGTGTGTCTGTGTGAGTGTTTGAGTGGAATGGGGTGAAATATGATGCAACAAAGGTTCCTGAGAGGTTTGAAAGCGATATTGGCCTTCTCTGATGGAACGGAAAGCCATAGAACGTGGTGGGAGGCTACAGATAGAAGAGCAATGTTGTGGAACGGACTGTAATGCAGTGTATTGTGATGCAATAGATGGTTCCTGTGTGTTATGGAAAAGAATGGATCGTTCTTTGATGGAATGAAACGCAGTAGAACGTGGTGGATTGTTGCGGAATGGAGTGGAATGTTGTGATGTGGAGTGCAATGCAGTGCATTGTGACGCAAGGGAGGGAAACCGAGCGGTTTGGACACGAAGGGAGCCTTCTTTCCAGGAATGGAAGGCAGTAAAAGGTGAAAGATTGTCAGGTACTGGAGTAGAATATTGTGGAGTGGAGTCGAACGGGGTGCCATTTGATGCAATAGACGGTTTCTCATTGTGTTTTAAGCGAATGGATTTATGTGCACGTGATTGTGCAGCTGTGTGTGTTTGTGTGTCTATTTTTGATAGGGATTGAGTGTGTGCATTTGTCACTGTGTGTACGGTTTTGAGAGAGGTTGCTGTGTCAGCGTGCAGGTGTGTGAGTGGCTGAGCAAGAGTGTCTGTATATGCGAGGGCGTGACCATGTTTATAAGAGGGTGATTATATAAGTGTTTAAGTGTGTGTGTGAGAGTTTGACAGCATTTGAATGTATGAGTGCGTGTGAGCATGTTACTGTGTGAGTGTCTCTGTGTAGTTTTGTAAGTGTATGTGACATTTTGTCTGAGTGCGTGAGTCTGTGTTTTGGTGTGAGTGATTGTGTGCGTGATATTGTGCGCACGTTTGTGTCTGTGCGTTTGTCAGCATTCGTGTGTGTGTCTGTGTGTGACAGTTTGTGTGTCTGTGTTTATGGAGGTGTGTGTCTGTGTGAGTGGGTGTGATACTGAATATGAGATAGTGTGAGTTTCTTCGAGTGTGAGTGTGTAAGTGTGCAAGGTGCAGTGTCTCAGTGTGTGAATGTGAAGTAAGGTCTTATGTGATTGTGTTTTATTTATTGTGAGGAGAGTTTTACTCTTCAGGTGAGTGTGTAAATGTGAGAGACCATTTGTGTGAGTGGGAGTGTTACTCTGCATGTATGAGGGACAGTGTGTGTTTGTGTTTGAACGGGAGTCCATGTGAGTCTTAGATTATATGTGTGCAGTTGTGGGAGTGTGTGCGAGAGGTGAGTGGGACTGAGTGGGTGCGACTGTGTATCTCTGGTAGAGTATGTGTATGTGTGACTGAATGTATCTGTTTGAGAGAGTGTGTGTGCACGTGTGTGTTAGTGTATAAGTGTTGATATGCCTGTGTGTTTCAGTGAGGGTGAGTGTAAGTGTGTGTTAGTGTGTGCGTGAGTGTGTGTGTGTATGTGTGATTGACTGAATGTTTTCGAGATTATTGGAGATACTTTGAGTGTGTGTGAGTGTGTGACTTTGTGTGTGAATGTGTGTGTGAGGGTGCACACGTGTGAGGGACTTGGTGTGAGTGTGAAACTGTGCATGTGTCAGCATGCATATGTGTGTGTGATGGTGGGTGTATGAGTGTGAATGACTGAGTGTGTAGGGCCATGAATGGGACTGAGTGTTTGTGAGTGTGTATACAAGTCTGTTGCGTGATTGTGTGTGATTGTGTTATTCTGTGTGTGTGTGGTTCGGTGGTTTTCTGTGTGTGTGGGCCTGTGCATGTGTGTGTGTGTGTGCGACTGAGTGAGAGAGTGCTTGCTTGTGCGTGTGTCTTTGTGTTGTGTCAGTGTGAGTGTTTGAGGGGAATGGGGTGAAATATGATGCCTCCAATGTTGCGATGGTTTGTGACATTTTGTGTGAGTGGGAGTGTTGGAGTGCGAGAGAGTGCGTGATTGCGTGTGAGCCTGTGAGTGTGTGTATGTGTTTGTGAGTGTGTGTGATGGTGACATTGCGTGAGGGTGCATTTGTGTCTGCATACGTGTAAGTGTGCTTTGGACATGTGTGAATGTATGTAGGTCTATGTGTGAGTGTGTGTGTTTGTGGATATGTGATGGTGTGGGTCACTGTGAGTGTGCAGGTGAGCAAGGTGCTGTACGAGCGTGTGTCAGAGTGTGAAGGGCGTTCGTGTGTGACTGTGTGAGATAGTATGAGCAGGTGTGTTTTAGTGTTATGTGTGTGTGTTTGTGAGAGATTAGCTGTGTGAGTGGGAGTGTTACTCTGAGTGTATGTGTGACTGTGTGTTTGGGTATGTAAGAATGCGTGTGAGTGTGTTTTAGTTTGTGAGTGTGCAGGTTTAGGAGCGTGTGTGCATGAGATGTGCGACTGTATGATTGTGCGTCATTCTGCATATGTATGTGCCTGGTTGTGAATGTGTGAGCATGTGTGAGTGAATGTGTGATTTTGGGTGTGTGTTCAAGGGCATGTTAGTGTCAGAGTTCAGGAGTGCTTATGTCTGTGTGTATATCAGTGTGTGTGAGTATATGTGGGAGATGTAGGTGCATGAGTGTGAGTGTTTCTATGTGTGTCTGTGTGCGTAATGGGGTGTGACTCTATGTGTTAAGGTCTCTGTGAGAGACTGTGTGTTTGAGTGTGGGTCAGTGTGTGTGAGTTTGTGTATGACTGTGTGAGTGTGAGTTTGCACATGTGTGAGGGACTTTATTTGAGTGTGTGTCAATGTGTTTGTGTGAGAGTGTATATGTGTATGGGCGTGAGTGTGTGTGAGAGGTTTTGTGAATTTGTGTGGGAGTGAAGATGTGTGAATGTGTGGGAGTGGGTGTTTGTGGGTGTGTATAAGAACTGTTGCGAGATTGTGTGATATTGAGTGTGTGTTTGGGTGTCTATGTGGTTTCATGCATGTGTGTGGGACTGAACGTGCGGGTCTGGGCGTGTGTCTGTGTGAGTGTTTGAGTGGAATGGGGTGAAATATGATGCAACAAAGGTTCCTGAGAGGTTTGAAAGCGATATTGGCCTTCTCTGATGGAACGGAAAGCCATAGAACGTGGTGGGAGGCTACAGATAGAAGAGCAATGTTGTGGAACGGACTGTAATGCAGTGTATTGTGATGCAATAGATGGTTCCTGTGTGTTATGGAAAAGAATGGATCGTTCTTTGATGGAATGAAACGCAGTAGAACGTGGTGGATTGTTGCGGAATGGAGTGGAATGTTGTGATGTGGAGTGCAATGCAGTGCATTGTGACGCAAGGGAGGGAAACCGAGCGGTTTGGACACGAAGGGAGCCTTCTTTCCAGGAATGGAAGGCTGTAAAAGGTGAAAGATTGTCAGGTACTGGAGTAGAATATTGTGGAGTGGAGTCGAACGGGGTGCCATTTGATGCAATAGACGGTTTCTCATTGTGTTTTAAGCGAATGGATTTATGTGCACGTGATTGTGCAGCTGTGTGTGTTTGTGTGTCTATTTTTGATAGGGATTGAGTGTGTGCATTTGTCACTGTGTGTACGGTTTTGAGAGAGGTTGCTGTGTCAGCGTGCAGGTGTGTGAGTGGCTGAGCAAGAGTGTCTGTATATGCGAGGGCGTGACCATGTTTATAAGAGGGTGATTATATAAGTGTTTAAGTGTGTGTGTGAGAGTTTGACAGCATTTGAATGTATGAGTGCGTGTGAGCATGTTACTGTGTGAGTGTCTCTGTGTAGTTTTGTAAGTGTATGTGACATTTTGTCTGAGTGCGTGAGTCTGTGTTTTGGTGTGAGTGATTGTGTGCGTGATATTGTGCGCACGTTTGTGTCTGTGCGTTTGTCAGCATTCGTGTGTGTGTCTGTGTGTGACAGTTTGTGTGTCTGTGTTTATGGAGGTGTGTGTCTGTGTGAGTGGGTGTGATACTGAATATGAGATAGTGTGAGTTTCTTCGAGTGTGAGTGTGTAAGTGTGCAAGGTGCAGTGTCTCAGTGTGTGAATGTGAAGTAAGGTCTTATGTGATTGTGTTTTATTTATTGTGAGGAGAGTTTTACTCTTCAGGTGAGTGTGTAAATGTGAGAGACCATTTGTGTGAGTGGGAGTGTTACTCTGCATGTATGAGGGACAGTGTGTGTTTGTGTTTGAACGGGAGTCCATGTGAGTCTTAGATTATATGTGTGCAGTTGTGGGAGTGTGTGCGAGAGGTGAGTGGGACTGAGTGGGTGCGACTGTGTATCTCTGGTAGAGTATGTGTATGTGTGACTGAATGTATCTGTTTGAGAGAGTGTGTGTGCACGTGTGTGTTAGTGTATAAGTGTTGATATGCCTGTGTGTTTCAGTGAGGGTGAGTGTAAGTGTGTGTTAGTGTGTGCGTGAGTGTGTGTGTGTATGTGTGATTGACTGAATGTTTTCGAGATTATTGGAGATACTTTGAGTGTGTGTGAGTGTGTGACTTTGTGTGTGAATGTGTGTGTGAGGGTGCACACGTGTGAGGGACTTGGTGTGAGTGTGAAACTGTGCATGTGTCAGCATGCATATGTGTGTGTGATGGTGGGTGTATGAGTGTGAATGACTGAGTGTGTAGGGCCATGAATGGGACTGAGTGTTTGTGAGTGTGTATACAAGTCTGTTGCGTGATTGTGTGTGATTGTGTTATTCTGTGTGTGTGTGGTTCGGTGGTTTTCTGTGTGTGTGGGCCTGTGCATGTGTGTGTGTGTGTGCGACTGAGTGAGAGAGTGCTTGCTTGTGCGTGTGTCTTTGTGTTGTGTCAGTGTGAGTGTTTGAGGGGAATGGGGTGAAATATGATGCCTCCAATGTTGCGATGGTTTGTGACATTTTGTGTGAGTGGGAGTGTTGGAGTGCGAGAGAGTGCGTGATTGCGTGTGAGCCTGTGAGTGTGTGTATGTGTTTGTGAGTGTGTGTGATGGTGACATTGCGTGAGGGTGCATTTGTGTCTGCATACGTGTAAGTGTGCTTTGGACATGTGTGAATGTATGTAGGTCTATGTGTGAGTGTGTGTGTTTGTGGATATGTGATGGTGTGGGTCACTGTGAGTGTGCAGGTGAGCAAGGTGCTGTGCGAGCGTGTGTCAGAGTGTGAAGGGCGTTCGTGTGTGACTGTGTGAGATAGTATGAGCAGGTGTGTTTTAGTGTTATGTGTGTGTGTTTGTGAGAGATTAGCTGTGTGAGTGGGAGTGTTACTCTGAGTGTATGTGTGACTGTGTGTTTGGGTATGTAAGAATGCGTGTGAGTGTGTTTTAGTTTGTGAGTGTGCAGGTTTAGGAGCGTGTGTGCATGAGATGTGCGACTGTATGATTGTGCGTCATTCTGCATATGTATGTGCCTGGTTGTGAATGTGTGAGCATGTGTGAGTGAATGTGTGATTTTGGGTGTGTGTTCAAGGGCATGTTAGTGTCAGAGTTCAGGAGTGCTTATGTCTGTGTGTATATCAGTGTGTGTGAGTATATGTGGGAGATGTAGGTGCATGAGTGTGAGTGTTTCTATGTGTGTCTGTGTGCGTAATGGGGTGTGACTCTATGTGTTAAGGTCTCTGTGAGAGACTGTGTGTTTGAGTGTGGGTCAGTGTGTGTGAGTTTGTGTATGACTGTGTGAGTGTGAGTTTGCACATGTGTGAGGGACTTTATTTGAGTGTGTGTCAATGTGTTTGTGTGAGAGTGTATATGTGTATGGGCGTGAGTGTGTGTGAGAGGTTTTGTGAATTTGTGTGGGAGTGAAGATGTGTGAATGTGTGGGAGTGGGTGTTTGTGGGTGTGTATAAGAACTGTTGCGAGATTGTGTGATATTGAGTGTGTGTTTGGGTGTCTATGTGGTTTCATGCATGTGTGTGGGTCTGGGCGTGTGTCTGTGTGAGTGTTTGAGTGGAATGGGGTGAAATATGATGCAACAAAGGTTCCTGAGAGGTTTGAAAGCGATATTGGCCTTCTCTGATGGAACGGAAAGCCATAGAACGTGGTGGGAGGCTACAGATAGAAGAGCAATGTTGTGGAACGGACTGTAATGCAGTGTATTGTGATGCAATAGATGGTTCCTGTGTGTTATGGAAAAGAATGGATCGTTCTTTGATGGAATGAAACGCAGTAGAACGTGGTGGATTGTTGCGGAATGGAGTGGAATGTTGTGATGTGGAGTGCAATGCAGTGCATTGTGACGCAAGGGAGGGAAACCGAGCGGTTTGGACACGAAGGGAGCCTTCTTTCCAGGAATGGAAGGCAGTAAAAGGTGAAAGATTGTCAGGTACTGGAGTAGAATATTGTGGAGTGGAGTCGAACGGGGTGCCATTTGATGCAATAGACGGTTTCTCATTGTGTTTTAAGCGAATGGATTTATGTGCACGTGATTGTGCAGCTGTGTGTGTTTGTGTGTCTATTTTTGATAGGGATTGAGTGTGTGCATTTGTCACTGTGTGTACGGTTTTGAGAGAGGTTGCTGTGTCAGCGTGCAGGTGTGTGAGTGGCTGAGCAAGAGTGTCTGTATATGCGAGGGCGTGACCATGTTTATAAGAGGGTGATTATATAAGTGTTTAAGTGTGTGTGTGAGAGTTTGACAGCATTTGAATGTATGAGTGCGTGTGAGCATGTTACTGTGTGAGTGTCTCTGTGTAGTTTTGTAAGTGTATGTGACATTTTGTCTGAGTGCGTGAGTCTGTGTTTTGGTGTGAGTGATTGTGTGCGTGATATTGTGCGCACGTTTGTGTCTGTGCGTTTGTCAGCATTCGTGTGTGTGTCTGTGTGTGACAGTTTGTGTGTCTGTGTTTATGGAGGTGGGTGTCTGTGTGAGTGGGTGTGATACTGAATATGAGATAGTGTGAGTTTCTTCGAGTGTGAGTGTGTAAGTGTGCAAGGTGCAGTGTCTCAGTGTGTGAATGTGAAGTAAGGTCTTATGTGATTGTGTTTTATTTATTGTGAGGAGAGTTTTACTCTTCAGGTGAGTGTGTAAATGTGAGAGACCATTTGTGTGAGTGGGAGTGTTACTCTGCATGTATGAGGGAGAGTGTGTGTTTGTGTTTGAACGGGAGTCCATGTGAGTCTTAGATTTTATGTGTGCAGTTGTGGGAGTGTGTGCGAGAGGTGAGTGGGACTGAGTGGGTGCGACTGTGTATCTCTGGTAGAGTATGTGTATGTGTGACTGAATGTATCTGTTTGAGAGAGTGTGTGTGCACGTGTGTGTTAGTGTATAAGTGTTGATATGCCTGTGTGTTTCAGTGAGGGTGAGTGTAAGTGTGTGTTAGTGTGTGCGTGAGTGTGTGTGTGTATGTGTGATTGACTGAATGTTTTCGAGATTATTGGAGATACTTTGAGTGTGTGTGAGTGTGTGACTTTGTGCGTGAATGTGTGTGTGAGGGTGCACACGTGTGAGGGACTTGGTGTGAGTGTGAAACTGTGCATGTGTCAGCATGCATATGTGTGTGTGATGGTGGGTGTATGAGTGTGAATGACTGAGTGTGTAGGGCCATGAATGGGACTGAGTGTTTGTGAGTGTGTATACAAGTCTGTTGCGTGATTGTGTGTGATTGTGTTATTCTGTGTGTGTGTGGTTCGGTGGTTTTCTGTGTGTGTGGGCCTGTGCATGTGTGTGTGTGTGTGCGACTGAGTGAGAGAGTGCTTGCTTGTGCGTGTGTCTTTGTGTTGTGTCAGTGTGAGTGTTTGAGGGGAATGGGGTGAAATATGATGCCTCCAATGTTGCGATGGTTTGTGACATTTTGTGTGAGTGGGAGTGTTGGAGTGCGAGAGAGTGCGTGATTGCGTGTGAGCCTGTGAGTGTGTGTATGTGTTTGTGAGTGTGTGTGATGGTGACATTGCGTGAGGGTGCATTTGTGTCTGCATACGTGTAAGTGTGCTTTGGACATGTGTGAATGTATGTAGGTCTATGTGTGAGTGTGTGTGTTTGTGGATATGTGATGGTGTGGGTCACTGTGAGTGTGCAGGTGAGCAAGGTGCTGTGCGAGCGTGTGTCAGAGTGTGAAGGGCGTTCGTGTGTGACTGTGTGAGATAGTATGAGCAGGTGTGTTTTAGTGTTATGTGTGTGTGTTTGTGAGAGATTAGCTGTGTGAGTGGGAGTGTTACTCTGAGTGTATGTGTGACTGTGTGTTTGGGTATGTAAGAATGCGTGTGAGTGTGTTTTAGTTTGTGAGTGTGCAGGTTTAGGAGCGTGTGTGCATGAGATGTGCGACTGTATGATTGTGCGTCATTCTGCATATGTATGTGCCTGGTTGTGAATGTGTGAGCATGTGTGAGTGAATGTGTGATTTTGGGTGTGTGTTCAAGGGCATGTTAGTGTCAGAGTTCAGGAGTGCTTATGTCTGTGTGTATATCAGTGTGTGTGAGTATATGTGGGAGATGTAGGTGCATGAGTGTGAGTGTTTCTATGTGTGTCTGTGTGCGTAATGGGGTGTGACTCTATGTGTTAAGGTCTCTGTGAGAGACTGTGTGTTTGAGTGTGGGTCAGTGTGTGTGAGTTTGTGTATGACTGTGTGAGTGTGAGTTTGCACATGTGTGAGGGACTTTATTTGAGTGTGTGTCAATGTGTTTGTGTGAGAGTGTATATGTGTATGGGCGTGAGTGTGTGTGAGAGGTTTTGTGAATTTGTGTGGGAGTGAAGATGTGTGAATGTGTGGGAGTGGGTGTTTGTGGGTGTGTATAAGAACTGTTGCGAGATTGTGTGATATTGAGTGTGTGTTTGGGTGTCTATGTGGTTTCATGCATGTGTGTGGGTCTGGGCGTGTGTCTGTGTGAGTGTTTGAGTGGAATGGGGTGAAATATGATGCAACAAAGGTTCCTGAGAGGTTTGAAAGCGATATTGGCCTTCTCTGATGGAACGGAAAGCCATAGAACGTGGTGGGAGGCTACAGATAGAAGAGCAATGTTGTGGAACGGACTGTAATGCAGTGTATTGTGATGCAATAGATGGTTCCTGTGTGTTATGGAAAAGAATGGATCGTTCTTTGATGGAATGAAACGCAGTAGAACGTGGTGGATTGTTGCGGAATGGAGTGGAATGTTGTGATGTGGAGTGCAATGCAGTGCATTGTGACGCAAGGGAGGGAAACCGAGCGGTTTGGACACGAAGGGAGCCTTCTTTCCAGGAATGGAAGGCAGTAAAAGGTGAAAGATTGTCAGGTACTGGAGTAGAATATTGTGGAGTGGAGTCGAACGGGGTGCCATTTGATGCAATAGACGGTTTCTCATTGTGTTTTAAGCGAATGGATTTATGTGCACGTGATTGTGCAGCTGTGTGTGTTTGTGTGTCTATTTTTGATAGGGATTGAGTGTGTGCATTTGTCACTGTGTGTACGGTTTTGAGAGAGGTTGCTGTGTCAGCGTGCAGGTGTGTGAGTGGCTGAGCAAGAGTGTCTGTATATGCGAGGGCGTGACCATGTTTATAAGAGGGTGATTATATAAGTGTTTAAGTGTGTGTGTGAGAGTTTGACAGCATTTGAATGTATGAGTGCGTGTGAGCATGTTACTGTGTGAGTGTCTCTGTGTAGTTTTGTAAGTGTATGTGACATTTTGTCTGAGTGCGTGAGTCTGTGTTTTGGTGTGAGTGATTGTGTGCGTGATATTGTGCGCACGTTTGTGTCTGTGCGTTTGTCAGCATTCGTGTGTGTGTCTGTGTGTGACAGTTTGTGTGTCTGTGTTTATGGAGGTGTGTGTCTGTGTGAGTGGGTGTGATACTGAATATGAGATAGTGTGAGTTTCTTCGAGTGTGAGTGTGTAAGTGTGCAAGGTGCAGTGTCTCAGTGTGTGAATGTGAAGTAAGGTCTTATGTGATTGTGTTTTATTTATTGTGAGGAGAGTTTTACTCTTCAGGTGAGTGTGTAAATGTGAGAGACCATTTGTGTGAGTGGGAGTGTTACTCTGCATGTATGAGGGACAGTGTGTGTTTGTGTTTGAACGGGAGTCCATGTGAGTCTTAGATTATATGTGTGCAGTTGTGGGAGTGTGTGCGAGAGGTGAGTGGGACTGAGTGGGTGCGACTGTGTATCTCTGGTAGAGTATGTGTATGTGTGACTGAATGTATCTGTTTGAGAGAGTGTGTGTGCACGTGTGTGTTAGTGTATAAGTGTTGATATGCCTGTGTGTTTCAGTGAGGGTGAGTGTAAGTGTGTGTTAGTGTGTGCGTGAGTGTGTGTGTGTATGTGTGATTGACTGAATGTTTTCGAGATTATTGGAGATACTTTGAGTGTGTGTGAGTGTGTGACTTTGTGTGTGAATGTGTGTGTGAGGGTGCACACGTGTGAGGGACTTGGTGTGAGTGTGAAACTGTGCATGTGTCAGCATGCATATGTGTGTGTGATGGTGGGTGTATGAGTGTGAATGACTGAGTGTGTAGGGCCATGAATGGGACTGAGTGTTTGTGAGTGTGTATACAAGTCTGTTGCGTGATTGTGTGTGATTGTGTTATTCTGTGTGTGTGTGGTTCGGTGGTTTTCTGTGTGTGTGGGCCTGTGCATGTGTGTGTGTGTGTGCGACTGAGTGAGAGAGTGCTTGCTTGTGCGTGTGTCTTTGTGTTGTGTCAGTGTGAGTGTTTGAGGGGAATGGGGTGAAATATGATGCCTCCAATGTTGCGATGGTTTGTGACATTTTGTGTGAGTGGGAGTGTTGGAGTGCGAGAGAGTGCGTGATTGCGTGTGAGCCTGTGAGTGTGTGTATGTGTTTGTGAGTGTGTGTGATGGTGACATTGCGTGAGGGTGCATTTGTGTCTGCATACGTGTAAGTGTGCTTTGGACATGTGTGAATGTATGTAGGTCTATGTGTGAGTGTGTGTGTTTGTGGATATGTGATGGTGTGGGTCACTGTGAGTGTGCAGGTGAGCAAGGTGCTGTGTGAGCGTGTGTCAGAGTGTGAAGGGCGTTCGTGTGTGACTGTGTGAGATAGTATGAGCAGGTGTGTTTTAGTGTTATGTGTGTGTGTTTGTGAGAGATTAGCTGTGTGAGTGGGAGTGTTACTCTGAGTGTATGTGTGACTGTGTGTTTGGGTATGTAAGAATGCGTGTGAGTGTGTTTTAGTTTGTGAGTGTGCAGGTTTAGGAGCGTGTGTGCATGAGATGTGCGACTGTATGATTGTGCGTCATTCTGCATATGTATGTGCCTGGTTGTGAATGTGTGAGCATGTGTGAGTGAATGTGTGATTTTGGGTGTGTGTTCAAGGGCATGTTAGTGTCAGAGTTCAGGAGTGCTTATGTCTGTGTGTATATCAGTGTGTGTGAGTATATGTGGGAGATGTAGGTGCATGAGTGTGAGTGTTTCTATGTGTGTCTGTGTGCGTAATGGGGTGTGACTCTATGTGTTAAGGTCTCTGTGAGAGACTGTGTGTTTGAGTGTGCTTCAGTGTGTGTGAGTTTGTGTATGACTGTGTGAGTGTGAGTTTGCACATGTGTGAGGGACTTTATTTGAGTGTGTGTCAATGTGTTTGTGTGAGAGTGTATATGTGTATGGGCGTGAGTGTGTGTGAGAGGTTTTGTGAATTTGTGTGGGAGTGAAGATGTGTGAATGTGTGGGAGTGGGTGTTTGTGGGTGTGTATAAGAACTGTTGCGAGATTGTGTGATATTGAGTGTGTGTTTGGGTGTCTATGTGGTTTCATGCATGTGTGTGGGACTGAACGTGCGGGTCTGGGCGTGTGTCTGTGTGAGTGTTTGAGTGGAATGGGGTGAAATATGATGCAACAAAGGTTCCTGAGAGGTTTGAAAGCGATATTGGCCTTCTCTGATGGAACGGAAAGCCATAGAACGTGGTGGGAGGCTACAGATAGAAGAGCAATGTTGTGGAACGGACTGTAATGCAGTGTATTGTGATGCAATAGATGGTTCCTGTGTGTTATGGAAAAGAATGGATCGTTCTTTGATGGAATGAAACGCAGTAGAACGTGGTGGATTGTTGCGGAATGGAGTGGAATGTTGTGATGTGGAGTGCAATGCAGTGCATTGTGACGCAAGGGAGGGAAACCGAGCGGTTTGGACACGAAGGGAGCCTTCTTTCCAGGAATGGAAGGCTGTAAAAGGTGAAAGATTGTCAGGTACTGGAGTAGAATATTGTGGAGTGGAGTCGAACGGGGTGCCATTTGATGCAATAGACGGTTTCTCATTGTGTTTTAAGCGAATGGATTTATGTGCACGTGATTGTGCAGCTGTGTGTGTTTGTGTGTCTATTTTTGATAGGGATTGAGTGTGTGCATTTGTCACTGTGTGTACGGTTTTGAGAGAGGTTGCTGTGTCAGCGTGCAGGTGTGTGAGTGGCTGAGCAAGAGTGTCTGTATATGCGAGGGCGTGACCATGTTTATAAGAGGGTGATTATATAAGTGTTTAAGTGTGTGTGTGAGAGTTTGACAGCATTTGAATGTATGAGTGCGTGTGAGCATGTTACTGTGTGAGTGTCTCTGTGTAGTTTTGTAAGTGTATGTGACATTTTGTCTGAGTGCGTGAGTCTGTGTTTTGGTGTGAGTGATTGTGTGCGTGATATTGTGCGCACGTTTGTGTCTGTGCGTTTGTCAGCATTCGTGTGTGTGTCTGTGTGTGACAGTTTGTGTGTCTGTGTTTATGGAGGTGTGTGTCTGTGTGAGTGGGTGTGATACTGAATATGAGATAGTGTGAGTTTCTTCGAGTGTGAGTGTGTAAGTGTGCAAGGTGCAGTGTCTCAGTGTGTGAATGTGAAGTAAGGTCTTATGTGATTGTGTTTTATTTATTGTGAGGAGAGTTTTACTCTTCAGGTGAGTGTGTAAATGTGAGAGACCATTTGTGTGAGTGGGAGTGTTACTCTGCATGTATGAGGGACAGTGTGTGTTTGTGTTTGAACGGGAGTCCATGTGAGTCTTAGATTATATGTGTGCAGTTGTGGGAGTGTGTGCGAGAGGTGAGTGGGACTGAGTGGGTGCGACTGTGTATCTCTGGTAGAGTATGTGTATGTGTGACTGAATGTATCTGTTTGAGAGAGTGTGTGTGCACGTGTGTGTTAGTGTATAAGTGTTGATATGCCTGTGTGTTTCAGTGAGGGTGAGTGTAAGTGTGTGTTAGTGTGTGCGTGAGTGTGTGTGTGTATGTGTGATTGACTGAATGTTTTCGAGATTATTGGAGATACTTTGAGTGTGTGTGAGTGTGTGACTTTGTGTGTGAATGTGTGTGTGAGGGTGCACACGTGTGAGGGACTTGGTGTGAGTGTGAAACTGTGCATGTGTCAGCATGCATATGTGTGTGTGATGGTGGGTGTATGAGTGTGAATGACTGAGTGTGTAGGGCCATGAATGGGACTGAGTGTTTGTGAGTGTGTATACAAGTCTGTTGCGTGATTGTGTGTGATTGTGTTATTCTGTGTGTGTGTGGTTCGGTGGTTTTCTGTGTGTGTGGGCCTGTGCATGTGTGTGTGTGTGTGCGACTTAGTGAGAGAGTGCTTGCTTGTGCGTGTGTCTTTGTGTTGTGTCAGTGTGAGTGTTTGAGGGGAATGGGGTGAAATATGATGCCTCCAATGTTGCGATGGTTTGTGACATTTTGTGTGAGTGGGAGTGTTGGAGTGCGAGAGAGTGCGTGATTGCGTGTGAGCCTGTGAGTGTGTGTATGTGTTTGTGAGTGTGTGTGATGGTGACATTGCGTGAGGGTGCATTTGTGTCTGCATACGTGTAAGTGTGCTTTGGACATGTGTGAATGTATGTAGGTCTATGTGTGAGTGTGTGTGTTTGTGGATATGTGATGGTGTGGGTCACTGTGAGTGTGCAGGTGAGCAAGGTGCTGTGCGAGCGTGTGTCAGAGTGTGAAGGGCGTTCGTGTGTGACTGTGTGAGATAGTATGAGCAGGTGTGTTTTAGTGTTATGTGTGTGTGTTTGTGAGAGATTAGCTGTGTGAGTGGGAGTGTTACTCTGAGTGTATGTGTGACTGTGTGTTTGGGTATGTAAGAATGCGTGTGAGTGTGTTTTAGTTTGTGAGTGTGCAGGTTTAGGAGCGTGTGTGCATGAGATGTGCGACTGTATGATTGTGCGTCATTCTGCATATGTATGTGCCTGGTTGTGAATGTGTGAGCATGTGTGAGTGAATGTGTGATTTTGGGTGTGTGTTCAAGGGCATGTTAGTGTCAGAGTTCAGGAGTGCTTATGTCTGTGTGTATATCAGTGTGTGTGAGTATATGTGGGAGATGTAGGTGCATGAGTGTGAGTGTTTCTATGTGTGTCTGTGTGCGTAATGGGGTGTGACTCTATGTGTTAAGGTCTCTGTGAGAGACTGTGTGTTTGAGTGTGGGTCAGTGTGTGTGAGTTTGTGTATGACTGTGTGAGTGTGAGTTTGCACATGTGTGAGGGACTTTATTTGAGTGTGTGTCAATGTGTTTGTGTGAGAGTGTATATGTGTATGGGCGTGAGTGTGTGTGAGAGGTTTTGTGAATTTGTGTGGGAGTGAAGATGTGTGAATGTGTGGGAGTGGGTGTTTGTGGGTGTGTATAAGAACTGTTGCGAGATTGTGTGATATTGAGTGTGTGTTTGGGTGTCTATGTGGTTTCATGCATGTGTGTGGGACTGAACGTGCGGGTCTGGGCGTGTGTCTGTGTGAGTGTTTGAGTGGAATGGGGTGAAATATGATGCAACAAAGGTTCCTGAGAGGTTTGAAAGCGATATTGGCCTTCTCTGATGGAACGGAAAGCCATAGAACGTGGTGGGAGGCTACAGATAGAAGAGCAATGTTGTGGAACGGACTGTAATGCAGTGTATTGTGATGCAATAGATGGTTCCTGTGTGTTATGGAAAAGAATGGATCGTTCTTTGATGGAATGAAACGCAGTAGAACGTGGTGGATTGTTGCGGAATGGAGTGGAATGTTGTGATGTGGAGTGCAATGCAGTGCATTGTGACGCAAGGGAGGGAAACCGAGCGGTTTGGACACGAAGGGAGCCTTCTTTCCAGGAATGGAAGGCTGTAAAAGGTGAAAGATTGTCAGGTACTGGAGTAGAATATTGTGGAGTGGAGTCGAACGGGGTGCCATTTGATGCAATAGACGGTTTCTCATTGTGTTTTAAGCGAATGGATTTATGTGCACGTGATTGTGCAGCTGTGTGTGTTTGTGTGTCTATTTTTGATAGGGATTGAGTGTGTGCATTTGTCACTGTGTGTACGGTTTTGAGAGAGGTTGCTGTGTCAGCGTGCAGGTGTGTGAGTGGCTGAGCAAGAGTGTCTGTATATGCGAGGGCGTGACCATGTTTATAAGAGGGTGATTATATAAGTGTTTAAGTGTGTGTGTGAGAGTTTGACAGCATTTGAATGTATGAGTGCGTGTGAGCATGTTACTGTGTGAGTGTCTCTGTGTAGTTTTGTAAGTGTATGTGACATTTTGTCTGAGTGCGTGAGTCTGTGTTTTGGTGTGAGTGATTGTGTGCGTGATATTGTGCGCACGTTTGTGTCTGTGCGTTTGTCAGCATTCGTGTGTGTGTCTGTGTGTGACAGTGTGTGTGTCTGTGTTTATGGAGGTGTGTGTCTGTGTGAGTGGGTGTGATACTGAATATGAGATAGTGTGAGTTTCTTCGAGTGTGAGTGTGTAAGTGTGCAAGGTGCAGTGTCTCAGTGTGTGAATGTGAAGTAAGGTCTTATGTGATTGTGTTTTATTTATTGTGAGGAGAGTTTTACTCTTCAGGTGAGTGTGTAAATGTGAGAGACCATTTGTGTGAGTGGGAGTGTTACTCTGCATGTATGAGGGACAGTGTGTGTTTGTGTTTGAACGGGAGTCCATGTGAGTCTTAGATTATATGTGTGCAGTTGTGGGAGTGTGTGCGAGAGGTGAGTGGGACTGAGTGGGTGCGACTGTGTATCTCTGGTAGAGTATGTGTATGTGTGACTGAATGTATCTGTTTGAGAGAGTGTGTGTGCACGTGTGTGTTAGTGTATAAGTGTTGATATGCCTGTGTGTTTCAGTGAGGGTGAGTGTAAGTGTGTGTTAGTGTGTGCGTGAGTGTGTGTGTGTATGTGTGATTGACTGAATGTTTTCGAGATTATTGGAGATACTTTGAGTGTGTGTGAGTGTGTGACTTTGTGTGTGAATGTGTGTGTGAGGGTGCACACGTGTGAGGGACTTGGTGTGAGTGTGAAACTGTGCATGTGTCAGCATGCATATGTGTGTGTGATGGTGGGTGTATGAGTGTGAATGACTGAGTGTGTAGGGCCATGAATGGGACTGAGTGTTTGTGAGTGTGTATACAAGTCTGTTGCGTGATTGTGTGTGATTGTGTTATTCTGTGTGTGTGTGGTTCGGTGGTTTTCTGTGTGTGTGGGCCTGTGCATGTGTGTGTGTGTGTGCGACTGAGTGAGAGAGTGCTTGCTTGTGCGTGTGTCTTTGTGTTGTGTCAGTGTGAGTGTTTGAGGGGAATGGGGTGAAATATGATGCCTCCAATGTTGCGATGGTTTGTGACATTTTGTGTGAGTGGGAGTGTTGGAGTGCGAGAGAGTGCGTGATTGCGTGTGAGCCTGTGAGTGTGTGTATGTGTTTGTGAGTGTGTGTGATGGTGACATTGCGTGAGGGTGCATTTGTGTCTGCATACGTGTAAGTGTGCTTTGGACATGTGTGAATGTATGTAGGTCTATGTGTGAGTGTGTGTGTTTGTGGATATGTGATGGTGTGGGTCACTGTGAGTGTGCAGGTGAGCAAGGTGCTGTGCGAGCGTGTGTCAGAGTGTGAAGGGCGTTCGTGTGTGACTGTGTGAGATAGTATGAGCAGGTGTGTTTTAGTGTTATGTGTGTGTGTTTGTGAGAGATTAGCTGTGTGAGTGGGAGTGTTACTCTGAGTGTATGTGTGACTGTGTGTTTGGGTATGTAAGAATGCGTGTGAGTGTGTTTTAGTTTGTGAGTGTGCAGGTTTAGGAGCGTGTGTGCATGAGATGTGCGACTGTATGTTTGTGCGTCATTCTGCATATGTATGTGCCTGGTTGTGAATGTGTGAGCATGTGTGAGTGAATGTGTGATTTTGGGTGTGTGTTCAAGGGCATGTTAGTGTCAGAGTTCAGGAGTGCTTATGTCTGTGTGTATATCAGTGTGTGTGAGTATATGTGGGAGATGTAGGTGCATGAGTGTGAGTGTTTCTATGTGTGTCTGTGTGCGTAATGGGGTGTGACTCTATGTGTTAAGGTCTCTGTGAGAGACTGTGTGTTTGAGTGTGGGTCAGTGTGTGTGAGTTTGTGTATGACTGTGTGAGTGTGAGTTTGCACATGTGTGAGGGACTTTATTTGAGTGTGTGTCAATGTGTTTGTGTGAGAGTGTATATGTGTATGGGCGTGAGTGTGTGTGAGAGGTTTTGTGAATTTGTGTGGGAGTGAAGATGTGTGAATGTGTGGGAGTGGGTGTTTGTGGGTGTGTATAAGAACTGTTGCGAGATTGTGTGATATTGAGTGTGTGTTTGGGTGTCTATGTGGTTTCATGCATGTGTGTGGGACTGAACGTGCGGGTCTGGGCGTGTGTCTGTGTGAGTGTTTGAGTGGAATGGGGTGAAATATGATGCAACAAAGGTTCCTGAGAGGTTTGAAAGCGATATTGGCCTTCTCTGATGGAACGGAAAGCCATAGAACGTGGTGGGAGGCTACAGATAGAAGAGCAATGTTGTGGAACGGACTGTAATGCAGTGTATTGTGATGCAATAGATGGTTCCTGTGTGTTATGGAAAAGAATGGATCGTTCTTTGATGGAATGAAACGCAGTAGAACGTGGTGGATTGTTGCGGAATGGAGTGGAATGTTGTGATGTGGAGTGCAATGCAGTGCATTGTGACGCAAGGGAGGGAAACCGAGCGGTTTGGACACGAAGGGAGCCTTCTTTCCAGGAATGGAAGGCTGTAAAAGGTGAAAGATTGTCAGGTACTGGAGTAGAATATTGTGGAGTGGAGTCGAACGGGGTGCCATTTGATGCAATAGACGGTTTCTCATTGTGTTTTAAGCGAATGGATTTATGTGCACGTGATTGTGCAGCTGTGTGTGTTTGTGTGTCTATTTTTGATAGGGATTGAGTGTGTGCATTTGTCACTGTGTGTACGGTTTTGAGAGAGGTTGCTGTGTCAGCGTGCAGGTGTGTGAGTGGCTGAGCAAGAGTGTCTGTATATGCGAGGGCGTGACCATGTTTATAAGAGGGTGATTATATAAGTGTTTAAGTGTGTGTGTGAGAGTTTGACAGCATTTGAATGTATGAGTGCGTGTGAGCATGTTACTGTGTGAGTGTCTCTGTGTAGTTTTGTAAGTGTATGTGACATTTTGTCTGAGTGCGTGAGTCTGTGTTTTGGTGTGAGTGATTGTGTGCGTGATATTGTGCGCACGTTTGTGTCTGTGCGTTTGTCAGCATTCGTGTGTGTGTCTGTGTGTGACAGTTTGTGTGTCTGTGTTTATGGAGGTGTGTGTCTGTGTGAGTGGGTGTGATACTGAATATGAGATAGTGTGAGTTTCTTCGAGTGTGAGTGTGTAAGTGTGCAAGGTGCAGTGTCTCAGTGTGTGAATGTGAAGTAAGGTCTTATGTGATTGTGTTTTATTTATTGTGAGGAGAGTTTTACTCTTCAGGTGAGTGTGTAAATGTGAGAGACCATTTGTGTGAGTGGGAGTGTTACTCTGCATGTATGAGGGACAGTGTGTGTTTGTGTTTGAACGGGAGTCCATGTGAGTCTTAGATTATATGTGTGCAGTTGTGGGAGTGTGTGCGAGAGGTGAGTGGGACTGAGTGGGTGCGACTGTGTATCTCTGGTAGAGTATGTGTATGTGTGACTGAATGTATCTGTTTGAGAGAGTGTGTGTGCACGTGTGTGTTAGTGTATAAGTGTTGATATGCCTGTGTGTTTCAGTGAGGGTGAGTGTAAGTGTGTGTTAGTGTGTGCGTGAGTGTGTGTGTGTATGTGTGATTGACTGAATGTTTTCGAGATTATTGGAGATACTTTGAGTGTGTGTGAGTGTGTGACTTTGTGTGTGAATGTGTGTGTGAGGGTGCACACGTGTGAGGGACTTGGTGTGAGTGTGAAACTGTGCATGTGTCAGCATGCATATGTGTGTGTGATGGTGGGTGTATGAGTGTGAATGACTGAGTGTGTAGGGCCATGAATGGGACTGAGTGTTTGTGAGTGTGTATACAAGTCTGTTGCGTGATTGTGTGTGATTGTGTTATTCTGTGTGTGTGTGGTTCGGTGGTTTTCTGTGTGTGTGGGCCTGTGCATGTGTGTGTGTGTGTGCGACTGAGTGAGAGAGTGCTTGCTTGTGCGTGTGTCTTTGTGTTGTGTCAGTGTGAGTGTTTGAGGGGAATGGGGTGAAATATGATGCCTCCAATGTTGCGATGGTTTGTGACATTTTGTGTGAGTGGGAGTGTTGGAGTGCGAGAGAGTGCGTGATTGCGTGTGAGCCTGTGAGTGTGTGTATGTGTTTGTGAGTGTGTGTGATGGTGACATTGCGTGAGGGTGCATTTGTGTCTGCATACGTGTAAGTGTGCTTTGGACATGTGTGAATGTATGTAGGTCTATGTGTGAGTGTGTGTGTTTGTGGATATGTGATGGTGTGGGTCACTGTGAGTGTGCAGGTGAGCAAGGTGCTGTGCGAGCGTGTGTCAGAGTGTGAAGGGCGTTCGTGTGTGACTGTGTGAGATAGTATGAGCAGGTGTGTTTTAGTGTTATGTGTGTGTGTTTGTGAGAGATTAGCTGTGTGAGTGGGAGTGTTACTCTGAGTGTATGTGTGACTGTGTGTTTGGGTATGTAAGAATGCGTGTGAGTGTGTTTTAGTTTGTGAGTGTGCAGGTTTAGGAGCGTGTGTGCATGAGATGTGCGACTGTATGTTTGTGCGTCATTCTGCATATGTATGTGCCTGGTTGTGAATGTGTGAGCATGTGTGAGTGAATGTGTGATTTTGGGTGTGTGTTCAAGGGCATGTTAGTGTCAGAGTTCAGGAGTGCTTATGTCTGTGTGTATATCAGTGTGTGTGAGTATATGTGGGAGATGTAGGTGCATGAGTGTGAGTGTTTCTATGTGTGTCTGTGTGCGTAATGGGGTGTGACTCTATGTGTTAAGGTCTCTGTGAGAGACTGTGTGTTTGAGTGTGGGTCAGTGTGTGTGAGTTTGTGTATGACTGTGTGAGTGTGAGTTTGCACATGTGTGAGGGACTTTATTTGAGTGTGTGTCAATGTGTTTGTGTGAGAGTGTATATGTGTATGGGCGTGAGTGTGTGTGAGAGGTTTTGTGAATTTGTGTGGGAGTGAAGATGTGTGAATGTGTGGGAGTGGGAGTTTGTGGGTGTGTATAAGAACTGTTGCGAGATTGTGTGATATTGAGTGTGTGTTTGGGTGTCTATGTGGTTTCATGCATGTGTGTGGGACTGAACGTGCGGGTCTGGGCGTGTGTCTGTGTGAGTGTTTGAGTGGAATGGGGTGAAATATGATGCAACAAAGGTTCCTGAGAGGTTTGAAAGCGATATTGGCCTTCTCTGATGGAACGGAAAGCCATAGAACGTGGTGGGAGGCTACAGATAGAAGAGCAATGTTGTGGAACGGACTGTAATGCAGTGTATTGTGATGCAATAGATGGTTCCTGTGTGTTATGGAAAAGAATGGATCGTTCTTTGATGGAATGAAACGCAGTAGAACGTGGTGGATTGTTGCGGAATGGAGTGGAATGTTGTGATGTGGAGTGCAATGCAGTGCATTGTGACGCAAGGGAGGGAAACCGAGCGGTTTGGACACGAAGGGAGCCTTCTTTCCAGGAATGGAAGGCAGTAAAAGGTGAAAGATTGTCAGGTACTGGAGTAGAATATTGTGGAGTGGAGTCGAACGGGGTGCCATTTGATGCAATAGACGGTTTCTCATTGTGTTTTAAGCGAATGGATTTATGTGCACGTGATTGTGCAGCTGTGTGTGTTTGTGTGTCTATTTTTGATAGGGATTGAGTGTGTGCATTTGTCACTGTGTGTACGGTTTTGAGAGAGGTTGCTGTGTCAGCGTGCAGGTGTGTGAGTGGCTGAGCAAGAGTGTCTGTATATGCGAGGGCGTGACCATGTTTATAAGAGGGTGATTATATAAGTGTTTAAGTGTGTGTGTGAGAGTTTGACAGCATTTGAATGTATGAGTGCGTGTGAGCATGTTACTGTGTGAGTGTCTCTGTGTAGTTTTGTAAGTGTATGTGACATTTTGTCTGAGTGCGTGAGTCTGTGTTTTGGTGTGAGTGATTGTGTGCGTGATATTGTGCGCACGTTTGTGTCTGTGCGTTTGTCAGCATTCGTGTGTGTGTCTGTGTGTGACAGTTTGTGTGTCTGTGTTTATGGAGGTGTGTGTCTGTGTGAGTGGGTGTGATACTGAATATGAGATAGTGTGAGTTTCTTCGAGTGTGAGTGTGTAAGTGTGCAAGGTGCAGTGTCTCAGTGTGTGAATGTGAAGTAAGGTCTTATGTGATTGTGTTTTATTTATTGTGAGGAGAGATTTACTCTTCAGGTGAGTGTGTAAATGTGAGAGACCATTTGTGTGAGTGGGAGTGTTACTCTGCATGTATGAGGGACAGTGTGTGTTTGTGTTTGAACGGGAGTCCATGTGAGTCTTAGATTATATGTGTGCAGTTGTGGGAGTGTGTGCGAGAGGTGAGTGGGACTGAGTGGGTGCGACTGTGTATCTCTGGTAGAGTATGTGTATGTGTGACTGAATGTATCTGTTTGAGAGAGTGTGTGTGCACGTGTGTGTTAGTGTATAAGTGTTGATATGCCTGTGTGTTTCAGTGAGGGTGAGTGTAAGTGTGTGTTAGTGTGTGCGTGAGTGTGTGTGTGTGTATGTGTGATTGACTGAATGTTTTCGAGATTATTGGAGATACTTTGAGTGTGTGTGAGTGTGTGACTTTGTGTGTGAATGTGTGTGTGAGGGTGCACACGTGTGAGGGACTTGGTGTGAGTGTGAAACTGTGCATGTGTCAGCATGCATATGTGTGTGTGATGGTGGGTGTATGAGTGTGAATGACTGAGTGTGTAGGGCCATGAATGGGACTGAGTGTTTGTGAGTGTGTATACAAGTCTGTTGCGTGATTGTGTGTGATTGTGGTATTCTGTGTGTGTGTGGTTCGGTGGTTTTCTGTGTGTGTGGGCCTGTGCATGTGTGTGTGTGTGTGCGACTGAGTGAGAGAGTGCTTGCTTGTGCGTGTGTCTTTGTGTTGTGTCAGTGTGAGTGTTTGAGGGGAATGGGGTGAAATATGATGCCTCCAATGTTGCGATGGTTTGTGACATTTTGTGTGAGTGGGAGTGTTGGAGTGCGAGAGAGTGCCTGATTGCGTGTGAGCCTGTGAGTGTGTGTATGTGTTTGTGAGTGTGTGTGATGGTGACATTGCGTGAGGGTGCATTTGTGTCTGCATACGTGTAAGTGTGCTTTGGACATGTGTGAATGTATGTAGGTCTATGTGTGAGTGTGTGTGTTTGTGGATATGTGATGGTGTGGGTCACTGTGAGTGTGCAGGTGAGCAAGGTGCTGTGCGAGCGTGTGTCAGAGTGTGAAGGGCGTTCGTGTGTGACTGTGTGAGATAGTATGAGCAGGTGTGTTTTAGTGTTATGTGTGTGTGTTTGTGAGAGATTAGCTGTGTGAGTGGGAGTGTTACTCTGAGTGTATGTGTGACTGTGTGTTTGGGTATGTAAGAATGCGTGTGAGTGTGTTTTAGTTTGTGAGTGTGCAGGTTTAGGAGCGTGTGTGCATGAGATGTGCGACTGTATGATTGTGCGTCATTCTGCATATGTATGTGCCTGGTTGTGAATGTGTGAGCATGTGTGAGTGAATGTGTGATTTTGGGTGTGTGTTCAAGGGCATGTTAGTGTCAGAGTTCAGGAGTGCTTATGTCTGTGTGTATATCAGTGTGTGTGAGTATATGTGGGAGATGTAGGTGCATGAGTGTGAGTGTTTCTATGTGTGTCTGTGTGCGTAATGGGGTGTGACTCTATGTGTTAAGGTCTCTGTGAGTGACTGTGTGTTTGAGTGTGGGTCAGTGTGTGTGAGTTTGTGTATGACTGTGTGAGTGTGAGTTTGCACATGTGTGAGGGACTTTATTTGAGTGTGTGTCAATGTGTTTGTGTGAGAGTGTATATGTGTATGGGCGTGAATGTGTGTGAGAGGTTTTGTGAATTTGTGTGGGAGTGAAGATGTGTGAATGTGTGGGAGTGGGTGTTTGTGGGTGTGTATAAGAACTGTTGCGAGATTGTGTGATATTGAGTGTGTTTGGGTGTCTATGTGGTTTCATGCATGTGTGTGGGACTGAACGTGCGGGTCTGGGCGTGTGTCTGTGTGAGTGTTTGAGTGGAATGGGGTGAAATATGATGCAACAAAGGTTCCTGAGAGGTTTGAAAGCGATATTGGCCTTCTCTGATGGAACGGAAAGCCATAGAACGTGGTGGGAGGCTACAGATAGAAGAGCAATGTTGTGGAACGGACTGTAATGCAGTGTATTGTGATGCAATAGATGGTTCCTGTGTGTTATGGAAAAGAATGGATCGTTCTTTGATGGAATGAAACGCAGTAGAACGTGGTGGATTGTTGCGGAATGGAGTGGAATGTTGTGATGTGGAGTGCAATGCAGTGCATTGTGACGCAAGGGAGGGAAACCGAGCGGTTTGGACACGAAGGGAGCCTTCTTTCCAGGAATGGAAGGCAGTAAAAGGTGAAAGATTGTCAGGTACTGGAGTAGAATATTGTGGAGTGGAGTCGAACGGGGTGCCATTTGATGCAATAGACGGTTTCTCATTGTGTTTTAAGCGAATGGATTTATGTGCACGTGATTGTGCAGCTGTGTGTGTTTGTGTGTCTATTTTTGATAGGGATTGAGTGTGTGCATTTGTCACTGTGTGTACGGTTTTGAGAGAGGTTGCTGTGTCAGCGTGCAGGTGTGTGAGTGGCTGAGCAAGAGTGTCTGTATATGCGAGGGCGTGACCATGTTTATAAGAGGGTGATTATATAAGTGTTTAAGTGTGTGTGTGAGAGTTTGACAGCATTTGAATGTATGAGTGCGTGTGAGCATGTTACTGTGTGAGGCTCTCTGTGTAGTTTTGTAAGTGTATGTGACATTTTGTCTGAGTGCGTGAGTCTGTAAGTGTGTTGGTGTGAGTGATTGTGTGCGTGATATTGTGCGCACGTCTGTGTCTGTGCGTTTGTCAGCATTCGTGTGTGTGTCTGTGTGTGACAGTTTGTGTGTCTGTGTTTATGGAGGTGTGTGTCTGTGTGAGTGGGTGTGATACTGAATATGAGATAGTGTGAGTTTCTTCGAGTGTGAGTGTGTAAGTGTGCAAGGTGCAGTGTCTCAGTGTGTGAATGTGAAGTAAGGTCTTATGTGATTGTGTTTTATTTATTGTGAGGAGAGTTTTACTCTTCAGGTGAGTGTGTAAATGTGAGAGACCATTTGTGTGAGTGGGAGTGTTACTCTGCATGTATGAGGGACAGTGTGTGTTTGTGTTTGAACGGGAGTCCATGTGAGTCTTAGATTATATGTGTGCAGTTGTGGGAGTGTGTGCGAGAGGTGAGTGGGACTGAGTGGGTGCGACTGTGTATCTCTGGTAGAGTATGTGTATGTGTGACTGAATGTATCTGTTTGAGAGAGTGTGTGTGCACGTGTGTGTTAGTGTATAAGTGTTGATATGCCTGTGTGTTTCAGTGAGGGTGAGTGTAAGTGTGTGTTAGTGTGTGCGTGAGTGTGTGTGTGTATGTGTGATTGACTGAATGTTTTCGAGATTATTGGAGATACTTTGAGTGTGTGTGAGTGTGTGACTTTGTGTGTGAATGTGTGTGTGAGGGTGCACACGTGTGAGGGACTTGGTGTGAGTGTGAAACTGTGCATGTGTCAGCATGCATATGTGTGTGTGATGGTGGGTGTATGAGTGTGAATGACTGAGTGTGTAGGGCCATGAATGGGACTGAGTGTTTGTGAGTGTGTATACAAGTCTGTTGCGTGATTGTGTGTGATTGTGGTATTCTGTGTGTGTGTGGTTCGGTGGTTTTCTGTGTGTGTGGGCCTGTGCATGTGTGTGTGTGTGTGCGACTGAGTGAGAGAGTGCTTGCTTGTGCGTGTGTCTTTGTGTTGTGTCAGTGTGAGTGTTTGAGGGGAATGGGGTGAAATATGATGCCTCCAATGTTGCGATGGTTTGTGACATTTTGTGTGAGTGGGAGTGTTGGAGTGCGAGAGAGTGCCTGATTGCGTGTGAGCCTGTGAGTGTGTGTATGTGTTTGTGAGTGTGTGTGATGGTGACATTGCGTGAGGGTGCATTTGTGTCTGCATACGTGTAAGTGTGCTTTGGACATGTGTGAATGTATGTAGGTCTATGTGTGAGTGTGTGTGTTTGTGGATATGTGATGGTGTGGGTCACTGTGAGTGTGCAGGTGAGCAAGGTGCTGTGCGAGCGTGTGTCAGAGTGTGAAGGGCGTTCGTGTGTGACTGTGTGAGATAGTATGAGCAGGTGTGTTTTAGTGTTATGTGTGTGTGTTTGTGAGAGATTAGCTGTGTGAGTGGGAGTGTTACTCTGAGTGTATGTGTGACTGTGTGTTTGGGTATGTAAGAATGCGTGTGAGTGTGTTTTAGTTTGTGAGTGTGCAGGTTTAGGAGCGTGTGTGCATGAGATGTGCGACTGTATGATTGTGCGTCATTCTGCATATGTATGTGCCTGGTTGTGAATGTGTGAGCATGTGTGAGTGAATGTGTGATTTTGGGTGTGTGTTCAAGGGCATGTTAGTGTCAGAGTTCAGGAGTGCTTATGTCTGTGTGTATATCAGTGTGTGTGAGTATATGTGGGAGATGTAGGTGCATGAGTGTGAGTGTTTCTATGTGTGTCTGTGTGCGTAATGGGGTGTGACTCTATGTGTTAAGGTCTCTGTGAGTGACTGTGTGTTTGAGTGTGGGTCAGTGTGTGTGAGTTTGTGTATGACTGTGTGAGTGTGAGTTTGCACATGTGTGAGGGACTTTATTTGAGTGTGTGTCAATGTGTTTGTGTGAGAGTGTATATGTGTATGGGCGTGAATGTGTGTGAGAGGTTTTGTGAATTTGTGTGGGAGTGAAGATGTGTGAATGTGTGGGAGTGGGTGTTTGTGGGTGTGTATAAGAACTGTTGCGAGATTGTGTGATATTGAGTGTGTTTGGGTGTCTATGTGGTTTCATGCATGTGTGTGGGACTGAACGTGCGGGTCTGGGCGTGTGTCTGTGTGAGTGTTTGAGTGGAATGGGGTGAAATATGATGCAACAAAGGTTCCTGAGAGGTTTGAAAGCGATATTGGCCTTCTCTGATGGAACGGAAAGCCATAGAACGTGGTGGGAGGCTACAGATAGAAGAGCAATGTTGTGGAACGGACTGTAATGCAGTGTATTGTGATGCAATAGATGGTTCCTGTGTGTTATGGAAAAGAATGGATCGTTCTTTGATGGAATGAAACGCAGTAGAACGTGGTGGATTGTTGCGGAATGGAGTGGAATGTTGTGATGTGGAGTGCAATGCAGTGCATTGTGACGCAAGGGAGGGAAACCGAGCGGTTTGGACACGAAGGGAGCCTTCTTTCCAGGAATGGAAGGCAGTAAAAGGTGAAAGATTGTCAGGTACTGGAGTAGAATATTGTGGAGTGGAGTCGAACGGGGTGCCATTTGATGCAATAGACGGTTTCTCATTGTGTTTTAAGCGAATGGATTTATGTGCACGTGATTGTGCAGCTGTGTGTGTTTGTGTGTCTATTTTTGATAGGGATTGAGTGTGTGCATTTGTCACTGTGTGTACGGTTTTGAGAGAGGTTGCTGTGTCAGCGTGCAGGTGTGTGAGTGGCTGAGCAAGAGTGTCTGTATATGCGAGGGCGTGACCATGTTTATAAGAGGGTGATTATATAAGTGTTTAAGTGTGTGTGTGAGAGTTTGACAGCATTTGAATGTATGAGTGCGTGTGAGCATGTTACTGTGTGAGGCTCTCTGTGTAGTTTTGTAAGTGTATGTGACATTTTGTCTGAGTGCGTGAGTCTGTAAGTGTGTTGGTGTGAGTGATTGTGTGCGTGATATTGTGCGCACGTCTGTGTCTGTGCGTTTGTCAGCATTCGTGTGTGTGTCTGTGTGTGACAGTTTGTGTGTCTGTGTTTATGGAGGTGTGTGTCTGTGTGAGTGGGTGTGATACTGAATATGAGATAGTGTGAGTTTCTTCGAGTGTGAGTGTGTAAGTGTGCAAGGTGCAGTGTCTCAGTGTGTGAATGTGAAGTAAGGTCTTATGTGATTGTGTTTTATTTATTGTGAGGAGAGTTTTACTCTTCAGGTGAGTGTGTAAATGTGAGAGACCATTTGTGTGAGTGGGAGTGTTACTCTGCATGTATGAGGGACAGTGTGTGTTTGTGTTTGAACGGGAGTCCATGTGAGTCTTAGATTATATGTGTGCAGTTGTGGGAGTGTGTGCGAGAGGTGAGTGGGACTGAGTGGGTGCGACTGTGTATCTCTGGTAGAGTATGTGTATGTGTGACTGAATGTATCTGTTTGAGAGAGTGTGTGTGCACGTGTGTGTTAGTGTATAAGTGTTGATATGCCTGTGTGTTTCAGTGAGGGTGAGTGTAAGTGTGTGTTAGTGTGTGCGTGAGTGTGTGTGTGTATGTGTGATTGACTGAATGTTTTCGAGATTATTGGAGATACTTTGAGTGTGTGTGAGTGTGTGACTTTGTGTGTGAATGTGTGTGTGAGGGTGCACACGTGTGAGGGACTTGGTGTGAGTGTGAAACTGTGCATGTGTCAGCATGCATATGTGTGTGTGATGGTGGGTGTATGAGTGTGAATGACTGAGTGTGTAGGGCCATGAATGGGACTGAGTGTTTGTGAGTGTGTATACAAGTCTGTTGCGTGATTGTGTGTGATTGTGTTATTCTGTGTGTGTGTGGTTCGGTGGTTTTCTGTGTGTGTGGGCCTGTGCATGTGTGTGTGTGTGTGCGACTGAGTGAGAGAGTGCTTGCTTGTGCGTGTGTCTTTGTGTTGTGTCAGTGTGAGTGTTTGAGGGGAATGGGGTGAAATATGATGCCTCCAATGTTGCGATGGTTTGTGACATTTTGTGTGAGTGGGAGTGTTGGAGTGCGAGAGAGTGCGTGATTGCGTGTGAGCCTGTGAGTGTGTGTATGTGTTTGTGAGTGTGTGTGATGGTGACATTGCGTGAGGGTGCATTTGTGTCTGCATACGTGTAAGTGTGCTTTGGACATGTGTGAATGTATGTAGGTCTATGTGTGAGTGTGTGTGTTTGTGGATATGTGATGGTGTGGGTCACTGTGAGTGTGCAGGTGAGCAAGGTGCTGTGCGAGCGTGTGTCAGAGTGTGAAGGGCGTTCGTGTGTGACTGTGTGAGATAGTATGAGCAGGTGTGTTTTAGTGTTATGTGTGTGTGTTTGTGAGAGATTAGCTGTGTGAGTGGGAGTGTTACTCTGAGTGTATGTGTGACTGTGTGTTTGGGTATGTAAGAATGCGTGTGAGTGTGTTTTAGTTTGTGAGTGTGCAGGTTTAGGAGCGTGTGTGCATGAGATGTGCGACTGTATGTTTGTGCGTCATTCTGCATATGTATGTGCCTGGTTGTGAATGTGTGAGCATGTGTGAGTGAATGTGTGATTTTGGGTGTGTGTTCAAGGGCATGTTAGTGTCAGAGTTCAGGAGTGCTTATGTCTGTGTGTATATCAGTGTGTGTGAGTATATGTGGGAGATGTAGGTGCATGAGTGTGAGTGTTTCTATGTGTGTCTGTGTGCGTAATGGGGTGTGACTCTATGTGTTAAGGTCTCTGTGAGAGACTGTGTGTTTGAGTGTGGGTCAGTGTGTGTGAGTTTGTGTATGACTGTGTGAGTGTGAGTTTGCACATGTGTGAGGGACTTTATTTGAGTGTGTGTCAATGTGTTTGTGTGAGAGTGTATATGTGTATGGGCGTGAGTGTGTGTGAGAGGTTTTGTGAATTTGTGTGGGAGTGAAGATGTGTGAATGTGTGGGAGTGGGTGTTTGTGGGTGTGTATAAGAACTGTTGCGAGATTGTGTGATATTGAGTGTGTGTTTGGGTGTCTATGTGGTTTCATGCATGTGTGTGGGACTGAACGTGCGGGTCTGGGCGTGTGTCTGTGTGAGTGTTTGAGTGGAATGGGGTGAAATATGATGCAACAAAGGTTCCTGAGAGGTTTGAAAGCGATATTGGCCTTCTCTGATGGAACGGAAAGCCATAGAACGTGGTGGGAGGCTACAGATAGAAGAGCAATGTTGTGGAACGGACTGTAATGCAGTGTATTGTGATGCAATAGATGGTTCCTGTGTGTTATGGAAAAGAATGGATCGTTCTTTGATGGAATGAAACGCAGTAGAACGTGGTGGATTGTTGCGGAATGGAGTGGAATGTTGTGATGTGGAGTGCAATGCAGTGCATTGTGACGCAAGGGAGGGAAACCGAGCGGTTTGGACACGAAGGGAGCCTTCTTTCCAGGAATGGAAGGCTGTAAAAGGTGAAAGATTGTCAGGTACTGGAGTAGAATATTGTGGAGTGGAGTCGAACGGGGTGCCATTTGATGCAATAGACGGTTTCTCATTGTGTTTTAAGCGAATGGATTTATGTGCACGTGATTGTGCAGCTGTGTGTGTTTGTGTGTCTATTTTTGATAGGGATTGAGTGTGTGCATTTGTCACTGTGTGTACGGTTTTGAGAGAGGTTGCTGTGTCAGCGTGCAGGTGTGTGAGTGGCTGAGCAAGAGTGTCTGTATATGCGAGGGCGTGACCATGTTTATAAGAGGGTGATTATATAAGTGTTTAAGTGTGTGTGTGAGAGTTTGACAGCATTTGAATGTATGAGTGCGTGTGAGCATGTTACTGTGTGAGTGTCTCTGTGTAGTTTTGTAAGTGTATGTGACATTTTGTCTGAGTGCGTGAGTCTGTGTTTTGGTGTGAGTGATTGTGTGCGTGATATTGTGCGCACGTTTGTGTCTGTGCGTTTGTCAGCATTCGTGTGTGTGTCTGTGTGTGACAGTTTGTGTGTCTGTGTTTATGGAGGTGTGTGTCTGTGTGAGTGGGTGTGATACTGAATATGAGATAGTGTGAGTTTCTTCGAGTGTGAGTGTGTAAGTGTGCAAGGTGCAGTGTCTCAGTGTGTGAATGTGAAGTAAGGTCTTATGTGATTGTGTTTTATTTATTGTGAGGAGAGTTTTACTCTTCAGGTGAGTGTGTAAATGTGAGAGACCATTTGTGTGAGTGGGAGTGTTACTCTGCATGTATGAGGGACAGTGTGTGTTTGTGTTTGAACGGGAGTCCATGTGAGTCTTAGATTATATGTGTGCAGTTGTGGGAGTGTGTGCGAGAGGTGAGTGGGACTGAGTGGGTGCGACTGTGTATCTCTGGTAGAGTATGTGTATGTGTGACTGAATGTATCTGTTTGAGAGAGTGTGTGTGCACGTGTGTGTTAGTGTATAAGTGTTGATATGCCTGTGTGTTTCAGTGAGGGTGAGTGTAAGTGTGTGTTAGTGTGTGCGTGAGTGTGTGTGTGTATGTGTGATTGACTGAATGTTTTCGAGATTATTGGAGATACTTTGAGTGTGTGTGAGTGTGTGACTTTGTGTGTGAATGTGTGTGTGAGGGTGCACACGTGTGAGGGACTTGGTGTGAGTGTGAAACTGTGCATGTGTCAGCATGCATATGTGTGTGTGATGGTGGGTGTATGAGTGTGAATGACTGAGTGTGTAGGGCCATGAATGGGACTGAGTGTTTGTGAGTGTGTATACAAGTCTGTTGCGTGATTGTGTGTGATTGTGTTATTCTGTGTGTGTGTGGTTCGGTGGTTTTCTGTGTGTGTGGGCCTGTGCATGTGTGTGTGTGTGTGCGACTGAGTGAGAGAGTGCTTGCTTGTGCGTGTGTCTTTGTGTTGTGTCAGTGTGAGTGTTTGAGGGGAATGGGGTGAAATATGATGCCTCCAATGTTGCGATGGTTTGTGACATTTTGTGTGAGTGGGAGTGTTGGAGTGCGAGAGAGTGCGTGATTGCGTGTGAGCCTGTGAGTGTGTGTATGTGTTTGTGAGTGTGTGTGATGGTGACATTGCGTGAGGGTGCATTTGTGTCTGCATACGTGTAAGTGTGCTTTGGACATGTGTGAATGTATGTAGGTCTATGTGTGAGTGTGTGTGTTTGTGGATATGTGATGGTGTGGGTCACTGTGAGTGTGCAGGTGAGCAAGGTGCTGTGCGAGCGTGTGTCAGAGTGTGAAGGGCGTTCGTGTGTGACTGTGTGAGATAGTATGAGCAGGTGTGTTTTAGTGTTATGTGTGTGTGTTTGTGAGAGATTAGCTGTGTGAGTGGGAGTGTTACTCTGAGTGTATGTGTGACTGTGTGTTTGGGTATGTAAGAATGCGTGTGAGTGTGTTTTAGTTTGTGAGTGTGCAGGTTTAGGAGCGTGTGTGCATGAGATGTGCGACTGTATGATTGTGCGTCATTCTGCATATGTATGTGCCTGGTTGTGAATGTGTGAGCATGTGTGAGTGAATGTGTGATTTTGGGTGTGTGTTCAAGGGCATGTTAGTGTCAGAGTTCAGGAGTGCTTATGTCTGTGTGTATATCAGTGTGTGTGAGTATATGTGGGAGATGTAGGTGCATGAGTGTGAGTGTTTCTATGTGTGTCTGTGTGCGTAATGGGGTGTGACTCTATGTGTTAAGGTCTCTGTGAGAGACTGTGTGTTTGAGTGTGGGTCAGTGTGTGTGAGTTTGTGTATGACTGTGTGAGTGTGAGTTTGCACATGTGTGAGGGACTTTATTTGAGTGTGTGTCAATGTGTTTGTGTGAGAGTGTATATGTGTATGGGCGTGAGTGTGTGTGAGAGGTTTTGTGAATTTGTGTGGGAGTGAAGATGTGTGAATGTGTGGGAGTGGGAGTTTGTGGGTGTGTATAAGAACTGTTGCGAGATTGTGTGATATTGAGTGTGTGTTTGGGTGTCTATGTGGTTTCATGCATGTGTGTGGGACTGAACGTGCGGGTCTGGGCGTGTGTCTGTGTGAGTGTTTGAGTGGAATGGGGTGAAATATGATGCAACAAAGGTTCCTGAGAGGTTTGAAAGCGATATTGGCCTTCTCTGATGGAACGGAAAGCCATAGAACGTGGTGGGAGGCTACAGATAGAAGAGCAATGTTGTGGAACGGACTGTAATGCAGTGTATTGTGATGCAATAGATGGTTCCTGTGTGTTATGGAAAAGAATGGATCGTTCTTTGATGGAATGAAACGCAGTAGAACGTGGTGGATTGTTGCGGAATGGAGTGGAATGTTGTGATGTGGAGTGCAATGCAGTGCATTGTGACGCAAGGGAGGGAAACCGAGCGGTTTGGACACGAAGGGAGCCTTCTTTCCAGGAATGGAAGGCAGTAAAAGGTGAAAGATTGTCAGGTACTGGAGTAGAATATTGTGGAGTGGAGTCGAACGGGGTGCCATTTGATGCAATAGACGGTTTCTCATTGTGTTTTAAGCGAATGGATTTATGTGCACGTGATTGTGCAGCTGTGTGTGTTTGTGTGTCTATTTTTGATAGGGATTGAGTGTGTGCATTTGTCACTGTGTGTACGGTTTTGAGAGAGGTTGCTGTGTCAGCGTGCAGGTGTGTGAGTGGCTGAGCAAGAGTGTCTGTATATGCGAGGGCGTGACCATGTTTATAAGAGGGTGATTATATAAGTGTTTAAGTGTGTGTGTGAGAGTTTGACAGCATTTGAATGTATGAGTGCGTGTGAGCATGTTACTGTGTGAGTGTCTCTGTGTAGTTTTGTAAGTGTATGTGACATTTTGTCTGAGTGCGTGAGTCTGTGTTTTGGTGTGAGTGATTGTGTGCGTGATATTGTGCGCACGTTTGTGTCTGTGCGTTTGTCAGCATTCGTGTGTGTGTCTGTGTGTGACAGTTTGTGTGTCTGTGTTTATGGAGGTGTGTGTCTGTGTGAGTGGGTGTGATACTGAATATGAGATAGTGTGAGTTTCTTCGAGTGTGAGTGTGTAAGTGTGCAAGGTGCAGTGTCTCAGTGTGTGAATGTGAAGTAAGGTCTTATGTGATTGTGTTTTATTTATTGTGAGGAGAGATTTACTCTTCAGGTGAGTGTGTAAATGTGAGAGACCATTTGTGTGAGTGGGAGTGTTACTCTGCATGTATGAGGGACAGTGTGTGTTTGTGTTTGAACGGGAGTCCATGTGAGTCTTAGATTATATGTGTGCAGTTGTGGGAGTGTGTGCGAGAGGTGAGTGGGACTGAGTGGGTGCGACTGTGTATCTCTGGTAGAGTATGTGTATGTGTGACTGAATGTATCTGTTTGAGAGAGTGTGTGTGCACGTGTGTGTTAGTGTATAAGTGTTGATATGCCTGTGTGTTTCAGTGAGGGTGAGTGTAAGTGTGTGTTAGTGTGTGCGTGAGTGTGTGTGTGTGTATGTGTGATTGACTGAATGTTTTCGAGATTATTGGAGATACTTTGAGTGTGTGTGAGTGTGTGACTTTGTGTGTGAATGTGTGTGTGAGGGTGCACACGTGTGAGGGACTTGGTGTGAGTGTGAAACTGTGCAT
Organism: Manis pentadactyla; assembly: GCF_030020395.1. Lineage (NCBI taxonomy): Eukaryota > Metazoa > Chordata > Mammalia > Pholidota > Manidae > Manis > Manis pentadactyla. The sequence goes on along the minus strand of NW_026644607.1, from coordinate 69,499 downwards.
GTGTCAGCATGCATATGTGTGTGTGATGGTGGGTGTATGAGTGTGAATGACTGAGTGTGTAGGGCCATGAATGGGACTGAGTGTTTGTGAGTGTGTATACAAGTCTGTTGCGTGATTGTGTGTGATTGTGGTATTCTGTGTGTGTGTGGTTCGGTGGTTTTCTGTGTGTGTGGGCCTGTGCATGTGTGTGTGTGTGTGCGACTGAGTGAGAGAGTGCTTGCTTGTGCGTGTGTCTTTGTGTTGTGTCAGTGTGAGTGTTTGAGGGGAATGGGGTGAAATATGATGCCTCCAATGTTGCGATGGTTTGTGACATTTTGTGTGAGTGGGAGTGTTGGAGTGCGAGAGAGTGCCTGATTGCGTGTGAGCCTGTGAGTGTGTGTATGTGTTTGTGAGTGTGTGTGATGGTGACATTGCGTGAGGGTGCATTTGTGTCTGCATACGTGTAAGTGTGCTTTGGACATGTGTGAATGTATGTAGGTCTATGTGTGAGTGTGTGTGTTTGTGGATATGTGATGGTGTGGGTCACTGTGAGTGTGCAGGTGAGCAAGGTGCTGTGCGAGCGTGTGTCAGAGTGTGAAGGGCGTTCGTGTGTGACTGTGTGAGATAGTATGAGCAGGTGTGTTTTAGTGTTATGTGTGTGTGTTTGTGAGAGATTAGCTGTGTGAGTGGGAGTGTTACTCTGAGTGTATGTGTGACTGTGTGTTTGGGTATGTAAGAATGCGTGTGAGTGTGTTTTAGTTTGTGAGTGTGCAGGTTTAGGAGCGTGTGTGCATGAGATGTGCGACTGTATGATTGTGCGTCATTCTGCATATGTATGTGCCTGGTTGTGAATGTGTGAGCATGTGTGAGTGAATGTGTGATTTTGGGTGTGTGTTCAAGGGCATGTTAGTGTCAGAGTTCAGGAGTGCTTATGTCTGTGTGTATATCAGTGTGTGTGAGTATATGTGGGAGATGTAGGTGCATGAGTGTGAGTGTTTCTATGTGTGTCTGTGTGCGTAATGGGGTGTGACTCTATGTGTTAAGGTCTCTGTGAGTGACTGTGTGTTTGAGTGTGGGTCAGTGTGTGTGAGTTTGTGTATGACTGTGTGAGTGTGAGTTTGCACATGTGTGAGGGACTTTATTTGAGTGTGTGTCAATGTGTTTGTGTGAGAGTGTATATGTGTATGGGCGTGAATGTGTGTGAGAGGTTTTGTGAATTTGTGTGGGAGTGAAGATGTGTGAATGTGTGGGAGTGGGTGTTTGTGGGTGTGTATAAGAACTGTTGCGAGATTGTGTGATATTGAGTGTGTTTGGGTGTCTATGTGGTTTCATGCATGTGTGTGGGACTGAACGTGCGGGTCTGGGCGTGTGTCTGTGTGAGTGTTTGAGTGGAATGGGGTGAAATATGATGCAACAAAGGTTCCTGAGAGGTTTGAAAGCGATATTGGCCTTCTCTGATGGAACGGAAAGCCATAGAACGTGGTGGGAGGCTACAGATAGAAGAGCAATGTTGTGGAACGGACTGTAATGCAGTGTATTGTGATGCAATAGATGGTTCCTGTGTGTTATGGAAAAGAATGGATCGTTCTTTGATGGAATGAAACGCAGTAGAACGTGGTGGATTGTTGCGGAATGGAGTGGAATGTTGTGATGTGGAGTGCAATGCAGTGCATTGTGACGCAAGGGAGGGAAACCGAGCGGTTTGGACACGAAGGGAGCCTTCTTTCCAGGAATGGAAGGCAGTAAAAGGTGAAAGATTGTCAGGTACTGGAGTAGAATATTGTGGAGTGGAGTCGAACGGGGTGCCATTTGATGCAATAGACGGTTTCTCATTGTGTTTTAAGCGAATGGATTTATGTGCACGTGATTGTGCAGCTGTGTGTGTTTGTGTGTCTATTTTTGATAGGGATTGAGTGTGTGCATTTGTCACTGTGTGTACGGTTTTGAGAGAGGTTGCTGTGTCAGCGTGCAGGTGTGTGAGTGGCTGAGCAAGAGTGTCTGTATATGCGAGGGCGTGACCATGTTTATAAGAGGGTGATTATATAAGTGTTTAAGTGTGTGTGTGAGAGTTTGACAGCATTTGAATGTATGAGTGCGTGTGAGCATGTTACTGTGTGAGGCTCTCTGTGTAGTTTTGTAAGTGTATGTGACATTTTGTCTGAGTGCGTGAGTCTGTAAGTGTGTTGGTGTGAGTGATTGTGTGCGTGATATTGTGCGCACGTCTGTGTCTGTGCGTTTGTCAGCATTCGTGTGTGTGTCTGTGTGTGACAGTTTGTGTGTCTGTGTTTATGGAGGTGTGTGTCTGTGTGAGTGGGTGTGATACTGAATATGAGATAGTGTGAGTTTCTTCGAGTGTGAGTGTGTAAGTGTGCAAGGTGCAGTGTCTCAGTGTGTGAATGTGAAGTAAGGTCTTATGTGATTGTGTTTTATTTATTGTGAGGAGAGTTTTACTCTTCAGGTGAGTGTGTAAATGTGAGAGACCATTTGTGTGAGTGGGAGTGTTACTCTGCATGTATGAGGGACAGTGTGTGTTTGTGTTTGAACGGGAGTCCATGTGAGTCTTAGATTATATGTGTGCAGTTGTGGGAGTGTGTGCGAGAGGTGAGTGGGACTGAGTGGGTGCGACTGTGTATCTCTGGTAGAGTATGTGTATGTGTGACTGAATGTATCTGTTTGAGAGAGTGTGTGTGCACGTGTGTGTTAGTGTATAAGTGTTGATATGCCTGTGTGTTTCAGTGAGGGTGAGTGTAAGTGTGTGTTAGTGTGTGCGTGAGTGTGTGTGTGTATGTGTGATTGACTGAATGTTTTCGAGATTATTGGAGATACTTTGAGTGTGTGTGAGTGTGTGACTTTGTGTGTGAATGTGTGTGTGAGGGTGCACACGTGTGAGGGACTTGGTGTGAGTGTGAAACTGTGCATGTGTCAGCATGCATATGTGTGTGTGATGGTGGGTGTATGAGTGTGAATGACTGAGTGTGTAGGGCCATGAATGGGACTGAGTGTTTGTGAGTGTGTATACAAGTCTGTTGCGTGATTGTGTGTGATTGTGGTATTCTGTGTGTGTGTGGTTCGGTGGTTTTCTGTGTGTGTGGGCCTGTGCATGTGTGTGTGTGTGTGCGACTGAGTGAGAGAGTGCTTGCTTGTGCGTGTGTCTTTGTGTTGTGTCAGTGTGAGTGTTTGAGGGGAATGGGGTGAAATATGATGCCTCCAATGTTGCGATGGTTTGTGACATTTTGTGTGAGTGGGAGTGTTGGAGTGCGAGAGAGTGCCTGATTGCGTGTGAGCCTGTGAGTGTGTGTATGTGTTTGTGAGTGTGTGTGATGGTGACATTGCGTGAGGGTGCATTTGTGTCTGCATACGTGTAAGTGTGCTTTGGACATGTGTGAATGTATGTAGGTCTATGTGTGAGTGTGTGTGTTTGTGGATATGTGATGGTGTGGGTCACTGTGAGTGTGCAGGTGAGCAAGGTGCTGTGCGAGCGTGTGTCAGAGTGTGAAGGGCGTTCGTGTGTGACTGTGTGAGATAGTATGAGCAGGTGTGTTTTAGTGTTATGTGTGTGTGTTTGTGAGAGATTAGCTGTGTGAGTGGGAGTGTTACTCTGAGTGTATGTGTGACTGTGTGTTTGGGTATGTAAGAATGCGTGTGAGTGTGTTTTAGTTTGTGAGTGTGCAGGTTTAGGAGCGTGTGTGCATGAGATGTGCGACTGTATGATTGTGCGTCATTCTGCATATGTATGTGCCTGGTTGTGAATGTGTGAGCATGTGTGAGTGAATGTGTGATTTTGGGTGTGTGTTCAAGGGCATGTTAGTGTCAGAGTTCAGGAGTGCTTATGTCTGTGTGTATATCAGTGTGTGTGAGTATATGTGGGAGATGTAGGTGCATGAGTGTGAGTGTTTCTATGTGTGTCTGTGTGCGTAATGGGGTGTGACTCTATGTGTTAAGGTCTCTGTGAGTGACTGTGTGTTTGAGTGTGGGTCAGTGTGTGTGAGTTTGTGTATGACTGTGTGAGTGTGAGTTTGCACATGTGTGAGGGACTTTATTTGAGTGTGTGTCAATGTGTTTGTGTGAGAGTGTATATGTGTATGGGCGTGAATGTGTGTGAGAGGTTTTGTGAATTTGTGTGGGAGTGAAGATGTGTGAATGTGTGGGAGTGGGTGTTTGTGGGTGTGTATAAGAACTGTTGCGAGATTGTGTGATATTGAGTGTGTTTGGGTGTCTATGTGGTTTCATGCATGTGTGTGGGACTGAACGTGCGGGTCTGGGCGTGTGTCTGTGTGAGTGTTTGAGTGGAATGGGGTGAAATATGATGCAACAAAGGTTCCTGAGAGGTTTGAAAGCGATATTGGCCTTCTCTGATGGAACGGAAAGCCATAGAACGTGGTGGGAGGCTACAGATAGAAGAGCAATGTTGTGGAACGGACTGTAATGCAGTGTATTGTGATGCAATAGATGGTTCCTGTGTGTTATGGAAAAGAATGGATCGTTCTTTGATGGAATGAAACGCAGTAGAACGTGGTGGATTGTTGCGGAATGGAGTGGAATGTTGTGATGTGGAGTGCAATGCAGTGCATTGTGACGCAAGGGAGGGAAACCGAGCGGTTTGGACACGAAGGGAGCCTTCTTTCCAGGAATGGAAGGCAGTAAAAGGTGAAAGATTGTCAGGTACTGGAGTAGAATATTGTGGAGTGGAGTCGAACGGGGTGCCATTTGATGCAATAGACGGTTTCTCATTGTGTTTTAAGCGAATGGATTTATGTGCACGTGATTGTGCAGCTGTGTGTGTTTGTGTGTCTATTTTTGATAGGGATTGAGTGTGTGCATTTGTCACTGTGTGTACGGTTTTGAGAGAGGTTGCTGTGTCAGCGTGCAGGTGTGTGAGTGGCTGAGCAAGAGTGTCTGTATATGCGAGGGCGTGACCATGTTTATAAGAGGGTGATTATATAAGTGTTTAAGTGTGTGTGTGAGAGTTTGACAGCATTTGAATGTATGAGTGCGTGTGAGCATGTTACTGTGTGAGGCTCTCTGTGTAGTTTTGTAAGTGTATGTGACATTTTGTCTGAGTGCGTGAGTCTGTAAGTGTGTTGGTGTGAGTGATTGTGTGCGTGATATTGTGCGCACGTCTGTGTCTGTGCGTTTGTCAGCATTCGTGTGTGTGTCTGTGTGTGACAGTTTGTGTGTCTGTGTTTATGGAGGTGTGTGTCTGTGTGAGTGGGTGTGATACTGAATATGAGATAGTGTGAGTTTCTTCGAGTGTGAGTGTGTAAGTGTGCAAGGTGCAGTGTCTCAGTGTGTGAATGTGAAGTAAGGTCTTATGTGATTGTGTTTTATTTATTGTGAGGAGAGTTTTACTCTTCAGGTGAGTGTGTAAATGTGAGAGACCATTTGTGTGAGTGGGAGTGTTACTCTGCATGTATGAGGGACAGTGTGTGTTTGTGTTTGAACGGGAGTCCATGTGAGTCTTAGATTATATGTGTGCAGTTGTGGGAGTGTGTGCGAGAGGTGAGTGGGACTGAGTGGGTGCGACTGTGTATCTCTGGTAGAGTATGTGTATGTGTGACTGAATGTATCTGTTTGAGAGAGTGTGTGTGCACGTGTGTGTTAGTGTATAAGTGTTGATATGCCTGTGTGTTTCAGTGAGGGTGAGTGTAAGTGTGTGTTAGTGTGTGCGTGAGTGTGTGTGTGTATGTGTGATTGACTGAATGTTTTCGAGATTATTGGAGATACTTTGAGTGTGTGTGAGTGTGTGACTTTGTGTGTGAATGTGTGTGTGAGGGTGCACACGTGTGAGGGACTTGGTGTGAGTGTGAAACTGTGCATGTGTCAGCATGCATATGTGTGTGTGATGGTGGGTGTATGAGTGTGAATGACTGAGTGTGTAGGGCCATGAATGGGACTGAGTGTTTGTGAGTGTGTATACAAGTCTGTTGCGTGATTGTGTGTGATTGTGTTATTCTGTGTGTGTGTGGTTCGGTGGTTTTCTGTGTGTGTGGGCCTGTGCATGTGTGTGTGTGTGTGCAACTGAGTGAGAGAGTGCTTGCTTGTGCGTGTGTCTTTGTGTTGTGTCAGTGTGAGTGTTTGAGGGGAATGGGGTGAAATATGATGCCTCCAATGTTGCGATGGTTTGTGACATTTTGTGTGAGTGGGAGTGTTGGAGTGCGAGAGAGTGCGTGATTGCGTGTGAGCCTGTGAGTGTGTGTATGTGTTTGTGAGTGTGTGTGATGGTGACATTGCGTGAGGGTGCATTTGTGTCTGCATACGTGTAAGTGTGCTTTGGACATGTGTGAATGTATGTAGGTCTATGTGTGAGTGTGTGTGTTTGTGGATATGTGATGGTGTGGGTCACTGTGAGTGTGCAGGTGAGCAAGGTGCTGTGCGAGCGTGTGTCAGAGTGTGAAGGGCGTTCGTGTGTGACTGTGTGAGATAGTATGAGCAGGTGTGTTTTAGTGTTATGTGTGTGTGTTTGTGAGAGATTAGCTGTGTGAGTGGGAGTGTTACTCTGAGTGTATGTGTGACTGTGTGTTTGGGTATGTAAGAATGCGTGTGAGTGTGTTTTAGTTTGTGAGTGTGCAGGTTTAGGAGCGTGTGTGCATGAGATGTGCGACTGTATGATTGTGCGTCATTCTGCATATGTATGTGCCTGGTTGTGAATGTGTGAGCATGTGTGAGTGAATGTGTGATTTTGGGTGTGTGTTCAAGGGCATGTTAGTGTCAGAGTTCAGGAGTGCTAATGTCTGTGTGTATATCAGTGTGTGTGAGTATATGTGGGAGATGTAGGTGCATGAGTGTGAGTGTTTCTATGTGTGTCTGTGTGCGTAATGGGGTGTGACTCTATGTGTTAAGGTCTCTGTGAGTGACTGTGTGTTTGAGTGTGTGTCAGTGTGTGTGAGTTTGTGTATGACTGTGTGAGTGTGAGTTTGCACATGTGTGAGTGAATTTATTTGAGTGTGTGTCAATATGTTTGTGTGAGAGTGTATATGTGTAAGGGCGTGAGTGTGTGTGAGAGGTTTTGTGAGTTTTTGTGGGAGTGCAGATGTGTGAATGTGTGGGAGTGGGTGTTTGTGGGTGTGTATAAGAACTGTTGAGAGATTGTGTGATATTGAGTGTGTGTTTGGGTGTCTATGTGGTTTCATGCATGTGTGTGGGACTGAACGTGCGGGTCTGGGCGTGTGTCTGTGTGAGTGTGTGAGTGGAATGGGGTGAAATATGATGCAACAAAGGTTCCTGAGAGGTTTGAAAGCGATATTGGCCTTCTCTGATGGAACGGAAAGCCATGGAACGTGGTGGGAGGCTACAGATAGAAGAGCAATGTTGTGGAACGGACTGTAATGCAGTGTATTGTGATGCAATAGATGGTTCCTGTGTGTTATGGAAAAGAATGGATCGTTCTTTGATGGAATGAAACGCAGTAGAACGTGGTGGATTGTTGCGGAATGGAGTGGAATGTTGTGATGTGGAGTGCAATGCAGTGCATTGTGACGCAAGGGAGGGAAACCGAGCGGTTTGGACACGAAGGGAGCCTTCTTTCCAGGAATAGAAGGCTGTAAAAGGTGAAAGATTGTCAGGTACTGGAGTAGAATATTGTGGAGTGGAGTCGAACGGGGTGCCATTTGATGCAATAGACGGTTTCTCATTGTGTTTTAAGCGAATGGATTTATGTGCACGTGATTGTGCAGCTGTGTGTGTTTGTGTGTCTATTTTTGATAGGGATTGAGTGTGTGCATTTGTCACTGTGTGTACGGTTTTGAGAGAGGTTGCTGTGTCAGCGTGCAGGTGTGTGAGTGGCTGAGCAAGAGTGTCTGTATATGCGAGGGCGTGACCATGCTTATAAGAGGGTGATTATATAAGTGTTTAAGTGTGTGTGTGAGAGTTTGACAGCATTTGAATGTATGAGTGCGTGTGAGCATGTTACTGTGTGAGGGTCTCTGTGTAGTTTTGTAAGTGTATGTGACATTTTGTCTGAGTGCGTGAGTCTGTAAGTGTGTTGGTGTGAGTGATTGTGTGCGTGATATTGTGCGCACGTCTGTGTCTGTGCGTTTGTCAGCATTCGTGTATGTGTCTGTGTGTGACAGTTTTTGTGTCTGTGTTTATGGAGGTGTGTGTCTGTGTGAGTGGGTGTGATACTGAATATGAGATAGTGTGAGTTTCTTCGAGTGTGAGTGTGTAAGTGTGCAAGGTGCAGTGTCTCAGTGTGTGAATGTGAAGTAAGGTCTTATGTGATTGTGTTTTATTTATTGTGAGGAGAGTTTTACTCTTCAGGTGAGTGTGTAAATGTGAGAGACCATTTGTGTGAGTGGGAGTGTTACTCTGCATGTATGAGGGACAGTGTGTGTTTGTGTTTGAACGGGAGTCCATGTGAGTCTTAGATTTTATGTGTGCAGTTGTGGGAGTGTGTGCGAGAGGTGAGTGGGACTGAGTGGGTGCGACTGTGTATCTCTGGTAGAGTATGTGTATGTGTGACTGAATGTATCTGTTTGAGAGAGTGTGTGTGCACGTGTGTGTTAGTGTATAAGTGTTGATATGCCTGTGTGTTTCAGTGAGGGTGAGTGTAAGTGTGTGTTAGTGTGTGCGAGTGTGTGTGTGTATGTGTGATTGACTGAATGTTTTCGAGATTATTGGAGATACTTTGAGTGTGTGTGAGTGTGTGACTTTGTGTGTGAATGTGTGTGTGAGGGTGCACACGTGTGAGGGACTTGGTGTGAGTGTGAAACTGTGCATGTGTCAGCATGCATATGTGTGTGTGATGGTGGGTGTATGAGTGTGAATGACTGAGTGTGTAGGGCCATGAATGGGACTGAGTGTTTGTGAGTGTGTATACAAGTCTGTTGCGTGATTGTGTGTGATTGTGTTATTCTGTGTGTGTGTGGTTCGGTGGTTTTCTGTGTGTGTGGGCCTGTGCATGTGTGTGTGTGTGTGTGCGACTGAGTGAGAGAGTGCTTGCTTGTGCGTGTGTCTTTGTGTTGTGTCAGTGTGAGTGTTTGAGGGGAATGGGGTGAAATATGATGCCTCCAATGTTGCGATGGTTTGTGACATTTTGTGTGAGTGGGAGTGTTGGAGTGCGAGAGAGTGCGTGATTGCGTGTGAGCCTGTGAGTGTGTGTATGTGTTTGTGAGTGTGTGTGATGGTGACATTGCGTGAGGGTGCATTTGTGTCTGCATACGTGTAAGTGTGCTTTGGACATGTGTGAATGTATGTAGGTCTATGTGTGAGTGTGTGTGTTTGTGGATATGTGATGGTGTGGGTCACTGTGAGTGTGCAGGTGAGCAAGGTGCTGTGCGAGCGTGTGTCAGAGTGTGAAGGGCGTTCGTGTGTGACTGTGTGAGATAGTATGAGCAGGTGTGTTTTAGTGTTATGTGTGTGTGTTTGTGAGAGATTAGCTGTGTGAGTGGGAGTGTTACTCTGAGTGTATGTGTGACTGTGTGTTTGGGTATGTAAGAATGCGTGTGAGTGTGATTTAGTTTGTGAGTGTGCAGGTTTAGGAGCGTGTGTGCATGAGATGTGCGACTGTATGATTGTGCGTCATTCTGCATATGTATGTGCCTGGTTGTGAATGTGTGAGCATGTGTGAGTGAATGTGTGATTTTGGGTGTGTGTTCAAGGGCATGTTAGTGTCAGAGTTCAGGAGTGCTTATGTCTGTGTGTATATCAGTGTGTGTGAGTATATGTGGGAGATGTAGGTGCATGAGTGTGAGTGTTTCTATGTGTGTCTGTGTGCGTAATGGGGTGTGACTCTATGTGTTAAGGTCTCTGTGAGTGACTGTGTGTTTGAGTGTGTGTCAGTGTGTGTGAGTTTGTGTATGACTGTGTGAGTGTGAGTTTGCACATGTGTGAGGGACTTTGAGTGTGTGTCAATGTGTTTGTGTGAGAGTGTATATGTGTATGGGCGTGAGTGTGTGTGAGAGGTTTTGTGAATTTGTGTGGGAGTGCAGATGTGTGAATGTGTGGGAGTGGGTGTTTGTGGGTGTGTATAAGAACTGTTGCGAGATTGTGTGATATTGAGTGTGTGTTTGGGTGTCTATGTGGTTTCATGCATGTGTGTGGGACTGAACGTGCGGGTCTGGGCGTGTGTCTGTGTGAGTGTGTGAGTGGAATGGGGTGAAATATGATGCAACAAAGGTTCCTGAGAGGTTTGAAAGCGATATTGGCCTTCTCTGATGGAACGGAAAGCCATAGAACGTGGTGGGAGGCTACAGATAGAAGAGCAATGTTGTGGAACGGACTGTAATGCAGTGTATTGTGATGCAATAGATGGTGCCTGTGTGTTATGGAAAAGAATGGATCCTTCTTTGATGGAATGAAACGCAGTAGAACGTGGTGGATTGTTGCGGAATGGAGTGGAATGCAGTGCATTGTGACGCAAGGGAGGGAAACTGAGCGGTTTGGACACGAAGGGAGCCTTCTTTCCAGGAATGGAAGGCAGTAAAAGGTGAAAGATTGTCAGGTACTGGAGTAGAATATTGTGGAGTGGAGTCGAACGGGGTGCCATTTGATGCAATAGACGGTTTCTCATTGTGTTTTAAGCGAATGGATTTATGTGCACGTGATTGTGCAGCTGTGTGTGTTTGTGTGTCTATTTTTGATAGGGATTGAGTGTGTGCATTTGTCACTGTGTGTACGGTTTTGAGAGAGGTTGCTGTGTCAGCGTGCAGGTGTGTGAGTGGCTGAGCAAGAGTGTCTGTATATGCGAGGGCGTGACCATGCTTATAAGAGGGTGATTATATAAGTGTTTAAGTGTGTGTGTGAGAGTTTGACAGCATTTGAATGTATGAGTGCGTGTGAGCATGTTACTGTGTGAGGGTCTCTGTGTAGTTTTGTAAGTGTATGTGACATTTTGTCTGAGTGCGTGAGTCTGTAAGTGTGTTGGTGTGAGTGATTGTGCGTGTGATATTGTGCGCACGTCTGTGTCTGTGCGTTTGTCAGCATTCGTGTGTGTGTCTGTGTGTGACAGTTTGTGTGTCTGTGTTTATGGAGTTGTGTGTCTGTGTGAGTGGGTGTGATACTGAATATGAGATAGTGTGAGTTTCTTCGAGTGTGAGTGTGTAAGTGTGCAAGGTGCAGTGTCTCAGTGTGTGAATGTGAAATAAGGTCTTATGTGATTGTGTTTTATTTATTGTGAGGAGAGTTTTACTCTTCAGGTGAGTGTGTAAATGTGAGAGACCATTTGTGTGAGTGGGAGTGTTACTCTGCATGTATGAGGGACAGTGTGTGTTTGTGTTTGAACGGGAGTCCATGTGAGTCTTAGATTTTATGTGTGCAGTTGTGGGAGTGTGTGCGAGAGGTGAGTGGGACTGAGTGGGTGCGACTGTGTATCTCTGGTAGAGTATGTGTATGTGTGACTGAATGTATCTGTTTGAGAGAGTGTGTGTGCACGTGTGTGTTAGTGTATAAGTGTTGATATGCCTGTGTGTTTCAGTGAGGGTGAGTGTAAGTGTGTGTTAGTGTGTGCGTGAGTGTGTGTGTGTATGTGTGATTGACTGAATGTTTTCGAGATTATTGGAGATACTTTGAGTGTGTGTGAGTGTGTGACTTTGTGTGTGAATGTGTGTGTGAGGGTGCACACGTGTGAGGGACTTGGTGTGAGTGTGAAACTGTGCATGTGTCAGCATGCATATGTGTGTGTGATGGTGGGTGTATGAGTGTGAATGACTGAGTGTGTAGGGCCATGAATGGGACTGAGTGTTTGTGAGTGTGTATACAAGTCTGTTGCGTGATTGTGTGTGATTGTGTTATTCTGTGTGTGTGTGGTTCGGTGGTTTTCTGTGTGTGTGGGCCTGTGCATGTGTGTGTGTGTGTGTGCGACTGAGTGAGAGAGTGCTTGCTTGTGCGTGTGTCTTTGTGTTGTGTCAGTGTGAGTGTTTGAGGGGAATGGGGTGAAATATGATGCCTCCAATGTTGCGATGGTTTGTGACATTTTGTGTGAGTGGGAGTGTTGGAGTGCGAGAGAGTGCGTGATTGCGTGTGAGCCTGTGAGTGTGTGTATGTGTTTGTGAGTGTGTGTGATGGTGACATTGCGTGAGGGTGCATTTGTGTCTGCATACGTGTAAGTGTGCTTTGGACATGTGTGAATGTATGTAGGTCTATGTGTGAGTGTGTGTGTTTGTGGATATGTGATGGTGTGGGTCACTGTGAGTGTGCAGGTGAGCAAGGTGCTGTGCGAGCGTGTGTCAGAGTGTGAAGGGCGTTCGTATGACACTGTGTGAGATAGTATGAGCAGGTGTGTTTTAGTGTGATGTGTGTGTGTTTGTGAGAGATTAGCTGTGTGAGTGGGAGTGTTACTCTGAGTGTATGTGTGACTGTGTGTTTGGGTATGTAAGAATGCGTGTGAGTGTGATTTAGTTTGTGAGTGTGCAGGTTTAGGAGCGTGTGTGCATGAGATGTGCGACTGTATGATTGTGCGTCATTCTGCATATGTATGTGCCTGGTTGTGAATGTGTGAGCATGTGTGAGTGAATGTGTGATTTTGGGTGTGTGTTCAAGGGCATGTTAGTGTCAGAGTTCAGGAGTGCTTATGTCTGTGTGTATATCAGTGTGTGTGAGTATATGTGGGAGATGTAGGTGCATGAGTGTGAGTGTTTCTATGTGTGTCTGTGTGCGTAATGGGGTGTGACTCTATGTGTTAAGGTCTCTGTGAGTGACTGTGTGTTTGAGTGTGTGTCAGTGTGTGTGAGTTTGTGTATGACTGTGTGAGTGTGAGTTTGCACATGTGTGAGGGACTTTGAGTGTGTGTCAATGTGTTTGTGTGAGAGTGTATATGTGTATGGGCGTGAGTGTGTGTGAGAGGTTTTGTGAATTTGTGTGGGAGTGCAGATGTGTGAATGTGTGGGAGTGGGTGTTTGTGGGTGTGTATAAGAACTGTTGCGAGATTGTGTGATATTGAGTGTGTGTTTGGGTGTCTATGTGGTTTCATGCATGTGTGTGGGACTGAACGTGCGGGTCTGGGCGTGTGTCTGTGTGAGTGTGTGAGTGGAATGGGGTGAAATATGATGCAACAAAGGTTCCTGAGAGGTTTGAAAGCGATATTGGCCTTCTCTGATGGAACGGAAAGCCATAGAACGTGGTGGGAGGCTACAGATAGAAGAGCAATGTTGTGGAACGGACTGTAATGCAGTGTATTGTGATGCAATAGATGGTGCCTGTGTGTTATGGAAAAGAATGGATCCTTCTTTGATGGAATGAAACGCAGTAGAACGTGGTGGATTGTTGCGGAATGGAGTGGAATGCAGTGCATTGTGACGCAAGGGAGGGAAACTGAGCGGTTTGGACACGAAGGGAGCCTTCTTTCCAGGAATGGAAGGCAGTAAAAGGTGAAAGATTGTCAGGTACTGGAGTAGAATATTGTGGAGTGGAGTCGAACGGGGTGCCATTTGATGCAATAGACGGTTTCTCATTGTGTTTTAAGCGAATGGATTTATGTGCACGTGATTGTGCAGCTGTGTGTGTTTGTGTGTCTATTTTTGATAGGGATTGAGTGTGTGCATTTGTCACTGTGTGTACGGTTTTGAGAGAGGTTGCTGTGTCAGCGTGCAGGTGTGTGAGTGGCTGAGCAAGGGTGTCTGTATATGCGAGGGTGTGACCATGTTTATAAGAGGGTGATTATATAAGTGTTTAAGTGTGTGTGTGAGAGTTTGACAGCATTTGAATGTATGAGTGCGTGTGAGCATGTTACTGTGTGAGTGTCTCTGTGTAGTTTTGTAAGGGTATGTGACATTTTGTCTGAGTGCGTGAGTCTGTAAGTGTGTTGGTGTGAGTGATTGTGTGCGTGATATTGTGCGCACGTCTGTGTCTGTGCGTTTGTCAGCATTCGTGTGTGTGTCTGTGTGTGACAGTTTGTGTGTCTGTGTTTATGGAGGTGTGTCTGTGTGAGTGGGTGTGATACTGAATATGAGATAGTGTGAGTTTCTTCGAGTGTGAGTGTGTAAGTGTGCAAGGTGCAGTGTCTCAGTGTGTGAATGTGAAGTAAGGTCTTATGTGATTGTGTTTTATTTATTGTGAGGAGAGTTTTACTCTTCAGGTGAGTGTGTAAATGTGAGAGACCATTTGTGTGAGTGGGAGTGTTACTCTGCATGTATGAGGGACAGTGTGTGTTTGTGTTTGAACGGGAGTCCATGTGAGTCTTAGATTATATGTGTGCAGTTGTGGGAGTGTGTGCGAGAGGTGAGTGGGACTGAGTGGGTGCGACTGTGTATCTCTGGTAGAGTATGTGTATGTGTGACTGAATGTACCTGTTGGAGAGAGTGTGTGTGCACGTGTGTGTTAGTGTATAAGAGTTGATATGCCTGTGTGTTTCAGTGAGGGTGAGTGTAAGTGTGTGTTAGTGTGTGCGTGAGTGTGAGTGTGTATGTGTGTTTGACTGAATGTTTTCGAAATTATTGGAGAGACTTTGAGTGTGTGTGAGTGTGTGACTTTGTGTGTGAATGCGTGTGTGAGGGTGCACACGTGTGAGGGAACTGGTGTGAGTGTGAAAGTGTGCATGTGTGAGTTTGCATATGTGTGTGTGATAGCGGGTGTCTGAGTATGAATGAGTGAGAGTGTATGTCCATGAATGGTATTGAGTGTGAGTGTGTATACAACACTGCAGCATGATTGCGTGTGAATGTGTTATTCTGTTTGTGAGTGATTCGGTGCTTTTCTGTCTGTGTGCCCCTGTGCATGTGTTTGTTTGTGTGCGACTGAGTGTGAGTTCCCGCTTGTGCGTGTGTCTCTGTTTGTGTCAGTGTGAGTGTGTGAGGGGAATGGGGAGAAATATGATGCCTCATATGTGATGGTTTGTGACATTGTGTGTGAGTGGGAGTGTTGGTGTGTGAGAGGGTGTTTGCGTGTGAGTCTGTGAGCGTGTGTTGTTGTGTGTGAGTGTGTGTGATGGTGAGTTTGCATGAGGGTCCGTTTGTGTCTGCATACGTGTAAGTGTGCTTTGGATATGTGTGAATGTTGTAGGTGTATGTCTGTGTGAGAGTGTGTGTTTGTGGATATGAGATTTTGTGGGACCCTGAGTGGGTGTGTGTGTGCAGGTGAGCAAGGTGCTGTGCGAGCGAGTGTCAGAGTGTGAAAGGGTTTCGTATGTGATTGTGTGAGATCGTATGAGGAGGTGTGTTTTAGTGTTATGTGTGTGTGTTTGTGAGAGATTAGCTGTGTAAGTTGGAGTGTTACTCAGCGTGTATGTGTGACTGTGTGTTTGGGTATGTAAGACAGCGTGTGAGTGTGTTTTAGTTTGTGAGTGTACATGTTAATGTGCGAGTGTGCATGAGATGTGCGACTGTGCGTGATTCTGCATTTGTATGTGACTCTTAGTGAGTGTGTGAACATTTGTGAGTGAATCTGTGTTTTGGGTGTGTGTGCAAGGGCATGTGAGTGTCAGAGTTCAGGAGTGCATATGTCTGTGTGTATATCAGTGCGTGTGAGTGTATGTGCGAGATGTAGGTGCATGAGTGTGGGTGTTTCTGTGTGTGTCTGTGTGTGTAATGGGGTGTGACTCTATGTGTTAGGGTCTCTGTGTGTGACTGTGTGTTTGAGTGTGAGTCAGTGTGTGTGAGTTTGTGTATGATTGTGTGAGTGTGAGTTGGAACATGTGTGAGGGACTTTTCATGAGTGTGTGTCAATATGCTTGTGTGAGAGTGTACATGTGTCTGGGAGTGAGTGTGTGTGAGAGGTGGTGTGAATTTGTTTGGGTGAGAGTGTAGATGTGTGAATGGGCAGGAGTGGGTGTTGTGAGTGTGTATACAAGACTGTTGCGAGACTGAGATTTTGTGTGTGTGTTTGTGTGTCTATTTGTGTTCATGCATGTGTGTGAGAGTGCGTGTTTGTGTGAAAGTGTGTGAACGTGCGGGTCTGGGCGTGTGCCTGTGTGAGTGTGTGAGGGGTATGTGTTGAAATATGATGCCACAAAGGTTCCTGAGAGGTCTGGAAGCGAAATTGTCCTTCTCTGTTGTAATGGAAAGCCATAGAACGTGGTGGGAGGCTACAGATAGAAGAGCAATGTTGTGGAATGGATTGTAATGCGGTGTATTGTGACGCAATAGATGGTTCCTGTGTGTTATGCAGAAGAATGGATCCATCTATGGTGGAATGACACGCAGAAGAACGTGTTGGATTGCTGCGGAATGGAGTGGAATGTTGTGAAGTGGAGTGGAATGGAGTGCACTGTGACGCAGGGGAGGGAAACTGAGTGGTTTGGACACGAAGGGAGCCTTCGTTCCTGGAATGGAATGCAATAAAAGGTGAAGGATTGTTGGGTACTGGAGTAGAATATTGTGGAGTGGAGTCGAATGGGGTGCCATTGGATGCAATAGACGGTTTCTCAGTGTGTTTGAAGCGAATGGATTTATGTGCACGTGAGTGTGCAGCTATGTGTGTTTGCGTGTCTATTTTTGATTCAGATTGAGTGTGTGCATTTGTCACCGTGTGTATTTTTTTTGAGAGAGGTTGCTGTGTGAGCGTGCAGGTGTGTGAGCGGCTGAGCGGGAGTGTCTTTATATGAGAGGGTGTGAGCATGTTTACAAGAGGGTGATTATGTCAGTGTTCAAGTATGTGTGTGAGAGTGTGACAGCATTTGAAATTATGTGTGCGTGTGAGCTTGTTAATATGTGTGTCTCTGTGTGTACTTTTGTATGTGTATGTGACATTATGTCTGTGAATGCGTGAGTCTGTGAGTGTGTTGTTGTGAGTGATTGTGTGTGTGATATTGTGCGCACGTCTGTGTCTGTGCGTTTGTCAGCATTCGTGTGTGTGTATGTGTGTGACAGTTGGTGTGTCTGTGTTTATGGAGGTGTGTGTCTGTGTGAGTGGGTGTGATACTGAATATGAGATAGTGTGAGTTTCTTTGAGTGTGAGTGTGTAAGTGTGCAAGGTGCAGTGTCTCAGTGTGTGAGTGTGAAATAAGGTCTTATGTGATTGTGTTTTATTTATTGTGAGGAGAGTTTTACTCTTCAGGTGAGTGTGTAAATGTGAGAGACTATTTGTGTGAGTGAGAGTGTTAGTCTGCGTGTATGAGGGACAGTGTGTGTTTGTGTTTGAATGGGAGTCCATGTGAGTCTTAGATTTTATGTGTGCAGTTGTGGGAGTGTGTGCGAGAGGTGAGTGGGACTGAGTGGGTGCGACTGTGCATCTCTGGTAGAGTATGTGTATGTGTGACTGAATGTACCTGTTGGAGAGAGTGTGTGTGCACGTGTGTGTTAGTGTATAAGAGTTGATATGCCTGTGTGTTTCAGTGAGGGTGAGTGTAAGTGTGTGTTAGTGTGTGCGTGAGTGTGAGTGTGTATGTGTGTTTGACTGAATGTTTTCGAAATTATTGGAGAGACTTTGAGTGTGTGTGAGTGTGTGACTTTGTGTGTGAATGCGTGTGTGAGGGTGCACACGTGTGAGGGAACTGGTGTGAGTGTGAAAGTGTGCATGTGTGAGTTTGCATATGTGTGTGTGATAGCGGGTGTCTGAGTATGAATGTGTGAGAGTGTATGTCCATGAATGGGATTGAGTGTGAGTGTGTATACAACACTGCAGCATGATTGCGTGTGAATGTGTTATTCTGTTTGTGAGTGATTCGGTGCTTTTCTGTCTGTGTGCCCCTGTGCATGTGTTTGTTTTTGTGCGACTGAGTGTGAGTTCCAGCTTGTGCGTGTGTCTCTGTTTGTGTCAGTGTGAGTGTGTGAGGGGAATGGGGAGAAATATGATGCCTCAAATGTGATGGTTTGTGACATTATGTGTGAGTGGGAGTGTTGGTGTGTGAGAGGGTGTTTGCGTGTGAGTCTGTGAGCGTGTGTTGGTGTGTGTGAGTGTGTGTGATGGTGAGTTTGCATGAGGGTCTGTTTGTGTCTGCATACGTGTAAGTGTGCTTTGGATATGTGTGAATGTTGTAGGTGTATGTCTGTGTGAGAGTGTGTGTTTGTGGATATGAGATTTTGTGGGACCCTGAGTGGGTGTGTGTGTGCAGGTGAGCAAGGTGCTGTGCGAGCGAGTGTCAGAGTGTGAAAGGGTTTCGTATGTGATTGTGTGAGATCGTATGAGGAGGTGTGTTTTAGTGTTATGTGTGTGTGTTTGTGAGAGATTAGCTGTGTAAGTTGGAGTGTTACTCAGCGTGTATGTGTGACTGTGTGTTTGGGTATGTAAGACAGCGTGTGAGTGTGTTTTAGTTTGTGAGTGTACATGTTAATGTGCGAGTGTGCATGAGATGTGCGACTGTGCGTGATTCTGCATTTGTATGTGACTCTTAGTGAGTGTGTGAACATTTGTGAGTGAATCTGTGTTTTGGGTGTGTGTGCAAGGGCATGTGAGTGTCAGAGTTCAGGAGTGCATATGTCTGTGTGTATATCAGTGCGTGTGAGTGTATGTGCGAGATGTAGGTGCATGAGTGTGAGTGTTTCTGTGTGTGTCTGTGTGTGTAATGGGGTGTGACTCTATGTGTTAGGGTCTCTGTGTGTGACTGTGTGTTTGAGTGTGAGTCAGTGTGTGTGAGTTTGTGTATGATTGTGTGAGTGTGAGTTGGAACATGTGTGAGGGACTTTTCATGAGTGTGTGTCAATATGCTTGTGTGAGAGTGTACATGTGTCTGGGAGTGAGTGTGTGTGAGAGGTGGTGTGAATTTGTTTGGGTGAGAGTGTAGATGTGTGAATGGGCAGGAGTGGGTGTTGTGAGTGTGTATACAAGACTGTTGCGAGACTGAGATTTTGTGTGTGTGTTTGTGTGTCTATTTGTGTTCATGCATGTGTGTGAGAGTGCGTGTTTGTGTGAAAGTGTGTGAACGTGCGGGTCTGGGCGTGTGCCTGTGTGAGTGTGTGAGGGGTATGTGTTGAAATATGATGCCACAAAGGTTCCTGAGAGGTCTGGAAGCGAAATTGTCCTTCTCTGTTGTAATGGAAAGCCATAGAACGTGGTGGGAGGCTACAGATAGAAGAGCAATGTTGTGGAATGGATTGTAATGCGGTGTATTGTGACGCAATAGATGGTTCCTGTGTGTTATGCAGAAGAATGGATCCATCTATGGTGGAATGACACGCAGTAGAACGTGTTGGATTGCTGCGGAATGGAGTGGAATGTTGTGAAGTGGAGTGGAATGGAGTGCACTGTGACCCAGGGGAGGGAAACTGAGTGGTTTGGACACGAAGGGAGCCTTCTTTCCTGGAATGGAATGCAATAAAAGGTGAAGGATTGTTGGGTACTGGAGTAGAATATTGTGGAGTGGAGTCGAATGGGGTGCCATTGGATGCAATAGACGGTTTCTCAGTGTGTTTGAAGCGAATGGATTTATGTGCACGTGAGTGTGCAGCTATGTGTGTTTGCGTGTCTATTTTTGATTCGGATTGAGTGTGTGCATTTGTCACCGTGTGTATTTTTTTTGAGAGAGGTTGCTGTGTGAGCGTGCAGGTGTGTGAGCGGCTGAGCGGGAGTGTCTTTATATGAGAGGATGTGAGCATGTTTACAAGAGGGTGATTATGTCAGTGTTCAAGTATGTGTGTGAGAGTGTGACAGCATTTGAAATTATGTGTGCGTGTGAGCTTGTTAATATGTGTGTCTCTGTGTGTAGTTTTGTATGTGTATGTGACATTATGTCTGTGAGTGCGTGAGTCTGTGAGTGTGTTGGTGTGAGTGATTGTGTGTGTGATATTGTGCACACGTCTGTGTCTGTGCGTTTGTCAGCATTCGTGTGTGTGTCTGTGTGTGACAGTTTGTGTGTCTGTGTTTATGGAGGTGTGTGCCTGTGTGAGTGGGTGTGATACTGAATATGAGATAGTGTGAGTTTCTTTGAGTGTGAGTGTGTAAGTGTGCAAGGTGCAGTGTCTCAGTGTGTGAGTGTGAAATAAGGTCTTATGTGATTGTGTTTTATTTATTGTGAGGAGAGTTTTACTCTTCAGGTGAGTGTGTAAATGTGAGAGACTATTTGTGTGAGTGAGAGTGTTAGTCTGCGTGTATGAGGGACAGTGTGTGTTTGTGTTTGAATGGGAGTCCATGTGAGTCTTAGATTTTATGTGTGCAGTTGTGGGAGTGTGTGCGAGAGGTGAGTGGGACTGAGTGGGTGCGACTGTGTATCTCTGGTAGAGTATGTGTATGTGTGACTGAATGTACCTGTTGGAGAGAGTGTGTGTGCACGTGTGTGTTAGTGTCTAAGAGTTGATATGCCTGTGTGTTTCAGTGAGGGTGAGTGTAAGTGTGTGTTAGTGTGTGCGTGAGTGTGAGTGTGTATGTGTGTTTGACTGAATGTTTTCGAAATTATTGGAGAGACTTTGAGTGTGTGTGAGTGTGTGACTTTGTGTGTGAATGCGTGTGTGAGGGTGCACACGTGTGAGGGAACTGGTGTGAGTGTGAAAGTGTGCATGTGTGAGTTTGCATATGTGTGTGTGATAGCGGGTGTCTGAGTATGAATGAGTGAGAGTGTATGTCCATGAATGGGATTGAGTGTGAGTGTGTATACAACACTGCAGCATGATTGCGTGTGAATGTGTTATTCTGTTTGTGAGTGATTCGGTGCTTTTCTGTCTGTGTGCCCCTGTGCATGTGTTTGTTTGTGTGCGACTGAGTGTGAGTTCCCGCTTGTGCGTGTGTCTCTGTGTTTGTGTCAGTGTGAGTGTGTGAGGGGAATGGGGAGAAATATGATGCCTCAAATGTGATGGTTTGTGACATTGTGTGTGAGTGGGAGTGTTGGTGTGTGAGAGGGTGTTTGCGTGTGAGTCTGTGAGCGTGTGTTGGTGTGTGTGAGTGTGTGTGATGGTGAGTTTGCATGAGGGTCCGTTTGTGTCTGCATACGTGTAAGTGTGCTTTGGATATGTGTGAATGTTGTAGGTGTATGTCTGTGTGAGAGTGTGTGTTTGTGGATATGAGATTTTGTGGGACCCTGAGTGGGTGTGTGTGTGCAGGTGAGCAAGGTGCTGTGCGAGCGAGTGTCAGAGTGTGAAAGGGTTTTGTATGTGATTGTGTGAGATCGTATGAGGAGGTGTGTTTTAGTGTTATGTGTGTGTGTTTGTGAGAGATTAGCTGTGTAAGTTGGAGTGTTACTCAGCGTGTATGTGTGACTGTGTGTTTGGGTATGTAAGACAGCGTGTGAGTGTGTTTTAGTTTGTGAGTGTACATGTTAATGTGCGAGTGTGCATGAGATGTGCGACTGTGCGTGATTCTGCATTTGTATGTGACTCTTAGTGAGTGTGTGAACATTTGTGAGTGAATCTGTGTTTTGGGTGTGTGTGCAAGGGCATGTGAGTGTCAGAGTTCAGGAGTGCATATGTCTGTGTGTATATCAGTGCGTGTGAGTGTATGTGCGAGATGTAGGTGCATGAGTGTGAGTGTTTCTGTGTGTGTCTGTGTGTGTAATGGGGTGTGACTCTATGTGTTAGGGTCTCTGTGAGTGACTGTGTGTTTGAGTGTGAGTCAGTGTGTGTGAGTTTGTGTATGATTGTGTGAGTGTGAGTTGGAACATGTGTGAGGGACTTTTCATGAGTGTGTGTCAATATGCTTGTGTGAGAGTGTACATGTGTCTGGGAGTGAGTGTGTGTGAGAGGTGGTGTGAATTTGTTTGGGTGAGAGTGTAGATGTGTGAATGGGCAGGAGTGGGTGTTGTGAGTGTGTATACAAGACTGTTGCGAGACTGAGATTTTGTGTGTGTGTTTGTGTGTCTATTTGTGTTCATGCATGTGTGTGAGAGTGCGTGTTTGTGTGAAAGTGTGTGAACGTGCGGGTCTGGGCGTGTGCCTGTGTGAGTGTGTGAGGGGTATGTGTTGAAATACGATGCCACAAAGGTTACTGAGAGGTCTGGAAGCGAAATTGGCCTTCTCTGTTGTAAAGGAATGCCTTAGAACGTGGTGGGAGGCTACAGATAGAAGAGCAATGTTGTGGAATGGATTGTAATGCGGTGTATTGTGACGCAATAGATGGTTCCTGTGTGTTATGCAGAAGAATGGATCCATCTATGGTGGAATGACACGCAGTAGAACGTGTTGGATTGCTGCGGAATGGAGTGGAATGTTGTGAAGTGGAGTGGAATGGAGTGCACTGTGACGCAGGGGAGGGAAACTGAGTGGTTTGGACACGAAGGGAGCCTTCTTTCCTGGAATGGAATGCAATAAAAGGTGAAGGATTGTTGGGTACTGGAGTAGAATATTGTGGAGTGGAGTCGAATGGGGTGCCATTGGATGCAATAGACGGTTTCTCAGTGTGTTTGAAGCGAATGGATTTATGTGCACGTGAGTGTGCAGCTATGTGTGTTTGCGTGTCTATTTTTGATTCGGATTGAGTGTGTGCATTTGTCACCGTGTGTATTTTTTTTGAGAGAGGTTGCTGTGTGAGCGTGCAGGTGTGTGAGCGGCTGAGCGGGAGTGTCGTTATATGAGAGGATGTGAGCATGTTTACAAGAGGGTGATTATGTCAGTGTTCAAGTATGTGTGTGAGAGTGTGACAGCATTTGAAATTATGTGTGCGTGTGAGCTTGTTAATATGTGTGTCTCTGTGTGTAGTTTTGTATGTGTATGTGACATTATGTCTGTGAGTGCGTGAGTCTGTGAGTGTGTTGGTGTGAGTGATTGTGTGTGTGATATTGTGCGCACGTCTGTGTCTGTGCGTTTGTCAGCATTCGTGTGTGTGTCTGTGTGTGACAGTTTGTGTGTCTGTGTTTATGGAGGTGTGTGCCTGTGTGAGTGGGTGTGATACTGAATATGAGATAGTGTGAGTTTCTTTGAGTGTGAGTGTGTAAGTGTGCAAGGTGCAGTGTCTGAGTGTGTAATAAGGTCTTATGTGATTGTGTTTTATTTATTGTGAGGAGAGTTTTACTCTTCAGGTGAGTGTGTAAATGTGAGAGACTATTTGTGTGAATGAGAGTGTTAGTCTGCGTGTATGAGGGACAGTGTGTGTTTGTGTTTGAATGGGAGTCCATGTGAGTCTTAGATTTTATGTGTGCAGTTGTGGGAGTGTGTGCGAGAGGTGAGTGGGACTGAGTGGGTGCGACTGTGTATCTCTGGTAGAGTATGTGTATGTGTGACTGAATGTACCTGTTGGAGAGAGTGTGTGTGCACGTGTGTGTTAGTGTATAAGAGTTGATATGCCTGTGTGTTTCAGTGAGGGTGAGTGTAAGTGTGTGTTAGTGTGTGCGTGAGTGTGAGTGTGTATGTGTGTTTGACTGAATGTTTTCGAAATTATTGGAGAGACTTTGAGTGTGTGTGAGTGTGTGACTTTGTGTGTGAATGCGTGTGTGAGGGTGCACACGTGTGAGGGAACTGGTGTGAGTGTGAAAGTGTGCATGTGTGAGTTTGCATATGTGTGTGTGATAGCGGGTGTCTGAGTATGAATGAGTGAGAGTGTATGTCCATGAATGGGATTGAGTGTGAGTGTGTATACAACACTGCAGCATGATTGCGTGTGAATGTGTTATTCTGTTTGTGAGTGATTCGGTGCTTTTCTGTCTGTGTGCCCCTGTGCATGTGTTTGTTTGTGTGCGACTGAGTGTGAGTTCCCGCTTGTGCGTGTGTCTCTGTTTGTGTCAGTGTGAGTGTGTGAGGGGAATGGGGAGAAATATGATGCCTCATATGTGATGGTTTGTGACATTGTGTGTGAGTGGGAGTGTTGGTGTGTGAGAGGGTGTTTGCGTGTGAGTCTGTGAGCGTGTGTTGTTGTGTGTGAGTGTGTGTGATGGTGAGTTTGCATGAGGGTCCGTTTGTGTCTGCATACGTGTAAGTGTGCTTTGGATATGTGTGAATGTTGTAGGTGTATGTCTGTGTGAGAGTGTGTGTTTGTGGATATGAGATTTTGTGGGACCCTGAGTGGGTGTGTGTGTGCAGGTGAGCAAGGTGCTGTGCGAGCGAGTGTCAGAGTGTGAAAGGGTTTCGTATGTGATTGTGTGAGATCGTATGAGGAGGTGTGTTTTAGTGTTATGTGTGTGTGTTTGTGAGAGATTAGCTGTGTAAGTTGGAGTGTTACTCAGCGTGTATGTGTGACTGTGTGTTTGGGTATGTAAGACAGCGTGTGAGTGTGTTTTAGTTTGTGAGTGTACATGTTAATGTGCGAGTGTGCATGAGATGTGCGACTGTGCGTGATTCTGCATTTGTATGTGACTCTTAGTGAGTGTGTGAACATTTGTGAGTGAATCTGTGTTTTGGGTGTGTGTGCAAGGGCATGTGAGTGTCAGAGTTCAGGAGTGCATATGTCTGTGTGTATATCAGTGCGTGTGAGTGTATGTGCGAGATGTAGGTGCATGAGTGTGAGTGTTTCTGTGTGTGTCTGTGTGTGTAATGGGGTGTGACTCTATGTGTTAGGGTCTCTGTGAGTGACTGTGTGTTTGAGTGTGAGTCAGTGTGTGTGAGTTTGTGTATGATTGTGTGAGTGTGAGTTGGAACATGTGTGAGGGACTTTTCATGAGTGTGTGTCAATATGCTTGTGTGAGAGTGTACATGTGTCTGGGAGTGAGTGTGTGTGAGAGGTGGTGTGAATTTGTTTGGGTGAGAGTGTAGATGTGTGAATGGGCAGGAGTGGGTGTTGTGAGTGTGTATACAAGACTGTTGCGAGACTGAGATTTTGTGTGTGTGTTTGTGTGTCTATTTGTGTTCATGCATGTGTGTGAGAGTGCGTGTTTGTGTGAAAGTGTGTGAACGTGCGGGTCTGGGCGTGTGCCTGTGTGAGTGTGTGAGGGGTATGTGTTGAAATACGATGCCACAAAGGTTACTGAGAGGTCTGGAAGCGAAATTGGCCTTCTCTGTTGTAAAGGAATGCCTTAGAACGTGGTGGGAGGCTACAGATAGAAGAGCAATGTTGTGGAATGGATTGTAATGCGGTGTATTGTGACGCAATAGATGGTTCCTGTGTGTTATGCAGAAGAATGGATCCATCTATGGTGGAATGACACGCAGTAGAACGTGTTGGATTGCTGCGGAATGGAGTGGAATGTTGTGAAGTGGAGTGGAATGGAGTGCACTGTGACGCAGGGGAGGGAAACTGAGTGGTTTGGACACGAAGGGAGCCTTCTTTCCTGGAATGGAATGCAATAAAAGGTGAAGGATTGTTGGGTACTGGAGTAGAATATTGTGGAGTGGAGTCGAATGGGGTGCCATTGGATGCAATAGACGGTTTCTCAGTGTGTTTGAAGCGAATGGATTTATGTGCACGTGAGTGTGCAGCTATGTGTGTTTGCGTGTCTATTTTTGATTCGGATTGAGTGTGTGCATTTGTCACCGTGTGTATTTTTTTTGAGAGAGGTTGCTGTGTGAGCGTGCAGGTGTGTGAGCGGCTGAGCGGGAGTGTCGTTATATGAGAGGATGTGAGCATGTTTACAAGAGGGTGATTATGTCAGTGTTCAAGTATGTGTGTGAGAGTGTGACAGCATTTGAAATTATGTGTGCGTGTGAGCTTGTTAATATGTGTGTCTCTGTGTGTAGTTTTGTATGTGTATGTGACATTATGTCTGTGAGTGCGTGAGTCTGTGAGTGTGTTGGTGTGAGTGATTGTGTGTGTGATATTGTGCGCACGTCTGTGTCTGTGCGTTTGTCAGCATTCGTGTGTGTGTCTGTGTGTGACAGTTTGTGTGTCTGTGTTTATGGAGGTGTGTGCCTGTGTGAGTGGGTGTGATACTGAATATGAGATAGTGTGAGTTTCTTTGAGTGTGAGTGTGTAAGTGTGCAAGGTGCAGTGTCTGAGTGTGTAATAAGGTCTTATGTGATTGTGTTTTATTTATTGTGAGGAGAGTTTTACTCTTCAGGTGAGTGTGTAAATGTGAGAGACTATTTGTGTGAATGAGAGTGTTAGTCTGCGTGTATGAGGGACAGTGTGTGTTTGTGTTTGAATGGGAGTCCATGTGAGTCTTAGATTTTATGTGTGCAGTTGTGGGAGTGTGTGCGAGAGGTGAGTGGGACTGAGTGGGTGCGACTGTGTATCTCTGGTAGAGTATGTGTATGTGTGACTGAATGTACCTGTTGGAGAGAGTGTGTGTGCACGTGTGTGTTAGTGTATAAGAGTTGATATGCCTGTGTGTTTCAGTGAGGGTGAGTGTAAGTGTGTGTTAGTGTGTGCGTGAGTGTGAGTGTGTATGTGTGTTTGACTGAATGTTTTCGAAATTATTGGAGAGACTTTGAGTGTGTGTGAGTGTGTGACTTTGTGTGTGAATGCGTGTGTGAGGGTGCACACGTGTGAGGGAACTGGTGTGAGTGTGAAAGTGTGCATGTGTGAGTTTGCATATGTGTGTGTGATAGCGGGTGTCTGAGTATGAATGAGTGAGAGTGTATGTCCATGAATGGGATTGAGTGTGAGTGTGTATACAACACTGCAGCATGATTGCGTGTGAATGTGTTATTCTGTTTGTGAGTGATTCGGTGCTTTTCTGTCTGTGTGCCCCTGTGCATGTGTTTGTTTGTGTGCGACTGAGTGTGAGTTCCCGCTTGTGCGTGTGTCTCTGTTTGTGTCAGTGTGAGTGTGTGAGGGGAATGGGGAGAAATATGATGCCTCATATGTGATGGTTTGTGACATTGTGTGTGAGTGGGAGTGTTGGTGTGTGAGAGGGTGTTTGCGTGTGAGTCTGTGAGCGTGTGTTGTTGTGTGTGAGTGTGTGTGATGGTGAGTTTGCATGAGGGTCCGTTTGTGTCTGCATACGTGTAAGTGTGCTTTGGATATGTGTGAATGTTGTAGGTGTATGTCTGTGTGAGAGTGTGTGTTTGTGGATATGAGATTTTGTGGGACCCTGAGTGGGTGTGTGTGTGCAGGTGAGCAAGGTGCTGTGCGAGCGAGTGTCAGAGTGTGAAAGGGTTTCGTATGTGATTGTGTGAGATCGTATGAGGAGGTGTGTTTTAGTGTTATGTGTGTGTGTTTGTGAGAGATTAGCTGTGTAAGTTGGAGTGTTACTCAGCGTGTATGTGTGACTGTGTGTTTGGGTATGTAAGACAGCGTGTGAGTGTGTTTTAGTTTGTGAGTGTACATGTTAATGTGCGAGTGTGCATGAGATGTGCGACTGTGCGTGATTCTGCATTTGTATGTGACTCTTAGTGAGTGTGTGAACATTTGTGAGTGAATCTGTGTTTTGGGTGTGTGTGCAAGGGCATGTGAGTGTCAGAGTTCAGGAGTGCATATGTCTGTGTGTATATCAGTGCGTGTGAGTGTATGTGCGAGATGTAGGTGCATGAGTGTGGGTGTTTCTGTGTGTGTCTGTGTGTGTAATGGGGTGTGACTCTATGTGTTAGGGTCTCTGTGTGTGACTGTGTGTTTGAGTGTGAGTCAGTGTGTGTGAGTTTGTGTATGATTGTGTGAGTGTGAGTTGGAACATGTGTGAGGGACTTTTCATGAGTGTGTGTCAATATGCTTGTGTGAGAGTGTACATGTGTCTGGGAGTGAGTGTGTGTGAGAGGTGGTGTGAATTTGTTTGGGTGAGAGTGTAGATGTGTGAATGGGCAGGAGTGGGTGTTGTGAGTGTGTATACAAGACTGTTGCGAGACTGAGATTTTGTGTGTGTGTTTGTGTGTCTATTTGTGTTCATGCATGTGTGTGAGAGTGCGTGTTTGTGTGAAAGTGTGTGAACGTGCGGGTCTGGGCGTGTGCCTGTGTGAGTGTGTGAGGGGTATGTGTTGAAATATGATGCCACAAAGGTTCCTGAGAGGTCTGGAAGCGAAATTGTCCTTCTCTGTTGTAATGGAAAGCCATAGAACGTGGTGGGAGGCTACAGATAGAAGAGCAATGTTGTGGAATGGATTGTAATGCGGTGTATTGTGACGCAATAGATGGTTCCTGTGTGTTATGCAGAAGAATGGATCCATCTATGGTGGAATGACACGCAGTAGAACGTGTTGGATTGCTGCGGAATGGAGTGGAATGTTGTGAAGTGGAGTGGAATGGAGTGCACTGTGACCCAGGGGAGGGAAACTGAGTGGTTTGGACACGAAGGGAGCCTTCTTTCCTGGAATGGAATGCAATAAAAGGTGAAGGATTGTTGGGTACTGGAGTAGAATATTGTGGAGTGGAGTCGAATGGGGTGCCATTGGATGCAATAGACGGTTTCTCAGTGTGTTTGAAGCGAATGGATTTATGTGCACGTGAGTGTGCAGCTATGTGTGTTTGCATGTCTATTTTTGATTCGGATTGAGTGTGTGCATTTGTCACCGTGTGTATTTTTTTTGAGAGAGGTTGCTGAGTGAGCGTGCAGGTGTGTGAGCGGCTGAGCGGGAGTGTCTTTATATGAGAGGATGTGAGCATGTTTACAAGAGGGTGATTATGTCAGTGTTCAAGTATGTGTGTGAGAGTGTGACAGCATTTGAAATTATGTGTGCGTGTGAGCTTGTTAATATGTGTGTCTCTGTGTGTAGTTTTGTATGTGTATGTGACATTATGTCTGTGAGTGCGTGAGTCTGTGAGTGTGTTGGTGTGAGTGATTGTGTGTGTGATATTGTGCGCACGTCTGTGTCTGTGCGTTTGTCAGCATTCGTGTGTGTGTCTGTGTGTGACAGTTTGTGTGTCTGTGTTTATGGAGGTGTGTGCCTGTGTGAGTGGGTGTGATACTGAATATGAGATAGTGTGAGTTTCTTTGAGTGTGAGTGTGTAAGTGTGCAAGGTGCAGTGTCTCAGTGTGTGAGTGTGAAATAAGGTCTTATGTGATTGTGTTTTATTTATTGTGAGGAGAGTTTTACTCTTCAGGTGAGTGTGTAAATGTGAGAGACTATTTGTGTGAGTGAGAGTGTTAGTCTGCGTGTATGAGGGACAGTGTGTGTTTGTGTTTGAATGGGAGTCCATGTGAGTCTTAGATTTTATGTGTGCAGTTGTGGGAGTGTGTGCGAGAGGTGAGTGGGACTGAGTGGGTGCGACTGTGTATCTCTGGTAGAGTATGTGTATGTGTGACTGAATGTACCTGTTGGAGAGAGTGTGTGTGCACGTGTGTGTTAGTGTATAAGAGTTGATATGCCTGTGTGTTTCAGTGAGGGTGAGTGTAAGTGTGTGTTAGTGTGTGCGTGAGTGTGAGTGTGTATGTGTGTTTGACTGAATGTTTTCGAAATTATTGGAGAGACTTTGAGTGTGTGTGAGTGTGTGACTTTGTGTGTGAATGCGTGTGTGAGGGTGCACACGTGTGAGGGAACTGGTGTGAGTGTGAAAGTGTGCATGTGTGAGTTTGCATATGTGTGTGTGATAGCGGGTGTCTGAGTATGAATGAGTGAGAGTGTATGTCCATGAATGGGATTGAGTGTGAGTGTGTATACAACACTGCAGCATGATTGCGTGTGAATGTGTTATTCTGTTTGTGAGTGATTCGGTGCTTTTCTGTCTGTGTGCCCCTGTGCATGTGTTTGTTTGTGTGCGACTGAGTGTGAGTTCCCGCTTGTGCGTGTGTCTCTGTGTTTGTGTCAGTGTGAGTGTGTGAGGGGAATGGGGAGAAATATGATGCCTCAAATGTGATGGTTTGTGACATTGTGTGTGAGTGGGAGTGTTGGTGTGTGAGAGGGTGTTTGCGTGTGAGTCTGTGAGCGTGTGTTGGTGTGTGTGAGTGTGTGTGATGGTGAGTTTGCATGAGGGTCCGTTTGTGTCTGCATACGTGTAAGTGTGCTTTGGATATGTGTGAATGTTGTAGGTGTATGTCTGTGTGAGAGTGTGTGTTTGTGGATATGAGATTTTGTGGGACCCTGAGTGGGTGTGTGTGTGCAGGTGAGCAAGGTGCTGTGCGAGCGAGTGTCAGAGTGTGAAAGGGTTTTGTATGTGATTGTGTGAGATCGTATGAGGAGGTGTGTTTTAGTGTTATGTGTGTGTGTTTGTGAGAGATTAGCTGTGTAAGTTGGAGTGTTACTCAGCGTGTATGTGTGACTGTGTGTTTGGGTATGTAAGACAGCGTGTGAGTGTGTTTTAGTTTGTGAGTGTACATGTTAATGTGCGAGTGTGCATGAGATGTGCGACTGTGCGTGATTCTGCATTTGTATGTGACTCTTAGTGAGTGTGTGAACATTTGTGAGTGAATCTGTGTTTTGGGTGTGTGTGCAAGGGCATGTGAGTGTCAGAGTTCAGGAGTGCATATGTCTGTGTGTATATCAGTGCGTGTGAGTGTATGTGCGAGATGTAGGTGCATGAGTGTGAGTGTTTCTGTGTGTGTCTGTGTGTGTAATGGGGTGTGACTCTATGTGTTAGGGTCTCTGTGAGTGACTGTGTGTTTGAGTGTGAGTCAGTGTGTGTGAGTTTGTGTATGATTGTGTGAGTGTGAGTTGGAACATGTGTGAGGGACTTTTCATGAGTGTGTGTCAATATGCTTGTGTGAGAGTGTACATGTGTCTGGGAGTGAGTGTGTGTGAGAGGTGGTGTGAATTTGTTTGGGTGAGAGTGTAGATGTGTGAATGGGCAGGAGTGGGTGTTGTGAGTGTGTATACAAGACTGTTGCGAGACTGAGATTTTGTGTGTGTGTTTGTGTGTCTATTTGTGTTCATGCATGTGTGTGAGAGTGCGTGTTTGTGTGAAAGTGTGTGAACGTGCGGGTCTGGGCGTGTGCCTGTGTGAGTGTGTGAGGGGTATGTGTTGAAATACGATGCCACAAAGGTTACTGAGAGGTCTGGAAGCGAAATTGGCCTTCTCTGTTGTAAAGGAATGCCTTAGAACGTGGTGGGAGGCTACAGATAGAAGAGCAATGTTGTGGAATGGATTGTAATGCGGTGTATTGTGACGCAATAGATGGTTCCTGTGTGTTATGCAGAAGAATGGATCCATCTATGGTGGAATGACACGCAGTAGAACGTGTTGGATTGCTGCGGAATGGAGTGGAATGTTGTGAAGTGGAGTGGAATGGAGTGCACTGTGACGCAGGGGAGGGAAACTGAGTGGTTTGGACACGAAGGGAGCCTTCTTTCCTGGAATGGAATGCAATAAAAGGTGAATGATTGTTGGGTACTGGAGTAGAATATTGTGGAGTGGAGTCGAATGGGGTGCCATTGGATGCAATAGACGGTTTCTCAGTGTGTTTGAAGCGAATGGATTTATGTGCACGTGAGTGTGCAGCTATGTGTGTTTGCGTGTCTATTTTTGATTCGGATTGAGTGTGTGCATTTGTCACCGTGTGTATTTTTTTTGAGAGAGGTTGCTGTGTGAGCGTGCAGGTGTGTGAGCGGCTGAGCGGGAGTGTCGTTATATGAGAGGATGTGAGCATGTTTACAAGAGGGTGATTATGTCAGTGTTCAAGTATGTGTGTGAGAGTGTGACAGCATTTGAAATTATGTGTGCGTGTGAGCTTGTTAATATGTGTGTCTCTGTGTGTAGTTTTGTATGTGTATGTGACATTATGTCTGTGAGTGCGTGAGTCTGTGAGTGTGTTGGTGTGAGTGATTGTGTGTGTGATATTGTGCGCACGTCTGTGTCTGTGCGTTTGTCAGCATTCGTGTGTGTGTCTGTGTGTGACAGTTTGTGTGTCTGTGTTTATGGAGGTGTGTGCCTGTGTGAGTGGGTGTGATACTGAATATGAGATAGTGTGAGTTTCTTTGAGTGTGAGTGTGTAAGTGTGCAAGGTGCAGTGTCTGAGTGTGTAATAAGGTCTTATGTGATTGTGTTTTATTTATTGTGAGGAGAGTTTTACTCTTCAGGTGAGTGTGTAAATGTGAGAGACTATTTGTGTGAGTGAGAGTGTTAGTCTGCGTGTATGAGGGACAGTGTGTGTTTGTGTTTGAATGGGAGTCCATGTGAGTCTTAGATTTTATGTGTGCAGTTGTGGGAGTGTGTGCGAGAGGTGAGTGGGACTGAGTGGGTGCGACTGTGTATCTCTGGTAGAGTATGTGTATGTGTGACTGAATGTACCTGTTGGAGAGAGTGTGTGTGCACGTGTGTGTTAGTGTATAAGAGTTGATATGCCTGTGTGTTTCAGTGAGGGTGAGTGTAAGTGTGTGTTAGTGTGTGCGTGAGTGTGAGTGTGTATGTGTGTTTGACTGAATGTTTTCGAAATTATTGGAGAGACTTTGAGTGTGTGTGAGTGTGTGACTTTGTGTGTGAATGCGTGTGTGAGGGTGCACACGTGTGAGGGAACTGGTGTGAGTGTGAAAGTGTGCATGTGTGAGTTTGCATATGTGTGTGTGATAGCGGGTGTCTGAGTATGAATGAGTGAGAGTGTATGTCCATGAATGGGATTGAGTGTGAGTGTGTATACAACACTGCAGCATGATTGCGTGTGAATGTGTTATTCTGTTTGTGAGTGATTCGGTGCTTTTCTGTCTGTGTGCCCCTGTGCATGTGTTTGTTTGTGTGCGACTGAGTGTGAGTTCCCGCTTGTGCGTGTGTCTCTGTGTTTGTGTCAGTGTGAGTGTGTGAGGGGAATGGGGAGAAATATGATGCCTCATATGTGATGGTTTGTGACATTGTGTGTGAGTGGGAGTGTTGGTGTGTGAGAGGGTGTTTGCGTGTGAGTCTGTGAGCGTGTGTTGTTGTGTGTGAGTGTGTGTGATGGTGAGTTTGCATGAGGGTCCGTTTGTGTCTGCATACGTGTAAGTGTGCTTTGGATATGTGTGAATGTTGTAGGTGTATGTCTGTGTGAGAGTGTGTGTTTGTGGATATGAGATTTTGTGGGACCCTGAGTGGGTGTGTGTGTGCAGGTGAGCAAGGTGCTGTGCGAGCGAGTGTCAGAGTGTGAAAGGGTTTCGTATGTGATTGTGTGAGATCGTATGAGGAGGTGTGTTTTAGTGTTATGTGTGTGTGTTTGTGAGAGATTAGCTGTGTAAGTTGGAGTGTTACTCAGCGTGTATGTGTGACTGTGTGTTTGGGTATGTAAGACAGCGTGTGAGTGTGTTTTAGTTTGTGAGTGTACATGTTAATGTGCGAGTGTGCATGAGATGTGCGACTGTGCGTGATTCTGCATTTGTATGTGACTCTTAGTGAGTGTGTGAACATTTGTGAGTGAATCTGTGTTTTGGGTGTGTGTGCAAGGGCATGTGAGTGTCAGAGTTCAGGAGTGCATATGTCTGTGTGTATATCAGTGCGTGTGAGTGTATGTGCGAGATGTAGGTGCATGAGTGTGGGTGTTTCTGTGTGTGTCTGTGTGTGTAATGGGGTGTGACTCTATGTGTTAGGGTCTCTGTGTGTGACTGTGTGTTTGAGTGTGAGTCAGTGTGTGTGAGTTTGTGTATGATTGTGTGAGTGTGAGTTGGAACATGTGTGAGGGACTTTTCATGAGTGTGTGTCAATATGCTTGTGTGAGAGTGTACATGTGTCTGGGAGTGAGTGTGTGTGAGAGGTGGTGTGAATTTGTTTGGGTGAGAGTGTAGATGTGTGAATGGGCAGGAGTGGGTGTTGTGAGTGTGTATACAAGACTGTTGCGAGACTGAGATTTTGTGTGTGTGTTTGTGTGTCTATTTGTGTTCATGCATGTGTGTGAGAGTGCGTGTTTGTGTGAAAGTGTGTGAACGTGCGGGTCTGGGCGTGTGCCTGTGTGAGTGTGTGAGGGGTATGTGTTGAAATATGATGCCACAAAGGTTCCTGAGAGGTCTGGAAGCGAAATTGTCCTTCTCTGTTGTAATGGAAAGCCATAGAACGTGGTGGGAGGCTACAGATAGAAGAGCAATGTTGTGGAATGGATTGTAATGCGGTGTATTGTGACGCAATAGATGGTTCCTGTGTGTTATGCAGAAGAATGGATCCATCTATGGTGGAATGACACGCAGTAGAACGTGTTGGATTGCTGCGGAATGGAGTGGAATGTTGTGAAGTGGAGTGGAATGGAGTGCACTGTGACGCAGGGGAGGGAAACTGAGTGGTTTGGACACGAAGGGAGCCTTCGTTCCTGGAATGGAATGCAATAAAAGGTGAAGGATTGTTGGGTACTGGAGTAGAATATTGTGGAGTGGAGTCGAATGGGGTGCCATTGGATGCAATAGACGGTTTCTCAGTGTGTTTGAAGCGAATGGATTTATGTGCACGTGAGTGTGCAGCTATGTGTGTTTGCGTGTCTATTTTTGATTCAGATTGAGTGTGTGCATTTGTCACCGTGTGTATTTTTTTTGAGAGAGGTTGCTGTGTGAGCGTGCAGGTGTGTGAGCGGCTGAGCGGGAGTGTCTTTATATGAGAGGGTGTGAGCATGTTTACAAGAGGGTGATTATGTCAGTGTTCAAATATGTGTGTGAGAGTGTGACAGCATTTGAAATTATGTGTGCGTGTGAGCTTGTTAATATGTGTGTCTCTGTGTGTACTTTTGTATGTGTATGTGACATTATGTCTGTGAGTGCGTGAGTCTGTGAGTGTGTTGTTGTGAGTGATTGTGTGTGTGATATTGTGCGCACGTCTGTGTCTGTGCGTTTGTCAGCATTCGTGTGTGTGTATGTGTGTGACAGTTGGTGTGTCTGTGTTTATGGAGGTGTGTGTCTGTGTGAGTGGGTGTGATACTGAATATGAGATAGTGTGAGTTTCTTTGAGTGTGAGTGTGTAAGTGTGCAAGGTGCAGTGTCTCAGTGTGTGAGTGTGAAATAAGGTCTTATGTGATTGTGTTTTATTTATTGTGAGGAGAGTTTTACTCTTCAGGTGAGTGTGTAAATGTGAGAGACTATTTGTGTGAGTGAGAGTGTTAGTCTGCGTGTATGAGGGACAGTGTGTGTTTGTGTTTGAATGGGAGTCCATGTGAGTCTTAGATTTTATGTGTGCAGTTGTGGGAGTGTGTGCGAGAGGTGAGTGGGACTGAGTGGGTGCGACTGTGTATCTCTGGTAGAGTATGTGTATGTGTGACTGAATGTACCTGTTGGAGAGAGTGTGTGTGCACGTGTGTGTTAGTGTATAAGAGTTGATATGCCTGTGTGTTTCAGTGAGGGTGAGTGTAAGTGTGTGTTAGTGTGTGCGTGAGTGTGAGTGTGTATGTGTGTTTGACTGAATGTTTTCGAAATTATTGGAGAGACTTTGAGTGTGTGTGAGTGTGTGACTTTGTGTGTGAATGCGTGTGTGAGGGTGCACACGTGTGAGGGAACTGGTGTGAGTGTGAAAGTGTGCATGTGTGAGTTTGCATATGTGTGTGTGATAGCGGGTGTCTGAGTATGAATGAGTGAGAGTGTATGTCCATGAATGGGATTGAGTGTGAGTGTGTATACAACACTGCAGCATGATTGCGTGTGAATGTGTTATTCTGTTTGTGAGTGATTCGGTGCTTTTCTGTCTGTGTGCCCCTGTGCATGTGTTTGTTTGTGTGCGACTGAGTGTGAGTTCCCGCTTGTGCGTGTGTCTCTGTGTTTGTGTCAGTGTGAGTGTGTGAGGGGAATGGGGAGAAATATGATGCCTCAAATGTGATGGTTTGTGACATTGTGTGTGAGTGGGAGTGTTGGTGTGTGAGAGGGTGTTTGCGTGTGAGTCTGTGAGCGTGTGTTGGTGTGTGTGAGTGTGTGTGATGGTGAGTTTGCATGAGGGTCCGTTTGTGTCTGCATACGTGTAAGTGTGCTTTGGATATGTGTGAATGTTGTAGGTGTATGTCTGTGTGAGAGTGTGTGTTTGTGGATATGAGATTTTGTGGGACCCTGAGTGGGTGTGTGTGTGCAGGTGAGCAAGGTGCTGTGCGAGCGAGTGTCAGAGTGTGAAAGGGTTTCGTATGTGATTGTGTGAGATCGTATGAGGAGGTGTGTTTTAGTGTTATGTGTGTGTGTTTGTGAGAGATTAGCTGTGTAAGTTGGAGTGTTACTCAGCGTGTATGTGTGACTGTGTGTTTGGGTATGTAAGACAGCGTGTGAGTGTGTTTTAGTTTGTGAGTGTACATGTTAATGTGCGAGTGTGCATGAGATGTGCGACTGTGCGTGATTCTGCATTTGTATGTGACTCTTAGTGAGTGTGTGAACATTTGTGAGTGAATCTGTGTTTTGGGTGTGTGTGCAAGGGCATGTGAGTGTCAGAGTTCAGGAGTGCATATGTCTGTGTGTATATCAGTGCGTGTGAGTGTATGTGCGAGATGTAGGTGCATGAGTGTGAGTGTTTCTGTGTGTGTCTGTGTGTGTAATGGGGTGTGACTCTATGTGTTAGGGTCTCTGTGAGTGACTGTGTGTTTGAGTGTGAGTCAGTGTGTGTGAGTTTGTGTATGATTGTGTGAGTGTGAGTTGGAACATGTGTGAGGGACTTTTCATGAGTGTGTGTCAATATGCTTGTGTGAGAGTGTACATGTGTCTGGGAGTGAGTGTGTGTGAGAGGTGGTGTGAATTTGTTTGGGTGAGAGTGTAGATGTGTGAATGGGCAGGAGTGGGTGTTGTGAGTGTGTATACAAGACTGTTGCGAGACTGAGATTTTGTGTGTGTGTTTGTGTGTCTATTTGTGTTCATGCATGTGTGTGAGAGTGCGTGTTTGTGTGAAAGTGTGTGAACGTGCGGGTCTGGGCGTGTGCCTGTGTGAGTGTGTGAGGGGTATGTGTTGAAATACGATGCCACAAAGGTTACTGAGAGGTCTGGAAGCGAAATTGGCCTTCTCTGTTGTAAAGGAATGCCTTAGAACGTGGTGGGAGGCTACAGATAGAAGAGCAATGTTGTGGAATGGATTGTAATGCGGTGTATTGTGACGCAATAGATGGTTCCTGTGTGTTATGCAGAAGAATGGATCCATCTATGGTGGAATGACACGCAGTAGAACGTGTTGGATTGCTGCGGAATGGAGTGGAATGTTGTGAAGTGGAGTGGAATGGAGTGCACTGTGACGCAGGGGAGGGAAACTGAGTGGTTTGGACACGAAGGGAGCCTTCTTTCCTGGAATGGAATGCAATAAAAGGTGAAGGATTGTTGGGTACTGGAGTAGAATATTGTGGAGTGGAGTCGAATGGGGTGCCATTGGATGCAATAGACGGTTTCTCAGTGTGTTTGAAGCGAATGGATTTATGTGCACGTGAGTGTGCAGCTATGTGTGTTTGCGTGTCTATTTTTGATTCGGATTGAGTGTGTGCATTTGTCACCGTGTGTATTTTTTTTGAGAGAGGTTGCTGTGTGAGCGTGCAGGTGTGTGAGCGGCTGAGCGGGAGTGTCGTTATATGAGAGGATGTGAGCATGTTTACAAGAGGGTGATTATGTCAGTGTTCAAGTATGTGTGTGAGAGTGTGACAGCATTTGAAATTATGTGTGCGTGTGAGCTTGTTAATATGTGTGTCTCTGTGTGTAGTTTTGTATGTGTATGTGACATTATGTCTGTGAGTGCGTGAGTCTGTGAGTGTGTTGGTGTGAGTGATTGTGTGTGTGATATTGTGCGCACGTCTGTGTCTGTGCGTTTGTCAGCATTCGTGTGTGTGTCTGTGTGTGACAGTTTGTGTGTCTGTGTTTATGGAGGTGTGTGCCTGTGTGAGTGGGTGTGATACTGAATATGAGATAGTGTGAGTTTCTTTGAGTGTGAGTGTGTAAGTGTGCAAGGTGCAGTGTCTGAGTGTGTAATAAGGTCTTATGTGATTGTGTTTTATTTATTGTGAGGAGAGTTTTACTCTTCAGGTGAGTGTGTAAATGTGAGAGACTATTTGTGTGAGTGAGAGTGTTAGTCTGCGTGTATGAGGGACAGTGTGTGTTTGTGTTTGAATGGGAGTCCATGTGAGTCTTAGATTTTATGTGTGCAGTTGTGGGAGTGTGTGCGAGAGGTGAGTGGGACTGAGTGGGTGCGACTGTGTATCTCTGGTAGAGTATGTGTATGTGTGACTGAATGTACCTGTTGGAGAGAGTGTGTGTGCACGTGTGTGTTAGTGTATAAGAGTTGATATGCCTGTGTGTTTCAGTGAGGGTGAGTGTAAGTGTGTGTTAGTGTGTGCGTGAGTGTGAGTGTGTATGTGTGTTTGACTGAATGTTTTCGAAATTATTGGAGAGACTTTGAGTGTGTGTGAGTGTGTGACTTTGTGTGTGAATGCGTGTGTGAGGGTGCACACGTGTGAGGGAACTGGTGTGAGTGTGAAAGTGTGCATGTGTGAGTTTGCATATGTGTGTGTGATAGCGGGTGTCTGAGTATGAATGAGTGAGAGTGTATGTCCATGAATGGGATTGAGTGTGAGTGTGTATACAACACTGCAGCATGATTGCGTGTGAATGTGTTATTCTGTTTGTGAGTGATTCGGTGCTTTTCTGTCTGTGTGCCCCTGTGCATGTGTTTGTTTGTGTGCGACTGAGTGTGAGTTCCCGCTTGTGCGTGTGTCTCTGTTTGTGTCAGTGTGAGTGTGTGAGGGGAATGGGGAGAAATATGATGCCTCATATGTGATGGTTTGTGACATTGTGTGTGAGTGGGAGTGTTGGTGTGTGAGAGGGTGTTTGCGTGTGAGTCTGTGAGCGTGTGTTGTTG
Organism: Manis pentadactyla; assembly: GCF_030020395.1. Taxonomy (NCBI): domain Eukaryota; kingdom Metazoa; phylum Chordata; class Mammalia; order Pholidota; family Manidae; genus Manis; species Manis pentadactyla. The sequence continues at coordinate 31,384 of NW_026644607.1, read as the reverse complement.
TGTGTGAGTGTGTGTGATGGTGAGTTTGCATGAGGGTCCGTTTGTGTCTGCATACGTGTAAGTGTGCTTTGGATATGTGTGAATGTTGTAGGTGTATGTCTGTGTGAGAGTGTGTGTTTGTGGATATGAGATTTTGTGGGACCCTGAGTGGGTGTGTGTGTGCAGGTGAGCAAGGTGCTGTGCGAGCGAGTGTCAGAGTGTGAAAGGGTTTCGTATGTGATTGTGTGAGATCGTATGAGGAGGTGTGTTTTAGTGTTATGTGTGTGTGTTTGTGAGAGATTAGCTGTGTAAGTTGGAGTGTTACTCAGCGTGTATGTGTGACTGTGTGTTTGGGTATGTAAGACAGCGTGTGAGTGTGTTTTAGTTTGTGAGTGTACATGTTAATGTGCGAGTGTGCATGAGATGTGCGACTGTGCGTGATTCTGCATTTGTATGTGACTCTTAGTGAGTGTGTGAACATTTGTGAGTGAATCTGTGTTTTGGGTGTGTGTGCAAGGGCATGTGAGTGTCAGAGTTCAGGAGTGCATATGTCTGTGTGTATATCAGTGCGTGTGAGTGTATGTGCGAGATGTAGGTGCATGAGTGTGGGTGTTTCTGTGTGTGTCTGTGTGTGTAATGGGGTGTGACTCTATGTGTTAGGGTCTCTGTGTGTGACTGTGTGTTTGAGTGTGAGTCAGTGTGTGTGAGTTTGTGTATGATTGTGTGAGTGTGAGTTGGAACATGTGTGAGGGACTTTTCATGAGTGTGTGTCAATATGCTTGTGTGAGAGTGTACATGTGTCTGGGAGTGAGTGTGTGTGAGAGGTGGTGTGAATTTGTTTGGGTGAGGGTGTAGATGAGTGAATGGGCAGGAGTGGGTGTTGTGAGTGTGTATACAAGACTGTAGCGAGACTGAGATTTTGTGTGTGTGTTTGTGTGTCTATTTGTGTTCATGCATGTGTGTGAGAGTGCGTGTTTGTGTGAAAGTGTGTGAACGTGCGGGTCTGGGCGTGTGCCTGTGTGAGTGTGTGAGGGGTATGTGTTGAAATATGATGCCACAAAGGTTCCTGAGAGGTCTGGAAGCGAAATTGTCCTTCTCTGTTGTAATGGAAAGCCATAGAACGTGGTGGGAGGCTACAGATAGAAGAGCAATGTTGTGGAATGGATTGTAATGCGGTGTATTGTGACGCAATAGATGGTTCCTGTGTGTTATGCAGAAGAATGGATCCATCTATGGTGGAATGACACGCAGTAGAACGTGTAGGATTGCTGCGGAATGGAGTGGAATGTTGTGAAGTGGAGTGGAATGGAGTGCACTGTGACGCAGGGGAGGGAAACTGAGTGGTTTGGACACGAAGGGAGCCTTCGTTCCTGGAATGGAATGCAATAAAAGGTGAAGGATTGTTGGGTACTGGAGTAGAATATTGTGGAGTGGAGTCGAATGGGGTGCCATTGGATGCAATAGACGGTTTCTCAGTGTGTTTGAAGCGAATGGATTTATGTGCACGTGAGTGTGCAGCTATGTGTGTTTGCGTGTCTATTTTTGATTCAGATTGAGTGTGTGCATTTGTCACCGTGTGTATTTTTTTTGAGAGAGGTTGCTGTGTGAGCGTGCAGGTGTGTGAGCGGCTGAGCGGGAGTGTCTTTATATGAGAGGGTGTGAGCATGTTTACAAGAGGGAGATTATGTCAGTGTTCAAATATGTGTGTGAGAGTGTGACAGCATTTGAAATTATGTGTGCGTGTGAGCTTGTTAATATGTGTGTCTCTGTGTGTACTTTTGTATGTGTATGTGACATTATGTCTGTGAGTGCGTGAGTCTGTGAGTGTGTTGTTGTGTGTGATTGTGTGTGTGATATTGTGCGCACGTTTGTGTCTGTGCGTTTGTCAGCATTCGTGTGTGTGTATGTGTGTGACAGTTGGTGTGTCTGTGTTTATGGAGGTGTGTGTCTGTGTGAGTGGGTGTGATACTGAATATGAGATAGTGTGAGTTTCTTTGAGTGTGAGTGTGTAAGTGTGCAAGGTGCAGTGTCTCAGTGTGTGAGTGTGAAATAAGGTCTTATGTGATTGTGTTTTATTTATTGTGAGGAGAGTTTTACTCTTCAGGTGAGTGTGTAAATGTGAGAGACTATTTGTGTGAGTGAGAGTGTTAGTCTGCGTGTATGAGGGACAGTGTGTGTTTGTGTTTGAATGGGAGTCCATGTGAGTCTTAGATTTTATGTGTGCAGTTGTGGGAGTGTGTGCGAGAGGTGAGTGGGACTGAGTGGGTGCGACTGTGTATCTCTGGTAGAGTATGTGTATGTGTGACTGAATGTACCTGTTGGAGAGAGTGTGTGTGCACGTGTGTGTTAGTGTATAAGAGTTGATATGCCTGTGTGTTTCAGTGAGGGTGAGTGTAAGTGTGTGTTAGTGTGTGCGTGAGTGTGAGTGTGTATGTGTGTTTGACTGAATGTTTTCGAAATTATTGGAGAGACTTTGAGTGTGTGTGAGTGTGTGACTTTGTGTGTGAATGCGTGTGTGAGGGTGCACACGTGTGAGGGAACTGGTGTGAGTGTGAAAGTGTGCATGTGTGAGTTTGCATATGTGTGTGTGATAGCGGGTGTCTGAGTATGAATGAGTGAGAGTGTATGTCCATGAATGGGATTGAGTGTGAGTGTGTATACAACACTGCAGCATGATTGCGTGTGAATGTGTTATTCTGTTTGTGAGTGATTCGGTGCTTTTCTGTCTGTGTGCCCCTGTGCATGTGTTTGTTTGTGTGCGACTGAGTGTGAGTTCCCGCTTGTGCGTGTGTCTCTGTGTTTGTGTCAGTGTGAGTGTGTGAGGGGAATGGGGAGAAATATGATGCCTCAAATGTGATGGTTTGTGACATTGTGTGTGAGTGGGAGTGTTGGTGTGTGAGAGGGTGTTTGCGTGTGAGTCTGTGAGCGTGTGTTGGTGTGTGTGAGTGTGTGTGATGGTGAGTTTGCATGAGGGTCCGTTTGTGTCTGCATACGTGTAAGTGTGCTTTGGATATGTGTGAATGTTGTAGGTGTATGTCTGTGTGAGAGTGTGTGTTTGTGGATATGAGATTTTGTGGGACCCTGAGTGGGTGTGTGTGTGCAGGTGAGCAAGGTGCTGTGCGAGCGAGTGTCAGAGTGTGAAAGGGTTTTGTATGTGATTGTGTGAGATCGTATGAGGAGGTGTGTTTTAGTGTTATGTGTGTGTGTTTGTGAGAGATTAGCTGTGTAAGTTGGAGTGTTACTCAGCGTGTATGTGTGACTGTGTGTTTGGGTATGTAAGACAGCGTGTGAGTGTGTTTTAGTTTGTGAGTGTACATGTTAATGTGCGAGTGTGCATGAGATGTGCGACTGTGCGTGATTCTGCATTTGTATGTGACTCTTAGTGAGTGTGTGAACATTTGTGAGTGAATCTGTGTTTTGGGTGTGTGTGCAAGGGCATGTGAGTGTCAGAGTTCAGGAGTGCATATGTCTGTGTGTATATCAGTGCGTGTGAGTGTATGTGCGAGATGTAGGTGCATGAGTGTGAGTGTTTCTGTGTGTGTCTGTGTGTGTAATGGGGTGTGACTCTATGTGTTAGGGTCTCTGTGAGTGACTGTGTGTTTGAGTGTGAGTCAGTGTGTGTGAGTTTGTGTATGATTGTGTGAGTGTGAGTTGGAACATGTGTGAGGGACTTTCCATGAGTGTGTGTCAATATGCTTGTGTGAGAGTGTACATGTGTCTGGGAGTGAGTGTGTGTGAGAGGTGGTGTGAATTTGTTTGGGTGAGAGTGTAGATGTGTGAATGGGCAGGAGTGGGTGTTGTGAGTGTGTATACAAGACTGTTGCGAGACTGAGATTTTGTGTGTGTGTTTGTGTGTCTATTTGTGTTCATGCATGTGTGTGAGAGTGCGTGTTTGTGTGAAAGTGTGTGAACGTGCGGGTCTGGGCGTGTGCCTGTGTGAGTGTGTGAGGGGTATGTGTTGAAATATGATGCCACAAAGGTTCCTGAGAGGTCTGGAAGCGAAATTGTCCTTCTCTGTTGTAATGGAAAGCCATAGAACGTGGTGGGAGGCTACAGATAGAAGAGCAATGTTGTGGAATGGATTGTAATGCGGTGTATTGTGACGCAATAGATGGTTCCTGTGTGTTATGCAGAAGAATGGATCCATCTATGGTGGAATGACACGCAGTAGAACGTGTTGGATTGCTGCGGAATGGAGTGGAATGTTGTGAAGTGGAGTGGAATGGAGTGCACTGTGACGCAGGGGAGGGAAACTGAGTGGTTTGGACACGAAGGGAGCCTTCTTTCCTGGAATGGAATGCAATAAAAGGTGAAGGATTGTTGGGTACTGGAGTAGAATATTGTGGAGTGGAGTCGAATGGGGTGCCATTGGATGCAATAGACGGTTTCTCAGTGTGTTTGAAGCGAATGGATTTATGTGCACGTGAGTGTGCAGCTATGTGTGTTTGCGTGTCTATTTTTGATTCGGATTGAGTGTGTGCATTTGTCACCGTGTGTATTTTTTTGAGAGAGGTTGCTGTGTGAGCGTGCAGGTGTGTGAGCGGCTGAGCGGGAGTGTCTTTATATGAGAGGGTGTGAGCATGTTTACAAGAGGGTGATTATGTCAGTGTTCAAGTATGTGTGTGAGAGTGTGACAGCATTTGAAATTATGTGTGCGTGTGAGCTTGTTAATATGTGTGTCTCTGTGTGTAGTTTTGTATGTGTATGTGACATTACGTCTGTGAGTGCGTGAGTCTGTGAGTGTGTTGGTGTGAGTGATTGTGTGTGTGATATTGTGCGCACGTCTGTGTCTGTGCGTTTGTCAGCATTCGTGTGTGTGTCTGTGTGTGACAGTTAGTGTGTCTGTGTTTATGGAGGTGTGTGTCTGTGTGAGTGGGTGTGATACTGAATATGAGATAGTGTGAGTTTCTTTGAGTGTGAGTGTGTAAGTGTGCAAGGTGCAGTGTCTGAGTGTGTAATAAGGTCTTATGTGATTGTGTTTTATTTATTGTGAGGAGAGTTTTACTCTTCAGGTGAGTGTGTAAATGTGAGAGACTATTTGTGTGAGTGAGAGTGTTAGTCTGCGTGTATGAGGGACAGTGTGTGTTTGTGTTTGAATGGGAGTCCATGTGAGTCTTAGATTTTATGTGTGCAGTTGTGGGAGTGTGTGCGAGAGGTGAGTGGGACTGAGTGGGTGCGACTGTGTATCTCTGGTAGAGTATGTGTATGTGTGACTGAATGTACCTGTTGGAGAGAGTGTGTGTGCACCTGTGTGTTAGTGTATAAGAGTTGATATGCCTGTGTGTTTCAGTGAGGGTGAGTGTAAGTGTGTGTTAGTGTGTGCGTGAGTGTGAGTGTGTATGTGTGTTTGACTGAATGTTTTCGAAATTATTGGAGAGACTTTGAGTGTGTGTGAGTGTGTGACTTTGTGTGTGAATGCGTGTGTGAGGGTGCACACGTGTGAGGGAACTGGTGTGAGTGTGAAAGTGTGCATGTGTGAGTTTGCATATGTGTGTGTGATAGCGGGTGTCTGAGTATGAATGAGTGAGAGTGTATGTCCATGAATGGGATTGAGTGTGAGTGTGTATACAACACTGCAGCATGATTGCGTGTGAATGTGTTATTCTGTTTGTGAGTGATTCGGTGCTTTTCTGTCTGTGTGCCCCTGTGCATGTGTTTGTTTGTGTGCGACTGAGTGTGAGTTCCCGCTTGTGCGTGTGTCTCTGTGTTTGTGTCAGTGTGAGTGTGTGAGGGGAATGGGGAGAAATATGATGCCTCAAATGTGATGGTTTGTGACATTGTGTGTGAGTGGGAGTGTTGGTGTGTGAGAGGGTGTTTGCGTGTGAGTCTGTGAGCGTGTGTTGGTGTGTGTGAGTGTGTGTGATGGTGAGTTTGCATGAGGGTCCGTTTGTGTCTGCATACGTGTAAGTGTGCTTTGGATATGTGTGAATGTTGTAGGTGTATGTCTGTGTGAGAGTGTGTGTTTGTGGATATGAGATTTTGTGGGACCCTGAGTGGGTGTGTGTGTGCAGGTGAGCAAGGTGCTGTGCGAGCGAGTGTCAGAGTGTGAAAGGGTTTTGTATGTGATTGTGTGAGATCGTATGAGGAGGTGTGTTTTAGTGTTATGTGTGTGTGTTTGTGAGAGATTAGCTGTGTAAGTTGGAGTGTTACTCAGCGTGTATGTGTGACTGTGTGTTTGGGTATGTAAGACAGCGTGTGAGTGTGTTTTAGTTTGTGAGTGTACATGTTAATGTGCGAGTGTGCATGAGATGTGCGACTGTGCGTGATTCTGCATTTGTATGTGACTCTTAGTGAGTGTGTGAACATTTGTGAGTGAATCTGTGTTTTGGGTGTGTGTGCAAGGGCATGTGAGTGTCAGAGTTCAGGAGTGCATATGTCTGTGTGTATATCAGTGCGTGTGAGTGTATGTGCGAGATGTAGGTGCATGAGTGTGAGTGTTTCTGTGTGTGTCTGTGTGTGTAATGGGGTGTGACTCTATGTGTTAGGGTCTCTGTGAGTGACTGTGTGTTTGAGTGTGAGTCAGTGTGTGTGAGTTTGTGTATGATTGTGTGAGTGTGAGTTGGAACATGTGTGAGGGACTTTTCATGAGTGTGTGTCAATATGCTTGTGTGAGAGTGTACATGTGTCTGGGAGTGAGTGTGTGTGAGAGGTGGTGTGAATTTGTTTGGGTGAGAGTGTAGATGTGTGAATGGGCAGGAGTGGGTGTTGTGAGTGTGTATACAAGACTGTTGCGAGACTGAGATTTTGTGTGTGTGTTTGTGTGTCTATTTGTGTTCATGCATGTGTGTGAGAGTGCGTGTTTGTGTGAAAGTGTGTGAACGTGCGGGTCTGGGCGTGTGCCTGTGTGAGTGTGTGAGGGGTATGTGTTGAAATATGATGCCACAAAGGTTCCTGAGAGGTCTGGAAGCGAAATTGTCCTTCTCTGTTGTAATGGAAAGCCATAGAACGTGGTGGGAGGCTACAGATAGAAGAGCAATGTTGTGGAATGGATTGTAATGCGGTGTATTGTGACGCAATAGATGGTTCCTGTGTGTTATGCAGAAGAATGGATCCATCTATGGTGGAATGACACGCAGTAGAACGTGTTGGATTGCTGCGGAATGGAGTGGAATGTTGTGAAGTGGAGTGGAATGGAGTGCACTGTGACGCAGGGGAGGGAAACTGAGTGGTTTGGACACGAAGGGAGCCTTCTTTCCTGGAATGGAATGCAATAAAAGGTGAAGGATTGTTGGGTACTGGAGTAGAATATTGTGGAGTGGAGTCGAATGGGGTGCCATTGGATGCAATAGACGGTTTCTCAGTGTGTTTGAAGCGAATGGATTTATGTGCACGTGAGTGTGCAGCTATGTGTGTTTGCGTGTCTATTTTTGATTCGGATTGAGTGTGTGCATTTGTCACCGTGTGTATTTTTTTTGAGAGAGGTTGCTGTGTGAGCGTGCAGGTGTGTGAGCGGCTGAGCGGGAGTGTCGTTATATGAGAGGATGTGAGCATGTTTACAAGAGGGTGATTATGTCAGTGTTCAAGTATGTGTGTGAGAGTGTGACAGCATTTGAAATTATGTGTGCGTGTGAGCTTGTTAATATGTGTGTCTCTGTGTGTAGTTTTGTATGTGTATGTGACATTATGTCTGTGAGTGCGTGAGTCTGTGAGTGTGTTGGTGTGAGTGATTGTGTGTGTGATATTGTGCGCACGTCTGTGTCTGTGCGTTTGTCAGCATTCGTGTGTGTGTCTGTGTGTGACAGTTAGTGTGTCTGTGTTTATGGAGGTGTGTGTCTGTGTGAGTGGGTGTGATACTGAATATGAGATAGTGTGAGTTTCTTTGAGTGTGAGTGTGTAAGTGTGCAAGGTGCAGTGTCTGAGTGTGTAATAAGGTCTTATGTGATTGTGTTTTATTTATTGTGAGGAGAGTTTTACTCTTCAGGTGAGTGTGTAAATGTGAGAGACTATTTGTGTGAGTGAGAGTGTTAGTCTGCGTGTATGAGGGACAGTGTGTGTTTGTGTTTGAATGGGAGTCCATGTGAGTCTTAGATTTTATGTGTGCAGTTGTGGGAGTGTGTGCGAGAGGTGAGTGGGACTGAGTGGGTGCGACTGTGTATCTCTGGTAGAGTATGTGTATGTGTGACTGAATGTACCTGTTGGAGAGAGTGTGTGTGCACGTGTGTGTTAGTGTATAAGAGTTGATATGCCTGTGTGTTTCAGTGAGGGTGAGTGTAAGTGTGTGTTAGTGTGTGCGTGAGTGTGAGTGTGTATGTGTGTTTGACTGAATGTTTTCGAAATTATTGGAGAGACTTTGAGTGTGTGTGAGTGTGTGACTTTGTGTGTGAATGCGTGTGTGAGGGTGCACACGTGTGAGGGAACTGGTGTGAGTGTGAAAGTGTGCATGTGTGAGTTTGCATATGTGTGTGTGATAGCGGGTGTCTGAGTATGAATGAGTGAGAGTGTATGTCCATGAATGGGATTGAGTGTGAGTGTGTATACAACACTGCAGCATGATTGCGTGTGAATGTGTTATTCTGTTTGTGAGTGATTCGGTGCTTTTCTGTCTGTGTGCCCCTGTGCATGTGTTTGTTTGTGTGCGACTGAGTGTGAGTTCCCGCTTGTGCGTGTGTCTCTGTGTTTGTGTCAGTGTGAGTGTGTGAGGGGAATGGGGAGAAATATGATGCCTCAAATGTGATGGTTTGTGACATTGTGTGTGAGTGGGAGTGTTGGTGTGTGAGAGGGTGTTTGCGTGTGAGTCTGTGAGCGTGTGTTGGTGTGTGTGAGTGTGTGTGATGGTGAGTTTGCATGAGGGTCCGTTTGTGTCTGCATACGTGTAAGTGTGCTTTGGATATGTGTGAATGTTGTAGGTGTATGTCTGTGTGAGAGTGTGTGTTTGTGGATATGAGATTTTGTGGGACCCTGAGTGGGTGTGTGTGTGCAGGTGAGCAAGGTGCTGTGCGAGCGAGTGTCAGAGTGTGAAAGGGTTTTGTATGTGATTGTGTGAGATCGTATGAGGAGGTGTGTTTTAGTGTTATGTGTGTGTGTTTGTGAGAGATTAGCTGTGTAAGTTGGAGTGTTACTCAGCGTGTATGTGTGACTGTGTGTTTGGGTATGTAAGACAGCGTGTGAGTGTGTTTTAGTTTGTGAGTGTACATGTTAATGTGCGAGTGTGCATGAGATGTGCGACTGTGCGTGATTCTGCATTTGTATGTGACTCTTAGTGAGTGTGTGAACATTTGTGAGTGAATCTGTGTTTTGGGTGTGTGTGCAAGGGCATGTGAGTGTCAGAGTTCAGGAGTGCATATGTCTGTGTGTATATCAGTGCGTGTGAGTGTATGTGCGAGATGTAGGTGCATGAGTGTGAGTGTTTCTGTGTGTGTCTGTGTGTGTAATGGGGTGTGACTCTATGTGTTAGGGTCTCTGTGAGTGACTGTGTGTTTGAGTGTGAGTCAGTGTGTGTGAGTTTGTGTATGATTGTGTGAGTGTGAGTTGGAACATGTGTGAGGGACTTTTCATGAGTGTGTGTCAATATGCTTGTGTGAGAGTGTACATGTGTCTGGGAGTGAGTGTGTGTGAGAGGTGGTGTGAATTTGTTTGGGTGAGAGTGTAGATGTGTGAATGGGCAGGAGTGGGTGTTGTGAGTGTGTATACAAGACTGTTGCGAGACTGAGATTTTGTGTGTGTGTTTGTGTGTCTATTTGTGTTCATGCATGTGTGTGAGAGTGCGTGTTTGTGTGAAAGTGTGTGAACGTGCGGGTCTGGGCGTGTGCCTGTGTGAGTGTGTGAGGGGTATGTGTTGAAATATGATGCCACAAAGGTTCCTGAGAGGTCTGGAAGCGAAATTGTCCTTCTCTGTTGTAATGGAAAGCCATAGAACGTGGTGGGAGGCTACAGATAGAAGAGCAATGTTGTGGAATGGATTGTAATGCGGTGTATTGTGACGCAATAGATGGTTCCTGTGTGTTATGCAGAAGAATGGATCCATCTATGGTGGAATGACACGCAGTAGAACGTGTTGGATTGCTGCGGAATGGAGTGGAATGTTGTGAAGTGGAGTGGAATGGAGTGCACTGTGACGCAGGGGAGGGAAACTGAGTGGTTTGGACACGAAGGGAGCCTTCTTTCCTGGAATGGAATGCAATAAAAGGTGAAGGATTGTTGGGTACTGGAGTAGAATATTGTGGAGTGGAGTCGAATGGGGTGCCATTGGATGCAATAGACGGTTTCTCAGTGTGTTTGAAGCGAATGGATTTATGTGCACGTGAGTGTGCAGCTATGTGTGTTTGCGTGTCTATTTTTGATTCGGATTGAGTGTGTGCATTTGTCACCGTGTGTATTTTTTTTGAGAGAGGTTGCTGTGTGAGCGTGCAGGTGTGTGAGCGGCTGAGCGGGAGTGTCGTTATATGAGAGGATGTGAGCATGTTTACAAGAGGGTGATTATGTCAGTGTTCAAGTATGTGTGTGAGAGTGTGACAGCATTTGAAATTATGTGTGCGTGTGAGCTTGTTAATATGTGTGTCTCTGTGTGTAGTTTTGTATGTGTATGTGACATTATGTCTGTGAGTGCGTGAGTCTGTGAGTGTGTTGGTGTGAGTGATTGTGTGTGTGATATTGTGCGCACGTCTGTGTCTGTGCGTTTGTCAGCATTCGTGTGTGTGTCTGTGTGTGACAGTTAGTGTGTCTGTGTTTATGGAGGTGTGTGTCTGTGTGAGTGGGTGTGATACTGAATATGAGATAGTGTGAGTTTCTTTGAGTGTGAGTGTGTAAGTGTGCAAGGTGCAGTGTCTGAGTGTGTAATAAGGTCTTATGTGATTGTGTTTTATTTATTGTGAGGAGAGTTTTACTCTTCAGGTGAGTGTGTAAATGTGAGAGACTATTTGTGTGAGTGAGAGTGTTAGTCTGCGTGTATGAGGGACAGTGTGTGTTTGTGTTTGAATGGGAGTCCATGTGAGTCTTAGATTTTATGTGTGCAGTTGTGGGAGTGTGTGCGAGAGGTGAGTGGGACTGAGTGGGTGCGACTGTGTATCTCTGGTAGAGTATGTGTATGTGTGACTGAATGTACCTGTTGGAGAGAGTGTGTGTGCACGTGTGTGTTAGTGTATAAGAGTTGATATGCCTGTGTGTTTCAGTGAGGGTGAGTGTAAGTGTGTGTTAGTGTGTGCGTGAGTGTGAGTGTGTATGTGTGTTTGACTGAATGTTTTCGAAATTATTGGAGAGACTTTGAGTGTGTGTGAGTGTGTGACTTTGTGTGTGAATGCGTGTGTGAGGGTGCACACGTGTGAGGGAACTGGTGTGAGTGTGAAAGTGTGCATGTGTGAGTTTGCATATGTGTGTGTGATAGCGGGTGTCTGAGTATGAATGAGTGAGAGTGTATGTCCATGAATGGGATTGAGTGTGAGTGTGTATACAACACTGCAGCATGATTGCGTGTGAATGTGTTATTCTGTTTGTGAGTGATTCGGTGCTTTTCTGTCTGTGTGCCCCTGTGCATGTGTTTGTTTGTGTGCGACTGAGTGTGAGTTCCCGCTTGTGCGTGTGTCTCTGTGTTTGTGTCAGTGTGAGTGTGTGAGGGGAATGGGGAGAAATATGATGCCTCAAATGTGATGGTTTGTGACATTGTGTGTGAGTGGGAGTGTTGGTGTGTGAGAGGGTGTTTGCGTGTGAGTCTGTGAGCGTGTGTTGGTGTGTGTGAGTGTGTGTGATGGTGAGTTTGCATGAGGGTCCGTTTGTGTCTGCATACGTGTAAGTGTGCTTTGGATATGTGTGAATGTTGTAGGTGTATGTCTGTGTGAGAGTGTGTGTTTGTGGATATGAGATTTTGTGGGACCCTGAGTGGGTGTGTGTGTGCAGGTGAGCAAGGTGCTGTGCGAGCGAGTGTCAGAGTGTGAAAGGGTTTTGTATGTGATTGTGTGAGATCGTATGAGGAGGTGTGTTTTAGTGTTATGTGTGTGTGTTTGTGAGAGATTAGCTGTGTAAGTTGGAGTGTTACTCAGCGTGTATGTGTGACTGTGTGTTTGGGTATGTAAGACAGCGTGTGAGTGTGTTTTAGTTTGTGAGTGTACATGTTAATGTGCGAGTGTGCATGAGATGTGCGACTGTGCGTGATTCTGCATTTGTATGTGACTCTTAGTGAGTGTGTGAACATTTGTGAGTGAATCTGTGTTTTGGGTGTGTGTGCAAGGGCATGTGAGTGTCAGAGTTCAGGAGTGCATATGTCTGTGTGTATATCAGTGCGTGTGAGTGTATGTGCGAGATGTAGGTGCATGAGTGTGAGTGTTTCTGTGTGTGTCTGTGTGTGTAATGGGGTGTGACTCTATGTGTTAGGGTCTCTGTGAGTGACTGTGTGTTTGAGTGTGAGTCAGTGTGTGTGAGTTTGTGTATGATTGTGTGAGTGTGAGTTGGAACATGTGTGAGGGACTTTCCATGAGTGTGTGTCAATATGCTTGTGTGAGAGTGTACATGTGTCTGGGAGTGAGTGTGTGTGAGAGGTGGTGTGAATTTGTTTGGGTGAGAGTGTAGATGTGTGAATGGGCAGGAGTGGGTGTTGTGAGTGTGTATACAAGACTGTTGCGAGACTGAGATTTTGTGTGTGTGTTTGTGTGTCTATTTGTGTTCATGCATGTGTGTGAGAGTGCGTGTTTGTGTGAAAGTGTGTGAACGTGCGGGTCTGGGCGTGTGCCTGTGTGAGTGTGTGAGGGGTATGTGTTGAAATATGATGCCACAAAGGTTCCTGAGAGGTCTGGAAGCGAAATTGTCCTTCTCTGTTGTAATGGAAAGCCATAGAACGTGGTGGGAGGCTACAGATAGAAGAGCAATGTTGTGGAATGGATTGTAATGCGGTGTATTGTGACGCAATAGATGGTTCCTGTGTGTTATGCAGAAGAATGGATCCATCTATGGTGGAATGACACGCAGTAGAACGTGTTGGATTGCTGCGGAATGGAGTGGAATGTTGTGAAGTGGAGTGGAATGGAGTGCACTGTGACGCAGGGGAGGGAAACTGAGTGGTTTGGACACGAAGGGAGCCTTCTTTCCTGGAATGGAATGCAATAAAAGGTGAAGGATTGTTGGGTACTGGAGTAGAATATTGTGGAGTGGAGTCGAATGGGGTGCCATTGGATGCAATAGACGGTTTCTCAGTGTGTTTGAAGCGAATGGATTTATGTGCACGTGAGTGTGCAGCTATGTGTGTTTGCGTGTCTATTTTTGATTCGGATTGAGTGTGTGCATTTGTCACCGTGTGTATTTTTTTGAGAGAGGTTGCTGTGTGAGCGTGCAGGTGTGTGAGCGGCTGAGCGGGAGTGTCTTTATATGAGAGGGTGTGAGCATGTTTACAAGAGGGTGATTATGTCAGTGTTCAAGTATGTGTGTGAGAGTGTGACAGCATTTGAAATTATGTGTGCGTGTGAGCTTGTTAATATGTGTGTCTCTGTGTGTAGTTTTGTATGTGTATGTGACATTACGTCTGTGAGTGCGTGAGTCTGTGAGTGTGTTGGTGTGAGTGATTGTGTGTGTGATATTGTGCGCACGTCTGTGTCTGTGCGTTTGTCAGCATTCGTGTGTGTGTCTGTGTGTGACAGTTAGTGTGTCTGTGTTTATGGAGGTGTGTGTCTGTGTGAGTGGGTGTGATACTGAATATGAGATAGTGTGAGTTTCTTTGAGTGTGAGTGTGTAAGTGTGCAAGGTGCAGTGTCTGAGTGTGTAATAAGGTCTTATGTGATTGTGTTTTATTTATTGTGAGGAGAGTTTTACTCTTCAGGTGAGTGTGTAAATGTGAGAGACTATTTGTGTGAGTGAGAGTGTTAGTCTGCGTGTATGAGGGACAGTGTGTGTTTGTGTTTGAATGGGAGTCCATGTGAGTCTTAGATTTTATGTGTGCAGTTGTGGGAGTGTGTGCGAGAGGTGAGTGGGACTGAGTGGGTGCGACTGTGTATCTCTGGTAGAGTATGTGTATGTGTGACTGAATGTACCTGTTGGAGAGAGTGTGTGTGCACCTGTGTGTTAGTGTATAAGAGTTGATATGCCTGTGTGTTTCAGTGAGGGTGAGTGTAAGTGTGTGTTAGTGTGTGCGTGAGTGTGAGTGTGTATGTGTGTTTGACTGAATGTTTTCGAAATTATTGGAGAGACTTTGAGTGTGTGTGAGTGTGTGACTTTGTGTGTGAATGCGTGTGTGAGGGTGCACACGTGTGAGGGAACTGGTGTGAGTGTGAAAGTGTGCATGTGTGAGTTTGCATATGTGTGTGTGATAGCGGGTGTCTGAGTATGAATGAGTGAGAGTGTATGTCCATGAATGGGATTGAGTGTGAGTGTGTATACAACACTGCAGCATGATTGCGTGTGAATGTGTTATTCTGTTTGTGAGTGATTCGGTGCTTTTCTGTCTGTGTGCCCCTGTGCATGTGTTTGTTTGTGTGCGACTGAGTGTGAGTTCCCGCTTGTGCGTGTGTCTCTGTGTTTGTGTCAGTGTGAGTGTGTGAGGGGAATGGGGAGAAATATGATGCCTCAAATGTGATGGTTTGTGACATTGTGTGTGAGTGGGAGTGTTGGTGTGTGAGAGGGTGTTTGCGTGTGAGTCTGTGAGCGTGTGTTGGTGTGTGTGAGTGTGTGTGATGGTGAGTTTGCATGAGGGTCCGTTTGTGTCTGCATACGTGTAAGTGTGCTTTGGATATGTGTGAATGTTGTAGGTGTATGTCTGTGTGAGAGTGTGTGTTTGTGGATATGAGATTTTGTGGGACCCTGAGTGGGTGTGTGTGTGCAGGTGAGCAAGGTGCTGTGCGAGCGAGTGTCAGAGTGTGAAAGGGTTTTGTATGTGATTGTGTGAGATCGTATGAGGAGGTGTGTTTTAGTGTTATGTGTGTGTGTTTGTGAGAGATTAGCTGTGTAAGTTGGAGTGTTACTCAGCGTGTATGTGTGACTGTGTGTTTGGGTATGTAAGACAGCGTGTGAGTGTGTTTTAGTTTGTGAGTGTACATGTTAATGTGCGAGTGTGCATGAGATGTGCGACTGTGCGTGATTCTGCATTTGTATGTGACTCTTAGTGAGTGTGTGAACATTTGTGAGTGAATCTGTGTTTTGGGTGTGTGTGCAAGGGCATGTGAGTGTCAGAGTTCAGGAGTGCATATGTCTGTGTGTATATCAGTGCGTGTGAGTGTATGTGCGAGATGTAGGTGCATGAGTGTGAGTGTTTCTGTGTGTGTCTGTGTGTGTAATGGGGTGTGACTCTATGTGTTAGGGTCTCTGTGAGTGACTGTGTGTTTGAGTGTGAGTCAGTGTGTGTGAGTTTGTGTATGATTGTGTGAGTGTGAGTTGGAACATGTGTGAGGGACTTTTCATGAGTGTGTGTCAATATGCTTGTGTGAGAGTGTACATGTGTCTGGGAGTGAGTGTGTGTGAGAGGTGGTGTGAATTTGTTTGGGTGAGAGTGTAGATGTGTGAATGGGCAGGAGTGGGTGTTGTGAGTGTGTATACAAGACTGTTGCGAGACTGAGATTTTGTGTGTGTGTTTGTGTGTCTATTTGTGTTCATGCATGTGTGTGAGAGTGCGTGTTTGTGTGAAAGTGTGTGAACGTGCGGGTCTGGGCGTGTGCCTGTGTGAGTGTGTGAGGGGTATGTGTTGAAATATGATGCCACAAAGGTTCCTGAGAGGTCTGGAAGCGAAATTGTCCTTCTCTGTTGTAATGGAAAGCCATAGAACGTGGTGGGAGGCTACAGATAGAAGAGCAATGTTGTGGAATGGATTGTAATGCGGTGTATTGTGACGCAATAGATGGTTCCTGTGTGTTATGCAGAAGAATGGATCCATCTATGGTGGAATGACACGCAGTAGAACGTGTTGGATTGCTGCGGAATGGAGTGGAATGTTGTGAAGTGGAGTGGAATGGAGTGCACTGTGACGCAGGGGAGGGAAACTGAGTGGTTTGGACACGAAGGGAGCCTTCTTTCCTGGAATGGAATGCAATAAAAGGTGAAGGATTGTTGGGTACTGGAGTAGAATATTGTGGAGTGGAGTCGAATGGGGTGCCATTGGATGCAATAGACGGTTTCTCAGTGTGTTTGAAGCGAATGGATTTATGTGCACGTGAGTGTGCAGCTATGTGTGTTTGCGTGTCTATTTTTGATTCGGATTGAGTGTGTGCATTTGTCACCGTGTGTATTTTTTTTGAGAGAGGTTGCTGTGTGAGCGTGCAGGTGTGTGAGCGGCTGAGCGGGAGTGTCGTTATATGAGAGGATGTGAGCATGTTTACAAGAGGGTGATTATGTCAGTGTTCAAGTATGTGTGTGAGAGTGTGACAGCATTTGAAATTATGTGTGCGTGTGAGCTTGTTAATATGTGTGTCTCTGTGTGTAGTTTTGTATGTGTATGTGACATTACGTCTGTGAGTGCGTGAGTCTGTGAGTGTGTTGGTGTGAGTGATTGTGTGTGTGATATTGTGCGCACGTCTGTGTCTGTGCGTTTGTCAGCATTCGTGTGTGTGTCTGTGTGTGACAGTTAGTGTGTCTGTGTTTATGGAGGTGTGTGTCTGTGTGAGTGGGTGTGATACTGAATATGAGATAGTGTGAGTTTCTTTGAGTGTGAGTGTGTAAGTGTGCAAGGTGCAGTGTCTGAGTGTGTAATAAGGTCTTATGTGATTGTGTTTTATTTATTGTGAGGAGAGTTTTACTCTTCAGGTGAGTGTGTAAATGTGAGAGACTATTTGTGTGAGTGAGAGTGTTAGTCTGCGTGTATGAGGGACAGTGTGTGTTTGTGTTTGAATGGGAGTCCATGTGAGTCTTAGATTTTATGTGTGCAGTTGTGGGAGTGTGTGCGAGAGGTGAGTGGGACTGAGTGGGTGCGACTGTGTATCTCTGGTAGAGTATGTGTATGTGTGACTGAATGTACCTGTTGGAGAGAGTGTGTGTGCACGTGTGTGTTAGTGTATAAGAGTTGATATGCCTGTGTGTTTCAGTGAGGGTGAGTGTAAGTGTGTGTTAGTGTGTGCGTGAGTGTGAGTGTGTATGTGTGTTTGACTGAATGTTTTCGAAATTATTGGAGAGACTTTGAGTGTGTGTGAGTGTGTGACTTTGTGTGTGAATGCGTGTGTGAGGGTGCACACGTGTGAGGGAACTGGTGTGAGTGTGAAAGTGTGCATGTGTGAGTTTGCATATGTGTGTGTGATAGCGGGTGTCTGAGTATGAATGAGTGAGAGTGTATGTCCATGAATGGGATTGAGTGTGAGTGTGTATACAACACTGCAGCATGATTGCGTGTGAATGTGTTATTCTGTTTGTGAGTGATTCGGTGCTTTTCTGTCTGTGTGCCCCTGTGCATGTGTTTGTTTGTGTGCGACTGAGTGTGAGTTCCCGCTTGTGCGTGTGTCTCTGTGTTTGTGTCAGTGTGAGTGTGTGAGGGGAATGGGGAGAAATATGATGCCTCAAATGTGATGGTTTGTGACATTGTGTGTGAGTGGGAGTGTTGGTGTGTGAGAG
Source organism: Manis pentadactyla (assembly GCF_030020395.1). Classification (NCBI taxonomy): domain Eukaryota; kingdom Metazoa; phylum Chordata; class Mammalia; order Pholidota; family Manidae; genus Manis; species Manis pentadactyla. The sequence goes on along the minus strand of NW_026644607.1, from coordinate 13,960 downwards.
GGTGTTTGCGTGTGAGTCTGTGAGCGTGTGTTGGTGTGTGTGAGTGTGTGTGATGGTGAGTTTGCATGAGGGTCCGTTTGTGTCTGCATACGTGTAAGTGTGCTTTGGATATGTGTGAATGTTGTAGGTGTATGTCTGTGTGAGAGTGTGTGTTTGTGGATATGAGATTTTGTGGGACCCTGAGTGGGTGTGTGTGTGCAGGTGAGCAAGGTGCTGTGCGAGCGAGTGTCAGAGTGTGAAAGGGTTTTGTATGTGATTGTGTGAGATCGTATGAGGAGGTGTGTTTTAGTGTTATGTGTGTGTGTTTGTGAGAGATTAGCTGTGTAAGTTGGAGTGTTACTCAGCGTGTATGTGTGACTGTGTGTTTGGGTATGTAAGACAGCGTGTGAGTGTGTTTTAGTTTGTGAGTGTACATGTTAATGTGCGAGTGTGCATGAGATGTGCGACTGTGCGTGATTCTGCATTTGTATGTGACTCTTAGTGAGTGTGTGAACATTTGTGAGTGAATCTGTGTTTTGGGTGTGTGTGCAAGGGCATGTGAGTGTCAGAGTTCAGGAGTGCATATGTCTGTGTGTATATCAGTGCGTGTGAGTGTATGTGCGAGATGTAGGTGCATGAGTGTGAGTGTTTCTGTGTGTGTCTGTGTGTGTAATGGGGTGTGACTCTATGTGTTAGGGTCTCTGTGAGTGACTGTGTGTTTGAGTGTGAGTCAGTGTGTGTGAGTTTGTGTATGATTGTGTGAGTGTGAGTTGGAACATGTGTGAGGGACTTTTCATGAGTGTGTGTCAATATGCTTGTGTGAGAGTGTACATGTGTCTGGGAGTGAGTGTGTGTGAGAGGTGGTGTGAATTTGTTTGGGTGAGAGTGTAGATGTGTGAATGGGCAGGAGTGGGTGTTGTGAGTGTGTATACAAGACTGTTGCGAGACTGAGATTTTGTGTGTGTGTTTGTGTGTCTATTTGTGTTCATGCATGTGTGTGAGAGTGCGTGTTTGTGTGAAAGTGTGTGAACGTGCGGGTCTGGGCGTGTGCCTGTGTGAGTGTGTGAGGGGTATGTGTTGAAATATGATGCCACAAAGGTTCCTGAGAGGTCTGGAAGCGAAATTGTCCTTCTCTGTTGTAATGGAAAGCCATAGAACGTGGTGGGAGGCTACAGATAGAAGAGCAATGTTGTGGAATGGATTGTAATGCGGTGTATTGTGACGCAATAGATGGTTCCTGTGTGTTATGCAGAAGAATGGATCCATCTATGGTGGAATGACACGCAGTAGAACGTGTTGGATTGCTGCGGAATGGAGTGGAATGTTGTGAAGTGGAGTGGAATGGAGTGCACTGTGACGCAGGGGAGGGAAACTGAGTGGTTTGGACACGAAGGGAGCCTTCTTTCCTGGAATGGAATGCAATAAAAGGTGAAGGATTGTTGGGTACTGGAGTAGAATATTGTGGAGTGGAGTCGAATGGGGTGCCATTGGATGCAATAGACGGTTTCTCAGTGTGTTTGAAGCGAATGGATTTATGTGCACGTGAGTGTGCAGCTATGTGTGTTTGCGTGTCTATTTTTGATTCGGATTGAGTGTGTGCATTTGTCACCGTGTGTATTTTTTTTGAGAGAGGTTGCTGTGTGAGCGTGCAGGTGTGTGAGCGGCTGAGCGGGAGTGTCTTTATATGAGAGGGTGTGAGCATGTTTACAAGAGGGTGATTATGTCAGTGTTCAAGTATGTGTGTGAGAGTGTGACAGCATTTGAAATTATGTGTGCGTGTGAGCTTGTTAATATGTGTGTCTCTGTGTGTAGTTTTGTATGTGTATGTGACATTACGTCTGTGAGTGCGTGAGTCTGTGAGTGTGTTGGTGTGAGTGATTGTGTGTGTGATATTGTGCGCACGTCTGTGTCTGTGCGTTTGTCAGCATTCGTGTGTGTGTCGGTGTGTGACAGTTTGTGTGTCTGTGTTTATGGAGGTGTGTGTCTGTGTGAGTGGGTGTGATACTGAATATGAGATAGTGTGAGTTTCTTTGAGTGTGAGTGTGTAAGTGTGCAAGGTGCAGTGTCTGAGTGTGTAATAAGGTCTTATGTGATTGTGTTTTATTTATTGTGAGGAGAGTTTTACTCTTCAGGTGAGTGTGTAAATGTGAGAGACTATTTGTGTGAATGAGAGTGTTAGTCTGCGTGTATGAGGGACAGTGTGTGTTTGTGTTTGAATGGGAGTCCATGTGAGTCTTAGATTTTATGTGTGCAGTTGTGGGAGTGTGTGCGAGAGGTGAGTGGGACTGAGTGGGTGCGACTGTGTATCTCTGGTAGAGTATGTGTATGTGTGACTGAATGTACCTGTTGGAGAGAGTGTGTGTGCACGTGTGTGTTAGTGTATAAGAGTTGATATGCCTGTGTGTTTCAGTGAGGGTGAGTGTAAGTGTGTGTTAGTGTGTGCGTGAGTGTGAGTGTGTATGTGTGTTTGACTGAATGTTTTCGAAATTATTGGAGAGACTTTGAGTGTGTGTGAGTGTGTGACTTTGTGTGTGAATGCGTGTGTGAGGGTGCACACGTGTGAGGGAACTGGTGTGAGTGTGAAAGTGTGCATGTGTGAGTTTGCATATGTGTGTGTGATAGCGGGTGTCTGAGTATGAATGAGTGAGAGTGTATGTCCATGAATGGGATTGAGTGTGAGTGTGTATACAACACTGCAGCATGATTGCGTGTGAATGTGTTATTCTGTTTGTGAGTGATTCGGTGCTTTTCTGTCTGTGTGCCCCTGTGCATGTGTTTGTTTGTGTGCGACTGAGTGTGAGTTCCCGCTTGTGCGTGTGTCTCTGTGTTTGTGTCAGTGTGAGTGTGTGAGGGGAATGGGGAGAAATATGATGCCTCAAATGTGATGGTTTGTGACATTGTGTGTGAGTGGGAGTGTTGGTGTGTGAGAGGGTGTTTGCGTGTGAGTCTGTGAGCGTGTGTTGGTGTGTGTGAGTGTGTGTGATGGTGAGTTTGCATGAGGGTCCGTTTGTGTCTGCATACGTGTAAGTGTGCTTTGGATATGTGTGAATGTTGTAGGTGTATGTCTGTGTGAGAGTGTGTGTTTGTGGATATGAGATTTTGTGGGACCCTGAGTGGGTGTGTGTGTGCAGGTGAGCAAGGTGCTGTGCGAGCGAGTGTCAGAGTGTGAAAGGGTTTCGTATGTGATTGTGTGAGATCGTATGAGGAGGTGTGTTTTAGTGTTATGTGTGTGTGTTTGTGAGAGATTAGCTGTGTAAGTTGGAGTGTTACTCAGCGTGTATGTGTGACTGTGTGTTTGGGTATGTAAGACAGCGTGTGAGTGTGTTTTAGTTTGTGAGTGTACATGTTAATGTGCGAGTGTGCATGAGATGTGCGACTGTGCGTGATTCTGCATTTGTATGTGACTCTTAGTGAGTGTGTGAACATTTGTGAGTGAATCTGTGTTTTGGGTGTGTGTGCAAGGGCATGTGAGTGTCAGAGTTCAGGAGTGCATATGTCTGTGTGTATATCAGTGCGTGTGAGTGTATGTGCGAGATGTAGGTGCATGAGTGTGAGTGTTTCTGTGTGTGTCTGTGTGTGTAATGGGGTGTGACTCTATGTGTTAGGGTCTCTGTGAGTGACTGTGTGTTTGAGTGTGAGTCAGTGTGTGTGAGTTTGTGTATGATTGTGTGAGTGTGAGTTGGAACATGTGTGAGGGACTTTCCATGAGTGTGTGTCAATATGCTTGTGTGAGAGTGTACATGTGTCTGGGAGTGAGTGTGTGTGAGAGGTGGTGTGAATTTGTTTGGGTGAGAGTGTAGATGTGTGAATGGGCAGGAGTGGGTGTTGTGAGTGTGTATACAAGACTGTTGCGAGACTGAGATTTTGTGTGTGTGTTTGTGTGTCTATTTGTGTTCATGCATGTGTGTGAGAGTGCGTGTTTGTGTGAAAGTGTGTGAACGTGCGGGTCTGGGCGTGTGCCTGTGTGAGTGTGTGAGGGGTATGTGTTGAAATATGATGCCACAAAGGTTCCTGAGAGGTCTGGAAGCGAAATTGTCCTTCTCTGTTGTAATGGAAAGCCATAGAACGTGGTGGGAGGCTACAGATAGAAGAGCAATGTTGTGGAATGGATTGTAATGCGGTGTATTGTGACGCAATAGATGGTTCCTGTGTGTTATGCAGAAGAATGGATCCATCTATGGTGGAATGACACGCAGTAGAACGTGTTGGATTGCTGCGGAATGGAGTGGAATGTTGTGAAGTGGAGTGGAATGGAGTGCACTGTGACGCAGGGGAGGGAAACTGAGTGGTTTGGACACGAAGGGAGCCTTCTTTCCTGGAATGGAATGCAATAAAAGGTGAAGGATTGTTGGGTACTGGAGTAGAATATTGTGGAGTGGAGTCGAATGGGGTGCCATTTGATGCAATAGACGGTTTCTCAGTGTGTTTGAAGCGAATGGATTTATGTGCACGTGAGTGTGCAGCTATGTGTGTTTGCGTGTCTATTTTTGATTCGGATTGAGTGTGTGCATTTGTCACCGTGTGTATTTTTTTTGAGAGAGGTTGCTGTGTGAGCGTGCAGGTGTGTGAGCGGCTGAGCGGGAGTGTCTTTATATGAGAGGGTGTGAGCATGTTTACAAGAGGGTGATTATGTCAGTGTTCAAGTATGTGTGTGAGAGTGTGACAGCATTTGAAATTATGTGTGCGTGTGAGCTTGTTAATATGTGTGTCTCTGTGTGTAGTTTTGTATGTGTATGTGACATTACGTCTGTGAGTGCGTGAGTCTGTGAGTGTGTTGGTGTGAGTGATTGTGTGTGTGATATTGTGCGCACGTCTGTGTCTGTGCGTTTGTCAGCATTCGTGTGTGTGTCGGTGTGTGACAGTTTGTGTGTCTGTGTTTATGGAGGTGTGTGTCTGTGTGAGTGGGTGTGATACTGAATATGAGATAGTGTGAGTTTCTTTGAGTGTGAGTGTGTAAGTGTGCAAGGTGCAGTGTCTGAGTGTGTAATAAGGTCTTATGTGATTGTGTTTTATTTATTGTGAGGAGAGTTTTACTCTTCAGGTGAGTGTGTAAATGTGAGAGACTATTTGTGTGAATGAGAGTGTTAGTCTGCGTGTATGAGGGACAGTGTGTGTTTGTGTTTGAATGGGAGTCCATGTGAGTCTTAGATTTTATGTGTGCAGTTGTGGGAGTGTGTGCGAGAGGTGAGTGGGACTGAGTGGGTGCGACTGTGTATCTCTGGTAGAGTATGTGTATGTGTGACTGAATGTACCTGTTGGAGAGAGTGTGTGTGCACGTGTGTGTTAGTGTATAAGAGTTGATATGCCTGTGTGTTTCAGTGAGGGTGAGTGTAAGTGTGTGTTAGTGTGTGCGTGAGTGTGAGTGTGTATGTGTGTTTGACTGAATGTTTTCGAAATTATTGGAGAGACTTTGAGTGTGTGTGAGTGTGTGACTTTGTGTGTGAATGCGTGTGTGAGGGTGCACACGTGTGAGGGAACTGGTGTGAGTGTGAAAGTGTGCATGTGTGAGTTTGCATATGTGTGTGTGATAGCGGGTGTCTGAGTATGAATGAGTGAGAGTGTATGTCCATGAATGGGATTGAGTGTGAGTGTGTATACAACACTGCAGCATGATTGCGTGTGAATGTGTTATTCTGTTTGTGAGTGATTCGGTGCTTTTCTGTCTGTGTGCCCCTGTGCATGTGTTTGTTTGTGTGCGACTGAGTGTGAGTTCCCGCTTGTGCGTGTGTCTCTGTGTTTGTGTCAGTGTGAGTGTGTGAGGGGAATGGGGAGAAATATGATGCCTCAAATGTGATGGTTTGTGACATTGTGTGTGAGTGGGAGTGTTGGTGTGTGAGAGGGTGTTTGCGTGTGAGTCTGTGAGCGTGTGTTGGTGTGTGTGAGTGTGTGTGATGGTGAGTTTGCATGAGGGTCCGTTTGTGTCTGCATACGTGTAAGTGTGCTTTGGATATGTGTGAATGTTGTAGGTGTATGTCTGTGTGAGAGTGTGTGTTTGTGGATATGAGATTTTGTGGGACCCTGAGTGGGTGTGTGTGTGCAGGTGAGCAAGGTGCTGTGCGAGCGAGTGTCAGAGTGTGAAAGGGTTTCGTATGTGATTGTGTGAGATCGTATGAGGAGGTGTGTTTTAGTGTTATGTGTGTGTGTTTGTGAGAGATTAGCTGTGTAAGTTGGAGTGTTACTCAGCGTGTATGTGTGACTGTGTGTTTGGGTATGTAAGACAGCGTGTGAGTGTGTTTTAGTTTGTGAGTGTACATGTTAATGTGCGAGTGTGCATGAGATGTGCGACTGTGCGTGATTCTGCATTTGTATGTGACTCTTAGTGAGTGTGTGAACATTTGTGAGTGAATCTGTGTTTTGGGTGTGTGTGCAAGGGCATGTGAGTGTCAGAGTTCAGGAGTGCATATGTCTGTGTGTATATCAGTGCGTGTGAGTGTATGTGCGAGATGTAGGTGCATGAGTGTGAGTGTTTCTGTGTGTGTCTGTGTGTGTAATGGGGTGTGACTCTATGTGTTAGGGTCTCTGTGAGTGACTGTGTGTTTGAGTGTGAGTCAGTGTGTGTGAGTTTGTGTATGATTGTGTGAGTGTGAGTTGGAACATGTGTGAGGGACTTTCCATGAGTGTGTGTCAATATGCTTGTGTGAGAGTGTACATGTGTCTGGGAGTGAGTGTGTGTGAGAGGTGGTGTGAATTTGTTTGGGTGAGAGTGTAGATGTGTGAATGGGCAGGAGTGGGTGTTGTGAGTGTGTATACAAGACTGTTGCGAGACTGAGATTTTGTGTGTGTGTTTGTGTGTCTATTTGTGTTCATGCATGTGTGTGAGAGTGCGTGTTTGTGTGAAAGTGTGTGAACGTGCGGGTCTGGGCGTGTGCCTGTGTGAGTGTGTGAGGGGTATGTGTTGAAATATGATGCCACAAAGGTTCCTGAGAGGTCTGGAAGCGAAATTGTCCTTCTCTGTTGTAATGGAAAGCCATAGAACGTGGTGGGAGGCTACAGATAGAAGAGCAATGTTGTGGAATGGATTGTAATGCGGTGTATTGTGACGCAATAGATGGTTCCTGTGTGTTATGCAGAAGAATGGATCCATCTATGGTGGAATGACACGCAGTAGAACGTGTTGGATTGCTGCGGAATGGAGTGGAATGTTGTGAAGTGGAGTGGAATGGAGTGCACTGTGACGCAGGGGAGGGAAACTGAGTGGTTTGGACACGAAGGGAGCCTTCTTTCCTGGAATGGAATGCAATAAAAGGTGAAGGATTGTTGGGTACTGGAGTAGAATATTGTGGAGTGGAGTCGAATGGGGTGCCATTTGATGCAATAGACGGTTTCTCAGTGTGTTTGAAGCGAATGGATTTATGTGCACGTGAGTGTGCAGCTATGTGTGTTTGCGTGTCTATTTTTGATTCGGATTGAGTGTGTGCATTTGTCACCGTGTGTATTTTTTTTGAGAGAGGTTGCTGTGTGAGCGTGCAGGTGTGTGAGCGGCTGAGCGGGAGTGTCTTTATATGAGAGGGTGTGAGCATGTTTACAAGAGGGTGATTATGTCAGTGTTCAAGTATGTGTGTGAGAGTGTGACAGCATTTGAAATTATGTGTGCGTGTGAGCTTGTTAATATGTGTGTCTCTGTGTGTAGTTTTGTATGTGTATGTGACATTACGTCTGTGAGTGCGTGAGTCTGTGAGTGTGTTGGTGTGAGTGATTGTGTGTGTGATATTGTGCGCACGTCTGTGTCTGTGCGTTTGTCAGCATTCGTGTGTGTGTCGGTGTGTGACAGTTTGTGTGTCTGTGTTTATGGAGGTGTGTGTCTGTGTGAGTGGGTGTGATACTGAATATGAGATAGTGTGAGTTTCTTTGAGTGTGAGTGTGTAAGTGTGCAAGGTGCAGTGTCTGAGTGTGTAATAAGGTCTTATGTGATTGTGTTTTATTTATTGTGAGGAGAGTTTTACTCTTCAGGTGAGTGTGTAAATGTGAGAGACTATTTGTGTGAATGAGAGTGTTAGTCTGCGTGTATGAGGGACAGTGTGTGTTTGTGTTTGAATGGGAGTCCATGTGAGTCTTAGATTTTATGTGTGCAGTTGTGGGAGTGTGTGCGAGAGGTGAGTGGGACTGAGTGGGTGCGACTGTGTATCTCTGGTAGAGTATGTGTATGTGTGACTGAATGTACCTGTTGGAGAGAGTGTGTGTGCACGTGTGTGTTAGTGTATAAGAGTTGATATGCCTGTGTGTTTCAGTGAGGGTGAGTGTAAGTGTGTGTTAGTGTGTGCGTGAGTGTGAGTGTGTATGTGTGTTTGACTGAATGTTTTCGAAATTATTGGAGAGACTTTGAGTGTGTGTGAGTGTGTGACTTTGTGTGTGAATGCGTGTGTGAGGGTGCACACGTGTGAGGGAACTGGTGTGAGTGTGAAAGTGTGCATGTGTGAGTTTGCATATGTGTGTGTGATAGCGGGTGTCTGAGTATGAATGAGTGAGAGTGTATGTCCATGAATGGGATTGAGTGTGAGTGTGTATACAACACTGCAGCATGATTGCGTGTGAATGTGTTATTCTGTTTGTGAGTGATTCGGTGCTTTTCTGTCTGTGTGCCCCTGTGCATGTGTTTGTTTGTGTGCGACTGAGTGTGAGTTCCCGCTTGTGCGTGTGTCTCTGTGTTTGTGTCAGTGTGAGTGTGTGAGGGGAATGGGGAGAAATATGATGCCTCAAATGTGATGGTTTGTGACATTGTGTGTGAGTGGGAGTGTTGGTGTGTGAGAGGGTGTTTGCGTGTGAGTCTGTGAGCGTGTGTTGGTGTGTGTGAGTGTGTGTGATGGTGAGTTTGCATGAGGGTCCGTTTGTGTCTGCATACGTGTAAGTGTGCTTTGGATATGTGTGAATGTTGTAGGTGTATGTCTGTGTGAGAGTGTGTGTTTGTGGATATGAGATTTTGTGGGACCCTGAGTGGGTGTGTGTGTGCAGGTGAGCAAGGTGCTGTGCGAGCGAGTGTCAGAGTGTGAAAGGGTTTCGTATGTGATTGTGTGAGATCGTATGAGGAGGTGTGTTTTAGTGTTATGTGTGTGTGTTTGTGAGAGATTAGCTGTGTAAGTTGGAGTGTTACTCAGCGTGTATGTGTGACTGTGTGTTTGGGTATGTAAGACAGCGTGTGAGTGTGTTTTAGTTTGTGAGTGTACATGTTAATGTGCGAGTGTGCATGAGATGTGCGACTGTGCGTGATTCTGCATTTGTATGTGACTCTTAGTGAGTGTGTGAACATTTGTGAGTGAATCTGTGTTTTGGGTGTGTGTGCAAGGGCATGTGAGTGTCAGAGTTCAGGAGTGCATATGTCTGTGTGTATATCAGTGCGTGTGAGTGTATGTGCGAGATGTAGGTGCATGAGTGTGAGTGTTTCTGTGTGTGTCTGTGTGTGTAATGGGGTGTGACTCTATGTGTTAGGGTCTCTGTGAGTGACTGTGTGTTTGAGTGTGAGTCAGTGTGTGTGAGTTTGTGTATGATTGTGTGAGTGTGAGTTGGAACATGTGTGAGGGACTTTCCATGAGTGTGTGTCAATATGCTTGTGTGAGAGTGTACATGTGTCTGGGAGTGAGTGTGTGTGAGAGGTGGTGTGAATTTGTTTGGGTGAGAGTGTAGATGTGTGAATGGGCAGGAGTGGGTGTTGTGAGTGTGTATACAAGACTGTTGCGAGACTGAGATTTTGTGTGTGTGTTTGTGTGTCTATTTGTGTTCATGCATGTGTGTGAGAGTGCGTGTTTGTGTGAAAGTGTGTGAACGTGCGGGTCTGGGCGTGTGCCTGTGTGAGTGTGTGAGGGGTATGTGTTGAAATATGATGCCACAAAGGTTCCTGAGAGGTCTGGAAGCGAAATTGTCCTTCTCTGTTGTAATGGAAAGCCATAGAACGTGGTGGGAGGCTACAGATAGAAGAGCAATGTTGTGGAATGGATTGTAATGCGGTGTATTGTGACGCAATAGATGGTTCCTGTGTGTTATGCAGAAGAATGGATCCATCTATGGTGGAATGACACGCAGTAGAACGTGTTGGATTGCTGCGGAATGGAGTGGAATGTTGTGAAGTGGAGTGGAATGGAGTGCACTGTGACGCAGGGGAGGGAAACTGAGTGGTTTGGACACGAAGGGAGCCTTCTTTCCTGGAATGGAATGCAATAAAAGGTGAAGGATTGTTGGGTACTGGAGTAGAATATTGTGGAGTGGAGTCGAATGGGGTGCCATTTGATGCAATAGACGGTTTCTCAGTGTGTTTGAAGCGAATGGATTTATGTGCACGTGAGTGTGCAGCTATGTGTGTTTGCGTGTCTATTTTTGATTCGGATTGAGTGTGTGCATTTGTCACCGTGTGTATTTTTTTTGAGAGAGGTTGCTGTGTGAGCGTGCAGGTGTGTGAGCGGCTGAGCGGGAGTGTCTTTATATGAGAGGGTGTGAGCATGTTTACAAGAGGGTGATTATGTCAGTGTTCAAGTATGTGTGTGAGAGTGTGACAGCATTTGAAATTATGTGTGCGTGTGAGCTTGTTAATATGTGTGTCTCTGTGTGTAGTTTTGTATGTGTATGTGACATTACGTCTGTGAGTGCGTGAGTCTGTGAGTGTGTTGGTGTGAGTGATTGTGTGTGTGATATTGTGCGCACGTCTGTGTCTGTGCGTTTGTCAGCATTCGTGTGTGTGTCGGTGTGTGACAGTTTGTGTGTCTGTGTTTATGGAGGTGTGTGTCTGTGTGAGTGGGTGTGATACTGAATATGAGATAGTGTGAGTTTCTTTGAGTGTGAGTGTGTAAGTGTGCAAGGTGCAGTGTCTGAGTGTGTAATAAGGTCTTATGTGATTGTGTTTTATTTATTGTGAGGAGAGTTTTACTCTTCAGGTGAGTGTGTAAATGTGAGAGACTATTTGTGTGAATGAGAGTGTTAGTCTGCGTGTATGAGGGACAGTGTGTGTTTGTGTTTGAATGGGAGTCCATGTGAGTCTTAGATTTTATGTGTGCAGTTGTGGGAGTGTGTGCGAGAGGTGAGTGGGACTGAGTGGGTGCGACTGTGTATCTCTGGTAGAGTATGTGTATGTGTGACTGAATGTACCTGTTGGAGAGAGTGTGTGTGCACGTGTGTGTTAGTGTATAAGAGTTGATATGCCTGTGTGTTTCAGTGAGGGTGAGTGTAAGTGTGTGTTAGTGTGTGCGTGAGTGTGAGTGTGTATGTGTGTTTGACTGAATGTTTTCGAAATTATTGGAGAGACTTTGAGTGTGTGTGAGTGTGTGACTTTGTGTGTGAATGCGTGTGTGAGGGTGCACACGTGTGAGGGAACTGGTGTGAGTGTGAAAGTGTGCATGTGTGAGTTTGCATATGTGTGTGTGATAGCGGGTGTCTGAGTATGAATGAGTGAGAGTGTATGTCCATGAATGGGATTGAGTGTGAGTGTGTATACAACACTGCAGCATGATTGCGTGTGAATGTGTTATTCTGTTTGTGAGTGATTCGGTGCTTTTCTGTCTGTGTGCCCCTGTGCATGTGTTTGTTTGTGTGCGACTGAGTGTGAGTTCCCGCTTGTGCGTGTGTCTCTGTGTTTGTGTCAGTGTGAGTGTGTGAGGGGAATGGGGAGAAATATGATGCCTCAAATGTGATGGTTTGTGACATTGTGTGTGAGTGGGAGTGTTGGTGTGTGAGAGGGTGTTTGCGTGTGAGTCTGTGAGCGTGTGTTGGTGTGTGTGAGTGTGTGTGATGGTGAGTTTGCATGAGGGTCCGTTTGTGTCTGCATACGTGTAAGTGTGCTTTGGATATGTGTGAATGTTGTAGGTGTATGTCTGTGTGAGAGTGTGTGTTTGTGGATATGAGATTTTGTGGGACCCTGAGTGGGTGTGTGTGTGCAGGTGAGCAAGGTGCTGTGCGAGCGAGTGTCAGAGTGTGAAAGGGTTTCGTATGTGATTGTGTGAGATCGTATGAGGAGGTGTGTTTTAGTGTTATGTGTGTGTGTTTGTGAGAGATTAGCTGTGTAAGTTGGAGTGTTACTCAGCGTGTATGTGTGACTGTGTGTTTGGGTATGTAAGACAGCGTGTGAGTGTGTTTTAGTTTGTGAGTGTACATGTTAATGTGCGAGTGTGCATGAGATGTGCGACTGTGCGTGATTCTGCATTTGTATGTGACTCTTAGTGAGTGTGTGAACATTTGTGAGTGAATCTGTGTTTTGGGTGTGTGTGCAAGGGCATGTGAGTGTCAGAGTTCAGGAGTGCATATGTCTGTGTGTATATCAGTGCGTGTGAGTGTATGTGCGAGATGTAGGTGCATGAGTGTGAGTGTTTCTGTGTGTGTCTGTGTGTGTAATGGGGTGTGACTCTATGTGTTAGGGTCTCTGTGAGTGACTGTGTGTTTGAGTGTGAGTCAGTGTGTGTGAGTTTGTGTATGATTGTGTGAGTGTGAGTTGGAACATGTGTGAGGGACTTTCCATGAGTGTGTGTCAATATGCTTGTGTGAGAGTGTACATGTGTCTGGGAGTGAGTGTGTGTGAGAGGTGGTGTGAATTTGTTTGGGTGAGAGTGTAGATGTGTGAATGGGCAGGAGTGGGTGTTGTGAGTGTGTATACAAGACTGTTGCGAGACTGAGATTTTGTGTGTGTGTTTGTGTGTCTATTTGTGTTCATGCATGTGTGTGAGAGTGCGTGTTTGTGTGAAAGTGTGTGAACGTGCGGGTCTGGGCGTGTGCCTGTGTGAGTGTGTGAGGGGTATGTGTTGAAATATGATGCCACAAAGGTTCCTGAGAGGTCTGGAAGCGAAATTGTCCTTCTCTGTTGTAATGGAAAGCCATAGAACGTGGTGGGAGGCTACAGATAGAAGAGCAATGTTGTGGAATGGATTGTAATGCGGTGTATTGTGACGCAATAGATGGTTCCTGTGTGTTATGCAGAAGAATGGATCCATCTATGGTGGAATGACACGCAGTAGAACGTGTTGGATTGCTGCGGAATGGAGTGGAATGTTGTGAAGTGGAGTGGAATGGAGTGCACTGTGACGCAGGGGAGGGAAACTGAGTGGTTTGGACACGAAGGGAGCCTTCTTTCCTGGAATGGAATGCAATAAAAGGTGAAGGATTGTTGGGTACTGGAGTAGAATATTGTGGAGTGGAGTCGAATGGGGTGCCATTTGATGCAATAGACGGTTTCTCAGTGTGTTTGAAGCGAATGGATTTATGTGCACGTGAGTGTGCAGCTATGTGTGTTTGCGTGTCTATTTTTGATTCGGATTGAGTGTGTGCATTTGTCACCGTGTGTATTTTTTTTGAGAGAGGTTGCTGTGTGAGCGTGCAGGTGTGTGAGCGGCTGAGCGGGAGTGTCTTTATATGAGAGGGTGTGAGCATGTTTACAAGAGGGTGATTATGTCAGTGTTCAAGTATGTGTGTGAGAGTGTGACAGCATTTGAAATTATGTGTGCGTGTGAGCTTGTTAATATGTGTGTCTCTGTGTGTAGTTTTGTATGTGTATGTGACATTACGTCTGTGAGTGCGTGAGTCTGTGAGTGTGTTGGTGTGAGTGATTGTGTGTGTGATATTGTGCGCACGTCTGTGTCTGTGCGTTTGTCAGCATTCGTGTGTGTGTCGGTGTGTGACAGTTTGTGTGTCTGTGTTTATGGAGGTGTGTGTCTGTGTGAGTGGGTGTGATACTGAATATGAGATAGTGTGAGTTTCTTTGAGTGTGAGTGTGTAAGTGTGCAAGGTGCAGTGTCTGAGTGTGTAATAAGGTCTTATGTGATTGTGTTTTATTTATTGTGAGGAGAGTTTTACTCTTCAGGTGAGTGTGTAAATGTGAGAGACTATTTGTGTGAATGAGAGTGTTAGTCTGCGTGTATGAGGGACAGTGTGTGTTTGTGTTTGAATGGGAGTCCATGTGAGTCTTAGATTTTATGTGTGCAGTTGTGGGAGTGTGTGCGAGAGGTGAGTGGGACTGAGTGGGTGCGACTGTGTATCTCTGGTAGAGTATGTGTATGTGTGACTGAATGTACCT